>NC_138878.1:62332129-62932129 GCF_965194805.1 Balaenoptera borealis
GTGGCATCGAACGAATCACTTCCCCTCTCGGAACCTCAGTTTTCTCATTTGGAAAATGAGGATAAAAATAGCACTAGGCTTAATCCACTGTTCGTGAGATTCAGGGAAAATCCCTGTTCAGTATTTAATATATCCCCTGGGCATAGTAGGTGCTCAGTTATTGAGAGCCACTGTTGCCCAGAATATCTGCCTGTCTATAGCTCTCCCTCCTCCTCCTCTTTCTCTTCCCTCTTTTTTTTCTTTTTCTTCCTCCTCCTCCTTCTCCTCCTCCCCCTCCCCCTCCTCCTCTTCGGGCAGCTTCCAGTGTCTCCTCCCAGGGGAAGGTCCCGGTTCCAATACGGCTGCGGAGAAGCTGCCCCGCCCGCAGGCCGGGCCCCTCCCTTCCTGCCCGGGTCCCGCCCGCCTCCAGCCAGGCTTTGGGCCAGCTTTGGGTCTGCCCCTGGGTGCAAGGGGCCCAGGGCTGGGGCCTTTCTCTACACAGACAGGGGCTCCCTTGCAGGTGCTGGCTGGGGTCTCTTGAGCGGGGGGCCTCTGCGGTAGCATCTCAGTAGCAGACACCTTTCTAGGGTTTTTCTGAGGTGGGAGGATTTCCCTGGGGAATGGGGTGGAAGTTTCCTGGGCAGGGGTGGATTCTCAGGAGAGAAGTGGTGACTTGGCAGCTGGGGGTCTGCAGGCTGCATCCTGCCTGTTAGGGGGGGTGCTTGGTGAGGGAGGGTGTAGGGACCTGGCCCTGGGGGGATTAGGGGTGTATCTGCAAAGTACATCAGGAGAAGCTCAGGGGTGAAAACTGGGGGCTCGGGAGCATTTGGGAGGTTTGTCAGAGACTTATAGAGTCCAGAGAATCTTAAAGACCCTGAGATGCATTTAAGATATCAGAGAAACTCCCAAGGAGCAGGTCTTTCTAGGGGTGTCAAGAATCTGGGGACTTACTCCATGGAGATGATTTGGGGGCTAGCCAGAGTTTCAGAGAGGGGCTAGGGGAATCGGAGTGGAGGAAAACTCAAGATGGAGGAGTGGTGCGTTTTCCTTGGGGAAGGGTGGGGGTCTGGGTCTGGTGGGATAGGGGATCCCCAGAACTTGGGGTCTTAGAGTTCTCTGGAATGGCCAAGGGGCAGGATCTTTTTGAAATCTCTCAGGTCTGAGGGTGCCTCTCTCAGGACTGGGTGGTCCTAGATGGGCCTCAGGGGCAAAGCCTGGGCATAATTTCCAGTTTCTGGGGGAGGTCCCTGAAGGGGCTAAGCATCCAGACTGGGGGAATCTCAAGGGCATCGGGCACAGGCATTCTCTCAGTTAGGTTCTGGGTGGCTCAGAGGGGAAGTTTGGGTCTGCGATCTGGGGGAGATGGTGCTCAAGGTTGCGGGGAGGCGGCACCTAGGGGGGTGGGGGCCCATGAGAGTGCTTAGGGTCTGGATGGGGTGACTCTTCTGGATTTAGGGTGCTCCCAGGAGGCACCCACGGTCAGGTCAGTAGGGAAGCGGGGTCTTGGGTACTGGGGGTAGGGGAGGTGGGTCTCAAGATACAAGTACAGGAGGAATGTCCCTCATGTAGTGGGTGGAGGCCCTGAGGGGCTCAGGGTCACATCTGAGGGGGACTTTTTTAAGATTAGAAGGCCTCACAGGAGGGTATCAGTGATGGATCGAGGGGAAACCGGGGTCTCAGGGATCCCGCAAAGGGCTCAGTTCTGGGTCCCGGGGGCACCCCCCCGGGGTGAGGGCCCACTACCTGGATGAACTGGATGGTCAGCGCGCTCTTGCCCACGCCGCCGCCGCCCACGACCACCAGCTTGTGTGTCTCGCTGGGTGGGGGGTCCCCGGGCCCCGGCCCCCCGCCCCGGGGCCGCCCCCGCCCTGTCCCGGACGCCGCCCCGCTGCTCATGTCGCCACCGCTGCCGCTGCCGCCGCTACCGCCTGGGGGGGAACCGGGCGGGGCCTAGGGGCGGGCCACGCTAATAAGGCTACTGCATAATCATGAACTCCAGCAAGAAGGGCTAGTATCTCGGGACACTTAAGAAGGAGGCAAGGCCAGGGAAAAGGAGGAGCTATGATAATAAGGGTAGGGGAAAGGCGTTCGCTGAGAAGGGGAATTCCAAATGGGGCGGGGACACGCTAATAAGAGAACTGGGCTCACCCCGAGCGGCGCCACGCGCTCTCGGCTGGCCGGCCGTCTGAGGGCGGGGTTATGCTAATAAGCTCTCATTCTCTCGGCGGATGGGTCGGGAAGATAGCTAGGGGTGGGGCTATGCAAATGACGAGCCCTGTGATGCAGTTTCTCAGGGCACCTTCTCCGAGGCCTTGTTCCAGTAGGCGGAGCTCGCGGACTCGCGCGCGGCCGTATATAGGCGCGCTCCGAGAAAGGAGCAAGTCCTGAGGGCAAGCTCAACCTCCGTCCTGGGATCCTAGCCAAGCTCCCGACCCGGGCGTCTGGGCTGGATGCTGGAGGCTCCGCCCGCTAAGGGACCCAGGTTTCCGGTTCCCGCTGTCCCAGCCAAGCGGAAGACAGACTGGGAGGGAAGATGGGGCCCTGGAGGGGGGACAGCGGGTAACTGGGCAGGGAGGGGCCGTGAGATCACTGCATTCCTAATCCATGAGCCAGTTCGCCCAAGCCGGGATGCCTGGATTATGAAGGGTCTAGGGTCAGGATTTCTGGGTCTTGAAGGAGGAGGAAGCTGAGAGCCCAGACTCCTAGGAGTACCTAGGGGAGAATAGGGCTGGAGGCTTGGACTCGTGGGACCCCAGAAGGAGGGGACCTGGGGGTCCTTACTACTAGGTTCGGTAAAGGAGGGAAGCTGAGGGCCCAGACTCTTGGATCCAGAGGTTGGAGGGGCTGGGGACCCAAAATTCTGGATCCGAGGGAGTTAGGGTGGGGAACCCGAACACTCGGGTTAGCGTAAGGTAGTTGTTTGAGACCAGGAATGGTCTGAGGATGGCTTGAGGGCCCGACTCCTGGATTTAACAGGAAGGAGGGCTCGGCTTCTGAGTCCCAGGGAGGAGGGAAATGTGAGTCCGGACTCCTGTGTTCTGAGTGAGAGGAATCGGAATCTGGACTTTTCTGTCCTAAATGAGGAGGAAGCTGTACGGCCGGGCTCCTTGGTTCTAAATTTAGAGAGAAATTGGTATCGGGACTGTGGGATCCCTAGAATGTGGGCGGGGCAACTCCCAGTCTGTCCTGTTGTTTTTTTTTTTCCTACGGCCCACTCCGCGGAACTACAACTCCCTCGCATCTGTCACGCTGACCGCTCTTTCCGTCACTTCCTTTTCCGCCGCTCTTTCCGCGCGCGTGCTGGGTACTTTGGAGCCTAATCGCGGCCTACCGCAACCCCGCCCACTTCACCCCTCACCCCGCTTGCTGTCCCCGCGCGGCGGAGGCGACGCGCGGACTACGCCTCCCGGTGTGCGTCGCGCGCACCCGGCCTATGTGTCCTATTGGCTGCTGGGAAACTGAGTCCGGAGCCTTCCCACCAGCCTTCACGGCACCGTGCTCGGTACTTGAAGTCCCGGCAAGCTCGGCGGTGTTTTAGCTCCACCCCTCTCCTCCCTCTGCTCGCGAGCCCCGCCCCAGCCCGCCCCGCCCCGCGCCGGGGCCGGAGCCGCAGCCCGAGCGGCGGGGTAAGATGGCGGCGGCGGTCCGGGCCGCGGGGCTCGGGCCTATCGGGGTGGGCGGGGCGGAGTCGGGTCGCTAGTTGTCCCGGGGTCCTCCCGGCACGCCACAGGGCCTGGAGGGCTTAGCGGAGCGGCCTCGGGCCTGGTAGCGGCGGCGGCGCCTGGCGGCGAGCGGGGGGCCTTCTGAAGGCCCCGGGACGCGTCTGTGGTGCCGGGGGGCATCTACGGGGCGTCCCCGAGAGGATTGGGGGCGTCCACAGGGCCTGGACTGAGACTAAGCCTGCTTTCCATCATATAGCTGGCTTGGGTCATTTTTGTAGGCACTGTTGATCGTCTTTATGAGCTGACCGGAGGCTAGGGTCTGTTTAGAGGGTTCTGGGGCCATCTTGAGATCTTGAGATATGTCCCGGGGTGAAGGAGATCTGCAAGAGCTGGGGAGTATCTGCAGAGCCAACTATAGCGCCTAGGGTATGTCTGTTAGGGCTGGGAAGTGTCTACATGGGCTGACCTGAGGATGCGGCTCACCTACAGGGGTCTGGGGCCATATAGCTGGGCCTGGAAGAACTGTTCCAGGGCTAGGAAGTCCTTTATAGCTACCCAGAGGAGCGGGATGTACCCACGAAGGGAGAGAGGCAAATACTGAGATGTTCTGAGAGGCCTGGATGGGTCTCTAGCTGTCTGGGGAGTGTCTAATCTGGGTGACAGGAGGCTGGGGGCACTTAGAAGGACCTGGAACCATCTAGGTGGCTTTGAGTGTGACTGCAAATTCGAATGCCTTGTGGGGGGGGGCATATAATTGCGTGGAGATAAGACAATGAAGAGTATTGGAAAATTTGCCCAGCTGTATTGTACTTGCCCTTAGAAAGTAATTCAAATGCACAATGTTGAAAAATTCTGCGTGGCCCTGGGGCTACAGAGAGAGTTAGAATCAGTCCTCCTTGGTCTGGGAAAGTCTATAGGATCGGCTAGACTCATCTAGTGCTGTGCTTTTCAAACTCTTTTGACCTTGATCTACAGTGAGAAATACATTTTTTCATTGAGACCCAGTGTACACTGTCATATGAATTTCATACCCAAGTCCCATTAATTAGTATTTCCATTTACTTGTGATGTATTGTGAAGAATCTTCTACTGTGTTCGATTTGCTTTGATAACAAGCTATTTGTGAAGCACTGAACTATCAAGTCTATAGTTTGGGAAACTGATCTAGAGGGACCTAGCAGCGTCTGCAGAGGCTTCTCAGGTCTAAAAGACCTAACTAAGGAGCCAGGGGTGTGTCTGCAAAGCCTGGGGCATGTGTGAATGGGCAAGGGAGGATGTTCATTCTACAGAGGGTTTGGGGCTCTGTGGGTCTGTAATCAGCACATCTTGATTAAGCTTCTCTTATGTGACAGACGCTGTTCTACATAGCGTGTGCTCCCCCCAGCCCCACCCAGGTGCCCAGGTGCTGGAGAGCAGCCCCAGGGCTGGGAACTGTCCAGAGGGGCTTATCAGGGTGAGAGTTGTCTATGGGAGTTTGGGAAGGAACTGCAGGCTCTTAGAGAGCCAGGAGGCAGCATGGGAGAGCTTTCTGAAAATCTGGTACGAGGGAGACCAGGACCGAGATTTTTTTTTTTTTTTTTTTTTTGGCAGGTATGCAACCGAGGGTGTAGGGGAGACCGAAGTAAGGGAAACCTGGGCGTTAAAGGTCGATGATAATTATTGTTACTCTGTATAGCCGGCTTGGGCTGTTAACTCTGTGTCAGGAGTCGGTCTCCTTTCAATTCTCACAGCCTTTCTCTGACTTAGATACTCCTATTGGGCCCACTTAGAGCTAAGCACACGGAGTTGAGGGTTAGGGGTTTTGAAGCTTTCTAGGAACTGTGGGACCAGATATTTATTGTCTTCAGAGTAGGAGATTTGACAGTTGCAGGGAAGCCTACAGCTGAAATCTTCATATTTTCTGAAGCCCTAATCAAGACCCCCATCAGTCTGAAGAGTGATTTTTCACCTTCTGTATAACCTGAGAATTTCTGTGACATGGCGAAGCCTTGAGCCGCGCTTCCACACAAGGGGCAGACAGGTGATCGAGGGTGTTCCCTGCGGCGTCTGGTGGACAGCATTCCTGAAGTTCGTGTTTTCGTTTTCAAAGTGGTGTACTGGTTTTGTAGCTCATTCTATTATAGTTCCATCTTCTGTGTGTAAATACATTTTGTTGGGTCCCTCACCATTGAGGAGAATCGATGCTTTAGGAAGTGGCGTGGTGTTTGAGGCGCACCCAGCACACTGGCACGTATCTCGGTTTGGGAAGGGTGGGTTTATGAGACTTCTTGATGCGGTGTTTGAAATGACAACTCAACAGAAAAGAGTCTTGGCTTCCGTGAAGGCGGGCTCCCGTGAGGTCTTAAAGTTTGGTTGTGCAGGAAGGTGCGGAAACTGGGGAGGGGTGTGTGGAAATAGGCCGGGAGGGCCTCCCTTTGGCAGAGGAGGCAACTGAAATTCAGACGAGGGAAGAGAGTTGCTCCAGTCCCTCTAGTGTCTGCACTGGGCCTGGTACTTGCCCGGGCCTGGGATGCGGTGGAGGAGAGGAGGGATGCTGAAGGGGATACAGTGTTGGAGGCCCCTGAGGTCTTCATGTCCGTCCTCTCCTTCCGCCACCTGGCACCCCCGTGCCCTGCCCACCAGCCTCTACTCCAGACTCTCCCCCCACCTCCACCACCAGGTGACCATGGAGGAAGAAGATGAGTCTCGAGGGAAGACAGAGGAGTCAGGCGAGGATCGGGGTGACGGTCCGCCAGACAGAGACCCTTCGCTTTCTCCTTCTGCTTTTATCTTGGTGAGGCAGCCAGACGCCTGGGGCCGAGGGAGGGAGGGGCCGGGAGTCCAGATTCCAGGGCCCTGACTCCTGGACCCTTGGGGAAGGAGGGGTTGGGGGGCCGGGACTCTTGGCCTGTCTGTAGGGTTTGAGTCTGGTTGCAGGGGTGTCTGGAATGGCTGTCTCCCAGCAGCAGAGCTTGTGACCTTCTGCATGCATCCCCTGACTGCTCTTTCTTTCCACCCCCTTCACCCTCACCTTTCCTTCAGCGGGCCATTCAGCAGGCTGTGGGAAGTTCCCTGCAGGGGGACCTGCCAAATGATAAAGGTATGACAGCTTCTGGTTCTTCCCAGCCCCCTGCCCCATCTCTGCATTCTTTCTCCTAATCTCATTCATATACGCTTTCCCGAGGCCTCCTGGGTGCCACCCTTGTGCTGGCACAGGGAGCCCAAGATGGGTTGGACTCCGTGGCCATCTTGGAAGGGCTCACAGTCTGGCAGAGGGGAGACACAGTCCCAGCACAGAGGTAGCCCGAGGCACCGTGAGAGGGCAGGAGGCCCAGCTAAGCTGGTGTGGAGGGAGATGGGGTCCAGGAAGGGTTCAGCGAGGAGGTGACAGGGGACCTGTGTCTCTAAGGCTGTACGAGCATTGTCTGGTGAAGAGGAAAGCCTGATAGGCGGGGGCGGCACCAGCAGGCACGCAGCACAGGGACCACGTTGCTGGACCGAGTTGTGGGTCTTTGGGGCTGGCGGGCAGAGGATGTTGGTGGGAAGGGAAGCAGGATCGCTCCGTGGGGACTGGGTCACAGCAAGGCTCAAAGGCCAAGCTGACTTGTCTGGACTTCATCCTGAGGGTGGCTGGGAGGACAAATGGGTGAGAGAGTTGGTGCCTCAAAAGGGGGTTGGGAAGTTCTTCTGGGACCCAGGTTGGGAAGCGGTTGGATGGAGGCCGGGAGAGTAGGCAGGAGCTTGGTTCCCTTGTCAAGAGCTAGGCCGGCTCTTTTTCCTCTGCCCAGCAAGGTCTCTGCATCTAGTCCCCTGTCTCCAATCCCCCATGCAAATCTCTCTCCAGATGGTTCTCGGTGTCATGGCCTTCGATGGAGGCGCTGTCGGAGCCCACGTTCAGAGCCCCGTTCCCAGGAATCAGGGGGGACTGACACGGCTTCTGTGAGTAAGAAGAGGGGACTAGGGACCTGGACTTCTGGGGCTGGGGGAGGAAGGTCAGTGGGGCCTGGATCCCTGAAATGGGGAAATGGGGTTGGGACCCAGGCTCCTGGGTTTGGGGTGCTGATCGGGGGCAGTGTCGGAGGCTCTGAGGCCTGGTCCCTTGGGTCCTGGAGGAAGTCAGGTTGAGGAGTCAGTTGGATCCTCGTGTTCTCATAGGGTCTCAGATGTTTGGGTTACTGAGAGCTTAGGGCCTGTGTGGGTCCTCACACGAGCAGGGACAGGGTGGAGCCCCTCCTGGCCTATTCCAGGTGTTGGACGTGGCTGCCGATGGCCTCCTCGCGGGGCTGGTGAGCATCCTGGATCCCCCAGATACCTGGGTTCCCAGCCACCTGGACCTGCGGCCTGGCGAGTGAGTATCTGGGCAGCTGGAGTGGGAGAGGCCCCCGGCGTGGGAGTTGGACGCACCTCTGAGGCTCACTCACCCCCTGTCTTGCAGAAGCGAGGACATGCTGGAGCTGGTGGCCGAGGTCCGAATTGGGGACAGGGATCCAGTCCCTCTTCCCGTACCCAGCCTGCTGCCCCGTGTCAGGGCCTGGAGGACGGGCAAAACGGGTATGTGGGGCCAGGGCTGAGTTGGCAGGCAGTCAGCCTCGGCGTCGCGTGAGCGTTAGCTGCTGTTGGTAGTAGTAGCGGTGCTGAGTACGTCATTTAGACAAAATCTGTACTTTCACGTCTTTCTCCTGTTAGACTTCAGTAAAGGCTATATGCATGTGCAGATGTAATTAAAGTTAAAACTGACGTGAGAGCTACCATGTGGGAGCAGTTAGTGTGCGTCCGGGGCTTCTGAATATCAGTGTAACTGCGTTAGGAATTCGTCTCCCCAGGACGGGGGACTCTCAGTGTCTCCGCCTCCAGGAAGAGAAGAGTCTGAAAGAGGGAAGTCTCTTGCTCGAGGTGGCACAGCCAGTTGCTTAGTGGTGGCCCTGAGCCCGGGGCCTTCTGTGTGTAAAGTGCAAGTTTTTGACTTCTGCGATGTGCACCTGCCGGAGGGAGAGTCTGCTCCCCAGCCCCGCACACGGTGGTAAGCCCCTGAGCAGTGTAGAGCAGAGGGTCTCAAACTCGAAAGGGCATCACAATCATCACAGAGGACTTGTTAATCCACAGGTCACTAGGCCCACCTCCGGGGTTTCTGATGCAGCAGGTCTGGAGTTGGTAGGGCCCAGGCATTTGCATTTCTGACCAACTCCCCAGTGATGCTGCTGCTGGTCCCCCGGGACCCTGATGAGAACCCTGGGTTTGGACTTCCCTTCTGCGTGGACATACATATCTGGGGAGGGGTGAGGGGAGAGGAAGGCGTAGCAGAAGGTCAGCTATGAGCAACTGTTCTGTCAGAGGCTTGCACACCCTCTGAACCAGTTCACGTTTTCCTTGTCCTTTTTTTTTTTTTTAAGATTTAACTTTATTTATTTTTGGCTGTGTTCGGTCTTCGCTGCTGCACGCGGGCTTTCTCTAGCTGTGGCGAGCAGGGGGCCACTCTTCACTGCAGTGGTGGCTTCTCCTGTTGGCAGAGCACCGGCTCTAGGCGTGTGGGCTTCAGTAATTGTGGCTCACGGGCTCTAGAGCGCAGGCTCAGTAGTTGTGGTGCTCGGGCTTAGTTGCTCCACGGCATGTGGGATCTTCCCAGACCAGGGCTCGAACCTGTGTCCCCTGCATTGGCAGGAGGATTCTTAACCACTGCACCAACAGGGAAGTCCCATCCTTGTCCTTTCTTTTTTCTCACAGATCTGGGGTGACTTACTTATCCTTTAGGCTCAGGGGACATGGTGCCTGGGGCCCACCATACTCTTAGGGGCCCACAAAAGTATTTTCATTTCTTTTATTATTTTTTAAAATTTTATTTATTTATTTATTATTATTATTTTTTTTTTGGCTGCACCGCATGGCTTGTGGGATCTCAGTTCCCCAACCAGGGACTGAACGGGGCCTCAGCAGTGAAAGCCCAGGATCCTAATGACTAGGCCACCAGGGAACTCCCTCTTCATTTCTTTTAAAATCAGAAGCCTCAGGGGATAAGTAAACAAGTGGGCGGGACAGGGTTCCAATCAAACGTTATTTACAAAAACAGGTGGTGTGTGGGATTTGGCCCTTGGGCTTTAAGTGATATCCGTAACTGTGTCTGGAACCTAATAGCTGTTTTCAGCAGGACTCCGGGGTTATGTTTTGGGTTTTTGTTGTTGTTGTTGTTGTTTTTAAATATTTATTTATTAATTTTTGCTGTGCCAGGTCTTAGTTGTGGCGTGCGGGATCTTTTTTTCTTTTTTAGTTGCAGCATGAGGACTCTTAGTTGCGGCATGCATGCGGGATATAGATCCCCGACCAGGGATCAAACCCGGGCCCCCTGCATTGGGAGCACGGAGTCTTACCCACTGGACCACCAGGGAAGTCCCTATGTTTTGTTTTCTTATTCCAAGTGTTTTTTGGTCTTCGTTTGGAAAATATTAAGAATGCAAGAAAAATTCACCCGTAGTCCTTTAAAAAAAACTATTTCTAAAGAAGCGGATGCCTCGAGTTTGCAGACCGCTGCAATCTGCAGACTTGGTTTCTGCCTCAGGTGGTGGTAGTAACAGCCCGGGTAGTCAGAGTTCTTGCTCATCAAGTCCTTGAAGGCAGGGATTTTTGTCTCTTGTTTGCAGTTCTATTCTATACCCCAAACCCCATCTCTCAGACTGATGATCAGAAAAAATGTGTTGAAGGAATGAGCAAACTCCCATTTTATAGTTGAGGAAACCAAGGCAGACAGCAGTTGAGTTGCTTGCCCTCGGGCATATTGCGGGAGAGGGCTGGAGCCTGGGATCCGGGTGGGGAGGTGGCTCTGGTGCTGCCTTCTTAGCCCCGGGCTTCCCTGGCACTGTTCATGTGACCATGTCCTTGCTGGGGCAGGATCCTGGCAGTTACATGTTGTTGAGAGAGTGGCCTCTGGACTCTGATGTGTGTGTCTGAATCCTGGCCCCGTCACCCGCCCCGGGGGCAGCCTCGATCAGTTGTCTCCACATGTGTGACTTGTGGTGCTGAGACCGTGGAGTGCTTCGAAAGCAAGGTCTCGGGAGGGCGGACAAAATAACGGAGGACAGCACGATGCCTGGCCCGGTCAGTGATGTCTGAGTCCCAAGCAGATGTCGCCCCTGGGATGGGGCTCATCAGAGAGTGACGGGGGCACGGTGAGGACTCGGGCTATCAGGGCTCGCCAGCTCTGCCACTTTCTGACTCTGGAGAGGGAGTGTCACCTTCGCAGCCTCACGTTAGGCCTTCTGTACAAAGGGATAGATTCCCTCAAGAGGCAGCTGGCTCAGCAGGCCAGGGCTTGACCCCTGCAGGTGGTCCTAGGTTGGAACCCTAGCTCTCCCATCCCAGCCTGTGCCTCCTGCGGGAACGTCACTGCTGTCATTGGTCAGGGTGGTCTTGGGCCGCAGGCCAGCTTACGTCTCCGGATATGAGAGTGCGGGCTCGGGGGCCACATTGACCGAGTTTGCATCCTGACTCCCCCCTGCTGACTGTGCTCTAGAGGAAGATGCCACAGCTCTCTGTGCTGCAGTTTCCTCCTGGGACCCCGGGTCGCAGTACCTACAGCGTGCAGCGTAGGTACTGTTGTGAGGAGCATCTTATGTGTTGACACACGTGAAGCACTGGAAGCAGTGCCTGCTGGTGTGGCGAGTGCTGAGTGAGGGGGACCAGCAGATGGGGTGCTGACCTACCTGCGGGCCCCTCTGCTGCACCGGGACAGGCACCTGACCGCCACCCTGTCTCCACTCTTCCTTTGCAGTTTCTCCACAGTCTCACTCTTCTCGACCCACCTGTGCCCGCCACCTCCTCACCTTGGGCACTGGAGACGGGGGCCCTGCTCCGCCCCCTGCCCCCTCCTCTGCCTCCTCTTCGCCTTCCCCTTCCCCCTCATCATCCTCCCCTTCCCCGCCTCCCCCTCCACCACCCCCGGCCCCCCCGGCCCCTCCTGCACCCCGGTTTGATATCTATGACCCCTTCCACCCCACCGACGAGGCCTATTCCCCACCGCCTGCTCCAGAGCAGAAGTACGACCCCTTCGAGCCCACTGGCTCCAACCCCAGCTCATCGGCGGGGACCCCCTCACCTGAGGAGGAGGAGGAGGAGGAGGAAGAGGAGGAGGAGGAGGAAGAGGAAGAAGAGGAGGAGGAAGGCCTGTCCCAGAGCATCAGCCGCATCTCAGAGACCCTGGCGGGCATCTACGACGACAACAGCCTGAGCCAGGACTTCCCAGGTGACGAGAGCCCGGGCCCGGACCCCCAGCCCCTGCAGCCGACTCCAGCCCCTGGCACACCGCCCCAGGCCGACTCCACCCGGGCCGACGGAGCCACCCGCCGGCGCGTCTTTGTAGTGGGGACCGAGGCGGAGGCCTGTCGGGAAGGCAAGGTCTCCGTGGAGGTGGTGACGGCCGGTGGCGCCGCCCTCCCGCCCCCTCTGCTGCCACCGGGCGACTCAGAGATTGAGGAGGGCGAGATTGTCCAGCCTGAGGAGGAGCCCAGGATGGCGCTCTCCCTCTTCCGGGCCGGCGGCCGGGCCGCACGACCCCCTCCGGCGGCCCCGGCCCCCGCTGCGGCCCAGCCCCCGCCCCCGCCGCCCGCCCCCCGGGCCCCCGAGGGGGACGACTTTTTGTCTCTGCACGCGGAGTCCGACGGCGAGGGCGCCCTGCAGGTGGACCTGGGGGAGCCGGCCCCCGCCCCGCCCACCGCAGACGCGCGCTGGGGCGGCCTGGACCTGCGCCGCAAGATCCTGACCCAGCGGCGCGAGCGCTACCGGCAGCGCTCGCCCTCCCCGGCCGCCGCCCCAGCCTCCGCTGCCCCCACTGGCCCGCCCACCCGCAAGAAGTCGAGGCGGGAGCGCAAGAGGAGCGGCGGCGAGGCCAAGGAGGCCGCCTCGTCCTCCTCCGGCGCGCAGCCCGCCCCGCCGGCCCCGGCCTCCCCCTGGGACTCCAAGAAGCACCGCTCCCGGGACCGCAAGCCGGGTTCCCACGCCTCGTCGTCCGCCCGCCGCCGCTCGCGGTCCCGCTCCGCCCGCCGCCGCTCGCGGAGCACCGACCGGCGCCGCGGGGGCAGCCGCAGGTCCCGGTCCCGGGAGAAAAGGAGGCGGCGGCGGCGCTCGAACTCCCCGCCCCCGGCCACCTCCTCGTCGTCGTCTTCCAGGCGCGAGCGGCACCGCGGCAAGCACCGGGATGGCGGCGGCAGCAAGAAGAAGAAGAAGCGGTCGCGGTCCCGGGGCGAGAAGCGGTCTGGGGACAGTGAGAAGGGCCCTGCCCCGGCCCAGCCGCCCTCCGGCTCCACCTCCTTGGGCGGAGAGCGCGACAGCCGCCGCCGGGGGGCCGTGCCGCCCTCCATCCAGGACCTCACGGACCACGATCTCTTTGCCATCAAGCGGACCATCACCGTGGGCCGGCTGGACAAGCCTGACCCCCGCGGCCCCTCACCGGCTCCGGCCTTATCGCCCAAGCGCGAGGTCCTATACGACTCCGAGGGACTGAGCGCCGAGGAGCGGGGAGGCAAGAGCAGTGAGAAGGACCGGCGCCGCTCTGGGGCTGCCTCCTCCTCCTCTTCCTCCCGGGAGAAGGGATCGCGGCGGAAGGCACTGGACGGGGGGGATCGGGACCGGGACAGGGACAGAGAGAGGGACAGGGACAGGTCATCCAAGAAGGCCCGGCCCCCCAAGGAGTTGGCGCCCTCCTCAGGGCCCCCGCCAAAGCCACCTGTCAGCAGCGGCTCAGGCTCCTCGTCCTCGTCGTCCTCCTCATCCTCCCGGAAGGTGAAGCTACAGTCCAAGGTGGCCGTGCTGATCCGAGAGGGTGTCAGCAGCACCACACCAGCCAAGGAGGCCACGTCTGCTGGCCTGGGCTCCATCGGAGTCAAGTTCAGCCGAGACCGAGAGAGCCGCTCCCCCTTCCTCAAGCCGGATGAGCGGGCCCCTGCTGAGGTGGCCAAAGCAGCTCAGGGCAGCACCAAGCCCAAAAAGACCAAGGTCAAGGCCAAGGCTGGGGCCAAGAAAGCCAAGGGGACCAAGGGAAAGACCAAGCCATCCAAGACCAGGAAAAAGATCCGCAGCGGTGGGGGCAGCAGCGGAGGCAGCAGTGGCCCTGTGACACTGAAGAAGTCCAAGGCGGATAGCTGCAGCCAGGCGGCGGGAGCCAAAGGGGCCGAGGAGACTTCCTGGTCCGGGGAAGAGCGGGCATCGAAGGCCCCTAGCACCCCGCCCCCCAAGGCGGCCCCTCCACCCCCTGCTCTCACGCCCGACTCACAGACTGTGGATAGCAGCTGCAAGACACCTGAGGTCTCCTTCCTGCCAGAAGAGGCCACTGAGGAGGCTGGAGTCCGAGGTGGGGCAGAGGAGGAGGACGAGGAAGAAGAGGAGGAGGAGGAGGAGGAGGAGCAGCAGCAGCCGGCCACCACCACGGCCACCAGCACGGCCGCTGCCGCTCCCAGCACCGCCCCTAGTGCGGGGTCCACGGCTGGTGACTCGGGGGCGGAGGATGGGCCAGCCCCCCGTGTCTCCCAGCTGCCCACACTGCCCCCACCCATGCCCTGGAGCCTGCCCGCTGGTGTAGACTGCACTACCAGCGGTGTCCTGGCCTGTGAGTGTCCCCTGGGGGGGGCCGGGGCAGATGAGGGTGGAGAGACAGGATCGGGGAGGAGGTCATGTGGGGACAAACTTGGAGGCAGTGGAGATACCTTGGAAGGGGTGGGTGTAGTGACCAGGACCCGGAGGGCCTCGGGTGGGTGAGGGCCAGTCAGGGTCTGTCCAGAAGGCTCCACGATGTTTGGGTGCACTGGAAGAGCGCTGGGCAGATGGGAGCAGCGGGCAGCCAGTCCAGCAGAGACTGGAGGAGTGGGGTGTGTCCTGGGGTCCACCTAGAGGTAGACTGGGGTAGGCTTGGTGGAGGGACCGGAATGGGGGAGCAGGGAGCAGTGTCCCTTAAGGGATGGCAGGAGCCTTTGCTAGACTGCAGAGGTGGGGAGGGAGGCTACGGGGGCTCGGGACCAACTCGTCACTGTGTGACCCTGGCCACACGCCCACCCACACACACCTTAAGTCCTAAGAACGTACAGGGTGTGGGCTGGTTCTCTTGGTGGCTGAGGCCCCCTTTCCCAGTTATGAGCCTGAGACCTTATAGCCTGTCTGGGGGCCCGGGGTGGGAGGTGGCACGTGGCTGGGTGAGGGTCACCCTCTCCTCGTGCGTCAACTCCCAATCCTTGTCGTCCACTCTCCACCTACTGCAGTGACTGCACTTCTCTTCAAGATGGAAGAAGCCAATCTGGCAAGCCGAGCAAAGGCCCAGGAGCTGATCCAGGCCACCAACCAGGTGGGCTTCCTTGGGGAAGAGTCCCCGCAGCCCCTTCTCTTGTCCCCTGCTCCGGGTTAGGAGAGGAACTTCAGTTCCCAACAGGCTTTGGGGCAAGGTGTCTGCCGGAAGAGGAGCCTGTTGCCTCTGGGACTGTTGGGAAATCAGGGTGGGAATAGGGGTACATGTTCCGTCCTCCCTGCCACCTCCCTTTGCTTATCCTCCAACCTTTTCCCCCAGATCCTCAGCCACAGGAAGCCCCCCTCAAGTCTGGGGGTGACGCCAGCTCCTGTGCCCACCTCTCTGGGTCTGCCCCCTGGCCCCTCCAGCTACCTGCTCCCTGGCAGCCTCCCGCTGGGGGGCTGTGGCTCTACCCCTCCCACGCCCACTGGGCTGGCTGCAGCGTCTGACAAGAGAGAGGGCAGCAGCAGCTCCGAGGGACGTGGTGACACAGACAAGGTGAACTGGGCTTGGGAGAGGTGGGGTGGTGGTGACAGTTTTGCAGAGAATGCAGGCAGATACTGAGATGCAGGGGCCCGAGGAGAATGCCAGAGACTGATGCCAGCAGATGAGGACTTAGAGAAAGCTGAAATCATTAAATTATAAGGAACTAAACTTTCACTTGATTAGATGATTGGGAAAGGGGTGCTAGACAGGTTTTTAAAGAATTTCGTATAGAGATGAGATGCAGGTAGGGAGAAAAAGAGAGAAATAGATATGGATATAAACACACGCATATTTATACATATACCTACTACAGTCTACCCTTTGGTCATCTATATCTCTCTCTCTCACCCCTATCTTTTTGTGTAAGGGGGGCTCGGGGTGGCTTACAAACAAAAAATCAAGCGTCTGTTCCTGGACGGAGGGAGGAAGAATGGGTGCAGGGCAAACAGCTCCCCCTCCCCCACTACGTCTGGCTCCTCCTCCCGGGCCTGGGGGCTGTGTACCTTTTGGTTGCATCTGGGTGCTGGTCGCTATGGCCCTGTCACCAGATGATGGCGCTGCTCACCCTTTTCGCACCCTACATACAGCGCCAGAAGGAAAGCAGAACAAACCCCTGTGTTATAAGCCCCGTATAAACGGAGGTGGGGCCACAGCTTTGATGTGTACTTGTCCATGGCCTGTGCCATGGGCTGCGGGACAGGGACAGTACAGGCCCTGGGATGAGCAGCAGGTCCCTTTTCCGCCAGTGAGGCTGCCCTGTCTGTTCCCTGCCATTGTCCTCTCTGGCCACATACGAGACGGGTGCAGGCCACAACCCCTTTCTCTTGGCCGCATATTTAGAAACCCACTCCTGTGGGGCTAGGGAGGCCTGAGGAGTCCCCCCGGGGTGTCCGTGGCTCCCGCAGCAGCTCAGTAGCTCACCTGACAGTTGGCATTCTTGTTTCATGGGAGATGTTGGCCCTGAAGTCTGGGGTGTCCTGCCCTTCCCAGGCCTCAGTTTACCTGCCCTCATCTTCTCTGGGATGGTAGGGAACAGCCGCCTGGCTCAGGTCTGTCTCCCTACCAGACTGTAAGGGCAGGGGACACATGGGTCCTGGTCATGGACGCCTGGGACAGCCCAGGGTCCAGCCTGGAGGAGATACTAGTGACATTGAGAGGCCCAGGCCTGGCCTGGGGTCTGGGGCGACTGCAGCAAGGGGAGAACAGGGCAGACCCGAAGCAGGATTTCCACCTCTGGGAGTAGCTGGATGGTCAAGAAGTCTGAGCTGGTGGGCAGGTGAGTGGAGGTAGGGGTTCTGCAGGAACTTACCTGGCCTTTGCTGTCCCTTCTTCCCACTGTTGCCACCCCCGCCAGTATCTGAAGAAGCTGCACACGCAGGAGCGGGCAGTAGAGGAGGTGAAGCTGGCCATCAAGCCGTATTATCAGAAGAAGGACATCACCAAGGAGGAGTACAAGGACATCCTGAGGAAGGCCGTCCACAAGGTGGGGCCCAGAGGGGGCAAGATGCGCAGAGGTGGGGAGAGGATGAGACGGAGTGATGGACGTGAGCAGACAGGCGTACAGAGATGGGGAGACAGAGGGGCAGTGGGTCACTCCAGAAGGCGAGAGGGTGACAGGATTGCCTCAAGCCCACCTGGGCCTGTTCTGCTGGCATCAGGGGGACAAGTAGGGACGTTGGCCAGGATCTTGGTGGAGGGGTTCCCATCCCAGTCCCCACCTGCGCTCAGCAGTCCAGGTGCAGGGGACCCTG
Source organism: Balaenoptera borealis (assembly GCF_965194805.1). NCBI lineage: Eukaryota > Metazoa > Chordata > Mammalia > Artiodactyla > Balaenopteridae > Balaenoptera > Balaenoptera borealis. Next base: position 62,349,244 of record NC_138878.1, read on the forward strand.
GGGGCTGGCGGTGACTGCAGCTGCCCCTTGCCCCGCAGATCTGCCACAGCAAAAGTGGGGAGATCAACCCGGTGAAGGTGAGCAACCTGGTGCGCGCCTACGTCCAACGCTACCGCTACTTCCGCAAGCACGGCCGCAAGCCGGGGGACCCCCCGGGGCCCCCACGGCCGCCCAAGGAGCCGGGACCCCCTGATAAGGGCGGCCCGGGCCTGCCCCTGCCCCCTCTCTGAGATCCCCAGCCGCCCCTTTCTTCCTTTGCTGCCTCTCTGGAATTCTGGACGTATTTATGGCTCTGCCTCCCTACGTCCCTCCCCTGTCAGTGGGATGATTGGGGGAGGGTTGCTGCGGGAAAGAGGAGAGCCCCCTGCCCAGCCCCACTGCCATCTCCCTTGCCCCAAGCCTGTGCCCATCGCCCCTCCCCTCTGTTCGTGCCCCTACCCCAATTTCATTAAAGATTTCATGAAATGTTACCCCTGAGCCCCATGACTTTTAGCCCTTTCTTTTCAGAGTCCAGTTTGGGAAAGGGTTGGGGAGGAGCTTTGGCCCAAGTGTGAGGGTGGTTAGCAGGGAAGTAGACGGTGTGACTTGGGAAAAGTGCATTCCTCTCACTGGGCCTGTTTCTTCGTCTATAAAGTGGGTGTTGTGAGGATTAAGAAAGACGCAGGCGGGTGAAGCACTTAGAACCGGACCTGGCACATAGGAAGCCGTTGCTACTGATAAAGAGTGGTGGTGATGGGAGGGAGAAGTCCCTGCCCCACCTGACCAGTGTCTGCCCAGCTCAGGGCCTCTAGGTGCTATTTGTCTAACCTTGGAATTGCCCCAGAAACAGGATCTTTGTCCTCCATTCAGTTGGATTCTCTTTTTATCAGTCCTATGCGGCTGGGGTGATCTAATTGGCTCCCCCGAGATGGAGAGGGAAACTAAGGCACAGAGCAGCGAGGGCCACACAGTGAATCAGGGCTGCGCTGGCCTCCGTCAGTCCCGTTGCCCAGAACCCAGGCGCGGTGAGGAGAGCTGGGTGCAGCCAGGCCGCGGGGGGAGGGTGGGCTGCGGTTGGGGGTGGGCTCAGAACTCCGTTACAACTGGCCCTCGTAGGCCCACACGGAGGGGAGCCCAGGGCCTGGAAAGGAGAAGGACTTGCCTGAGGTCACCTAGCAGGAGTTGGGAGGGGACCCAAGGCCCCTGACAGGCAGGACAGTCAGGCGAAAGGCTCTGTGCTTGCTGGATGTCGGCCTGAACTGTTTATAGGCAAGATGGGGGTTCCAGATTGAGCCCCAAGGCCGCCCTCAAAGAGTGGCAACCTTAGAGTCAGACCTGGATTCTGACCTGTCTTGTATTTTCCTACTTTGTGAACTTTGCTCCTCTCTAAGCCTCAGTGTCTTGGTCTATAAAGTGGGGGTGACTGTCACCTACTCACCAGGCCACAGGGAAGAGGTAAGGAGTGTCAGCTGCCCCCTGCACGGTGCCTGGCCTTTATGCAGTGAGCACCTAGGATATGAGTGGCTTGCACAGATGGATAAACGGGCCTTAAGAAGGAATAACCCCCAACGTGGGTCAGGGCTGGCCCAGGGACAGTGAACACCAGACAGACAAGTGATGACCATGGCCGGAACCAGTTTATTGGTTGAGGTGGAAGCTGAGGGCTCAGGCCTCCCCGGTGACCTAGAAGTCCATGTCCTCGACCAGGTCCTGGAGGTAGGCCTTGTACTGGTCCGAGGTGAGGGAGAGTGGGTGGCTGTTGGAAATGTGAAGGTCCACAGTGTTCTCCAGGGAGGAGGCACCCCCTACCCGCGCCATGTCTAGCAGGGCTCTGAGGCACATGGGGACAACCTGAGGGAGGTGGGGGAGAAACAGTCAGGGGAAACAGCCAGCACCATCTCCTGTCGGGGATGGGTTGAGTGGACTACAATTCCCGACAGCCCCCACTGTAACCCAGGATGAACCGTTAGGCCCAGGGCTGCTGGGCGTTACAGTTTTCCCCATATTCACCACCAAGGGAGGCCAAAAATGGGTCTTAGGGCTGAGGCTGCTGAGGGGTTCCTGGAAGCTAGAGCCGAGCAGCTTGTGATGAGAAGGACTCCTGGGAGCTGTAGTACCGCACCCAGCCTGCTAGGACTTGCAGTCCACCAACTTGCACATGGTTGGGAGAACGCAAAGTAGGCTTTGGGGGTGAGGCCGTGGGAGGGACACCAGAAGCTCCTGAGGAGGAACTGGTACTTGCAGAGACTCTTAGAAGTTGTAGTTTCTCCGAGGGGACTGTGGGAATTGTAGTTCCCAGAAGCAACCTCCTCCCTTTTAGGATCTACCCCTCAGCTCCAGGAGCCTGGGGCTGCAGTACCTTGACCATCACGAGCCTCTTGATCCATGGTTGGTCCTGGGGCCATGACTGCCCCACGCAGAACCAGAGGGTGTAGCGTGGTGAGCGTCTGCTTCCTTCGATGAAGGCAATCAGATCTGGGGGCCCAGGAACCTAGTCAGGGATGGGAAGAAGACCCTCTACCTGCTCCTCCCTGCTCCCCGAAAACCTCAGTAACATCCTCATCTTCTTCCCTGATCTAAAGCTCAACATGTCTCTGCCACCATGACCAGGGGGCTGTTGATTTGGGGGAAGTCCCTCCTGTTCTGGCACAAGCTGAAATGTTCCTCCTCCCTTCCATCAGGGCTGGGCTGGAAGGTAGGCCTCCCCGCACACCGCCCGGAGCCTCAGCACTTGGATGGGGAAACAGGCCCAGGAGGGGAGTCCACTCCCCCGAGGATGCTCAGTGATGCTGGAGTATAAGGTGGTTGGTGGTTACTGCGCTTTAACCCTTCAAGGCCATGCTGTCCAATATGTAGCCATTAGCCACCGTGGCTATTTAAGTTTTAATTGTATCTAATTAAAATCAAATAAAACTTAAAAAACTCACTTCCTCATTTGCACTCACCTCACCTAAGTACTCAATAGCCACACGTAACTAGTGGATACCATATTGGGCAGTGGAAATACAGAGCATTTGCATCATTGCAGAAAGGTCTGTTTGGAGAGCAAAGCCCTAAAGGATTTCTTTCTCCTGCATCTGTCTTTCCACCATAATTGTAATAAATGATAACGACTATGGCAGCTAATTCCCCGAAGCACCTTCTGTACGCTGGGCCCTGTGCCTCCTGCCAGCTCCGGGCAGGTGAGAGAGAGGAGACAGTCCTCAGACTCCACAGGTTCAGGGCAGTCCAGTCCTTCTACCCACAGGTTCAACCACAAGCAGAGCAGCAGGGTCTGAATTCGATCCCAAACCTCCTGACCCCAGAGTTTTTAACCACCGTTGCCTGCCGTTTCCACAGCAGAGCTGAGGCCCCGCCTCACTCACCTGCTATGAAGGGCCCCATGTTGAACACGCCTCCTTCCCTGTCCTTGGGCACCTCACCATCAGGCCTGTGACCACTGTTGGGGAGGAGTTCCTCGCCCACGGCCCAGTACACATGGCAGTGCCCCAGCCTCTGGGCGCAGAGCCACTGCCCGGCCCTCCACAGAGCTAGTCCCCCGCCCAGGCAGCTCAGCACCCGCTGCACGTAGCCTGTCACGCCCCTGTCTGTCAGGGACGCCGCGGGGTCTGGCAGTCTTATCGGCTGTCCAGGCAGTGTCCTGTCCCCTGCTTCTGATCCCACCAGCCGCAGGCCCCCCGGGCAGAAGACAGTCTGCTGGAAGACTTGGCAGCCCCGGTAGAAGACGGTCACCTCGAACTCCCAGTCTGAGCAGCAGCAGCAATGTGAAGAGGGAGAGAGGATGAGGGAACGTCAGGGGGCTTGCGGCCCAGCCCTGACCCCTCCCACCCCGCAGCTGGCGCTCACCTTCCTCGCTCACCAACAGCTGCTTCAGTGGGTTTTCAGGGGGTCCCGGCTTTGGGCAAGGAGCAGGGACATCTAAGTTGGGGCTCAACAAGAGCTGAGGGGGGTTCTCAGGGGCCATGGTCAGACTTGAGGGCCCTCCATCTGGGGCCAAGTCCATGTCACTCAGTAACTTCTCCAGAATGTCTTCCTGGAGAGGGAAAAAATAAAAGGATCCAGGTACTTCCACAGCCTTTTCTGGAGACTTCCCATGGACCAAGCTTTGTGCTCAGCGATGTGGGGACCCAGAGAGGAGACAGACCTGAGCTTTGCCCTCAAGGGGCTTCTAACCTGGGGCACAGACAGTAAAATATGTACAGCTTTGATGTATGCCGGGCACTACAGTGGCCCGAGGGGAGCAGCTAATTCCACCCAAGGATCTGGCTCTCTGCAAGCAAGACCTGGGCAGAGAGGGCTGCAAAGGATTTCAGAGGGGACTTCCCCTGGCACAGACATCGGCAAGATCAAGGATAGAGAGGTTCTGAGTTCCCAAAACGCTGAGAGAACCCTGCACAGGGAGGAAAGCTATTAAATCCTAGAAAGGTGGATTAGGGCCTTGAATGCCTGCTGAAAGCTCTGAATTTTCTCCTGAGGATGCTGGGAAGCCACGGAGGGCTGTGGGCAGGGGGTCGGGGGACAGGGTCAGCACTGAGTCAGGTTGGGGACAGATTGCAAGGGAGAGAATGGAGCCTGGGGTGATGGTCCAGGGGAAGAAGATGAGGCCTGAATAGGCCCATGAGGACGCAGAGAGGGGATGGGGCAGAGACTAAGAGCAGGATGGTCGGGGCGCATTCTTACCTGGATATCAGAGGTACTGTATCTGCCATTGGTGTCTAGAGAGGTGTCTGGCTCAGATAAGTCCCCAACTCCTGTGGAGAAAGGTGGGGAGTGGAGTGGGGGTGCCGGGGACACTCGAAATCCCATCCCTCTAAGTGAAGCCTCACTTCCAGCACACCTGAGGTCACAAACTCATAGATCTTGTGCGGGTCGTGGGGGTCCTTGCTGTGGTCCTCTGCTAAACGCAACGCTTCCTTCCGGTTCAGGGCGGACCGGAAATTCCTCTTCCAGGTGGGCAGGTCGGGCTTATCCTTCCCAGGAGTGTAGGCACCGCTGGCCTCAGCCCAGGCCTAGGGGACCAGTGATACCAAGATAGTGGAGAGGATGACTTAGACCTTGCCCCAGGGGTCCCAACCCTGTCTCCTCTTGTCCTAACATCGTCCTCCCCCCGACACGTTCTAACTTGGCAAGGTTCCATCCCCAAACTCTCAGATTCTCTGCGCCCCGAATCCCCCTACCACCACCCTTCAAACACCTTTGCTTTCTAAGCCAGCCTTCCAGGTCCTAATGGGTGTCTAACTCTGCCACCAACCTGCCCCAGGACACCCTCTGTAGTAACCCCGCCCCCTCGCACTCTAACTCGGCTTACCACCACCGGTGTATCCTAATTTGGTGGTAAGAAACCTCAGTTTCAGGGCCAAGTCTCGCCTCTGATAGTCCAAGACCGGCCCCCAGAAATTCTACAACCAAGAGCCCCACTCCGGGGGCCCCGAACTCCCCAGGATGCACTTCCTTCACTTTCCCGATTCTATTACCGGAATCTGGCAGCTCTAATCCTGACTGCTCTCCGACACTAGTCCGTGGATCCTACTAACTTCACCCCTTCCCGTTCTAACTCCACCCATCTCAGTCTGTCAGAATAAGAGCGGGCCTCTCCAGGCTTGCTAATCCCGCCTTCTCGGCCCCGCCCCTCGGAGTCCACCCCGCCCCCTCGGAGTCCAGCCCGCCCGGCGCGCCCGCACCTGGAAAATGCCGAAGTCCTCCAGCTGGGCATCCTGCCGCAAGCCGTGCTTCCAAGGGATGCGGAAGCGCGTGCGGCTCTCATCCAGCCAGGCCACGCCCTCCAGCTGCCCCTGGTCCAGTTGAGATACCAGCCAGGGCAGGATACGAGGCTTTTGTGTTCCCATGGTCCGGCCTGCGCGCAGAGAACAGGTCCTAGGTACAGGCGGCCTCCCAGGGCCACCCCGTCCGGGGGTTCCGCACCCAGACCTCCCTCACGGGCCACGGCGCAGGTCTCTCACCTATATCTTCCTGGGGTACCAACAGGAAACCTTCTCCCATCCTCCAGCGAGGCTTTCTAATTCAGCGAGAACTCCCTCCCAAACCCATTTTACACCCCCCTCCTTTCCCCAGCTTCTTCTGTGTAGATACCTCTACCTCCCTCAACTGCGCCCGTGTAGACCTTCCCTCTTCCACTGAAAGCCCCTCCTTCCCCCCACATCACCCAAGGCAGGTACTCCCACTTCCAAGGTAGAGCCCTCCCTCTAGTTATTGCAATGCAGACCTAGTGACCTGTAGACCGCTACCTGCCGCAGTTACCCCAAGGTAGACCCCCTTCCACAGTTCCCCCCTTCCCGGTGATCCCCTCACCCATTCCCACCGTAGACCATCCACAATCCCTCCCAGACAGACAGCTTCTCTCCTCCAGGGCACGTCCCCACTTTCTAGAGTGGACTGCCTCCCATTCTCAGAGTCCCGTCGATCTCTCCCCTAGATCCCCCAGTGTAGACGCCTCCTCTCTCCTCCTCTCCACTACTTTTTCTACGTTTGCTTTTTTTACAGCCGATCTCGGCGCCAATCATTGCTTCACTTTCCCCCAGACTACACAACCCGCCTTCTCCACTGGCAGGGTAAACCCATCCTTTCTCCGATTCCTCACTTCTGAACGCCACCTACTCGCCAGTTACCTATGTTTCCTATGTGGCGGGTCGGGCGCGCCGAGTGCCCCGGCCAAGCCTGTCTTTGGGGTTTCGTACCTCTCGAACTCTCAGCTGCACACCCCACTTCCTGTCAGCTGAGCTTTAGAGGTGGGGCTTCCTTTTGTATCGATTTCCTGAAATAAAAACGACTTCACCGTCGTTTGGGTGACTCCAAAACCAAAGAGGCTGCTCGATAAGCGGGTGCGCCTCCCCCCAACCCCATGCTCTTTTTAGGCCTTCCGACCGCGGGCATGCTGGGAACGTCACATGCAAATTAGGCGGGACCCAACGCTCCGCCCCTCTACGTTTGGGCCGTCACCAACCTGGCCCAGGGCGCAGGCGCGGGAAAGTTCAACTAAGAAAAGAAAGTTTATACAAGTTCAGTGGAGGAGGTGGCGGCGGCGGGGCCCGGGACCAGGTGAGCGGGACGTTAGCGAGGGCTAGGTGAGGAGGGAAGAAGAGGGAGCCGGGATCCAGGAGGGGGCAACTCAGTCCCGCTTCTCCGACATCCGAGTGTCCTGGGTCCCCCAAATTCTAGCCTCAGAGAGTGGAACTACACCTCCCAGCAGGCTGCGCGGCGAACCAGTAACGGACGGAGGGGAATGTTTGCTATGAAGCCTGCTGGGATTGGTAGTTCTCGACCCTCTACGGACGTGAGCAGCTTGGCATATACCTTCAGAATCAAGAAGTCCCCAAGCCTCCTTCTGCCTCTGGGACTCAGAAGTCTGAGGCCCCCGCCCCCTTCTCTCTTAGACTCAAGAGTTCACACCCCCAGCCCCCTTCTCCGAAAACTCAGGAGTCCAGGCCCCCAGCCCCTCCTCCCTTAGACCCAAGAATCCGGATCCCCAGCCTTCTCCTCTCCCAGGATCAAGGTGTCTTCCTCCTCATCCCTCTTCTCCATCTGGAGACTTAAGCGTCTGGGCCCCCAGACCCCCAACTCCCGTAAAGGACCTGGGAATGCAGACCCTCAGCCCCTTCCCTCTTTGGGGACTCACAAGTCCTGGTCCCCTCCTCATTCGGGGACTAGGAATTTGGGCCCCCAGCCTCTACTTCCCGCTGAACCCTGGAGTCCATCCTCCAGCTCCCTCTCTCACAGGTGCCCCCATGGCAGGCTCGGAAGAGCTGGGGCTCCGAGAGGACACGCTGAGGGTCCTAGCTGCCTTCCTAAGGCGGGGTGAGGCTGCGGGGTCTCCCATTCCGACCCCACCCAGGTAAGAGGAGTTGCCCTCTTCCCTCCGGGAACGGCATTTGGGGTGGGCCCCTCTCCAACTCCTGCTCCTGGACTCAGTCTGTCTCCTTTCCCCCCCTCTTTATATCTGGCTCCACTCCTTGTCCTGGGGGTTGCAGGAAAAGGCCCTCAGTGGGAGGACAAAGGTACTGCTTGCAAAGGGCCTTTGGGATCACTCTCTGAGGTCCCCTTCCCCAGGAGCCCTGCCCAAGAGGAGCCAACAGACTTCCTGAGCCGCCTTCGAAGATGTCTTCCCTGCTCCCTGGGGCGAGGAGCAGTTCCCCCTGAGTCCCCTCGGCCTTGCTCCCTGCCCCTCCGGCCATGCTATGGTTCAGAGCCTGGTAAGAGATTTCCCTCGATCACCCAAGAACTGGCAGCTTTGATTCTTAAAGCATAGAGAGGATAAGGAACTAGTTCAAGATCACTCAGCTAAGGGGGTAGCTGTGGGGGATCTCCAGCACCTACCCTCACCCCCGACCCCCAGTTGGTTTACTAACTGTCAATTCTGTGAGCAGGCTTCAGGAGGGCTTTTGGTGCCTTTCTTTCTTTCTTTTCTTTTCTTTTTTTTTTAAACATCTTTATTGGAATATAATTGCTTTACAATGTTGTGTTGCTGCTGTATAACAAAGTGAATCAGCTATATGTATACATATATCCCTATATCCCCTCCCTCTTGCGTCTCCCTCCCACCCTCCCTATCCCACCCCTCTAGGTGGACACAAAGCACCGAGCTGATCTCCCTGAGCTATGCGGCTGCTTCCCACTAGCTAGCTATTTTACATTTGGTAGTGTATATATGTCCATGCCACTCCCTCACTTCGTTTTGGTGCCTTTCTATTTGTTATCTCTCTCTTTCCACACATGCTTCCTTGCCCCTAAGATTTTGTAACCACCAGTGCCCCCATTAGGGAGGCAGGAAACCTGATTTCCAGTCACAATTCCCTGGCTGTTTTGGTTACATGAATCCTTTTCTCCAGTAGCAAAGTAGGAATGGGGGGAGCGGTGGATACTGGACTTGATCAAGAGTGACCAGTAGGTTTCTTCTCATATGTGATACTGGATAGACTAGCAATGGCTCCTGGGAGTGCTCGCTTGGAGAGGATTTCACAGCTGGGGAGAAGAGTTCTGTGATGAGTTGTTGCCTGAAATGGGCAAGGGATAGATTGGTAGTAGCTGGAGTGCCATGTGTTTGCCTTCCTTAGATGGAATAATCTTCAAGGTCCAGTTCGACTCAAACATTCGAAGTCCAATTTGGGGAAAAGTAAAAGGGTCTTTTACCAAGTTTGCTCACTGGGCCTCAATTTATCCCATTCTGAAATGGAAATCATTGCTACCTGGCAAGGTGGTTGGGCGGAGAGAATCCCTAAGTTCCTTATGTCCTGAAGGCCCATCATTGGCTCTTTTCATCCCAGGCCCAGCTACTCCAGATTTCTATGCCCTGGTGGCCCAGCGGCTGGAACAGCTGGTCCAAGAGCAACTGAAATCCCCACCTAGCCCAGGTGAGGTGCAGAAGGGCCCTGGAGAAGGATGAGGGTAGAAGGGTCGCCACGGTTCTGCCCCCAGCCAAATTCTCTTCTGCCCCCCAGAATTACAGGGTCACGCACCCACAGAGAAGGAAGCCCTGCTGCGAAAGCTGGTGGCCTTGCTGGAGGAAGAGGCAGAAGTCATCAACCAGAAGGTGATGGGCGGTCTGTTCCATCCCTTAGCTAGGATAGGAGTTGCGGCATGGTTCCGCACTGGGACTTGAAGCTGGATTTGCATTCTCATTGGATAGTCAGGTGGGGAGAAGGTGGGACAAGGCTTCAGTGAAGGGGTGAGTGACAGGTAAGCCAGGGCAATACCTTAAATTAGTGACGTTCTTTGATCGTCAAAGGGGCGTGGCCTGAAGGCAGAGGGGTGTGGCCACCAGAAACTGTTCTAGGAAGGAGATTGGACGAGGTGAGGCAGTAAGGGAATGTATGGTGATGGGAAAGGGAGGAGGGGGTAGCTTGAAGACAGCTGTCTAAAATCTGAAGCCCTGATTGACTATATAGGGACGTTGCTTAGAACATGGGGGAAACGGACTGCTGGAGGGAGTGTGGCTTGTGACTCTGTCCTGGAATCAGGTTGGGTCAGGAGCTTGGGCAAAGTGTATGGCCTTATAATATTCATTGTCTGGTAGAAGGCAAGGTTGCCGTAGTCACTGGCCTGGCCTTCGGGGAAGCCCACAGGGGCGTGGCTAGAATGTTAGCATGCTAGAACACAGCTAATACAGGGCTTGGTCCTGATTGGCTGTCGAGGCCTTGGCAGGGGCGTGGCTTGGCTTCTCCGGTTCTAGGCCATCTTGCTGTGAGTAGTTTGGCCGAGATCATATAGTCTCGTTTGTGATTGGCAGATGTGCTGGATAGGGGCGTGGCTTAGGGCGTCAGTTGTAGCTAGAGCTTGCTTGAAGCCACGCCTCCCAGCCTCCCATTGGCTGGCTACGAGGGTGTGACTGAGGCAGACCCTGCCTCTTCCCCCTCCCCGCCCCACAGCTGGCCTCAGACCCCGCCCTGCGGCGCAAGCTGGCCCGCCTCTCCGCCGGTTCCTTCAGCCGCCTAGTGGAGCTCTTCTCTAGCCGGGAGGGCAACCCTCGCCCAAGCCAAGCACGCCCCTCGCTGCCGTGCCCCGGGCCCCCACCGCCTTCCCCGGAGCCTCTGGCCCGCCTAGCCCTGGCCATGGAGCTGAGCCGGCGCGTGGCCAGGCTGGGGGGCACCCTGGCCGGTCTCAGCGTAGAGCACGTGCACAGCTTTGCGCCCTGGATCCAGGCCCACGGGGGCTGGGTGAGCCGCTAAAGCCTCTCTGGGCTTCCCTTTACCTAACTGTAATTGTAATTGTATGTGTGTGTATTGGGGGTGGGTGGGGAGGTGGGCGGGGAGGCTCTTAGGCTGCCTTTCAGACATCACGGGTGTTCTCCCAGCTCCACCATTCATCCGTTTCGTGTTTATTGAGCACCTAATGTACACGAGGCACTGTAGTGATCAGTGCAGATGCTATGCCCAACTTAAACCACTCTGGTATACACTAACAGTTATGAGCTAGAAACAAGTTTCTTCATCCGTAAAGGGAGGAGAATTGTATACCTACCTCAAAGGGTTATTGTGAGGATTAAAATGGGATCATCCTTGTAAGTACTTGACATTTATGTGATTATCTGGTGACTGTCTGCCTGTGCAGCACTGCCTGCGGGAATGCCCTTTGCCTGATGTCTCCCTGCCTTGCTTCCTCTGCCCCTCTGCTCAGGTATCACTCTCAGCGAGCCCTTCCCTGATCCCCATTTAAAATCGCAGCCACCTCCACACCGTCCCACCTTACCTTGCTTGCTCACCGCTTTAAATCCAGTGCTGGGCTCAGAGCTGGATTAAGCTCCTGTGTACTGGCTGTGTGACCTAGGCAACTGTCCCCGTCTCTCTGAATACCAATCTCACGCCGCTCAATGGGCACCATCTCACCTGCCTCATCACTGCCGGGCTCTCAGAATGTAAGCATTGCTTCATAGACTGGCAGGAGCTGGCTAGGTGCGTTTGAGGAGCAGAGAGACAGCCAGTAGGGCTGGAGCAGGGTTAGTGAGGGGGAGAGGGTGGGAGATGAAAGCAGGAGGGGCGGCCAGATCATGCAAGGCTTTAGGCCTTGTGGTCAAGGTAAGAACTTGCACTTTGACTCAGTGAGCCAGGAGTCCTAGGAGGGCTCAGAGTAGACGGATGTGAGCTGTCTTGGGTGGTCACAGGTGCCCTCTGGCGGCCGTGTGGAGAATACTGTAGGGGGCAAATACTGTAGAGGGCAAAGACCCAAGGGGGTGACTGGGCTGGTCCAGGGAGAAGGTGAGGGTGGATCAGACCAGGGTCGGGGTAGTAGAGAATTCTGGATTTAATTTGGAGGTAGACCTGACAGATTTTGCTCATGGAGTGGATGGGAGACAGGAGTCAAGGATGATGCCAAAGATGCTGGCCTGAGCAGCTGCAGGGCTACATCTGATGTCCTCTGGGACCAGGAAGAGCAGAGTGGAGGGGAAGGTGGGGAGCAGGTTTGGGGAAGAGGCAGAGGTGATCGGAGGTGGTCCAGTTAAGGGAGAGAGACCCCTGAGACCTCAAAGCAAGATGATGACAGGACAGTCGATATTAGTGTCTGTAGCTCAGAGCAGAAACTGGTTTATTTGTAAAATCATTTTATTTGTTAAGGAATGATAACGGGTAAGCTTGGCCAGGTACTCAGCCAAGGACTTTAGTGGAATGATCCCATTGAAACCCCACAACAACCTTATGGGATTCGATTATTATCCTAGTTTTATGGAGACTGAGGGAAAGTCACTTATGCAGGGTGGGGGATTGGAATTAGGGCTTTAACACAAAGCCAGGGCTCTTTATCATTAAAGCTCCAGGACTCTGTTTGTTCCCCTTCTTTGAGTCTCTGTCCACCCCCGCTGGGGCTCTGTCTCCCCCCGCCCCTTCTAGGACTCTGTTCCCATCCACCCCGAGTCTCTGCGCCTTTCTTGGGGTCTCCATCCCTCATCCCTGTCCACCTCTCTCTGGGTCTCTTTCCCCTCCCCCTCTCTGGTTCCTTGCCTTCCCCGCCTCTGCTCTCACTGGGCTGGTGTGTGTGCTGCTGTGAGTGGAAGACGCCTCTCTGCTCATGGGGCTCTGCCACTTTTCCCTTCCAGGGGGGCATCCTGGCAGTTTCACCTGTGGACTTGAACTTACCCCTGGACTGAGCTTTTCCTCAGAAGCTGCTACAAGATTGGACCTCATGTCCCTGCACTCTTTTTCCAAGCCTTCCTATTCCACTCAGGGCTGTGGGGTGGTGCCCACCCTCTCTGTTTTTGCCAAAAAAAAAAAAAAAAGTTTAAAATGTTTTGACATTAAAAACTTTTTAAAGTATTTAATGATTTGTCCTTTCACTCAAGAACTAAAGTTCTAAGTAGAGGAGATTCGGTTCGGAGACCTCTCTGGTTTATAAATTGAGGAAAGAACCAATTCATTCATTCCAGAAATATTTATTTGGGGTACCTACAAGCACCTGTCACCTAAATATACAGCATATTTGAGGATACCTGTAAATATGATTCCAGCTAATTATATTTTTCCCTTATTGCATGATTTATTTATTCCACCTAATCCTGTGTTGATAGTCCTGGAGTCTTTCTAGCTATTTCCAGAAGAAAGCTATGATCTTTCTTCACAAGACATCCAGAACACCACCCTCTTCTCATTTTTCTCTTCACACAGCTCCTTCTGAGCCTTTTTGCTGGTTTCTCCTCATTTGCCTGTCCGCCAGAAATTTGTCACCTTTTTAGGGCTGTCACCCCCTTCACCGAATTATGTTTGTAAATGCCTAAAATGAAACGCACAGGATCACAAAGGAAGCCAATTACAGTCGAGCCTCAGTATTCGCGGATTCTGTATTTTTCGAATTCACCTACTCGCGAACATTTATTTGTAGTCCACAAACTAATACTCACGTGCTTTCGCAGTTGTTGGCAGGCGTGCTTGTGTTCAGAGCAGCAAAGGATCTGACTCGCCCTGTGGGCACCTTTCAGCTCAGATCAGGTGAGGCAACGCGCCTTCTTGTTTCAGCTCTCACACTGTATACAAGCGTCCTTTCTGCAGTCTATTTAGTGGCACATTTTTCACATTTCTGTGCTTTTTTGTGGTGATTTCGCTGTTTGAAAGGGCCCCAAGCATAGCGCTGGAGTGCTGGCTAGCGTTCCTAAGTGCACGAAGGCTGCAATGTGCCTCTATTAGACAAGCTTCGTTGTAGATAATTTTTGTTACACTGCTGTTGGCTGTGAGATCACTGTGAATGGACCAACTCTATATTAAATAACGTGTCTTTAAACAGAAAACACACAGAAAACCTGATTATATGTTGATGAGTTGGCAAAAGTGTTGTGACAAGATGCTCGTGGGAGCCTGACCCTGTATCTTCCCCCAGGATCAATGGCTCGGTGTTTGCCAGTTCAGTGTTCACAGCGACTTTATAGGACGTAACTAGCACAAATAATAAGAATCGAGTGTATGTGGAAATAAAGCTTTCAAGATTTTTTAAAAAATATTTATTTATTTTATTTGGTTGCGCCGGGTCTGTAGTTGCGGCAGGCGGGCTCCTTAGTTGCCCCATGCAGGCCCCTTAGTTGTAGCATGCGAACTCTTAATTGCGGCATGCATCTGGGATCTCTTTCCCTGACCAGGGATCAAAGCCAGGCCCCTGCATTGGGAGCGCGGCCTCTTAACCACTGCACCACCAGGGAAGTCCCAAAGCTTTCAAGATTAATATAAAAATTAGTGGCCTAATAATAGGCATGCCAGGCTTGGTGGTGCAGTGGTTAAGAATCCGCCTGCCAATGCAGGGGACACGGGATCGGGCCCTTGTCTGGGAAGATCCCACATGCCGCGGAGCAACTAAGCCCGTGCGCCACAACTACTGAGCCTGCGCTCTAGAGCCTGCGAGCCACAACTACTGAGCCTGTGTGCCACAACTACTGAAGCCTGTGTGCCTAGAGCCCGTGCTCCGCAACAAGAGAAACCACTGCAATGAGAAGGCCACACACCGCAATGAAGACCCAACGCAGCCAAAAATAAATTAAAAATAAATTTAAAAAATAATAATAGGCATGCCTCCTCATTAACATATTCATTAAAAACACCTAGGGTGGGTCTCATAACCATGATTTCTAAATAGAACAGGAGTGACATTTGGAGGCAGATTAGTTATTACCGTAACAAGTCATATACATTTAGTGGCTTATAATAACACACTAATCTCAGTTTCTGTGGGTCAGGGACGCAGGTGCAGCTTAGCGGGGTGCTTGGCTCAGGATATGACTATGCTGCTATCAAGGTTTCAGCTTCAATCTCATCTGAGGCTCGGGGGCCTCTTCCCAGTGTACGTGGTTTTAGCAGGACAATCAGTGTGGCCTCACCTGATTAAGTCAGGCCCACCCAGGAAAATCTCCCTTTTGATGAATTTAAAATTAACCAATTTGAGGGACTTCCCGGGTGGTCCAGCGGTTAAGACTCTGCTCTCCCAATGCAGGGGGCTCAGGTTCGATCCCTGGTCAGGGAACTAGATCCCGAATGCTGCAACTAAAACCCGGCACAGCTAAATTAATTAATTAATTAATTAAAAGAATTAACCAATTTGAAGCCTTAATGTCATCCGCGAACTCCCTTCACCCCTGCCATGTAAGGTCACCTAATCAAGGGAGTGACATCCATCTCCTTTGTCATATAACACAACCTACTCCTTGGTATGTAACACCAGGGGGCAGAGATCATGGGGGCCATCTTAGAATCCTGCTCACCACAGGAGTATCTACAGCAACTGTCATGTGACATGCAAACCTCTGTGATTTATATTGCGGAACCAGGCACAGGAGCTAATCCTATTTTGATGTGTTGCCCAAATTCTCAGTTGAAGGAAGGACCGAGTTCCAGCTTAGCGAGAGATGTAAGTTTCTACCATCGCAGCTCGTGGACACTTGACTCTCCAGTTTGACTCAGGTCTTCTAGCCACACTTCTTTTTTTTTTTTTTTTTTTTTTAAATTTTTGGCTGCGTTGGGTCTTAGTTGTGGCATGCGGGATCTTCATTGCGGTGCGCAGGCTTCTCTCTAGTTGCAGCGTGTGTGTTTTCTCTCTCTAGGTGTGGCACGCAGGCTCCAGAGCGCGTGGGCTCTGTAGTTTTGCGGCACGTGGGCTCTCTAGTTGAGGCGCGCGGGCTTAGTTGCCCCGCAGCATGTGGGATCTTAGTTCCCCAACCAGGGATCGAACCCGCATCCCCTGCATTGGAAGGCGGATTCTTTACCCCTGGACTGCCAAGGGAGTCCCTCTAACCACACTTCTAATCACACCAGCTCCCCGGTGCTCTTGTCCATTCCGTGACCTAGTGCAGCACTGGCCAATAGAAATATATGAACCACATGTGCTATTTAGAATACACTAGTAGCCCCATTAAAGCAAAGTAAAAAGTAACAGTTAAATTAATTTTAACAATAATTTTTATTTACCCCATTTATCCAAAATAGAATCATTTCAACATGTAATCAATATAAAAACTATTAATGATATATTATAGATTCTTTTTTTACGTGAAGTCTTCAGAATCTGGTGTGTGTTTTACAGCCATAGCAAATCTCAGTTGAGACTTGCCATGGTCCATTGCTCAGTTGTCCCATGTGGCTGCCATCTTGGAAAATGCAGAATTTGACTCTGACGACTCCCCCAGTTTTGCCTCCAGCTCAGACTTCTCCTCTGTACTCTATACCCAATGACATTAGGTTATTTCCTAGTGTTGTAGAGAGTTTGTTACAATTTTTCGTTCTTCATAGCAACACAAAGCAAAAGTAATTGATTGGGTTAAAATGCTTGGAAATCAGAAAAAAAAAGGTAAAAAGAAACAAACACCCTGCTGAAACATTTGGAGAAATAGAAAAGGAAAAAAAAAAAAAAAGATCCATGCAACATACAATGTAGGGGTCAAGACGTGGGTTCAGATAACCGATTAATTGGAATTCATCAAAATGAAAAACTCTCTGCTTTTCAAAGGCAACGTTAAGAAAATGAAAAGATAGGTGACCGACTGGGAGAAAAATTTAAAGTAGATATACCGGGCTTCCCTGGTGGCACAGTGGTTGGGAATCCGCCTGCCAAGGCAGGGCACACAGGTTCGAGTCCTGGTCCGGGAAGATCCCACGTTCCGCGGAGCAACTAAGCCCCTGTGCCACAACTGCTGAGCCCACGTGCCTGGAGGCAGTGCTCCGCAACAAGAGTCCACCGCAGTGAGAGGCCCGCGCACCGCAGTGAAGAGTGGCCCCCGCTCGCCACAACTAAAAAGAAAGCCCGCGCGCTGTAGCAACGACCCAAAGCAGCCAAAAATAAGATAAATAAATTAAGGAAAAAAAAAAAAAAGTAGATATACCTGACAGAGAGCTGTATCCAGAATCTATAAAGAACGTTTATGATTCGTGAATAAGAAAACAACACCGTTTGTAAAAATACACAAAAGGCTTGAGCAGACACTTGACAAAAGAAAATACACAAATGGCCGATAAGCACATGAAACGATGCTGAACAACACTGGCCGTCAGGGCAATGCAAGTCACAACCAGGAGATAATCTCTTCATACCTACAAGAGTGATTAAAATTATAGACTGATTTTATGACGTGCTGGAGGGGATGTGGAGCACCTAGAACTCTCTTGCATCACTGATGGGAATGCAAAATGGTAGAACACCATGGGAAACTTTTGGGCAGTTTCTTACAAACATACACCTAGGGGACTTCCCTGGCGGTCCAGTGGTTAAGACTCGGTGCCTCCACTGCGGGGGGCACGGGTTTGATCCATGGTCGGGGAAGTAAGATCCTGCATGCCGCATGGCGCGGCCAAAAAACCAAACAAACAAAAACAAAACAAAACAAAAAACCCATACACCTAGCCTATGACCCAGCCATGTGCTCCTAGGTTTACCCAAGGGAAGTGAAAGTGTACGTCCACAGAAGGACCTGGACATGATCGTTCATAGCCACTTTATTCATACCAGCCCTATGAAAACCACCCAGATGTCCATCAACAGGAAAATGTGATCCATCCATACAATGGAATACTCCTCAGCAGTAAAAAGGATTGGACAACCATTATATGCGACATGAACGAATCTCAAAAACATTATGCTGAGGGACAGACCCAAAAGAGCACATACTGTATAATTCCATTTATACGAAATTTTAGAAACGGAAAAGCTGCACTATAGTGACACAAAACAGAAAGTGATTGCTTCTGCGGTTGGGTGGGGGAGATGTTGACTAGAAAGAGTCGTGAAGGAACTTTCTGGGTGACGGATACATTCCACAAGTTGCATTTATCTTCATTCAACTAGTAACTTTTTCTGCAGGTCCAGGAAAGCTTCCTGGAGGAGGTGGCGACTAAGCTGTGCCCTGACTGACGTATAGGAGTTGGCCAGACGAAGGGGGTGGGTGTTCCCGGCAGGGGTGGGGTTTGGCAAAGGCCAAGTGACTTGAATGGAGTCACTGGGTTTAAAAAACTTGGAACAATTAAGTAGAGGGTTAGGGGTTCAATGCCTCGACACCTGAGTCCTATTCCTGACTTGCTTCGGGACCCCGGACATGACCTCCCTCTCTTTGGGCCTCTCATTGCTTCAGTTTTCCCTCAGGAAAATGGGCACGAGCTCCCTTGTTCCTCCTGGATTTCCCACAGACTGTGAGAAGCCACCGAATGGACGATGAGTGACAGTTCGTTTGAGCCAATCGCTGGAGCCTAAAGCCCTGCCTTCTTTTCTCGTGGGCCAATCGCCATGTTCTCCTTGAGGCCTGCCGCTTGGCGGAGGCTGGCCAAAGGCCTCGTGACGTCACAGATTTGATAAACCAATAGCAGCTATGAAGAGGCGGGTCATTTTGGTGATAGACAGCTCTATTTCAAGATGTCCGCTTAGCGCAGGGTCTGCCGGGAAGCTTTGAGGCGGTCTTGGGGTGTAGGGGCGGGAACTCCCGGTAGATTTTGCCCAATCATCAGTCGCACTTCTTGCGACAGACGGGCAGTCTTTCCCATCCCGGTCGACTTATGGGGGCGGGGTTCGGCACGCCAGACTGGGCGGGCCCCTCGACTTTGATGGGCGTCTTCTTCACCCAATTGCTAAACGGTATTCCCAGACGGGTCGCCTCCATTGCCAATGAGATCTCCTGGCGGGGTCGCGGTGGGCGGGCCTTGGACCCTCCGGTATAAGGCGGTCCCGGGGGAGTGCGGAGAAGGGGGGGGTCTCGGCGGCCGGAGGAGGAGTAGGCGCGGGTGAAGATGGCGGCAGCCGAGGCCGCGAACTGCATCATGGAGGTGAGCGCCTGGAGCGCCGTCGGGGGCAGGGGGCGGGGGGCGGTTTGGAGGTCGGTATTTTATGCCTCCGTCTTGGGGAAGGGGCTCTGAGTCGCCGGATTGGGGCTGAAGGCCCCCAGCCGTACGGAGGGGGCGCCGCATTCAACGGATCTGGAGATACCGTTTGAAGTGCGGGTTCCCTAGCTTTCGGGGGCCTGAGGCAGCACGGCGCTCCGCGGGTCTCCTGCCCCCTTCCACGTGGAGGAGGGCTGGGGGCGCTTCCGGCCTGGCCCCCACGTGGCCGCGGCGCGGTGGGTGGGGAGGTGGTGTGCCGTGCCCGCTGGCCCGGCGGGTTCCACGTGCGGGACAAAGGCCCCGCCCCCGGCCGGGGGAGGGGCGCCCCGGGGGGGCGGAGAGGAGGCTCCGACCCTCCTGAGACCCCCTGCCCTCCTCCCCGGGGATCGTGACAGGCACCTCGGGATGGGACTTACTTGGGGACCTCCGCGAAGTAAAGAGTCTCTTGGGAGGGGCAGTGTATCTCGACTCTCAACAAATCCCTTCCCGGGACCAGGGCATCTGTTTAGGCATCCGTCCAGGTTTCGTGCACTCTTGCGTTGGGATTGTAGGAAGACGAAGGATTGGTTCCCTCCGGGCCCCCCTCACACCCCCTGTTTCCTGTCCCTGGATTCTCCCCGCTTTGGGAGCTAGGGGGATGGGGCATGCCCCTGTGACCTCCCTCTGGTTGGTGGGGGGGCATCTAGCTGAAGGAGATCCTTCCGGCTTAGGCGCTGTGCACCCCCTTGTGGCCATTTCTGGGTGTGTGGGAGGGACATCTTTTTCATGGGGCGTGTCCCAAAGCCCACCTCCCCGTCGAAGCCCTCCCGGGCGAGGGGAGGGAGAATCTGTACTGGGAAAGGGATGTGAGGGAATGGACGCAGCGAACTTTACCCGCTTCTGGAGCCCGTTCTCTCCCTGGGGCATTTGTGAGGGTGGGAGTTGACCTCCCCCTTCCTGAGGCCCTGTTTGAGGGTCCTGAGCCTGGTTGCCTGAAATGGTGCCCCGTGAGGTTTGGTTCTCGTGCAGCCATGTGGGGCTGGTTCCGGTGCTGTGTTTCAAGCGCTCTGGGGGCTTGTTTGGCGGTGGTATCGGCGGTGTTGAGAAATGCGCCCCAGTGGGAAATCCTCTCACCAGCAGCCCTTCTTAATCCGCGTCATTCACTGGCTTGGGAGGATAGAGGTGGGGCTTGGAGCCCAGGGGGTCATGTCTGTGATTTCACGCTTCTTGGAGCCTAGAGGGTGGTTACATCGGGAAAAGCTGTAATCTGTTGGGGTCTTCCTACTCTCACCCCTTACCTTGTAACAGTCTCTGGAATGGGAGGTCGGCTCCCAAGATGCATACCTTGGGGGGCAGCCCCTAGGGGTCACTTCAATGACTCCTATCCCCCTCGGCTCTCTCCTGGACCAGGGCCTGTGTGGGTGGAGGAAATATCTTCCCCAGAGGTTGCCCCAGGACTGCGCCCCACACCGGGGGGGTTTCAGGGCCTGGGATAGTTGTTTGAATGGAGGGTAGGTGGGCTTGAGGATCCAGGGTCTGGCCTCCTCCCTCCTGGGCAGAGGGTGATAATCGAGAAGGTTGGCTCTCACTGGTTTTGTTTGGGACTCCCTGAGTCCAAGGCAGGAGCTAGCGACCGGGGTGCCAGCTCTGGTGGGGGCGTCTGTGTGCCACACCTCCTTTCTGGAATCCTCTCAGACGAGAGACTGGTTTGCAGAGGTGGCAGGTGCCCAGTGGGTACCCCCTGCCAGCCACCCTCCCCCAGCTACTCATGGCACCCCAGGATGGGGGTTTGTGTCAGGAAGTGTCACCTAATCTGGGGGGATTAGGTGATGAGGGGGAGTGACAGCTGGCAGTGCCTGTGTGCCCAGCGGGTGCCAGTTCCTCTGGCCTGGATGGGGGAGGTGTGTGTCATCAGGTGCCTGGCCAAAGAGGGGCAGTGTGGGTGCAGGCCACCATCTCTCCAGCCACAGCTGGGATAGAACCCCCCTTCCCCCTCTACTCCCACCCACCCGCCCTGCACCCTTTTAAAAACAGCCTTGCCTCTTTATTTGTTCCCTCTACCACCACTCCCCTCAAAAAAAAGCAAAATTGTAGGAAACACCTCATTCTCCCCCAAGAGCCCGGGTCCCCTGGCCTGGCCCTCCCCTAGTCACTCCCAGTAGCTAATCCTTTCTCCCTGTTACTCTCTCCTAGAATTTTGTAGCCACCTTGGCTAATGGGATGAGCCTCCAGCCGCCTCTTGAAGAAGTAAATATCCTTTTGTGAGACCCTTCCCCACATATACATATCTTGTCACACATCAGGCCCCTTCTAGTGGTCTTAACTATGATCCCTCCTGCTTCAAACCAGTTCACCCTGTGCCCCGGAAACACTTAGTACAAACTCCCTCCAGGTTTGTGGCCCCTATCTGGCCTCCCCCAACACTGTGGCTACTTCCTTAACTCCATTTCCAGCCCCCCTTTGTCCTTCCCTATGTCTGCCCCTGTTCTGCCTTCCCCTCTCCTCCCCTCCCCAGCTGTGGGCTGAGCTAGAGACGGGGGCAGAGAGACTGGAGAGATGGTAGGCGTGGCTGAGGTATCAGGGGTGCTCTCCTGGATGGTGCTCTGGGGGGGGTCCTGGAAGAGGAAAATGGGGTGTTAGGTTTGGGGGTTCCTGGGAGAGGCAAGATGGCAGGCGGGGGCTGTAGGGTTGCCATGGTACGGTTTGGGAGGGTGGTTCTATACTCCAGGGAGAAGTAGGGACCTGGAGACTTAAGAGTCTGTGGGGAGCCCCCAGGTTTGACCCCTGCTCCCATCCGCCCGCTCCCAGGTCTCCTGTGCCCAGGCAGAAAGCAGCGAGAAGCCCAACGCTGAGGACATGACGTCCAAAGATTACTACTTTGACTCCTATGCTCACTTTGGCATCCACGAGGTGAGTACGGACAGACGGCTCTTAAAGCTGCTGAGTCTTCAAGGGGGTTAATGTTTAGGAGGGCTGGGACTTAATTTCCAACGCATGCACACTGCCTTCCCTGACAGCGGGCCTCCCCTCTGCGCATGCGAGGCTCACTTCAGGGTCGCCTCTCCCAGCCATTCGTTGCCTTGGAGACAGAGGTTAGCCTGGCTCTCTGCCGGGCCCCTCTTGGGAGGCTGGGGTTGGAGCGCGCATGTGTGCCTGAGACTTCAGCTAGAGGTCAGGGCCTGCCGGTCTCTGCCGCCCTCTAGTGACCGGCGGCGGGATTGTCCCCCAGCTGCTCGTGCCCAGTGTGCCGAAGGCTTCTCGACCCTTTTGCACGCGATGGAGGCTGAGGTCCCAGAAAGCAGCTGGGATGGAATTGTGAAGATTTTTCTTTTTTTAATTGTTATAAAATATACATAACAAAATTTACCATTTGCAAGTATGCGGTTCAGTGGCATTAACTTGCTGAGGACTTTTTAAAGCCAAGGCTCACAGGGGCTTAGGTGGCAATGGTAGAACCTGGCTGATATGGGAGTTTAGTCCACCCAATCCGATTTTACAAATAGGGAAACTGAGGCGTGTGGAAGGGAAATGACTTGTTCCAAGGGGACTAAAGCAAGTTTGAGGTCTGAGCTCTAGCTCTCGAAACGGTCAGTGTGTTGGAGGCCAGGGCACCCTGTTTTCCAGCTGGGGATGCAGGCCCCCTCATGATATCTTTGTACCCACCCCCTCCAGGAAATGCTGAAAGATGAGGTCCGCACCCTCACGTACCGAAACTCCATGTTTCACAACCGGCACCTTTTCAAAGACAAGGTGGTGCTGGATGTGGGCTCGGGCACAGGGATCCTCTGCATGTTCGCTGCCAAGGCCGGGGCCCGCAAGGTCATCGGGGTGAGTGTCCTAGGCAGCGGGCGGGCCTGGGCCTGGGGACGGAAAGGGGGCCCCTTGGGGCTCAGGGATTGGGTGGAGGGGGATGGGGACTGAGGGTGGGCCTGGGGGGGCTCTCACCCTCCCTTCTTCCTGGGCCCCCAGATCGAGTGTTCCAGTATCTCTGATTATGCGGTGAAGATCGTCAAAGCCAACAAGTTAGACCACGGTGAGCCCAGGAAGAGAACGGGTTTGTGGGGAGGGAGCGGGTGATCCCAGCTTCCCCGGGGCCCTCAGCAAGGGGATGGGGGCCACTGAACTCAGATTCAGGCGTTCCTCCTCCGTGGACTCTGGGCTGCCGACAGCCCAAGAATCCAGCCTTCTCAGAACCTACCACCTGACAAGTCATCTTAGAATCTGAGTGCAGAAGTCGCAAGCTCAGTGCCTCAGTCTTTAAAAAAGGGGGGGAAGGGGAGCGGGGCAAGAAGCAGTCTTTAGTTTTTTCAGTGAGTGTTAGAGTCACGTGGTTGGCATCTGAGGGCCTGTAGTAAGAAATCTCCTACCTGCCTCTCAGCCGCGCTTCTCTGAGTGCAGCCAATGGTCCCTTCCAGAGAAGTCCGTATCTATGAGCAAATATACGTGTGTGTGTGTTTCTACGTTCACATGCCGGTTTTTGACACAGATAGCATTTCATACATATTGATACAAGTCTTCTGCCCTTTGCTTTTTTCACCTGCTTATTGTGTGGTTTAACACTTTTCACAATGTTGAGAGGATCTTGCTTTTTGATGGCTGCCATCATCTGTCTACACATACACCAACTTTCTTAACCAAGTCCCTGGTGATGAGCATTTAAGCTTCCGAGGTTTTCATTCCCCCACGCGTAACATCATTGTCATCTCATATACGAACTAGTGTATCTGTGAGGTCAGTTCATAAAAGTAGGATCGTGTGGGTCAAAAATGGAAGTTGGGCAGATACTGCCAAATTGTCCTTCCCACCTGCAAGGTTTGAGGGGCAGAGAACATGGGAAGATGGTGGGTTTTCCAGATGTGAGGACTCCTGGTATTCTAGAAGCTGAAGGGATTTTATTAAAAGAGACTAATATAACGCATCCCCAAGTACCCATCACTCAGCTTTAAATATCTCCTTCTGGAGCAAATTCCTACTGTATGAGTACTGCTGTGTGTGTCTCTAATAGATAAGGCCAT
This sequence comes from Balaenoptera borealis, assembly GCF_965194805.1. Classification (NCBI taxonomy): domain Eukaryota; kingdom Metazoa; phylum Chordata; class Mammalia; order Artiodactyla; family Balaenopteridae; genus Balaenoptera; species Balaenoptera borealis. Next base: position 62,372,993 of record NC_138878.1, read on the forward strand.
TTTAAAAGCATGACCTGGGCTTCCCTGGTGGCACAGTGGTTGAGAATCCGCCTGCCAATGCAGGGGACACGGGTTTGAGCCCTGGTCCGGGAAGATCCCACATGCCACGGAGCAACTAAGCCCATGTGCCATAACTACTGAGCCTGCACTCTAGAGCCCGTGAGCCACAACTGCTGAAGCCCGTGCACCTGGAGCCTGTTCTCCGCAACAGGGGAAGCCACCACAATGAGAAGCCCGTGCACCACAACAAAGAGTAGCCCCCTCACCTCAACTAGAGAAAGCCCATGCGCAGCAATGAAGACCCAGCACAGCCAAAAATAAATAAATAAAATAAGTAAATTAAACCCCCCCCACACACAAAATGTGACCTGGAGGTCCAGTGGTTAGGACGTGGCGCTTTCACTGCTGGGGCCGGGGTTTGATCCATGGTCGGGGAACTAAGATCTCACAAGCTGCAGAGTGCAGCCAAAAAAAAAAAAAAAAAAAAAGACCATGACTGTTAGTGGGAAAATTTTTTTTTTTTTTTTAATTTTTCTTTTTTTGAAAAACAAAGCAAAACCCTCGCGTCGAGGGCTGACTTTTAATAGACTGCAGCGAGGGAGCTTCTCTGCTGCGTATGAAACCCTGACCCAGAAGCAGGTCGTCTACGAATGGTTTAGCAGCTTCCCCACGAATGTGCAGTGCGTGACGGGCGAGGGGTCAGCCACCTTTCTGACCGGGCCTCATGTCCCAGGACGAAGGGCTCTCCGCACCGGGCCCCAGGCCTGACTGTTAGTGGCAAAATCTTAACATCACCTAATACCTAATCCACGTAAAGTTTTTGCTCCTGCCTCAGAAATACCCCATGATGAATGAATTTTAAAACTAAGTTAACAGGGTGTGGCTTCAGCTCGCAGAGTTCTTTGTAGATGCCCCAATACAACCCCCAGCCCTTCCTTGAGAAGACAAGGGCTGTCCCAGTGGGGTCCCCAGGCCCTGGACCACCCCCCCATCCCCCCCAAGGGAGGCGAGCAGATGGGCCTCCTCTGGGCTGGTGGCATGTGCCCTTGTCTGCCCCACAGTGGTGACCATCATCAAGGGGAAGGTGGAGGAGGTGGAGCTTCCGGTGGAGAAGGTGGACATCATCATCAGCGAGTGGATGGGCTACTGTCTCTTCTACGAGTCGATGCTCAACACCGTGCTCTACGCCCGGGACAAGTGGCTGGTGAGGCCCCCGGTGGGGTGGGAGCAGCTGATGCAGGCCAGGGCCCTTCAGCTGTTTGTTGAGCGTATGTCAGGATCCAGGCAGAAAAGGAAAGCCATGCTAGGTATTTCCCACAGTGGCAGTGAATACAGGGGATTGAATACATCTTCTACACAGATGTTAGGAGGCCCACAGCCAAGACGGAGGGGAGCCAGTACTGGAAGCTAGACAGGGACAGGGAGATGGTACAGTGTCAGGAGAGTTAGTGCTGGGAAGAGAACAATAGCAGGGCATAGGGATAGGGAGGGACTGGGGGGCTGTGGTCCCAGGTGCTCAAGTCAGAGCAGGCCTCCCACGGGAGGTGACTGAGACCTGAACAGAGGATGGGAAGGAGCTGCATGGGATCTGAGGGGAAAGGCACACTGGGCAGAGGGTCTCAGCCAGTGCATAGGTTCTGGGGCAGGAGTGCGCTTGCTGTGTGTTGAGCAGCGGCGAAGTTGTAGTGGAATGAGGATCTGGAGGAGTGCCGGGAGGTGAAGTTGGAGGTGAGGGGTGGAGGGGCCTCTGCAGATCTCGCAGGGCCTCGTGGACCCCTGAGAGATTTTGCTTTACTCCTCAGGGGAGTGGGGGCGGGGGGGGTGGTTCTGAGGATCCCTCAGGACCTCTGAAGGACAGGGTCTGACGTAGATGCTCCTGGGAGCCATCAGGCAGCCATCCGGGGAGTAAACCGAGGGCCGAGGCTGGGGACCAGTGAGGGGGCTGCTTCAGGAATCCACGTGGGAAATGTTGGTAGCTCAGACCAGGGCGGGGGCAGGGGTGGTGGATAAAGAGACAGAACGGGCAAGGAGACAAAATGGGGCAGCGTTGCCAAGGCCCCATCCTTCATGCCCTTGCCCTGCTCCTTTGCACTCTGCAGGCACCCGATGGCCTCATCTTCCCGGACCGAGCCACGCTGTATGTGACGGCCATCGAGGACCGGCAGTACAAAGACTATAAGATCCACTGTGAGCTCGGGGCCCGAGGAGCCCGAGGGGTGGGGCAGGCTCGGGGCCGGGTGCCCCCACGGGCTCACCCCTCCCCTCCTCCCCAGGGTGGGAGAACGTGTACGGCTTTGACATGTCTTGCATCAAAGACGTGGCCATCAAGGAGCCCCTGGTGGATGTGGTGGACCCCAAGCAGCTGGTCACCAACGCCTGCCTGATAAAGGTGAGGGGGGGGCGGGTGGCTGGGTGTCCCGCAGGGTCAACCCAAGAAGGGCCAGTGCGTGGGACCTCAGTGCACAGAGTGCTTGCTTGCCTGAGGTCTTGGGAGCCTGACGGATCTGCTGGAGGTGGCGCTAGACGCCTGGAGAAGCCACTTCATTTAAAGAGCTTTGTGAGCCAGGCATGGCCCTCGGGTTCCAGAACAAGGCAGTGACGTGGGCTGGCCCTGCTCCCAAGGCACACCTCCCGGAGGGCACGTCCGCCCGAGGCAGGCAGCTAAGACCCCAGGCAGGGCCACCAAATGCAGAAAGCCCAGCGCCACGAGTGAGTTTATACGCACATGGATCCCTGATAAAGACTACCAGCAGCCATCATTTTTTGAGGTCCCCCTCCCGACCCACAGTATCAAATCTTGCTGGGATGCTCATGGCGGGCAAAACTGGGTGGAGGAGGGAGTTTGTAGAGGTAGATGGCAGGGCAGGCGCCCTGACTGGACGAGCCTCCACGGCCTGAGTCGGGAGCCCCGGTTTTGTTTTGTGCACCGGGAAGCAGTCAAAGGATTTTAAGCAGGGATGTGACATGATCTGTTTTTAAATAGTCGCACTGGCTGATAACGTGGAGTAAGGGATGTGGGGGGAGAGGGCGGGAGCCATGGAACCCTGTTAAGGTGCTGCCGCATCGGAGTAGGGGATGGTGGCCATGGGCAGGGTACAGGCAGTGGAGAGGGGAAAACGGTCGATTCTCTAAGGAACAGTAGTTGTTGTAGGAGGTCGAACTGTCAGATTTGGGGCTGGAGTTGGGAGAGCAGGGAACAAGGGTTCCAGCGGGGCCCCCCCAGGTTTCCCCGCTGGGCCAGAGGTCGGGGAGTGGGTCTCACGAGGCTCATCCCGCAGGAGGTGGACATCTACACGGTCAAGGTGGAAGACCTGACCTTCACCTCCCCCTTCTGCCTGCAAGTGAAGCGGAATGACTACGTGCATGCGCTGGTGGCCTACTTCAACATCGAGTTCACCCGCTGCCACAAGAGGACCGGTTTCTCCACCAGTGAGGCGGGGCCCTGGGGCGGCGGGGGCCCAGGGACCGTGGGGCACGTGACAAGAGTGGCCAGAGGGAGCCATGGGGACACCGAGGACCCGGGTTCTGACGCCGGCTCTGCCAGCCAACCTGAGCGTGCGGTGCCTCCGTTTCCCTACCCGTGAAACAGCCCCTCCCAGGCTTGATAAGGGTGAAGGGGCCACAGTCACCGCTTAGCCGGTAGTCACTGGCTGGTGGGGTGTCCAGGCAGAGGGAAGGTGCGGGCTGGGAAGGTTCGGAGGCGGGTGGGCCCGGCTGACCCGCCTCCCCCGCCTCCCCCGCCAGGCCCTGAGTCCCCATACACGCACTGGAAGCAGACGGTGTTCTACATGGAGGACTACCTGACGGTGAAGACAGGAGAGGAGATCTTTGGCACCATTGGCATGCGGCCCAATGCCAAGAACAACGTGAGGCTCTTGCTGGGGGGTGGACTCAGGGGCACCTCTCCCTGTTCTGGGGCCCCAGCACCCCTCAGCCCCAAGCCTGCCAGCCGGCCTGGCTACACTCTGCTCTGGCCTCATCTGTCTGGGGGCCCCCCAGGTCTGTCTATGGACCACAGTTTTATTGAGCACCTACTAGAAACCAGGGGGCCGCGGGGCCCCAGCGGTGATCAGGCTGAACCCCTGCCGTCCTGGCACTCATGTTGTAGACACAGGACAGTCATGTGGTAAATGCCAGCAGGAGGTGACTTCTGTGTCCACCTGGGAAAGGGGCCGGCAGTTATTGGAGCAGGTGGGGGCGGGGCCAGAGGGAGACCTGACAGGATATCCTCGCCCAGGTATGGGGGTGAGGGAAGGGAAGGAGGGCCGTTTCTTCCCCTGCTTTTTTCTCCTGAGTACCTGGCAGGACGGAGCTGCCATCAGCCTGAGACACGGTGGGGAAGCAGGTCTGGGGCAACGTCAGGAGCTTCTGCGCGGCCAGTGTGGGTGCGCCCGCTTTCTAAGTCAGGGAGATGAGAACCGGTTTAAGCAGCTATTCTCAACCAGGGATGATTTTGCCCCACCCACCCATGTCATTGTCTGGAGACATTTTGGGTGTCACAACTGAAGAAGGGGTACTGGTGGCATCTAGTGGGTAGAGGCGGGGGAGCTGCTCTATCTGCAGCGCACAAGATAAGAATCCCCCCACAGCGAGGAGTGGTCCAGCCCTAGATGTCAGTAGTGCAGAGGTGGAGAAAACCCAAACTAGAAACTGAAAGAGACCCAGAGAGGGAGGAGGAAGCTGGGAGCCAGGGGTGAAGTGCAGTGAGGACTGAGGGCGGAAGTCATTGAGGTCATTGGTGACTTTGCCCCAGTTTTTCCAGCGTGCTGGGGGTGGCGGGCACAGGAGGGTTGGCGTCCAGGAAGCCTTGGAGGAGAGGAAGTGCGGACGGTGGGGTAGGACCACAGAGTTTTTTGAGAGGAGGAAGTTTGCTTCTTGTAAAAGAAGGAGAAAATAACTTGCTGATGGGGATGGTTTTGATGGGGGAAATCATGATGCAAGAGACAGCAGCTGAGCTCTGCCACCCCACCCAAGGCGGGGGCGTGGCTGGGTTCCAGGTGGGTTTGAGGATGTCACGTGGAGCTTCTCACGGGGAGTCAGGCGGGGTTCAAGACAGATGCTGGGAGTGGGACCGGCAATGTGGGGTCTCTGGGGAGGGTGTGTAGACAGCCGGGGGGCCCACGGCACCTCAGGTGGGCTAGGGTGGCCACCGCTCCCTACCGCACCCCCGCTGCCCTCTGTCTCGGCCTGCCCTGTCCCGGGTTCCCCCTCACGCCCGCACTCTCCCCACAGCGTGACCTGGACTTCACCATTGACCTGGACTTCAAAGGCCAGCTGTGTGAGCTGTCCTGTTCCACCGACTACCGGATGCGCTGAGGCAGCATCCGGCTTCTCCCACCCCGGCCGGGCCGGCCCTGCAAGGGCCCAGGGGCTGCAGCGTTCTTAGGCAGTTTCGGGGATCCCCCTTCCTCTCCCTCCCTCCCACAGAAGGGGGTTTCCGGGGCCTGGGCCAGGGGCGGGGAGGGGGGCGGGCACATCGTGACTGTGTTTTTCATAACTTATGTTTTTATATGGTTGCATTTACGCCAATAAATCCTCAGCTGGGACGGCTCAGCTTCCTGGGGGCGAAGTGGGGTTGGGGTTCCGTCCACAGGTGCTGAGATGCCAGGCACCCAGAGCGTGGGGACAGCGCCTGCTGGTGGCTGCCGGTTTCTGTCACCACTTCTGTGTCTCTGGGTCTTACTACACCTCCACCCCACCCCCGCCGTCTCTGGGGTTCCACAGCCCTGCTCTCAAGTCTTTGTCCCACCTCTGCCCTCAGGTCACTCGCAGGGCCTTCTCCACTGGCTCTCGGGGTCTGTGCCCCCCACCTCCCTCTCTCTCAGGCCTCCTGAGGCCCTGGTCCCTCTTGTCCCCACTGGGCCAGACTCCTGCTCCCAGCTGCCCTGCTGGGCTGGGGGAGGGCTGGAGTGTGGGTTCCCGGCACAGCTGGGCCCTTAAGTTCCTCAGAAAGCTCTCTCTCCCGCCTTCCCCCATCACACACATTGTTCCTCTCTGGCTGTTTTTTCCTGTCCAGGACCCTCCAAGGCCAAACCAGGGCTGACTGGCAGAGACTACTGCCCTGCCCTCTCCAGCTGGGGAAACTGAGTCGGGGGGGGTGTTGGAGGGGGATAGAGTTCTTTTTTCTAAATTTTTATTTATTTATTTTTGGCTGCGTTGGGTCTTAGTTGCTGCGCGCGGGCTTTCTCTAGTTGCGGCAAACGGGGGCTACTCTTCGCTGTGGTGCGCGGGCTTCTCATTGCGGTGGCTTCTCGTTGCGAAGCACGGGCTTTAGGCACGCGGGCTTCAGTAGTTGTGGCTCGCGGGCTCTAGAGCGCAGGCTCAGTAGTTGTGCACGGGGTTAGTTGCTCCGCAGCATGTGGGATCTTCCCAGACCAGGGGACCAGGGCTCAAACCTGTGTCCCCTGCATTGGCAGGCAGATTCTTAACCTCTGCGCCACCAGGGAAGTCCGGCGATAGAGTTCTTTGTGGGGTTGGGTGCCTGCTTCCTCCCCCAGCCTGGCTCGGAGCTCGGGGGGTTCCCACCCTCTGCCCCACTTCACGGAGATGCACACTGAGGCCCCACTAGCCTGCTTCACAACTCCCCAGGGGCTGTCTGTCCAGCCTCTGCTGCCGACATGGTGTCTACACGTGCCTGCCCTTCCTTTCCCAAGAGTTGCTGGTCCCCCAGGTCTCTGTCCATACGATCTGGATCACCGGAGACAGAATCCCAGGCTTTTCTTTCCATGGCCCTCCTACACCTGCTTCAGTACAGCTGGAGCGCTAGGCCTGCCCGCAACCCACACCCGACTACACCTATTCCTCTTCTACCAGGAGGGTGTTAGGGCCCAGACTCTCTCTACAACTTCAGGTGGCTGTCTTTGCCACCTGTCCCAATTGCCAATGTCCCACATTGCCCAGCCCCCTCTCTGGAAGTCGCCTGTCCCCTGAGACTAAACGCTAGTCGGGTCCCTGACAGAGATGAGGGCGAGTTCGCCTCTAAGTAGCCTAGCGCTTCCCCGCCCCCACCCCTTTCCTGGAAGCCCGAAGCTGCGACGTCACTTGCAGGTGTCAGCTGCCCCGCCCCTCCTCCCTCCGCCTTAAAGGGGTCGCGTCTCCCGAGGCCTCCCAGGGGCGTAGATAGCACCTCGGCGGGACCCGTGAGGGTTCCGTGGCCGCGGTGCGGGAGGTGGGCGTCCGGATCCTAATCCTGCCCTTCTGGCATGGTGTGGCTCTTGGCCTCTGTTTTCTCGGCCTGAGAAGTGGGGACGCCCGAATTCCTCGCACTAAAGCAGTCTCTCAGAGGGCATTTTCCAGGCTCGGGAAGAGGGCGGGGCCGCAGCCCAGAGGAGCAGCTTCCCCCACCGGCTTCTCGGACCCCGCCCGCCCCACCCCCACGATGACCGCCCACATCCTCCTGCTGTTGCTCCTCGCCTCCTCTACCCTGGGGTACCCGGACTCCGCGGGCAGGTGAGAAACGCCGGTGGCAGCGGGGACAGAGCCGGAGGGAGACGCGAGGGGCGTGCGACCTCTCTAGGCGGTTTTCCGCTTCGGTGGAATGGGAAGTTGATCAGGAAACGCGCCCGCCAATCTCGGAGTTCTGGGTCGCCCACGGGGCTCCATTTCTCGAGTGGATTGTTTGAACCCGCTCTTCTCCCACGCTCCATCCCCAGGCGGCCCCGGCACCAGGTCTCCCAGCTGCGCGGGCACCTCTGTTCACTGGGCACGTGCCAGACGCACCGCCTGCCAGAGATTATATACTGGCTCCGCTCTGCCTCCACCAAGGAGCTCTCAGGGAAGGCGGGCCGCAAGCCTCAGGATCCCCACAGCTATGGGCGCCGCCGGCGGCGCGCGGCCAGACTCTTGCTGCGTCTTCAGGACCCCAGCCTGCGGCAAGGAGGCCAGCTCAGTGCCCAGCTGGCTGGGTGATGTTGGGCACATCTCTGCTCGTCCCCTGGCTTCAGTCTACCCATCTGTGTATCGGGGCCGTGACCCCAAGTTTCTTTTCCCCTAACTCCACCTCCTGGGCTCTCCCCAGGCTGCGACTGGGCTGGACCACGTGCACACCGGACCCAGCATGGACAAAGAATATTAACGTCCAGAGCTGAATAAAACGAGAGTTCCATGTTTCAGTCTCTGCTTGTCTGTGCCCGTTCTGGCCACCCAATCTGAGCCCGGTCCCTGAGCCCCTCCCCTTTACCCACGCACTTTTCTCCTCACGGAAGTCCCTCTGACTAACTTGAATCCAATCTGCTGTAGCACCTCCACGCCAACTTAATCCCTGCAGCTGCATCTTCCGTGGGTGGTTTTGGTGGGCCGACCTGACCCCAAAGCAGTCCTCCTCCCTCCCCTAGGTGGTAGGGCTGAGATTCACTCTGGCTCCCACGCGCGTGGGCTCTGAGCTCCAAGCTGAGCTTCCTTCCTCAAAGAGAAAGAAAAGAGACAAAGAGTGGACTGGGGAGCCGAAGAAACTGGGGTTCGGAGGAGAGGTGCTGCGTAGAACGGGGGAGGCCCAATGGTGGAGAATCAGGCGGGTAGGAGTCTGTGGGCTGGGGATCGAACGGAGGGAGGGGATTGGACGCTGGGATTCGAAGGGGGCGGGAACTGAGCGCGGAGATTGGAAAGGGGCGGGGATAGAAGATTGGAAGGGGGCGGGGATAAAACCTAGGACTTGAATACCCTGCGAGGCACCCGTGAGACAGAAATCCGGGTTCCTGGATGTTGGATAGTCGGAGGCGGACAGGTGCTCCGGAGGCCCATCGACCAAGTCTTGGACTCATAGTCACTGGGATTGGACATATGCAAGCGGGAGGCTTGAGTCCGGCGCTCTAAATCGGGGGTCGGGGGGGTGTACTCGGGCTTGGTCTCCAGGATCCAATCGGCGGACCCCGGACTCAGCGTGGTAAGTGCCGGACTGGAGGGGCCCGAGCTCCTGCGGGGGCTGGAGGATTGTGTCTTGGGTTGGGAGTGCGGGCCTCTCCATCACTTGTCCTCGACGCTCGCCTCTGCTCTCAGCCTCAGCATCCCTGCCCGCGAGGCATGCGCAGTAGGGTGCTTCCCCCCCATCCCCTTCAGCCCGGGGGCGGGGGGAGGGGACGCTGGGCTACCCCAGAGCGTATGAATTTATAGAGAACCCCCACCCAACTCCTCCTCACTCCCACCCCCCAGCCCCAGCCTTGGAATGGGAAGCGGAAATGGAGTGGACAATGCCAACGTCTGGCAGGTGTTCATTTCAAACGGGTTTGGGACTAATGTTTTTCCCTAGATCCCGCAACTCACCCTGGACCGGTTTCCCGCCCCGACCCCCGAATCTTGAAAGGCCCTTGGGGGGGGGGCACTGTTCCCGCACCATGTTCTCAGAATAGCCGCAAAAGGGGTTAACGCAAATTATCCCTCCTGCCTTTCTGTGCGTTCACAGAGGTCCCCAATTGAAGTCCCCCCAATACCGGAGTCTTCGGCCAGGACCATCAAGACCCCTCAGGTGGTTAGGGAAGGGTGAGCTGGCGTCCTATATTCCTGGGTCTGCGGAGAAGGGGCTGGGGGTCTGGAGAATGACCCTCTGTCCTCCTCCCAGGGCTGTAGCGTGACATGGCTGAAGCGCACCAGGCCGTGGGCTTCCGACCCTCGCTGATTTCGGACGCGGGAGAAGTGGAGCTCAGTGCCCCGATGTTGCAGGAGATCTACCTCTCCGGACTGCGCTCTTGGAAAAGGCATCTGTCCCGTTTCTGGGTGAGGAGGGCTGCGGCTTGGTTTCCTTCCAGGAATCCAGTTACCTGCTTCCGGGATGCCTAAGGCTCCCTTCCGGCATCCTGGTGGTCCCACTTCTGGGATCCTGTCACCCCTTCTGGGAATTTTGGTGTCTACTTCAGGACCCCTTAAAGCCATTTCCGGGTTCTCTATGGCTCACTTCCGGGATCCTCAACCTCACCTACTGGGAACTGCCATTCACCTCTTGTAGCCACTTCCTGGAAGCCCTTCCCACTCTCCCCACACCCACAAACACAACTTCCACCCCAATTTCTAGAACTCAGTCCCCTTACCGTTCCCTTTCATCTCTAGCTCTAAACGAGGTGCTTCCCGTTCCAGAACCCCATGGCCTGATCAACATCTTGGGTAGCCCACACCCCAATCCTGAAGGCCCCCCTTTCCCATAGTCCTTACCCAGTGGGTCTGAGAGGCCCCTCCTTGCCCCTGCTGTGAACCTCCAGTACCCTCTCCAGTATGTGGCGCACCCTCCCTACGGCTCTGAGATGTGAACCTCCACTGTCTGTATCCTCTAGTTACCCATCACCACAAAGCCTGCTGCCCCAGCTCTGGAAAAGCCAAGCTCCTGCTCCTTGCCCTTGCCCTAGAATGCCCTAGAATGCCAACATCTACCCAGAGCCCACGTCAGCCCCAGACTCCCCGGTTCTAGAACTCTGGCACCATCTACGTGTGGAGCCTCCCTGCTGGTCACACCGTCTTTCTGTGAACACAGGTCTTGAACACCTGTGGGGTCTGCCAGGACTGAGTTTGAATCCTGGCTCTGCCACTGACTAGCTGTGTGGCCTTGGGCAGGCACGTTGCTCTGAGACTCAGGTTCCCCACATGTGAAACAGGAGTGATGGTAGCACCTCCCTCACAGGACAGTTTCGAGGATTAAACGAATTCTTACATGTAAGCCCTGAGCCAAGTGCTTGGCCCATGGCAAGTGCTGAGTAAGGGTTAGCTTTAGATTATAATATTGTTTGTCATTTACCAAATATCTGTGGAGCATTTGTTAAGGGCCTGGCACTGTTTGGAGCACTGGGGACACGGCAGGGAGCAAGACGGACAGATCTGCCCTCATGGAGCTCTTGATCAAGCTGGAGGAGAAGGCAATAAAGAAGATAAATAAGCAAACCATAGAGTATTTTAGGTGGTGTCATGCTATGCAGGAAGATAAAGCAGGCAGGGAAGAGGGAGCATGGAGGTGTTATAATAAAACCAGGGGGCAGCCCAGGAGGATCTCTGGAAGCTGAGACATTTGAGCAGGGTGGATCACACTTCTATGGCCATATTGGTTGTTAAAATGGTTATTAAAATAGAGATGTATCTGCTCCAGTGAGTAAATAGCCACTAACCCAAAGCCCCAGAGAGACCCTGCCCCTGGAGCCCCCTGCTCCTCAGGCCAACCCAGCAGTTAAAATGTTAACCTGTGGTTAAATACACACATTTATATATATACACATACATAGACACTTAAACTAAGATCTAATTATATACAGAAAAATGCACAGATTTGTTTTAAGTGTACAGTCCTTGAATTTTGTAATATCTTTGTAACCGGTATAATACCTGTGTAACCAACTCCCCATCAAGACAGCACTGCCATCATTCTAGGATGTTCCTTCGAGCTCCTTTCCAGCCAGCACTCCCTACCTCACCCTCACTGCAAGGCAACCACTGTTCTGATTTCTATGCTTATAGATGGATTTGGACTGGTGTTGCTGTGTCGAATATTTTGACTGTCACCCCTGTATTTGAGTCACCTCTGAAGCTCTTTTCTGACTCATGTCACCTGTTGCCAATGGCCCCCACCAGACCCTCATATTAGTATTAATTGATAATTGTAATAATGACAACTCTTGCCTTTCTATCGCATAGCTGCCTCTCTCCCTGATGATCACGTGGAGCTCTCACATCCTTCCTCTCCAATCTGGGACCCCAGGAACCACCTGAAGCCGTAGCTCCTGGAACTTGGTCCCAAGATGGGGGCTGTGCCCTCAGCAATGCCAGAGCTGTAATTCCATAGACTCATTGCCAAACCTTACTTTTTTTTTTTTTTTAATTTATTTATTTTATTTATTTATTTTTGGTTGCGTTGGGTCTTTGTTGCTGCGCGCGGGCTTTCTCTAGTTGCGGCGAGTGGGGGCTACTCTTCGTTGCAGTGCGTGGGCTTATTGTGGTGGCTTCTCTTGTTGCGGAGCACAGGCTCTAGGCATGCAGGCTTCAGTAGTTGTGGCACGCAGGCTCAGTAGTTGTGGCGCACGGTCTTAGTTGCTCTGCGGCATGTGGGATCTTCCCGGACCAGGGCTCGAACCCGTGCCCCCTGCATTGGCAGGCAGATTCTTAACCACCGCGCCACCAGGGAAGCCCTAAACCTTACTTTCTTCACGTAAAAAATGGGAACCTTGACAGTCCCTGCCTCAAGGGATTGTTGTAAGCATTAGTTGTCTTAGCAGAAGGCCTGGCTCACAGAAGTGACCACTCCAGCATCACGATTCTTGTCTTATGTGCCACGTAGGTGCTGTGTAGCCTCCAGCATGTTAGTCACTTCTCTGAGCTTCTGCTTTCTCATTTCTAAAATCAAACTAGGTAGTAATGTGTCTCAGGCTCTGTACCAACCAAGCCCTTTGACTCTGTTGCTCATCTGGTCCTCATTAGGACTTTTTGTTTTTGGCCGCGCTGCGCGGCTTGTGGGGTCTTAGTTCCCCAACCAGGGATCGAACCCGCGCTCCCTGCAGTGGAAGCGTGGAGTCTTAACCTCTGGACTGCCAGGGAAGTCCCATTAGGGCCTTCTAAGGTAAGCCTATCATTAGTCCCGTTTTACAGATGGGGAAACAGAAGCCCAGAGAGGTGCTTTCACTTTTCCCAGGTCACACAGCTGCTAAGATGCAGAAGTAGAGGCAGAGCTAGAATTAGCAGTCTGGCTCTGGAGTCCATGCTGAGGCCCCACTACCCTGGGGTGCTTTTCTAGAATGTGATCTCAATATCTATGCCAAGAGAGCTGTTGTGAATTATGTGCAGTGGGTCACTGGGGCCAAGCATGTGGCATGGCATCCGGCACTTAGTGGGCGGTTCATTGGCAGGAGATTTGAGTGTCATCTGAAATCATTTCCAAATGAATATGAAATTCTGAGATACGGCAGACTTCAGAGTTCGGTGCCTTGTGGTTCATCCTGGTGCATTAGGGTCACAAGGCATCCCGGATGGTTTAAGTGATTGACAGTGGACCCTGGAGCCAGGAAACCTGGGTTCAAATCCTACCTCCACCACTTCCTGGCCATGTAGGCTTCGACGAGTTCTTCAAACTTCCTATCTCCTCAGTTTCCTCACCCATATGATGAAGATAATAATAATTTCTATCTTACTGAGTGACAGGGGAACGAAATAATTTAATAATGCTCCTTGTACTTGGGAAGTGCTATGGAGACATTTCCTGTTATTAGGATGCCCCTCTTCTATTGCAATACAGAGCCCTAGATAGAAGAACTGAAAATTTCTTTTAAAAAGAAAAATTAAACAACAAAAATAACCACATTTGCCAGTAACCTTTTCCTGCCAAGCCAAAGGGAGACTGTCAAGTAACTACATCTCCAGTGAGAAGTAGATTAGCAACAGAGAGGATCATCATAATAATTATTGAGCACCTACAGTGTGCCTGGCTATGAGCTATGCAATTTACCATTCTGCTCCCCCCACCCCGAGCCCTCTGCTTTATTTTTCTCCATAGCACCTCTCGTCATCTGACCCACTTCACTAAAGCCTTTACTTATGTAGGTATTGTCTCTATCCCCCATGAGAGCAGGAATCTTGCTGTCTTGTCACTGCTGCTGGATTGCAGTAAGCATTTGTGGAATATTTCCTCATCCAGCCCTTGTGACAGCCCTATGAGCCAAGTACTGGGATTGTTCCCATTCTACAGATGAGGAAACTGAGACAGAGAGGTAAAGTCACTTGCTTGCGGTCACTCAACTAGGTAGTGACAGAGCAGAGATCTGAACCCAGAGGGTGGGGACTCCAGAGCCCAAGGTCTAAACCATGATCTCTGAGGCCTTCTTGGTCATTAAAATGTGGGAAGAGGAGAGGGAGTGGTTTCTTGAGCCCTGGTGGTGATACCAAAACCAACACTAGCTCTTATCCCGGCTTAACCATGCTCTCTGTGTGACTTTGAACCTACGTGTTTTCTTTTGTAAAAAGAGAACATCTTAGTACCTACTTCACGGGGTTGTTGGGAGTTAATTAAAGAGTTAAGCCTTGCAAATGGCACCTGGCATGTAGTAAGTGCTCATTAAATGTTAGTCAACTCTTGGGGCTTCCCTGGTGGCTCAGTGGTTAAGGATCTGCCTGCTAATGCAGGGGACATGGGTTCAAGCCCTGGCCCAGGAAGATCCTTCATGCCATGGAGCAACTAAGCCCGCGAGCCACAACTACTGAGCCCACGTGCCACAACTACTGAAGCCTGCGCGTCTAGAGCCCGTGCTCCTCAGCAAGAGAAGCCACCACAATGAGAAGCCCGCGCACCACAACGAAGAGTAGCCCCCGCTCGCCGCAACTAGAGAAAGCCCGCAGGCAGCAACAAAGACCCAACGCAGCCAAAAATAAATAAATAAATAAAAATTAAAAAAGAAATGTTAGTCAACTCTAGCATGCTTCCCTGGGAGTCTGATCAGTTACCCAACACTTTCATTCATTCCTCAGTCATCCCATGGCCAGCTCCTGAGCTCTGGACACTGCTGTATATGGGATACCAGTTTGCTTTTTTGACAGTTTCACCTTCGGGGTCCTGCCTGGGAGTAACCTCTCCTCCGGGAAGCCCTCCCTGACTCCTTCAGGCTGAGCAACCTGCCCTATCCTATCGCCATTAGTACTCACTTCATTCTGGTCTGACCTCCCTGGGGGCAAGACCCAGATGTGTCTGTTCCCCACGGCGTCTGGTGCACCCAGCTCAGTGCTGAATCAACATCTAAGAATGGTGCTGAGCAGATGGGATAATTGATTGAATAGGTGCCCTTTCCTTTCCGCAGAACGATTTTCTCACAGGTGTGTTCCCTGCTAGCCCCCTCAGCTGGCTGTTCCTCTTCAGTGCAATCCAGCTTGCCTGGTTCCTCCAGCTGGATCCTTCCTTAGGACTGATGGAGAAAATCAAAGAGTTGCTGCCAGACTGGTGAGGTCTCCCACTTCAGCCCAGTAACCTCCTAATCCCTTTCCCTCCACCCAGTAAGTTTCTCTATCAGCATGTATGCTGGTTAAAGAAAAGTAACCCTTGAGACTTACTTGGGGTCAGATAAATAAGGGTACAGACTCAAGTAAAAGGAGGTGATTTCCTCTCTTGTCTCTGTACATTTTCCACCTTGGCTGCTTCTTGCTAAAGGGGATGGTGGCAAACTAGACAATATCCAGTTATGATTATATATACTAATGGAAGTATGAACTCTGCTAATCTACAGTTGTGTAGTCTTGGGCAAGAGACCTCACCATTCTTGGTGTCAGGGTCTTCACCTGTAACGTGGGGATAATAATAATTGCTTCTTAGGGTGGTTGGAGGAATTAAACAAAATCATGCATGTGGAATATTCAGTACAGTACTAGGAGGTTATTAAATGGGAGTGGTTGAATTATTATAGTTGTTGGGGAAGGTTTGGAAGCCAGATGTGGGTGATGTGGCAGGTTCTAACTCTTGGATTAGTCCTCCTGGGGAAGACGATTCAAACTTTGTGCAGATGGCCTCAAAGGGCAGATCCAGGATCAGACGTAGAAATTTCTAGGAAGGCTAGATTTACCCACAGAGGGGAAGTGACTCGCCCCGAGTCCTCCAGGTGGGATTTGCTCACAGCCTGTCTGATTGCAACTTTGCAAACATGTTGATTTACTGTATCTTTAGACCAGCATTTCCTGAACTTGAGTTTGTATTGAAGTCACCTGGAAGGCTTGTTACAACACTGATTGCTAGCCTGAACGCCAAGAGATGGAGATCATGGGGCCCAGAAAGTTGCATTTCTAACAAGCTCCCAGGTGGTCCTGATGCTGCTGGTCCAAGGGCCACACATTGAGAACCACTGCCTTACAGTGTAATTTGATCTGGTATATTTCAATAGAAATACCAGCTCTTATTTATTAAGCACCTGCCAATTTCCATGGGAAGTGATTTTAGAAACTTGGTGTCTCCGCAGTCCTGGGAGGAGACGGTGGGCGTACCGAGAGAAAATCACACCTAGCACTTCACAAATGAGGAAACTGGACTTTTTCTGACCAACTCTAATGCTACAGGATATTCCTCCAACAGCTAAAAGATCAGAGTCAGAGAGTGTTAGGAACGGCAGGCGCTAGGGTGGGGCTGGAGGGGAGGGGTGTTCTGAGGCCAGGAGACCCAGGCTTATACTCGTTTTCTCTGTCCCCCGACCCCAGGGGTGGACAGCATCACAGGCTTCGGGGGGTCCTGGCGGCCGCGCTGTTTGCTTCGTGTCTGTGGGGAGCTCTGATCTTCACGCTTCATGTGGCCCTGAGGCTACTTCTGTCCTACCACGGCTGGCTCCTCCAACCCCACGGAGCCATGTCCTCACGCACCAAGACCTGGCTGGTATGGGAGGGGCAGAGCCCTGCTCAAACTCTCTCTGCCCCATTCTCTCTGTGGGTTGCCACCCCGCTACCCCCAACACCTGGCTGCCGGGCTGCAGTGAGAAGTTTAATGAACCACTAATTTTCCGCCAGGCCCTGGTTCGCATCTTCTCCGGCCGCCACCCAATGCTCTTCAGTTACCAACGCTCCCTGCCGCGTCAGCCTGTGCCCTCCGTGCAGGACACCGTGCGCAAGGTGGGCCAGGTCCCCGGGGATGGGGCGGGAGGCTGCTGAGCAGTGGGGTGTGACCTGCCGTCTTCCCCTCCTTGCCCCTTAGTATCTGGAGTCTGTCCGACCCGTCCTCTCCGACGAGGACTTCGACTGGACCGCGGCCCTAGCCCGGGAATTCCTGAGGCTGCAGGCGTCACTGCTGCAGTGGTACCTTCAGCTCAAGTCCTGGTGGGCGTCCAATTACGTGAGTACCGCATCCTGTAGGCAAAGGTTCTGAGCTGGCCCTCCTAACCCTGCGAGTTTTTCGCCCCGCCCCACGCCCCGCCCACAACCCCCAGGCCCAGCGGAGATTGGCGCTTCACTCCAGACGTGAGAACATTCTGAGCCCCACCCCCACGCTCCAATAGTTTAAACCCAGCTCCAGATGGCTTCAATATTCTGAGCTCCTCCCTCCTCTCCCATATTCTGGAACCCGTCCATCCTGTGCCAACATTTCGAGCCCCGTCCCCACATGCTCCCGCATTCTGAGCCCGGCCCTTCAATAATCTAAGCTCCGCCTTCAGGGTCCGCCCACATCCAGAGCTCCGCCCCCAACCCTCCAATATTTAATCCAGAATTCCGGGCCCCTTCCAACATTTCAGCCCCTCCTCTGACCTGCCGAGTCTCTAAGCCCCGCCCCCAGTTCTTGTTTCCTCTCCCCTGTCTGGGCAAAGACGCCAAACGGGCTTCTACTATGATTTCAGGAGCTAGAGCCCTAGAACGCACTCTGAGTTGAGATCCTTGGGAAACCGAGGCATAGAACCAGTAAGCAAGTCACCCTGTAAGCGGCTTCCAGGCCTCCCATTCCGTAGGAAGCCACAAATATCTGTCAGGCAGCATGTGATGAGGTGGAGGTAGGAAGAAGAGACAGATGTATCACTTTTTTAGATTTCACATATAAGTGATACCATATAATATTTGTCTTTCTTTGACTTACTTCACTTAGTATGATAATCTCTAAGTCCATCCATGTTGTGCAAATGGCAATATTTCATTCTTTTTTATGCAAGCCTTAGTGGTTTTTTTTTTTTCATAAATTTATTTATTTTTGGCTGCTTTGGTTCTTTGTTGCTGTGCACGGCTTTCTCTAGTTGCAGCCAGCAGGGGCTACTCTTCGTTGAGGTGCGCGGGCTTCTCACTGCGGTGGCTTCTCCTGTTGCGGAGCACGGGCTCTAGGAGCACAGGCTTCAGTAGTTGTGTCATGCAGGCTCAGTAGTTGTGGCTCGCAGGCTCTAGAACGCAGGCTCAGTAGTTGTGGCGCACGGTCTTAGTTGCTCTGCGGCATGTAGGATCTTCCCGGACCAGGGCTCGAACCCATGTCGCCTCCGTTGGCAGGCGGATTCTTAACAACTGTGCAACCAGGAAAGCCCAATAAGCCTTAGTTTTAAGGTTTGTTTTTTTTTCCCTTCATGCTCTTGGACCAGATTCTGCTCTTAAAAAATATATATATATACACATATAAATAATATAGCAATTATATAATATATAAATTATATAAATATGTGTTGTTTATTATATATAAATAATGTATGTACACACCATATTATATATATTTCATTGATATATTTCATTGTACCTCTAAGGCACTGCCAGTTACAACATACACCATTATCTATGGACACTAAGGGAAAAGAACTAGTCTAACACAGTGCTTTCTTATTACTTATTATATAGGTCGATCCTCATTATTCATGCATTCTGTATTTGCAGATTTGCCGACTTGCTAAAATGTATTTGTAACCCCAAATCAGTATTCATGGCACTTTCATAGTCATTCACGGACATGCGCAGGATGGCAAAAATTTTGGCTTGCGCGATGCACACGTTCCAAGCTGAGATGGAACAGGGCTGGAAGGAACCTGACCCTGATTTCCCCTTGGAACAATGGCTCAGTGTTCGCTAATCAGCGTTCACTGCCACTTTATAGGACATAACGACCGCGAGTAATGAGAATCAACTGTATACGTTAAAACAGCTCAGACTTACTTAGACATAGATTTGTATCAACTATCACTCCCAAGCAAGCTCAGAAAAACGGAAATGTAAATTGTAATAAATTGGCCTAGGCATCCCTAAGACTTTCACGCTCAGAATCCATCTCTTCTCAATTGCTTTTTGATTCAGACTTGTCCATATCTTCCTACTCTCCGCACAGCTTCATCCTCTGTGTTGTCAAGAACCTTGACAATGCAGCATTTCCTGAAAGATCCTATAATGTACCTAAAGCCATTGGTGCAGAGCACTAAAGTGGCCTTTATTAAAACCAGATTAATTTTTGCTTTGCTTTGGAGATTTTCTGATTCATCGCCACCTCCCCAACGCCCCTCCCCCCCCCCCACCTCCCATCCCAACAGTTGGGTTCCTGGAAGTTAAAATCTTGCTCCACAATTATCTCTAGGATTTTCTTCTGAGTCATAGACTTTAGCAAGCTTTGATGCTGGTGAGGCTTTTCTTTGAAAAAAATGGTACATGATATGCATATAATGTTACAATTTTTTTTTTTTTTGGGCAGGCCACAGGGGCATGCAGGATCTTAGTTCCCGACCAGGGATTGAACCCATGCCCCCTGCAGTGGAAGTGCAGAGTCCTAACCACTGGACAGCCAGGGAATTCCACAATATTATACATATAGTATTGTAAAATACACAAATCTTACATGTACAGCTTAATGAAGTTTTATGTATGCATATAACCAGATAACCCCTGGCTAGGTCAAGATATAGAACTTTTCTACCGTTTGCTGGAAACTTATGGATTTTTCCAGAAGATGTTGCACATTCCCAGGGAATGACAACTACATCCTGCCTAGTCTAAGCGTAAGGAAGTGTCGGATGCCATCAACTTTAAGACGCAAGCAAACATGTATGTCTTCATAGACTCTATGCGATTCTATGACATAGAAGAAAGAAAAACATCTAGAAAACATTCAAGTCCTCTCTGACTACCTCCCTTTAATTCTTGTTTCTCCCACCATCGCCTGTGAGAAATACTTTGGTCAGAGTCTTTTCTGAGTGTATATACACATATATTTATACCCAGGGAGAGAGATAGATATATATATATTTAAGTATATAGTTTTTATTTATAATATATAATTTTAAAGTATTTAGTAATATGTTATAGATCATATAACACATTAATATTTAATATTATATATAAAACATAAATATCATATATAATTTTAATTGCGATTAAAACATACATAATATAAAATTTGTCACTGTAACCATTTTTTTTTTTTTTTTTAATTTTATTTATTTATTTATGGCTGTGTTGGATCTTCGTTTCTGTGCAAGGGCTTTCTCCAGTTGCGGCAAGCGGGGGCCACTCTTCATCGCGGTACGCGGGCCTCTCACTATTGCAGCCTCTCCTGTTGCGGAGCCTGTGCTCCAGACGGGCAGGCTCAGTAGCTGTGGCTCATGGGCCCAGCCGCTCTGCGGCATGTGGGATCTTCCCTGACCAGGGCTCGAACCCGTGTCCCCTGCATTGGCAGGCAGATTCCCAACCACTGCGCCACCAGGGAAGCCCCTGTAACCATTTTTCAGTGTACAATTCAGTGGTACTAAGTACAGTCACAGTGTTGTGTAACCATCACTACTATCTCTCTCTAGAACTTTTTCATCATCCCAAACAGAAACTCTGTGTCCACTAAGCAAAATATCCCTATTCTCACTTCCCCAAAACCCCAGGTAACCTCTGTTCTACTTTGTCTCTCTAAATTGGCTTATTTTAGATTTTTCATAGGAATGGAATTTGTCCTTTTGTGTCTGAGTCATTTCACTTAGCATAATGTTTTCAGGGTTCATCTATGCTGGAGCCCCGAAGACTTAGAACTTCATTCCTTTTTATATTAACATTCCATCGTATGGCTAGACCACATTCTGGTTGTCTATTCATCCACTTGGTGGACAGGTTGGGTCTTAGTAGTATTTTTTTAAATAAAATGGGATCGTTTCATATATCTTGTTGTGTGCCTAGCCTTTTTCACTCTGCAGCCTGTCTTGGTACTCATTCTCTGTCAGTAATATAGATGTAACTTTTTAAAAAAATTAATTCATTCATTTATTTTTGACTGCGTTGGGACTTCATTGCTGCACGCGGGCTTTCTCTAGTTGCGGCGAGCGGGGGCTACTCTTCGTTGCGGCGCGCGGGCTTCTCATTGAGGTGGCTTCTCTCGTTGCAGAGCACGGGCTCTAGGCGCGTGTGTTTCAGTAGCTGTGGCACGCGGGCTCAGTGGTTGTGGCGCACGGGCTTAGTTGCTCCACGGCATGTGGGATCTTCCCGGACCAGGGCTCGAACCCGTGTTCCCTGCATTGGCAGGTGGATTCTTAACCACTGCGCCACCAGGGAAGCCCAGATGTAACTTATTTTTAACAGCTATGAAGTATTCCGTAACTTGAGGGTTACATGGTTTAGCTAACTGATCCCCCATCGATGGACTTCTAGGTTATTGCTAGTTATTGATCTTGATGCCCCCTTCATGGAGCTCCACCCTCCCTGTTTGCCATAGCAAAGTCTTGGGGGGCTCCCCTCCCCCACTCACCCCCCCGTACCTTGACCCCAGCCACCGCAGCTGTGTGTCTCTCTGCCCCACTCCTAGGTCAGCGACTGGTGGGAAGAATTTGTGTACCTACGCTCCCGGAACTCACTGATGGTGAATAGCAACTACTATATGATGGTGAGAAGGGGAGAAGGAGGTTAGGAACCAGGCCGGGGATGGGGTTCATAGTTCCTGGGGTCTAGGGTTGGGGTGTCTGGGTAGAATGTGGGGTTTAGGGTCAGTGACCTCAATCACAATCTGGATTTCACCATCCTGCCTCTGTTGGGATCAAGACCTGTGTTTGGGGTCAGTGCCCCCATCAGAGGCAAACCTGACCTCAGGCGTTTTGCTATCCCCTGGACCTGCCCACAGGACTTCCTGTATGTCACGCCCACTCCCGTGCAGGCTGCCCGTGCGGGGAACGCGGTCCACGCCCTCCTCCTGTACCGTCACCGCCTGAACCGCCAGGAGATCCTGCCGGTAAGAGGGCTGTGCCCGCGGGCTGGGGACAGAGGCTGTGGTCCTGAGACCATGAGGCCACGTGGGTCCTGGGAAGCAGTTCATGGACCCATGACCTCCTGCAGACTTTGCTGATGGGAATGCGGCCCTTGTGCTCTGCCCAGTATGAGAAGATATTCAACACCACGCGAATTCCCGGGGTCCACAAAGGTGAGCCCCCTCTCCCCTCCTCACTGATAGAGGCAGAACAGTGTAGTGGCTAAGAGCACGCTCTCTGGAGCCAGCCTGCCTGGGTTCAAACACCAGCTCTGTAACTCCCAAGCTGTGTGACCTTGGGCAAGTTATTACCCTCTCTGAGCTTCAGTTTCCTCTTCTCTAAAATGGGATAATAAGGGTACCTAGGGTGGTGAGGATTAAAGGAGTGTGTCGGACAGTGCAAGCCACTTGGTAAGTGCCTAATAAAGGTCATTATTATTATTTTTTTTTGGAGTATAACTGCTTTACAATGTTGTGTTAGTTTCTGCTGTACAATAAAGTGAATCAGCTATATGTATACATATATCCCCTTCCTCTTGGACCCCCGCCCCCTATCCCACCCGTCTAGGTCATCACAGAGCACGTTATTCTTATAATATATCACCCCTAGACCACATCCGCCACCTTCGTGACAGCAGGCACGTGGCCGTCTTCCACCGGGGCCGATTCTTCCGCGTGGGGACCCACTCCCAGAGCGGCCTGCTTTCCCCGCGGGCCCTGGAGCAGCAGTTCCAGCGAATCCTGGACGACCCCTCTCCTGCCTGCCCCCACGAGGAGCATCTGGCGGCCTTGACCGCTGCTCCGAGGTGAGGGTCACAGATCTGGGGGCCCGGAGGCCCAGCCAGCATCTTGAGGTTGCAGGCCGGGTGGAGGCTGGGCATGGTAGAGAGTCAGCCGGAACTCAGGCACTCCCCCGACAGGGACATGTGGGCCCAGGTGCGGAGGTCCCTGAAGACCCAGGCCCAGGAGGCCCTGGAGGCCGTCGAAGGGGCTGCTTTCTTTGTATCACTCGACTCTGAGCCCGCGGGGCTCACCAGGGAGGACCCTGCAGCTTCCTTAGACGCCTACGCCCACGCCCTGCTGGCCGGCAGGGGCCACGACCGGTGAGTCAGCCTGGGGATTTGGACCCCACCCCACATGTGACCCCAGACCCAATGCATTGAGACCTGGGGACCTCTGAAGCAAATAACTGCTAGACGTGGGACCCCCAGATCCAGAACCGCAGATCTAAGGACCACCAAACCCCTGACCTGGACCCTCAGACCTTGAGAAACTCTAGACCTGGGACTCCAGACTCAGAATCGCAGACCCAGTGACCCCAGATCTGAGGATTAACAAATGCCAAACCTGGGACCCCTAGACCCAGAGACCTGCAGCTAGACCCCAAGCCTGGGGACCTCAGACTCAGAACTGCAAACCATGGAATCCTCAGACCTTAATGCAGGCACCCCAAACCCAGGACCTCGCACCTGGCACCCCGCCTACGTAGAGATCCTCAGACAACTTCCTTGGTGCCCACCAGGCACCACTCTGATTTCTGAGGCTCCTGGGAGAGTCCGCCTAAGCTCTCAGCACCCGTAAACCCTGAACCTTTTTTATCACATTCTTTCAAAAGCCCTGAACTCTCCAAACCTGAGACACATCTCAGAGACCATCAGTACCTCCACCTTCTTAGAGCTCCCCATACCAGGACCCCAGCCCTGATTCCTAGATCTCCCCACGGAAACCCCCTGAGTTCCCACAGAGAGACCCCCAACGTCCCTTCTGGCCTCTTTGGTGAATACTCTGAACTCTCCCCCCGCAGCTGGTTTGACAAATCCTTCTCCTTAATCGTCTTCTCCAACGGGAAGCTGGGCCTCAGCGTGGAGCACTCGTGGGCTGACTGCCCCATCTCAGGACACATGTGGGAGGTATGGCAGCTGGCCGGCCCCACCCTGGGGGCTGCCACCCCCCCCCCCTTTTCCAAAGACCTTCCTCTCCAGCGCCTTAAGGTCAGAGGGAAAATGGAGGCTCAGAGAGAGGCAGAGACCAGACCAGGGTCGCCCTGCAGCAAAAAAGGTTGTCTTGGGATTATGACCTTTCTTTCTCTCTCTCTTTTTTTTTCGGCCGTGCCACACGGCTTGTGGGATCTGAGTTCCCCAGTCAGGGATCGAACCCAGGCCTCAGCAGTGAAAGCGCTGAGTCCTAACCACTGGGCCACCAGGGAATTCCCTATGACCTTTCTTTGACGAATGGGCATTTGGGGCTCAGAGAAGGGAAGTGATTTGCCCAGAGTCACAGAATCAGAAGTTGCAGAGTGAGAATAAGAATCCAGAATGCTCTGAGACCAGAGTGTGAGTGAGGCCTTCCAACCATATCATACTCACACTGAGTCAGACCTATCTCCCAGCTCTGGTTTGCTGTGTGACCTTCAGCAAGTTACTCCCCTCCTCTGAGCCTCAGTTTCTGCTTCATCAGGTGAAAAGCTTGGATTTTCTTTTATCTTTAAGCTCCCCTCCAGTCCTGAGAACCTTAGCATCTCTCTTTTCTCTATTTCACTTAGTACCTAAATCATAAGGGGTGGTGTCTGCACCCCACCAGTTTCCCAGTCTTCCGTGGTGTTGCATGAGGGGTTAGCTGGGATCCAGGGTGTGGATCAGGCATGTATGAGGGGAAGGGAGGTTGCTTCCAGATCTTGAGAGCAGCCCCAGGTAAGCACTGAGTCTTCTGTGCCTGTTTATTGTTTATAAAATGGGAATTTGCCTTTGATTATATTGGTAAATGACACTCTCAATTCAATTTAACCTCAGACCCTCAAGACACTGCCTGTCATCTGCCATCTCTGCATATTGACTTTGAACAAAGAGATGTCACATAGAGTAAGATAAAGAGAAGTGGAAACTCTAAGGCATAAAGTGAGAGGTTCTTCTTCTCATTTAGTTCTAATGTCAAAATGGGGATCTTAATCCCTTCTTTCTAGGGAGAAATTAAGTGGGAGGCTGGCCCGTAGTAGGTGCTCCATCAGGACTGATTTAAAACATTTAACCACCAGCAGGGCATGGGTACCACTCAGTCAGAAGGAATGCTGACCCCTAGAAGCCCATGCTATGCCCAGCTTTCTCTCTCCTCTCCTAGGATCATGGCGGGGGTTGTCTTGGGAGGGCTGGGGCAGCCATTGGTGGCTCTTTATCCACCTGTCAGAAGTACAAGGGCAGTAAGCACCGAGTATTAGTATTAGCCTTGCTCTCAATGAGTATGACCCCAAGAACCCACCTGTGACCATCAGAGGTTTCTGTTTCTCAAGGATTGTCCCTGACCCCCTTAAGAAGGGACTTAAGAGGTCCCTGGTTAGATGTCCCTTGGTCCAGAGGGAGGAAGGGACTCTGACAGCTTCCATTTGTACACAGTTCACTCTGGCCACAGAATGCTTTCAGCTGGGCTACTCGGCAGATGGTCACTGCAAGGGACACCCTGACCCCTCACTGCCCCAGCCCCAGCGGCTGCACTGGGACCTTCCAGACAAGGTTAGGCCTGGTTTCTAGGCCTCTCTTCCAAGTCCCCAAATTCCTGGCTTTGACTCTAACCTCATCCCCACCGCAATCTCAACCGAAATATCAACCCCATCCCTAACCCAACACCAAACCCACACCCCATCCCCCAAAAAGCCCCAACCTCAGACCCCAACCCTATCTTCAGTCTAACCCCATCCCCAAATGCAAACCCACCCCACACTAACCCTCTTCCCACCACCCAACCCCACGCTCAACCCCAATCCCATCTCCATCCCCAGCGTCAACTTAGTTCTATCCCCACTCAAACCCAACTTCATCTCCACCCCAAACTCATCTCCATCCCCAACTCCATCGCTATTCTTAAATTCAATTCCATCTCCAACCCTAACCCCATCCTCAACCCTAACCCCATCCCATACCCAACCCTAACCCCATCCTCAACCCTAACCCCATCCCATACCCAACCCCAACCCATATCCCATCCTATACCCAATCCCAACCCCATCCCCAGCTCCAATTCAGTCCTCATTTTCAACCCCATTCCCCATCCTATCCCTATCCCCAACCCCAATCCTATCCCGACCTTCACTGCCAGCCCCAGCTCCATCTTTAACCTAGCCCTTCAGCTCCATTCCCTTCTTTGTCCCCTTTTCCATATTCCACCCCAACCTCACTCCATTCCCATCACTTCCAGCCCCATGCCCAGCTCTAACCTACCCCTTTCTGTAACCCCTGGCCATTCCTCCCTCCTCCTTCTCTGGCAGATCCATCTATCCATCTCTCTAGCCCTGAGGGGAGCCAAGACCTTGTCTGGAAACATCGACTGCCACGTCTTTCCTTTCTCCCACTTTGGCAAGAGCTTCATCAAACGCTGCCACCTCTCTTCAGACAGCTTCATCCAGATGGCCTTGCAGCTGGCCTACTTTCGGGTCAGTTGGGTTCCCGACCCCCACCCCCTCTCAGGACCTCAGTTCACCTGGGCCCCCAAGACCCGCCGCATTGACCCCTTTAATGACTTCTTGGTTATTGCCATGGTGGGTCCACCATCTTGATTTCTCTCTCCCAATCGCATGTCCATGGGTAGGAGGAGCTGGAGGTCCAGACAGAGGTGGGTCAAGTCCGTGAAGACTTCCTGAACCTAGCTGACAGGCTCCTCTCCTCCTTGTCCCCAGGACAGGGGTCAATTCTGCCTGACTTACGAGTCGACCATGACTCGCTTGTTCCTGGAAGGGCGGACAGAGACGGTGCGTTCTTGCACGAGGGAGGCCTGCAACTTTGTGAGAGCCATGGAGGACAAAGAGAAGACAGTGGGTGTGGGCCTCGTTTGAGGCTTCAGTCATTTCCACATACTCATTCATACATATACAAACTTTTAAGGAGCACCTTCTCAGGTCCAAGCTCCGTGATGGGACAGGGGAGGAACCAAGCCCGGTCTCTGACCTCAAGGAGCTCATTGATGGGGGAGACAGGTAGTTCAGCACAGTGTGATACATGCTTTAATGGGGGTCACACAGAGGGCACTGGGGGAGCACCCAAGAGGGAGCCCTGGTTCCACAATGTAGGTCTCTTTATGTAACCTCTGTGTGACCTTGTGCCTTTCATTTGTACCATTCTTCATGTTCCCTATATAACCTCTCTGCTCAGAACCCCCCAGGCACCTCTGTTGCCTCTCCCCCCAACTTACGAAGTATTGTGGTTCAATGGAAGGAGTTTGGGCCCTAGAGTCAGACAGCTCTGGGAATCCACCTGATTCTGCCTTGCTGTGTGACCCTGGGCAAGTGACTTCCCCTCTCTGTGCCTGTTTCCCTTCTGCAAAATAGAGTTGATATCTCTGCCTTGCAGGGATGTTGCAAGCTGGGTTGAGGCCGGGGGTGTGACAGGCCTCAGCAGTAAGCCCACTTCCTGTCTTTCCATGACCTGTGACCTCCCCGGGGACCCCAGGACCCACAGTGCCTCGCCCTGTTCCGCTTGGCGGTGGACAAGCACCAAGCCCTGCTGAAGGCAGCGATGAGTGGACAGGGGGTCGACCGCCACCTCTTTGCTCTCTACATCGTGTCCCAGTTCCTCCACCTGCAGTCTCCCTTCCTGGACCAGGTTGGGGTGCAGGGAAAGAGTTAAAGAGGGAAGTGGCAAACCACTGGAGAAGGGAGGCACTTCCGGGCAAGGAGGGTGATGTTGGAAAATGCAGGTATCAGCAGAGGAGAGAGTTAGGGAGACCCGGGAAAGAAAGCGGGAGAGAGCGGAGAGGGCAAAGGGGCCAGGAAAGAGGGGCGTGGTTATGGAAAGAAACGCGAGGGGCGTGGTCAGAGAGGAGAGGGGCGGGGTCAGGGGTTGAAAGGGAGAGGGGCGTGGTTGGGGGAGGGGGGACAAGGAGAGAGGGTGGGTTCTGGGAGAAGGAAAGAGGGGTGTGGTCAAAAGGGAGAAGAGCAGAGGGGGGACGTCAGGAAGCGGAGGGGCAGAACGGCACAGATTTAAGGGAAATAGGCAGTTCAGCCAAGGCGGCGCGGACCTGTGGGTCAGTTTGTCTTTATCGCACACGTGACCGACTTCTGTCCCTCAGGTTCACTCGGAGCAGTGGCAGCTGGCCACCAGCCAGATTCCTGTTCAGCAAATCCACCTGTTCGACGTCCACAGTTACCCCGACTATGTTTCCTCTGGTGGTGGATTCGGGCCTGTGAGTGGAACTGGGCCCTGAGGGAGGGAGGAGGGGGCTGGGCGTCCGCACTCCTACCTAGTGGGGGTGGGGAGGGGGACCGGGGGCTATGTTGTTGCCCTCACTCTGTCCCTGTCAAGGCTGATGACCATGGTTATGGTGTTTCCTACATCTTCATGGGGGATGATGTGATCACCTTCCACATCTCCAGCAAAAAATCAAGCACAAGAACGGTGAGACTAACCCACCCCCGCCCCTTCCTCCCTCAGGACTCCCACCTCCCTGCTCTCCTACAGCCTAGGAGTGCAGACTCCCAGCTCCCGACCATCCCATGATCCAGGAGTCCTAATACCCAAACCCCTCATCCCTCAGACCCAGGAGCAGGGACCCCAGCCCTCTTGTTTCTCAGCCCCTGGGAGCTCCTCTCCCAGCTTCTCCTGGACGTGACACATCTCTCCTTCCAGGACTCCCACCGGCTGGGGCAGCACATCGAGGATGCATTGTTGGACGTGGCCGCCCTTTTCCAGGAGGGGCAGCGTCTTAAGCGCAGAGGGTTAGCGGAGGAGGGCTCGGAGCACAGCCGTGACTCTCTCCCTTGCCATACCAGGGGCTCCAGGGCACCCACGACAGCCACTAACTTTTGACACCTTCCAGAGGGGAGCTGGTCTCCCCAGGAACTAGGGGGAAGGTCTCTATGGCTGGGCTGGTGCAGGACAGAAGCAGCCTGTTTGGGTTTGGGAATCCCACATCTGGTCTAATAAAGATGTGTGCGCTGGGGATGTGGTGTCCGCTGTGCTCTCGAGCTGGGCAGGGATGGGAGAGGTGAAGGTCAGGGTGGAGGAGGAGAAAAGTTCCCATCCATCTCCGGGCCCCACCACGAATTCCTGGTTACAATCACCACATCAGCTATAACCCCCAACACCTGCCCAGTTTACTGCATTCCCAGCCCCGGTCACACCAAACCCAACCATTCAAGGCCCATCCCAGTCAGACAACCCCACGAGCTCTCATGAGCTCAGGTGCAACACCAAGTGCCCACCCTAAACTTTTTTCTTTTTTTTTTTAATATTTTCTTGGCCAGGCTGCAGGGCATGTGGGTGCTTAGTTCCCCGACCAGGGATCGAACCTGCGCCCCTTGCATTGGAAGCGCAGAGTCTCAACCACTAGACCACCAGGGAAGTCCCTGCCCACCCTAAACTTAAAGGTTGACATCTAAATGAATCCCCCAGGATTCTTATTACTTCTAGAGGCTGCCCACATTCCTAGGTTATGACCCCATCTTCCATCTTCACAACTAGCATTGCTGCATCCCTCTGTGGCTTTCTCCTCTAGTCATACCTCCTGTGACTGACTCCTGCCATCATCTTTCTTCTAAGGACCCTTGTGGTCCTTAGGACCCTTGTAGTTAGACTGAGCCCACCCAGATAATCCAGGATTAGCTCCTAATCTTAAAACCAACTGATTAGCAACCTTAATTCCATCTGCGACCTAATTCCCCTTTGCCATGTAGCATAACACATGCACAGGGTCCAGGGACTAGGAGGTGGGCATCTTTGGGGGAACCATTGTTTTGCGTACCACAGGGGCATAGATGAAACCAGACTGGCCACGAGTTGATAAGTAGTGAAACTAGGGGAAAGGTCATTGGGATCGGGATGGTTCATCATATTATCTTACTTTTTTTTTTGTCATTTAAAAAAATTGACGTATAGTTGATTTACAATGTTCGTTAGAGATTGTCCTACTTTTGTAGATGCCTAAAAGTTCCATGACAAAGAGTTAAATGAGGGGGCTTCCTGGCGGTCCAGTGGTTAAGACGCCGCACTTCCACTGCAGGGAGCACGGGTTCAATCCCTGGTTGGGGAACTAAGATCCCACATGCTGTGCTGGGCAGGGGGGGGCGCCCCAAAAAAAAGTTAAATTCAAGGTTATTGAGCTTTAAAAAAAAAAGAAATGAGTGAAAATACTGCTCAGCTTTTTCCCTCCTTTGTCTGCTGATTATAAGGAACACCTCCCCACTCCAGCCTGTCCAATATAGTCATAAGCGGGGGCAATCATAAGCAGGGGGGGGGGACGGTGAATGTCACGGGGGTCTGACCCACCTGCTTATGCAGCTTATTTGTGTCTTCTGGTCCTGCTAATGCCTGATCTAGGATCCACCTCCCGGCGGATCACTGTTGGATCCGCCCACCCTGAAATACTTGGGGGTTCCAACAGAATAAACTCACGATGGGCCACGCTGGCTGCAATGGCATGTGATAGCCTGTGTTCTGATCCTCCATCTCTATCGGCTCAGTAGCGCACCAGGAGTTCCTCTGGAACACGGTGCATGGCCTTGCTTCACAACCCTGGGGTCGACACTGTGCTTTCTCTGTCGGCAGAATCCTTGGCAGAAACCGTGTGTGACATCTTTGCCAATCTACAGATATTTCTGGGCCCCATGACCCAACCGGCAGGGCTGCTTGCATTGCAGCTTGTACCTACTGCAGGTCTTTTCCTGGCCTGGGAGTCACTCAAAGCTAGAAGTCTTCCGTGTCACCCAAAAAATGGATCAGAGCAGTATTTCCCAGTGTAGAATATGCTTCCTCCAGAACCTGAAGA
Organism: Balaenoptera borealis; assembly: GCF_965194805.1. Taxonomy (NCBI): domain Eukaryota; kingdom Metazoa; phylum Chordata; class Mammalia; order Artiodactyla; family Balaenopteridae; genus Balaenoptera; species Balaenoptera borealis. The sequence goes on from NC_138878.1 coordinate 62,403,321, forward strand.
TGCCTGAGCCCGTAGGATGAAGAGCATGGGCTTCTTTCTTAGTGGTAAGATGCAGTATTTGTCCTTCCCTTTCCAGTAGGTACTGCCCACTCCTCAGATGGCCGGGCTCCTAAAACCTTCACTGATGTGATAGGTCCCTGAAACTTTGTAAAGTTTATTTCCCGTCCCCTGGGTAGCATGTGTCTTATCAATACCTCCAGTGCACTTCCTGCTTCTTGTTTATCCAGTCTGATTAACGTGATATTATTGATAGGGTGAACTAATGTGGTGTTTTGAGGAACGTTTAAGCCAGTACTGTGAGCCACACATGTAATTAAAATTTGTTAACATCTCGTAAACTTGGCTTGGAGGACAATAATGTTAAGATGTCCATACTATCCAAAGCGATCTACAGACTTGATGCAATTCCTATCAAAATCCAGTGATTTTTTTTATCAAAATAGAAAAAATCCAACCTAAAATTCATATGGAATCTCAAGGGACACTGAATAGCCAAAACAATCTTGAAAAAGAGGAACAAAGTTTGAGATCTCACACTTCCAGATTCCAAAAGTTATTATAAATCTACAGTAATCGAAACAGTGTGGTACTGGCATAAAGGCAGACATATGGAACAATGGAATAGAATAGAGAGCCCAGAAATAAACCCTGGTATGAAACGTTGCCAAGACCGTTCAGTGGGGGAAAGGACAGTCTTTTCAACAAATGGTGTTAGGAAAACTGGATATCCATGTGCAAAAGAACAAAGTTGGAGCCTTATCTGACACCATATACAAAAATGGACTCAATATTAAAGACCTAAATGTAAGAGCTAAAACTATAAAACTCTTTTTTTTTTTTTTTCTGCAAAAAGCTTTATTGTTTCCATATGGTCCATGGCTGGGGAGAGGGCTCCAGTGTGGTTAACAAGCTGCCTACTGGCTGCAGAGAGGGGCTTCAGGCAGAAGCCCTGACATCAGGGGGTCTCCTCAAAGTCTGCTGGGCTCTGCAGGCTCCTAGTCGTGCTTGAGGGTGAGCCTTTCAAAGAAATGCTCGCCCAGCCCAGCCTGGGGACCAGCCAGCTTGCGGAGGTCGAGCAGGTGATCGCCCATCTTCTGGATGAATTTCACCTGCTCATCTAGGAAGTGGCTCCAGGAAGTCGCAGAGATGGGGGTCTGCATGGGCAGAACCCAGGACATGCAGATCCACAAGGGCCTGGTTCAGGTTCTTCTCCGTGAACACAGCGGCTTCCACAGCGTCCTGGGTTTTACCCTACCACCAGGTCCTGGGTTTTACCCTACTCATCTTGGGACAGCTTCTGCACGTCCTGGAAGAGGGCGCAGCCGCCATGCTGGTTTTGCATTTTCAAGAGACGCTAGGCGCCCTCGAGCTTCTCTTCGGCCAATTCGCAGAAAAAGTGGCCTACGCCCTCCAGAGTCAAACCCTCCCGGTGGAAAGAGAAGCCCTGCGGGAAGAGATGGCGGGAATAACGGTTAGCAGGAGGCGGGGCCAGGCATGCGGACTCCGCCTTCTGACTATCCAACAGGACAAAGAAGGCCAGCGCGTGCGCAGAGGGCCGGAGGTGCGCCGCTGAGGGGAACTTGGGCTGGGGGCGTCCTGGGGACCCTCACCAGAGAGAGGTAGGTGTAGGAGGCCCGCAAATGCATGTTGACCAGGCGGCTGACGGCGGCCTCCACCTCGGTGGAATAATTCTGACGAATCTGGGAGCTCATGGTTGATTGGTAATAAGGAGTTAAGCCCGAAAAATGGTGCTGGCTGGTCCCATTGAGCGAGGATAGCTGAGTGGCTGATTCGAAGGTTGCGACTGGAAAAAAGGTTGGAGGCTGGTGGGAGGCTGGAGCAAAGGGACGTCCCTGGGTCTGTTGAATTCAAACACTGTTGAAGCAAGAGACAGATCGGGGGGCCGCAGAGCGCACTCTTATTAAACTCTTAAAAGAAAACAGGGGGCAGGCACTTCCTTGGTGGCGCAGTGGTTAAGAATCTGCCTGCCAATGCAGGGTACAGGGGTTCGATCCCTGGTCTGGGAGGATACCACATGCTGCCGAGCAACTAAGCCCGTGCGCCACAACTACTGAAGCCTGCGCGCCTATAGCCTGTGGTCTGCAACAAAGAGAAGCCCTCGCAAGGAGAAGCCCTCACACCGCAACGAAGAGTAGCCCCCGCTCGCCACAACTAGAGAAAGTCCACGCACAGCAATGAAGACCCAACGCAGCCAAATTTTTTTTTAAAAAAGGTTAAAATTGTAAATTTTATATTATGCGTATTTTGCCACAATTTATTTATTTGAAGTATCATTGATTTATAATATGTTAATTTCTGCTCTGTATCAAAGTGACTCAGTTATACATATATACATTCTTTTTTTTTTTTCCGTATCATGGTCTACTGGCTGAATATCAGCATGTCAGTTTACTTCTGTTTTTTTAATTGCGTTTGTTTTTGTCTGTGTTGGGTCTTTGTTGCTGCGCGCGGGCTTTCTCTAGTTGCAGCGAGCGGGGACTACTCTTCATTGCGGTGCGCAGGCTTCCCATTGCGGTGGCTTCTCTTGTTGCGGAGCACGGGCCCTAGAGCACTTGGACTTCAGTAGTTGCGGTGCATGGGCTCAGTAGTTGAGGCACGTGGGCTCTAGAGTGCAGGCTCAGTAGTTGTGGCACATGGGCTTAGTTGCTCCGCGACATGTGAGATCTTCCCACACCAGGGATCAAACCCATGTCCCCTGCATTGGCAGGTGGATTCTTAACCACTACACCACCAGGGAAGTCCCCATATATATATTCTTTTTCATATTCTTTTCCATTTTGGTTTGTCACAGGATATTGAATATAGGTCCCTGTGCTGTACAGCAGGACCTTGTTGTTTATCCATCCTATATATAATAGTTTTCATCTGCTAATCCCAAACGCCCAATCCTTCCCTCCACTACCCGCCCCCTTGGCAACCACAAGTCTGTTCTCTGTATCTGTGAGTCTGGTTTTGTTTCACAGTCGTGTTGATTTGTGTTGTATTTTAGATTCCATATATGTGATATCATACGGTATTTGTCTTTCTCTTTCTGGCTTACTTCCTTAGTATGATAATCTCCAGGTCCATCCATGTTGCTGCAAATGGCATTATTTCATTCTTTTTTATGGCTGAGTAGTATTCCATTGTGTATATATATGCCACATCTTATTTATCCATTCATCTGTTGATGGACATTTAAGTTGTTTCCATGTCTTTTGCCACAGTTTTAAAAGCCAGCCATTGCATTTACTCATGCCTGGGTTGAGTTGGACTCACTGGCCTTGCTGTGGTCGTTGGGCATTGGTCACTGCATCAAGCTGAAGTGTCAGCTGGGAAATGGGATGGCAGGACTCTCTCTCTCCATGGGGTCTATTTCACAAGCTTCTCTCCAACAGGGCAGCCTGACTTGTTCTATGGCAGCCCAAGGTTCCCCAGGGTACAAAAATGGAGGAGCCAGGCCTTCTTAAGCTTAGGTCTAGAACCATCCTAGCATCATTTCCACTGTATTCTTCTGGTTAAAGCACGTCACTAGGCCAGACTGAAAGGGAGGGACCTACAGAGAGTATGAACACTAGGATTTATGGCTCACTGAGCCTCTAATGAAACTGACTACCCCAGCAGTTATGTCTGTGTTATTATGCTCCTGCAGCCACATGCTGTGGGCTGGGGTGTGGGAGCTCCCTAGTTCCTGCTTTCATGATTGTAGGAGATAACAGCTACCCTGTAAGGGTGCTTTGGCAGTGCTGTTCTGAGAGACTTTCCCAGAGATGTAGCCCAGGGTCCTCTCCTACAACCCTTCCTGACAGTTTCTGTCTTTATTTCCTTGTATTCAATCTATTCTGCTTAAAAGAACTAGGGTAGCTTCTGTTACCTTCCCTTAAATTTTGACTAACTTGTAAACATTGCCAGGAGGGCTTACTGCCAGAGGCAGGGGAGTATATTAGTTTCCTGGGGCTTTTGTAGCAAAATACTACACACTGGGTGGCTTAAACAATAGGCCTTGATCATCACACAGTTCTGGAGGCCAGAAGTCCAAGATCAGGGTAAAGGCAAGGTTGGTTCCTTCCGGGGGCTGTGAGGGTGACTCTGTTCCAGGCCTCTCTCCTAGCTTCTGGTGGCTGTCTGGCAACTTTTGGTGTTCCCTGATTTGTAGAAACATCACCCCAATCTCTGCCTTTATGTCCACATGGCGTTCTTCCTGTGTGTCTTTGTCCAAACTTCCCCTTTTATTATAAGGACACCAGTCATAATGGATTAGGGCCCATTCTCATTACCTCACTTTTAAAAAAAATTTTATTTATTTTTGGCTGCATTGGGCCTTCATTGCTGCACGCGGGCTTTCTCTAGTTGCAGCAAGCAGGGGCTACTCTTCGTTGTGGTTTGCAGGCTTCTCCTTGCGATGGCTTCTCTTGTTGTGGAGCACGGGCTCTAGGCGCGCGGGCTTCAGTAGTTGTGGCACGTGGGCTCAGTAGTTGTAGCTCGCAGGCTCTAGAGTGCAGGCTCAGTAGTTGTGGTGCACCGGCTTAGCTGCTCAGCGGCATGTGGGATCTTCCCAGACCAGGGATCGAACCCGTGTCCCCTGCACTGGCAGGCAGATTCTTAACCACTGCACCACCAGGGAAGTCCCTACCTGATTTTAACTTGATTACCTTTGTAAAGACTCTGTCTTCCCATTCAGTCACATTCTGAGATACGGGGGTAGGGGTTAGGACACCAAAATATATTTTTGGGGGGACACAATTCAATTTATAACATGGAATAACACTTTTCAGGGGAAAAGTTTGATGAGTTTCACAGATCTACCCCAAGAGGGCTTACTCAAATAAGTTCATTTCAATTTTCTTCTATTTTTCCTAAGATCTATTTGGAATTTATTTTACAGTAATATATCAGAAAAGGATCTAAATTTTATATATTTTAAGCAATAACACTGTGGTTTGATAAAAAGTATTTGGTCTAGGGCTTCCCTGGTGGCGCAGTGGTTGAGAATCTGCCTGCCAATGCAGGGGACACGGGTTCGAGCCCTGGTCTGGGAAGATCCCACATGCCGCGGAGCAACTAGGCCCGTGAGCCACAGTTACTGAGCCTGCGCATGTGGAGCCTGTGCTCCGCAACAAGAGAGGCCGCGATAGTGAGAGGCCCGCGCACCGTGATGAAGAGTGGCCCCCACTTGCTGCAACTAGAGAAAGCCCTCGCACAGAAACGAAGACCCAACACAGCCTAAATAAATTAATTAATTAATATTTTAAAAAATGGAGTATCATTAATAATAACTAAGTATTAAATGCTTATTCTGTGCCAGGCCTTGTGCTAAGTGCTAATCAAATATTAAAAAAAAAAAAAAGTATTTGGTCTTTGTCGTTAATGCCTGGTGTAGGAGAGGGAAAAAAACACAACACCTTTTTTTCCTCTACCCTCTTATGTTCAGTACATGGGGCCCTGCAAATTAGACTGATAAAGAGAGAGTAACAGGGAAAAAGTTTTAATATTAAGTATGCATATGGAGGCCTTCATAGAAAAGTGAAGACCCAAAGAAGTGGATAGGACTGAGAGCTTATATACCTTTTTAACAAAGAACAATAAATTGTGGAGATGCTATGTGACAAAAGAAAATGTTTTAGACTAGGGGTGATAAGTTGTGGGAAAGTGACTAGGATATATATATGGGCAAAACTAATGGAAGATAAGACCCATCTTGGTGTCAACTTTCCATATTCTTCATGGTCATAAAACTGCCCTGGGGGGACCTCCCTGGTGGTGCAGTGGTTAAAAATCCGTCTGCCAATGCAGGGGACACGGGTTCGAGCCCTGGTCCGGGAAGATCCCACATGCCGCGGAGCAACTAAGCCCGAGCGCCACAACTACTGGGCCCGTGCTCTAGAGCCCACAAGCCACAATTACTGAAGCCTGCGTGCCTAGAACCCATGCTCCCCAACAAGAGAAGCCACCACAAGGAGAAGCCCGCAAACCGCAACGAAGAGTAGCCCCCGCTTGCCGCAACTAGAGAGAGCCCGCGGACCGCAATGAAGACCCAATGCAGCCAAAAAATTAATTAATTAATTTTTAAAAACTTCCCTGGGAGGGGGATTTATGAAAGTCTTCATTTCTCAGAAATTTCTGCTTTTAGTCAGATAAGAGTAGCTCTGAGAAGGCTTCTTTCTGCATCTGTTGATTCTCATTTGCCTCCAGTTCAAAATAATCCTTATGCCAAAGTGGTGTATTTTGCCCCTTCATTGCCACAGAGGTCCTAAAAATTCCTAAAAGACAATATTCCTTGGAATGTCTCTGAGTGATAAAAGTGTTTTTGGTATGCTAGTGAGATGGCTCTTGGCTGAGGGGCCTCTAGGTAGCTTCAGGAGGGGGCCTGGTCTCCAAAAAGACCAAGCAGTGATTAGAGTGTTGGGATTGTCAGCCCCACCTTCTGGCCTCTTGGGGATGGGAGAGGGACTGGAGATTGAGTTCAATCACCAATGGCCAGTGATTGACTCAATCATGTCTAGGTAATGGAACCTTCATAAACCCCTGAATTGTTGAGCTTCTCAGTTGGTGAACGTATGGAGGTGCTGGGAGGGTGGCATGCCCAGAGGGGGCACGGAAGCTCTGCATCTCTTCCCCCATGCTTCGCCCTATCTATGCATCTTTCCCCTTTGGCCCTTCCTGTGTTGTATTCTTTATAATAAGCCAGTAATAGTAACTGAAGTGCTTTCCTGAATTTTGTGAGTTCTTCTAGCAAATTACTGAACCTGGGAGGCATGGATCATGGGAACTCCTGAATTTGTAGTTGGCTGGGCAGCAGTGGGGGAAGACTGGGCACCCCATTTGCAGCCAGCATCTGAGGTCTTAACCTGCGGGGTTCGGGCTAACTCTGGAGGGTTAGTGTCAGAATTGAATTGAGTTGCTAGACACCTAGCTGGTGTTGGAGAATCAGAGAATTAGTTAGTGTGGAAAAACTATTTGATGTCAGGGGAGGAAAAAAACTTTCACCCCCTCCCAATAATATTTTGAATAATTTCACTATTCTTTGTTGCTTTATAATAACATATTTGTCAGATATTATTGTGTATGAAATTTTAATATGTATCTTTTTTAATATTTTTAAAATTTCTTTACTTATATTTTTTATTTTTGGCTGCATTGGGTCTTCATTGCTGCACGTGGGCTTTCTCTAGTTGCGGCGAGCGGAGGCTACTCTTTGCTGTGGTGCACAGGCTTCTCATTGCGGTGGCTTCTCTTGTTGTGGCGCACAGGCTTTAGGTGCACGGACTTCAGCAGTTGTGGCTCATGAGCTCTAGAGCGCAGGCTCAGTAGTTGCGGCACACGGGCTTAGTTGCTCTGCAACATGTGGGATCTTCCTGACCAGGGCTTGAACCCGTGTCCCCTGCATTGGCAGGCAGATTCTTAACCACTGCGCCACCAGGGAAGTCCATTTTATCATCCTTTTAATCTTCCTTCAGAACCACATGATTAGCGTTACCTTATATTTTAATATATTGGCTTTAGACCCATCTTATTACTCTTCTGTAGAAAAAAAAAACTTTGCTTCTCTCATCTTATTTCTTCAGAAGACCTTTAGAATAATTGGATCAAATTCTTTAAAAAATAATCTCATTGGGATTTTGATTGAATTTGCATTAAAACCACAATGGAACTTGGATAGAATTAGCATCAGCACAACATTCAGACTAGCTATCCAGGAAAATAATTACTCTCAGGTATTCAAGCATGCTTTAAAAGATATATTTGGGCCTCAGGGGTACGGAATTGGATTACTCATAGCCGCTAGTCCTTGGCACACACTACAGTTATGTGGGCACAGTTATTAAGCTATTATCTCTTGGTTTCAAATTCACTCCCTTGTGAATCTGGGACTCTGGGACTCTGCAAACCGCACTTCTTCTTTGCCGACTGGCTGTGTTCGACTCTGCCAACAGGGGGCGCCAAAGGGACTGAAGAAGCCTGGAGGAAGCAATGGGACTGGGCTCTTCCGGTTTGCTCTCTGCTTATTTCCTGTCAGTTTCTTGTTCTCATCAGCATCACCCAGCACAGCTTCTTTACCCCAGCTGAGGCAGTTCCTTCCTGTAGCAGCTGCTAAATCTAGTTTTCAGTTTTTCTAAATCTTGCACACCCTCACAGATGCCAGCACCATTTCAGGGTGCTTCCAAGGAAGACCGTAGTCCCTGGTGGTCCTCTGAGGTCAGATACACCTGCACCATCTGAACAATCCCCTCCTCCTCGTGGTCTGAGTTTCATCTTCAGTGAGCCTCTCATCCAAGTGTTTAGTTTTCATAATTCTAACCTATATCCTTTGTTTTTCCTGCACCAGTGGTGTTAGCTGCTTCCCATAGTTACTATGACCATGATAGCATAGGGCTCTCTTTTTGCCTTTTCAGTTACCTGGTTACCAACACTTCATACCTAAGTAACATTTCTTTATATGAAATCATCTCTGTGAAAATAACTGGTGTGACTTCTGTCTCCTGAATATATCTTGACTGACCTCAATATTGGCAAGAAGAAGCAAATTGTCAAAAGATGGGGTTTGGAGGTGGTTTAGTTGTTTTTTAGGATTTGAACGCAGTGATGAGCTCCTTGCCAAAAAATGGGATGCTAGTAATCCATACTCTGCAGTGGCATCATGGTAAATCATATATTAGCATCCGTGTTGACTGTGATGAGGTTCCAACTGAAATAAGTGACTTGGGGGATCAAGTAGCTACTGCAATTAACCTTTAGGGCACTAAAAATGGCCACAAGGATAGTGATATTCAGTTGAGTCTTTTACCGTGTTTACCTTTTTTTAAAAAATATTTATTTATTTATTTATTTATTTTGGGCTGTGTTGGGTCTTCGTTTCTGTGCGAGGGCTTTCTCTAGTTGCGGCAAGCGGGGGCCACTCTTCATCGTGGTGCGCGGGCCTCTCACTATCGTGGCCTCTCTTGTTGCGGAGCACGGGCTCCAGATGCGCAGGCTCAGTAGTTGTGGCTGAGGGGCCTAGTTGCTCCGCGGCATGTGGGATCTTCCCAGACCAGGGCTCGAACCCGTGTCCCCTGCATTAGCAGGCAGATTCTCAACCACTGCGCCACCAGGGAAGCCCACCTTTTTTTTAATTTTTAAAATTTTCTATTTTTTGGCTGCGCCATGTGGATTGCAGGATCTTAGTACCACGACCAGGGATCTAACCTGTGCCCCCTGCAGTGGAAGCGTGGAGTCTTAACCACTGGACCGCCAGGGAAGTCCCTCAGTTGAGTCTTGACTGCTGTGGTTCTTGGTGCCAAGAGTGACCTCAGGAAACAGATCCCCAAAATGGGATTCTGGGATTAGGTGTTCATCTGCTTGAACTTCAAAGAAATGATATCTATGTAGGGGGAAAATGGGATTACAGTTATCCCTAGAATACATTGTCTCTAGGAGGAATATAAAATGTGTTGTAATTCTGGTTCTTTCACCCACTAACTATGTATCCTTGTGTAAATAATTTATCCTCTCTGGACCTAGTTCCTCCTCTGTAGCTTCCTCAGTTCGGGCTGCTATAACAAAATTCCAGAGACTGGGTAGTTTAAACAATTTATTTCTCACAGTTCTGGAGGCTGGGAAATCCCAGGGCAAAGTGCTGGCAGATTTAGTGCCTGGTGAAAAGCTTGCTTCCTTGTTTGCAGATGGCTGCCTTCTTGCTGTATCCTCATATGGTAGGGAGAGAGATTGTCTCTTCTTAAAAAGGCACTAATCCCATCATGAGGCTCCACCCTCATGACCTCATCTGATTACCTCCCAACGGCCCCATCTCTAAATACCACCACATTGGGGATTAGGGCTTGAACATATGAATTTTGAGGGACACATAGAGTCCACAGCACTATATAAAATGAGAATAATTATTCATCCTCTGAGAGATTTTAGATCCCACAGTTCCCATTGTCATGTTGGTACAAACAAAACCACATTAATAAATCTCGTATCTGCTATCTTCGAATCTATAAATCAATTGGAGAGAAGTAACATCTTTATAATGATATCTTATAAACCATGAATATGGTATAACTCCCCATTTGTTAAGGTCTTTAACTTCTCGCAATAATATTTTAAAGTTTGATGTAGAGATCATAACTTATCTTTTGTTGGATTCCTAGACATTTTTTAGTTTTATGCTACTTAGAACTAGCACCTTTGAAAGTTTTTCATTTTCTAAACTTTCATCACTGGCATACAGAGATAATTTTTTTATGTCACCTTTTATTCAGCTTCCTTGCTAAGCTCACTGATTTTTAGTAATTTATAGATTCTATTGGATTCTCTATGATTATATGTACAGTTATGCCATCTCAGAATAATGATAGTTTTCTTCCTTTCCTATCCTATAGTCTCTCTTTTCTTACCTTATTGCAATGGTGTTAGAAGAATAGGGGTTACCTTTGGGGTAGAAGGAAAGGGTAGTGATTGAGATTCAGGGAATGCTGGTCAGGTGTAGTTTCTAAATCTCGGTGGTGGTTACACAAACACGTCCATTTCATGATAATTCATTGAGCTGTTCACTTTTTTTTAAACGACTGGCTTTTTAAAAAAATTTATTTTTGGCTGCATTTGGTCTTTGTTGCTGCGCACAGGCTTCTCATTGCGGTGGCTTCTCTTGTTGCGGAGCACAGGCTCTAGGCCCGCGGGCTTCAGTAGTTGTGGCACACGGGCTCAGTAGTTGTGGCTTGTGGGCTCTAGAGCACAGGCTCAGTAGTTGTGGTGCACGGGCTTAGTTGCTCCGTGGCATGTGGGATCTTCCCTGACCAGGGCTTGAACCCGTGTCCCCTGCATTGGCAGGCAGATTCTTAACCACTGCGCCACCAGGGAAGTCCAAGCTGTTCACTTTTAACTTGTGAACTTTTCTGTTTATATTATATTTCAACTGTACATTTAAAAATAGTATTAGTGTGGTGGTTTAAAATATCTCCACAAATTGACATTCTCTTCAAAATATGTCTGCAAATTCTTTGACACACCATGTGAGTATGATCTGGACTTAGTGACTCAGTTCTAGTCAATATAAAAAGAGAAAATGATGGTATGCAACTTCAAAGACTAGGTCATTAAAGGCACCTTAGCTTCCTGCTTGTTCTTAGACTGCTTGCCCTGGGGGAAGTTAGCTGCCATGAGAAACTGAGGCCTCCAGCCAAAAGCCATGTGAATGCGCCATCTTGGAAGTGTAACATCCAGCCCCAGGCAAGCCTTCAGGTGACAGCAGCCCCAGCTGACATCCTGACTGCAAACTCATGAGGACCCTGAGCCAGTACCATCTAGCTACGCCACTCCCAGATTCCTGACCCTCAGGAATTATGTGAGATAATATGTTATAAGCAGCTAAGTTTTTTGGAGGGGAGGGTACTTTTTTTACACAGTGGTAGACAATATCATTATCTAGTAAAAGTCATCCTAAAAAATGTTGGCTTGACAGGCTCAAACTGCACCACAGAACCTTATTTCTACCCTCTGCCTCCTTTTCAAAGAACTGTACTGGACTTCCCTGGTGGTCCAGTGGTTAAGACTCTGAGCTCCCAATGCAGGGGGCCTGGGTTCAATCCCTGGTCAGGGAACTAGATCCCGCATGCCACAACGAAGATCCCACATGCCACAACTAAAAGATCCTGTGAGCAGCAATTAAGATCCGGTGCAGCCAAATAAAAAAAGTAAACAAATAAATAAATATTAAAAAACAAAAAAAACCCCAAGAAATTAAAGAACTGTACCACCATCGACACCCTGTTGGCTGAGGATCAAAGTCATAGTGAGCACAGAGGCTGGTGCACGGTGTGTGTGCAATTTTACTAGCCCTCTTTTGGTGCCAAAAAGGAGATGGAATTCATGCCAGCATGAGGGGCCATTTATTGCTCAGGGGTTGGGCCCCCACGTTTTGGGGGAGTTCCCCCCCCACCCCCTCCCCCCATTGTCCCCGTGGACCCCTCAAGTGGTAGGTTGCTGAGTTGATCGTGGAGGGAGCACATCTTCAAGTGTAGATAGTCCAGAGCGGCCACCTTCTCCCTGTAACGAGAGGGTGGGCAGTTAGTGCTCGGGAGGCCCGATGCCTCGGGGCTGGTGTGGAAGCCGGGGGTAACTCAAGCCCTTTCCCCAAGACCTCACCCTCCTCCCATGCCCTCAGCCTCCTTCCTCACTCCGGCTTCATCTTGTCCGTCAGCAGCAGGTTCTTGGCCCGCAAGGCTTCGTCTTGGGCCAGCCGAAGGGTGGAGCTCAGGGCCTCTGCCCTGACATGTTTGGCCAAGGCCTGGCGCTCCAGCTCCTGGGGAGAGGAGTGTAGGTGCTGCTGGGCTTGCTGGACCGGGCTGGGAGTGGAGGGGGATCTGGATCGCGGAGGGCAAGGGGCAGGGTCCCCTAGGGCCCGCATTCCTCCCCCAGAGTATCCCATCATGCCTTGAGCCTGAGGCTGACCCCAGCATCCCACGGTGCACTGGGCCTCCCAAGTCCCACTGTGCACTAGACTTGTGTCTGTCCCACTGTCTGTCCCCTATTGCACTGGACTTCTTTGTCCCTGTAAGCACTAAATCAGCATCTATCACATTGTCCCCTAATGCCCATGAGCCATCATGCATTTGATGTCTGGGCCCCGGTATCCCATCACATGGTGATCATCTACATCCCATAATTCACATTATGGGATGTGACCCCCACATCCTATCTATTAGGCCAGCCTCTCGGTCACAATAATAGTCCTCAGTGCTCTGGTTCCCTATATCCCACAATGTACCAGCCCCCATGTCCTATCATGTCTTAGTCCTCTAGGTCTGCCACATGACTGTCCGTTACTGCCTCATTTGTCTGTTTCACCCACTACAACTCATATCCCATCATACATTAGGCCAATATCCCATAATATACTAGATCTCTATATTTCAGAATGTACACCAGCCTCAAGTTCCATCAGTTATTGGTCCTGAGTCTGTGTGCAATGCCTCACGAAGAGCTGCGGTTCCATTTCCCATAATGCATTAGCTTACTGTGACCTGCTACTCGCTGGGTCCCCTGTCTGATCTCGGTGATCCCATATAATGCACTGCCTCTCTTAAGGCTTATTGAAAATCAGGCTTATATTCCATGACGCTATAGACTGGTGTTTGTCTCCTCTGTCCCACAGTGCACCAGATCCATGTCCCTTCATGCTTTGAGCCCATATCCATCACCCAAGCTTCCCTAATGATTGACCTATGACTCACTAAACACCAAACAGCTCCCCTCTCACCCTGTCCCGACGTATTAGAGCCAAGTGTTCCCCCAACACCTGCTGCCCACAGCTCATCCTTCCCATCCTGCCACACACCAGCAGTATCCTTGTGCCTGGGGCTCCCCCGCCCTGCCCTGACCAAAAAGTGGGGCATGGTGGCCCATGGTCCTTGGTACCAGAATCTTCTTGTGCAGCCTCTGGCAGCTGGGGCAGGCAGGAGCCAGGCCCCTCTGCTTCACCTCGTCCACTAGCGGGGTCAGCGCTCGCTCCAGCAGCTGCTGCAAGGACTCCGTGGACAACTGCTGTCCCTGGCTGGGGGAGGGGTAGTCACCAGGTGAAAGAGGCCTTGGACCAACTCCATTCCCAGGATACACCATGCCCATCTGCCCAGCCTCCACCCAGGTCCCGTTTCCACTATGCACCCAGGCAACCTTCCCACCATGCACTGGGCCCAAACTATAGTTCATCCGGTGTGCTCTGGTTTCCACAGCGTGGGGAGTTACCACAGTGCCTGGGGATTTCCACCACACGGTCCTCGGTTCATCAGAAACTCACATTTCCCACAATGCACTAGTTAAAACCGATCCCATGTTGTATTGGAAGTGCCCTGCACCCTTCCCAATACAGATCAAGCATGGTATCTGTCGGCTTCCAACACCCCAAGGTCTCATTTTCCTACGATGCACTGAGAAAACCAGCCTCCCACCCAGTACCACTGCCCAGCCTTCCCACAATGCACTGGAAATCCAAGATGCTCGAAACATAACAAGTCTTTCTTGCGTTCCACAGGACACTGACTTCACCTTGTGGGGAGGGAAGAAATGTGACTCCCATAATGCCGCGAGACTGGCCCATCCTACAATACGTGGGGATGCCCTGTCTCCCACAATGAATTTCCCTCTCCACTCTTGCTAAAGTCTCATCTCCTTCAATGCTTGGTCCTCAATACGATGCAGAATGCACCTGGAGCCAGGCGCTGCCCCCTTACCTGGCACAGCGGGCACAGGAGCCTTGGGGAGCCCGATCCAGGTTCATAGAGAGGTCAGACCCTCTACGAGAGCTCTGAAATTGCCGCCCAAGCTCCTCCAGAATCGGTTTCACTGGGCCCAGCGCCTCCAGTTCGCTCCTCAGTGAAGCCACAGACACTGCTGACCGCTCCACCCTGCGGTGTGAGAGTAAGCAGTACAGTGAGGTCGCCTCTCCAACAGTATACAGGCATCCTCCGGTTTTTGAAAGTTCGCTTTACCCCACTTCATTTTTACAAAAGGCCTACATTAGTACCTGTTTTCACTAACCAAAAGAAGTCCGAAGAGGATTTTCCCTTTTATGAAAAAAAGCGCAAAGCATTTGTTTTGTAGCAAGCTGTTACCGAAGCAGGACACACTCCAAGCAGCGAGAGTGGCGCCACCAAGCCCCTTCTCTGAGAACTACACTCAGTATCTCAGCACCAAGCCACCATAGCTTTGAATTGTGTTGTCTATGGGCACCTGTGCTTTATCTCAATTTATTTTGTGCATCTGTTAGCAAGATGTATTCTAAGGTAATTGCTTCTTCGCTTTATGCTATTTTGGCTTACAGAAGGTTTCACAGGAACTGCTCTACTTTTGGATGGCAGGGAAACCTGTAGTCCCAGCAAGGCTCCACCCAAAATTAGCCCAGCACCTCTGTCTCCATCCAGTTTGCAATACCCCGCTCTGCCTTGCCCCCTCTGCTCTGATTGGTACCTCCTTTTGCGTTTTATTGTCGGGAATGTACCTCCCTGTTCTCTAACTGGTTTCCCCTGTTCCTACTTGGCTCCGTCCCTTGCTTTTAAGATGTGGAACTCACCTCTTCTCTAAGTGGCTCCGCCCCTCAGTCCTTCTTAGGTATAACACGCCCCTCCCTACTCTCTAATTGGGGCTTCCACCTGTCAGTATATGCGCTCCCACCCGATTGGCTCCAGCTGATTGGCCCACCCCTTTCCCTCAAGGCTCCGCCCTCCCACGTCCCCGCCCCGTGCGCGCATTTGGGCCCTTACATGGTGTACAGCTCGTCCGTCCGGCCCCGCAGCTCTTGCAGGCCCCGCGCGGCCTGAGCCTGCTCGCGCTGCGCCCGCTCCCACTGGCCCAGGAAGCCGTCGAGCCTGCCGCCCAGGCCCCCGAGCAGCCGTAGGGCCTCCTGCACGGCCCCCTCCTCCTGATGCCACCGGGCGGTCAGTGAGGACACCTCCCTCCTGTAGGCGTAGAGGTAAGGAACGCGTCAGGGCTAGGTTCGGACACGCCCCCGTCCGCCGCGCCTCGCCAAGACCACGCCCGTGGCTCCGGACCCACCCTGTCCCCGAATTCTCCTGTCCTGTTCATTTATTGGGATCCTCTCATGTCCTCCAGAACCCTGCCTCTATCCCCTTATCAGGTATCCTGGCCTTCTCTCGGCCTGCCTCCCAGCCCCACATCAGCTCCTCCAGACACTGCCTCCTCAAGATACCGCTCGCGCCAACCCTGTCCCCCGGGAGTTGGAGCCTCCAAAGACCTGCCACGTCCCAAAACCCGCCCACCTCATTTTCACCCGACGCGGACCTCCCTGCCACCTGCCCTATATTCAAAACTCGGTTCTTCGAAGTCCTGCCCTTCCGGGTCACCGCCCCCAGAACACTCCTCTTCGAGGCTCCACCCCCTGGGCCCATCCCAGGATCCCACTCACCTCAGCTCATCAAGGGCGGCAGAGACCTTCTGCAACTCCTGCTCGCTCACGACGGGGCCCTCCCCTGCCCGGGGCCCCATTCCCCAGCCGCCTAGGGCCACGCCTCGCCGTCGCGGGGGTTCGTCGGGGCTCCCCGGCGGGCTGGAGCAGCCTGGGGGCTGGGTGGCGAGGCCCAGGCCGTGGCGGGAGAGGCCAGCCTCCAGTTTCTGCTCCAGCTCCTGCAGCTCAGCCTCCTGCCTCCTGGGCGTCTCATCCTGCATCTGGAGGTAGCGCAGCTTCTCCTGGGTGGGGAAGGAGGGCAGGGTTACTGCGTCCGGCCCCTTGCCTCCCACCACTACCACCCCCTCCACCACCAAATCCGCCCAGTAAATTCCTGAGGCTAGAAAGTGAATGGATGTGGGGACGGGATATCGGGAAGTCCCACCTGAAGTCTTAATGGACTCCCGCTTGCTGTTACTAGGGAGGGATGCCCCATTCGAAGCCCAGCTGGAGTCCAACTCACCTTGGACTGAATGCCTGCCTCTGTGTCTCCATCTAGCCCTCCACCCTCACTCTAATCCTCGAAGGTATCCAATTCCAGTCCCTCCTGTTTAGGAAGAACAGCTGAAGCTTTTCCAACATTTTGGTGGGAAATGAGTGGGTATGTGGGCAGGACAGGCATTCCCACTCCAAGTCCGATACGAATCTCTCTCTCCGGGACTTGAATATGACTGTGCATGGAAAAGTATGACCATGAACATGAAGGGGCAGTGTGGTGGTGGTGGTGGCAGGGCGGGAAGTCCCACCTGAAGTCTACCTCAAGTACCTCGGTTACTTGAGTACCTTCCTCAAGCCCTTAGACCCCTCCCCCTTACCTCCAGCAGGGCAGAGTTCTGCTTCAGGACGTTGGTTTTTATTTCAGCATCTTCCACCGACCGGGTCACCTTCCAGCAGTTCTCCTGGGTCAGGACACCAGGACGGGGGCCCTGCCTTCCCATTCCAGTTCCGCCTCCCAGCCGTTACCCTCGCTATTTTCCGTACAGCTTCCACCCCCCGCGTTTAAGGCACGCCCCCTCCTTCCGCAAGGTCTGCCTTCTGGTTATTGGTCTGCCTTTTCCCGGCTCGGTTCCCTTGGCTAAAGAAATGGTTCTTCCTCGGACCTCTCCCATGCTCCTTTTCCACTTCACCCCACCTCTCTCCTGTCCACCACTCCATTCCTCCCCACTTCCTCTCACCCTCTTCCTACTTCCGCTTCCTACTCCCGCCCCGCTCCTGCCCCACAGCAGCTCACCTTGAGTTGACTACAGTACCCTTCTAGTTCTTCCGCCTCTTGCCGCCTTCTCTCTAGGTTCTCACTCAGCACAGAACACTCACTCTGGAGCATGGAAGGGAGGAGGGGTTAGCCGGGGCCTCAAGGAGACACCCCGTGGGGAGGAGAGGCGGGAAGCTTCCTTTCCCTCCTGAGCCTAAGTCTCCCCAACTGGGCTATGGGTGCATTGAGTTGGAGGTTAGCTCTAAGAGGGCAATGTGACCCTGGAGGAAGAGGAGATGTTGCGGGAGGGGGCGGGTGGTCCTCACGACCTGCAGCGTCTGCACGTGCTGGTTAACCCGGGTGGTCTTTTCCTTCAAGCTGGTGATGGAATCTTTGGTGTGGACCAATCCACTGTTGACCCAACTCTGGGGAAGAACGGGAGACAGGTGGGTCAGTGGGTGCATGGGAGCAAACCCCAACCCCAAGAGAAAGTCTAGAACTAGCTTTACACCTTGATTCTGCCCTGGAATAGCTGTGGAATTTGGGGCCAGGGCTGCGCCTCTTTGATTCTTGGTATAAAACCAGGGGGCAGGGGCTTCCCTGGTGGTGCAGTGGTTGAGAATCTGCCTGCTAATGCAGGGGACACGGGTTCGAGCCCTGGTCTGGGAAGATCCCACATGCTGCGGAGCAACTGGGCCCGTGAGCCACAACTACTGAGCCTGCGCGTCTGGAGCTTGTGCTCCGCAACAAAAGAGGCCGCGACAGTGAGAGGCCCACGCACCGCGATGAAGAGTGGCCCCTGCTCGCCGCAACTAGAGAAAGCCCTCACACAGAAACGAAGACCCAACACAGCCAAAAATAAAAATAAATAAATTAAAAACCAAAAAAACAAGAAAAACCAGGGGGCAGCCTTGTTTTCTGCTTAGCGGATGGCAAGAAAAATAAGTAGGATCCAGGAGGGAGTGGGGGTGGGAAGCTCAGACGTGGGAGAAGGAGGATGGTCTTAACCTGAGATAAATGCCTTTGCGGTCCACAGACATAAATAAATAAGATAAACTGTTGAAACACATGCCTTGTCTTTCTCTCCAGGCAGTGGAGATTTCTAAAGATAACCCACTTTCCAGATATAAGCACTCACTATGCACCAAGCCAAGCCCTTACCCACATTTTCCTTTTTATTCACAACCACACCTCTTGAGGTTATTTGCCCCATTTTGCAAGTGAGGCAAATGAGGCCCAGAGAGGTGATGTCCCTTGTACTCCTGGGTACATGAGACAGGAGGTGGCCTTGTCAGAATTTATGCTCAGAGCCTTTGTTTCAAACCATGATGCCATATGGCCTCTGTTCATTGCTACCTTATGTCACCATAAAATGCTTTGTGACTCCTGTCAAACAAACTGGCTCAGGAGGGATGCATGTGACAGGATCTCCACCCTCCCATTTCCACATTTATAGAAGAGTTAGCCTGGTACATCACTGCTCAGCCAAAGACTACAATTCCCAGGTGCCCTTACAGCCAGGTGTGGCCATGTGACTAAGTTCTGGCCAATGGAATATGAGTGGAAATGATGTAGGCAATTTCCAAGTCATGCCTTTTAATAAAGGAAAGTAGGGAGCACACCTCCCTTTCTCTCTCCCTACAATGTTGATGGCTAAAGCCAGAGCAGCCATCTTGGACCATGAGATGGAGGACACAATATAAAAGAAGACTGAATCCTCAACCCTGTGACGCCGCCATACTCAATTCCAACCACTTATGAATACTTTTATACACGTGACCAAGAAAACATTTTCCGTCTTGTTTATGCTACTTTGTGCCTTTTTGTTACAGCAGCCAAACTTGTGACTTAATAGCTGAGCCCCCAGAACACTGGAGCCTCTAACCTACTGCATTTGAAGAGACCTGCTGTACTTGAGACATTTATGGGAGCAACAAACTATCCTGCTTCAACCAGATATTTTGGTTTCTTTCACAGCTGCTGAACTAATACACAAAGAGAAAAGAGAGAACAAGCTTCCTTCATTGTAAAATGGGAACAACTTCACATTTCTTGCATAACTGCTCTGGAGAACAAGTGTGATAAGAAATATTGTATTAAGGTGACATCAGCAAAATGGTGGAGTCAGAAACCCCCAAATTCCACCCCTCCAAACTGGCCAAAACTATGAGTCAAGTCATTGAGGGGATTGTAACAATCATAAATATATATGTACCTAATAGAGTTTCAAAGCACATGAATCAAAAACTGATAGAATTGGGAATTCCCTGGCAGTCCAGTGGTTAGGACTCCACGTTTTCACTGCTGAGGGCCCAGGTTCAATCCCTGGTCAGGGAACTAAGATCTGCAAGCCCCATGGCATGGCCAAAAAGAAAAAAAAGACACTGACAGAATTGAAGGGAGAAATTGACAATTTAACAGTAATGGTTGGAGACTACAATACCTCACTTTCAAGAATGGATTGAACAACTAGAGAGTAGATCAAGAAGGAGATAGAAGACTTGGACAACACTATAAACCAACCAGACCTAACAGGCATCTACAGAACATTCCACCCAACAAAAGAATATACATTCTTCTCAAGTGAAATTAAACATTGTTCATATAGTCGAGAACAGACCATATATTAAGTCACAAAACAAGTCTCAATAAATTTAAAAGAATTTGAAAACAAAGTATGTTTTCTGACCTCAATGACCTCAGTAGAATGAAATCAGGAATCAATAGCAGAAAGAAATTTGAGAAACTCACAAATATATGGAAATTAAACAACACACTCATAGACAGCCAATGGGTAGAAGAAGAAATCACAAGAGAAATTATACTTAGGAATGAGGGAAAATGAAAACACAACATACCAAAACTTGTGGGATGCAGCAGAGGCAATACTTTGAGGGAAATTTAGAGCTGTAAACACCTACATCAAAAAAGAACTTAAAATCAGTAACCTAATCTTCCACCTTAAGAAACTAGAAAAAGAAGAGACAACTTAACTCAAAGCTAGCAGAATGAAGGAAATAATAAAGATTAGAGTGGAAAAAAATGAAATAGAGAATAGAAAACAGTAGAGAAAAATCAACAAAACCAGAAGTTGGGTTTTTGAAAAGGTCAACAAAATTGACAAATTTTAAGCTAGGCTGACCATGAGAAAGAGGAAGAAGACTCAAATTACTAAAATCAGGAAGGAAAGAGGAGACATTACTAGCAATCTTACGGAAAGAGAAAAGATTACAAGGGAACACTATGAACAATTGTATGTCATCAAACTTGATAACCTAGATGAAATGGAAAAATTCCTAGCAAAACACTAACTCAAGAAGAGCTAGGACATCTGAATAGACCTGTAATAAGTAAAGAGGTTGAGTTAGTAATTTTAAAACTTCCAACAACAAAAGCCCAGATGGCTTCGCTGGTGAATTCTACCAATCATTTAAAAAAGAGTTGTTGCCAATTCATCTCAAACCCTTCACCAAAAAAACAAAAAACAAACAAAACAAACAAAACAGAAGAGGAGGGAACTAACTCATTCTATGAGGCCAATGTTACCCTGATACCAAAACCAAAGACATCACCAGATAATAAAACTACAGATCAATATTCCTTCTGAAAGCAGCCACAAAATTTTCAACAAAATACTAGCAAACCAAGTCCAGCAGCATATAAAAAGGATTATACACCATGCCAAGTAGGATTTATCCCAGGAATGCAAAATTGGTTCAACGTGAAAATTAACCCATGTAACATTCCATATTAGTAAAATATCGGGGGGAAAAATACAATCATGTCAATGAATAGAGAAATAGCATTTGACAAAATCCAATGCCCTTTCATGATAAAAACACTCAACAAACTAGAAGCACAAGGGAACTTCCTCATCCTGGTGAAGGGCACCTACAAAAAAAAAAAAAATTAAAAAGCAATAAAACCCACACAAAACCATGGTGGTTTAAAATATGCCCACAAATTTTTTGAGGCTCTTTTAAAATGTGGAGCCTTATTCCCATCACTTGAGTGTCAGCTGGACTTAGTGACTCATACCTAGTAAATAGAATAAGGCAGAAGTGATGGTATGTGACTTAAGAAATGAGTTCATAAGAGGAACCATGTCTTCCTTCTTGCTCACTCTTAACTCTGGAGAATGATAGTTGCCATGTTCTAAATAGCTACCTATGGAGAGGCCCGTGTGGCAAGGAACTGAGGCCTCCAACCAAGAGCCATGTGAATGTGCCATCTTGGAAGCCCAACCTCTAGCTCCAGTCAAGCCTTCAGATGACTGCAGCCCCTGCCAAAATCTTGACTACAACCTCATGAGAGACCCTAAGCCAGAACCACCCAATTAAGCCACTCCAGGTTTGTTGTTTTAAGGTTGGGAATCATTTGTTTCACAGCAATAGCTGTGATATTTTTAAACTGAAGACCCAACGGTCTTGGATTTCCCATAGGTAGCTGCTCTGGGAAACTAGGGGAGCGGGTTCTGGAGTCAACTCAGTTCTTCCACTTACTAGCTGTATGACCTCAGGGAGGGGACTTCACCTCTCTAAGCCTCTGTTTCCCTACCTGTAAAATGGGGAGGGACTAATAACGACCTTCACAGGGCTGCTGTTGGGAGGAACACAGGCTAATCCAGAAAGGCCCTTGGTCAATACTTGGGAAAAGAGAAAGTGCAGCTGGGGTCACTGGAGGTGAGTTTTAGCTTCACTGAGAGCAGATTTCGGGAATGGTGAAGGCAGAGGCTGCTAGCCTTGGCTAAAAAAGCGAATGGCACGGTGGTGGTGGGGAGCCAAACCTGGGGATAAACGTCTCCTTGGCCGTCCACATGCCATGCAACTGGGCAATCCAATTTCCCACTCCGAGCCTGCCTCGGTTTCCCTTCTTGTCAAATGGGAATGAGAATACCTTGCTCGGATGGTGGTGAGGAAAGGTCAAGAAGATGATAGGATCCATAAGCCAAGCGCAGTGATTAGTGTCAGCATCGTTAAACATAAAAACAACACGACAGGACCTACCAGGAAAGGGCTTAGCACCAAGACCCTACAGCAGCCTCAGGGAAATCTGTAGACAGCAGGACAAGTTCCAAGCAGGGCTCAGAACACCTGCTCTGGCCATTTCCGCATGGAGGCACTGACCTTCCCCCAAAGCAATACTACCTCCTCAGTTGCATCCTTTGGCCTCATAAAGATTTCAGAGCTTAAGACAGGAGCCAGGGAATTCCCTGGTGGTCCCGTGGTTAGGACTCCATGCTCTCACTGCCAGGGGCCTGGGTTCGATTCCTGGTCAGGGAACTAAAATCCCACAAGCTGCACAGTGCGGCCAAAAAAAAAAAAAAAAAAGCCAGGAGCCAAAGCTGTCTGCTTCACCATTCTTCTGCTGACCCTCCATCCAGTCTGGGAATTATCACTCTCTCACCCAGGGTCTCCATCGCTCCCGTGTTCTCGTCCTTTCCTCTCTAGTTCTCTGTCCCACCTCTCTCTCTGGTGTCCGTTCCTTCCTTCTCTGGGTCTCTGGCCCCCTCCTCTATCTCTGGTTTTCTGTCTCTGTCCCCCTCCCCAGGTCCCCGTCCTCCTCTCTCTGGGTCTCTGTCCTCCTTTCTCTCTGGGTTTCCTCCCCCTCCCCTCTGCCCATCTCCAGCTTTCTCTCCCGATGCAGCTCAGATGCTGTGTGTCAGCCTGTGTTCTTCCTGACCACCTCCTCACGGTTCCTGCCTATACCCTAAGGTGTTGACTGACAGTACTTTTTCCATTTTATGGAGAAGCCCCGTAGAGGCTGATTCTCCCCTGCAGCCCCACAGTGAGCCGCAGCTGCATCAGACCTTGATCTTGGCCGCCCAGGGCTCTTTCTCAGGCATCACAATCCTCTGGAGGATGTGACTCAGAAATAGCTCCAGTGGGAGGCGGACCTCTGCAAGTGCTGCCTGAGCGATGCTGGAAGAGAAGGGGAGGAAAGTGTTCTGGTGGGAGGGGATGCCTCCCAGGCCATCCATCCCACCTGGACTCTCTCTCTCTGCCTGCTGGCTTCTCTCCACCTGGTCCTCTTACCCTGGACCCTCGCCCGGCCTCCTCTCCGGCCTGCCTGCCTCCAGTCTCTCCCCTCCAAACGTCTCCCACCCGGGGCCAGAGGCATCTTCTAGGGAAAGAAAGCATCACACTCGCTAAGCTTCTGGTCCTGACCCTGCTTCTTACAAGCTCTCTAACCTTGCATGGGGTCACTCCACCTCTCTCTACCTCACTTATTTTTGTTTTCATCTTCCTTGCAGAACCTCTAAGAGGGGAAAATGAGACACCCCCCACCACCACCATAGGGATGTAGCACAGTGCCTGGAACATAGTAGATGCTCAGTAAATGGATATGGAGCCCAAATGCCGAGTTGTTCCTCTCCCCTCCCCAGGAACCCTCAATGGCTCCCCATTGTCCTCAAGAGAATGGAGAATGCCCACATTTCTCAGCCTCTGTGTCCTGTGCCCACCCCCCGCCAGCCTCACCTCTCCCACACACCACAATCTAGCCACAAGGACATGTTCCCCAGGCTCTTTTCAACTCCTGCCCTTTTGCATATGCTGTTCCAGCTAGGTGGAATACCCTTCCCTGTGTTCTGCCTTCCTTATCTTCAAGATCCAGCTTGTGTGCTGCCTTTTCCAGAAAGCCTTCCTTGACCATGGTCAGCTGGGCCAAGGCCTTCTTCTTCAGGGCTCCCACAGTGACCTCTACTGCCCCCAGCAATGCAGGTGCTGACTCCTAAGCCCGGCTCCACTACTTAGAAGCCGTATGACTTTGGATATGCTAATTAACCTTCTAGTCCCTCAATATCTTCATCTGTGAAATGAGGATAAAAATAATGACTAACTATTCCGTGCATACAGCTGACTATTGTGCTAAACATTTTACATGAATGAATTTCATTTCATTGTCATGACAACCTCATGAGATGGGTGCAATTCTCTCCAGAACTCTGTCTTGGGTGCTGCTATATTTCCTGTTCCTAGAGCAGTGCCTGGCACATTGTAGGTGTTCAAGAAATATTTCTTGAAAGAACAAACACATGCATCTCCATTTTACAGATGAGGACACTGAGGCTCCTGGAACACAGAAAGTGCTCAGTATATGCTAGTGAATCTTTTTTTTTTTGACCATGCCGTGTGACATGTGGGATCTTAGCTGGGATTGAACCCATGTCCCCTGCAGTGGAAGCTTGGAGTCCTAACCACTGGACCGCCAGGGAATTCCCGCTAGTGAATCTTATTAGTATCATTATGGCCGTGATTATTGTTAGTGTAATTCTCAGTGTCCATGTCAAGCCAAGTTCAGGGTCTGACCCAGGAGAAGCCTGGCAGGGGGTGGAGGTTGGTGGGAGAGTTAAAGGACCAAGCTGTAGCATTCTATGCTCTAGTCAGGAATTCTCTAAATTCTCCTAGATCTTGTTCATCTCCCAGTTTTTCCCCACAGTCTGAGGTGGTCTGCTCAGAGAACTCCTACTCATCCGTCAAAGCCCAGTTCCAACACTGCCTCCTCCAGAAGTTTTCCCTGATACCCCTAGCCTGGTTTGAGGGGCCCTTTTCTTGGATCCCCAGTGTTACCTCCATTATGGAATTTGTCACCCCAGTCTGTATCTGTCACTCCCACCAGACTGGGGGCTTTCCTGGGGCAGGGACCTGGCCTGATTCCTATCTGTGACTCCAGCTTCACCCAGGACATTTGGAAGTGACTGAATGAACAAAAGACCAACTCGCAGGCAGCAGGCAGCATTCACCCTGGATGGAGCAGATTCATGGCTGACTGTAGGGCCTCAAAGGGTGACAAGAACCTTCTCATTCCAAATCAAGAAGACACCCCCCCAAACCCATCCTCAGTATTTGCCTACCACCAAGGGTGAGAACCCTCGTATTCCCCAGCCCGGCCGAGGGCCCTCTCACCAGTATTTCCGTGATGTCTGGGTCATCTGGAGCCCAGGGTGGGATGGGCACGGGCAATGCCAGCAGGCCACTGTCTTCCACAGTTGAGTCTGTCCCCGAGGAGTCGGTGGGCTCCATGGCGGCCAGGTTGAGCAGGGACACATTGGTGCAGGCTGAGGACCGTTTGAGGTTCAGGCACCAGTGCATTGGCTCATGGGACATCCGAGGCTCCACCCTGGGGAGGAGAAACAGGCAGGAGGGTCAAGATGCCACCCCAGCAGGGTACGGCCCCCCCCACCCCGCCTCCCTGTCTGCACATTCCCTACTCTCTCTGACTTCAACCTCGCAGCCTGCTTTCTTCTTTCTCCTCCATCCCTGCTGCCTGTTTTCCTCCCTTTCCAACAGCACCCACAGGGGGACTTGTGCTCTGTCAGAGGCAAGGGCTGGGTGGTGGAACCGCCCCCGACAGGGTGCTACAAACCCACCCGTGGAAGGACACGGCCTTCTTTTTCTTCGCGATCCCTTTGACTGGGCTGGTCACTCCCCCAGGAGCCTCGGGAACCAGCTGGGAGCGACTCTCGACCCCCGCGGGGGGGTCCCCGGCCTCATGGATCTCTTTGGACTGCCAGATCGTCTTCACCACCACGCTCGCCATGGCCTGTGGAGGGCCCGGCTCCCAGGGGCTCCTTCCTCTGAGGCTTTCCACCTACACTGACCACTGACCCTCAAGGTCCCCTGTCCCCACAAGCCTGCCTCATAAAGGACCCAACCACTGGGCCCCAGTAAGGGGGGGGCACAAGGGTGGGGAAACGTGACTTGGCACGTTCCCCCGGGGGCCTCAGTGAACTCTTGTTCAGGATTCTAGTTCTACCCTGATCTGTCCTTCCCCTTCAGAAACACAGTGAAATTCATTCTAGTCCAGAACTTACAGTGGACGGACCCACTGGTTCTTGGGAGGGGTCCAAATTACCTTTCCCTGAAACTCACTGTGGGGTCACCCAGCCCCTCCATTCAGACTTGATTCATCATGTAATACATTGGATTTGTCACTTTCCCAGGATCTGGGGGACGACGGGGATTGAATACCAGCGCTGGAGGATCTTACATTCTATGGGGGGTTGGAAGGGGACAGGCGGGCAATAGAAACAAACCAAAAACACCAGATGTCCGAACGTGATATAAAGGGAATCAAAACTGGGTGATGGCCATGTGGACGTCTGTCAAAGCTTGTCGATTTGTGCACCTGGGATTTGAGCCTTTTACTGTGTGAATTCTACCGATTAAA
This sequence comes from Balaenoptera borealis, assembly GCF_965194805.1. Taxonomy (NCBI): domain Eukaryota; kingdom Metazoa; phylum Chordata; class Mammalia; order Artiodactyla; family Balaenopteridae; genus Balaenoptera; species Balaenoptera borealis. The sequence continues at coordinate 62,429,621 of NC_138878.1, forward strand.
GAATCTAAACAAGCACTGAACTATAGTTCATGATGTGCATGTTGAATATTTGGAGTTGTGTTAGACCCCGGGACTGCTGTAACAAAGTCCTGCAGACTGAGCGTCTTAAACTATAGATAGTTATTGTCTGGAAGTTCTGGAGGCCAGAAGTCCAAGGTCAAGGTGTCAGCAGGGTTGGTTCCTTCTGAGGCTGTGAGGGAGAATCTGTGCCTCTCCCCTAGTATCTGGTATCCTTAGGTGTTCCTTGGTTTGTAGATGGCCATCTTCTCCCTGTGTCTTCACACTATCTTCTCTGTGGAACTGTTTATCTCTGTGTCCAAATTTCCCCCCTTTTAAGAAACTGCACATATTGGATTAGGGCCCACACAAATGACCATGTCTTAACTTGATCATCTGCAAAGACCCTATTTCCAAATAAGGCCAAATTCACAGCTACTGCAGGTTAGGACTTGAGCATCTTTTTCAGGACATAATTCAACCCGTAACAGGGTTGATGAGTACTGATATCTGCAACTTTGTTTTATTCTGTTTTTTACTTGTTTTTTTTATTGAATAAATTTGACTTTTTTGTTGTTGTTGTTGTTTTGTTTTTTGCTATGCTGCACGGCTTGTGGGATCTTAGTTCCCTGACCAGGGATCGAACCTGGGCCAAGTCCTAACCACTGGACTGCCAGGGAATTCCCAGACATATAGTGTTTATAAATTTAAAGTGTGTCTTACTTTGATACATTTATATATTATAATATGATTGCCGTTGTAGCTATATTATCACATCATTATAGTACAATATTGTTATCTGTATTCACTATACTGTGTATTAGATCTCTATGGCTTATTTATTATTTGTTGCAAGTTTGTACCCTTAAACAACATCAATCTTATCTCCCACACCCTACCTGCTGGTAACCACCATTTTAATCTTTTTTTACAGGTTAGACTTTTTAAGATTCCACATATAAGTGAAATCATACAGTACTTGTCTTTCTCTGTCTGGTTTATCTAGCTTAGCATAATGTGCTCAGGGTCTGTCCACGTGGCTGAAAATGGCAGAATATCCTCTTTTCTCATGGCCAGATAATATTCCATTGTGTGTATATACCACCTGGTTGTTTCCATATCTTGGCTATTGTGAATAGTGCTATTTGCAACTTACTTTGAATGCATTAAAAATACATGATGGATTGGGACTTCCCTGGTGGCACAGTGGTTAAGAATCTGCCTGCCAACGCAGGGGACATGGGTTCAAGCCCTGGTCGGGAAGATCCCACACACTGCGGAGCAACTAAGCCCGTGGGCCATAGCTACTGAGCCTGTGCTCTAGAGCCCGCAAGCCACAACTACTGAGTCCACTCGCCTAGAGCCTGTGCTCCACAACAAGAGAAGCCACCGCAGTGAGAAGCCCGTGCACGGCAACGAAGAGTAGCCCCTGCTTGCCGCAACTAGAGAAAGCCCGTGTGCAGCAACAAAGACCCAACGCAGCCATAAATAAATAAATAAAATTAAAATAAAGAAATAAATAAATTAGGATAACTTGAAAAAAAAAAAGAGAGACTCCTGCGCTCGCAATGCAGGGGGCTTGGGTTCGATCCCTGGTCAGGAAACTAGATCCTGCATGCATGCTGCAACTAAGAGTTCACGTGCTGCAACTAAGGAGCCGGCAAGCCACAACTAAGGAGCCCACCTGCTGCAACTGAGACCCAGCGCAACCAAATAAAATAAATAAATTTTTTAAAAATTAAAAAAAAAAAACAACACATGATGGATTGATGGATGGAGGAAGGGAAGGCCAGATGGACTTGTGATAAAGCGAGTGGAGTAAAATGTTAATGCCAGCATTGGGGCGATGGGGTATATGGGTGTTTGCTGTACAGTTGTTTCAACTTTCTGAATATTTAGAAATTTTCATTGTGAAATGTTGGAGAAGAAACTGGGTGATGGGGATGAAATGATATCATGGGGGGGGGGCTTGCTTTAAAATAATCCAGTGGGGGGTAGGGAAGTCAAATGCAGGGGATCATAAATGAAAGAATAAAGGTCATATGTTGATAACTGTTGGAGCTGGGTTTATGGGGGTGCATTATACTCTTCTGCTTTGCAGGGGTATATTTGAAAATTTCTATAACACATTAAAAAAATTTTTTTTTGTTTTTATTTTTTGGCTGCGCCGCGTGGCATGTGGGATCTTAGTTCCACAACCAGGGTTTGAATCCAAGCCCTCTGCATTGGGAGTGCAGAGTCTAAACCACTGGACCACCAGGGAAGTCCCTTGAAATTTTTTTTAATTGAAGTATAGTTGATTTACAATGTTTCAGGTATACAGCAAAGTAATTCAGTTTTATATATATATATATGTATATGTGTATATATATTCTTTTTCAGATTCTTTTCCATTCTAGGTTATTACAAGATAGTGAATATAGTTCCCTGTACTATATAGTAGGTCCTTGTTGTTTATCTATTTTATGTAAAGTAGTGTGTATCTGTTAATTTCAAATTCCCAATTTATCCCTCCCCCCTTCCCCTTTGGTAACCATAAGTTTGTTTTCTATGTCTGTGAGTCTATTTTGTAAGTTCTTTGTATCATTTTTTTAGATTCCCCATATAAGTGATATCACATTATATTTGTCTTTCTCTGACTTACTTCACTTAGTGTAATAATCTCTAGGTCCATCCATGTTGCTGCAAATGGCATTATTTCATTCTTTTTCATGGCTGAGCAGTATTCCATTGTATATATGTACCTCATCTTCCTTAGCCATTCATCTGTTGATGGACATTTAGGTTGCTTCCATGTCTTGGCTATTGTAAATAGTGCTGCTATGAACGTTGGGGTGCGTGTATCTTTTCAAATTAGAGTTTCGTCTTTCCCAGATGTATGCCCAGGAGTGCGATTGCTGTAACACATTTTTTTTTTTTTTTTAATACTGGATAACGTGTTCAAGTACGACACGGATAGGTCACTTTATTTCTTTATTTATTGGCCACGATGCACGGCATGTGGGATTTTAGTTCCCTGACCAGGGATTGAACCCATGCCCCTTGGGGTGAAAGCACAGAATCTTAATCACTGGACCTCCAGGGAAGTCCCGAGAGGTCACTTTAAATCCCTAAATCCAGAAGTTCTCTCCTAAGAGGGGACATTGCATTGAGACCTGAAGGATGAGCCAGCCATGGGGAAAGCTGAGGTGGGCAGGGGGCAGGAATGAGTCTGGAGGGTCTTAATGGCCAAGAGGAGGCCAGTGTGTCTGGTGCATTTAAGCTGCGGAAGGACACAGCTGACTGATGTTGCAAAAAGCACCCTGAGTGGCCAGGATGGAAGCAGGGAGAATGGCCAGGGATGTCACTACAAGGTTCCAGGCAAAAGATGATGGTGATGGTGGCCTGCACCAGGTGAGGCAGTGGTGATGGGAGGAGGTGACCGGCTTTGGGGTGTGTTCTGGCTTTGGTTTGGGGTGAAGGACAGGAGGGGGTCTGTCCTGGCAAGAGTGCCTGGGTGATTGATGGCGGGCCCAGCTGCCAAAATGGGAAGACTGGGGATGAGTCCAGTTTTTCTGGAGAAAATCAGGAGTTAATTTGTTCAGGTCAAAATCTTAAAAGCTATTGTGGTTCAACCCCTGAGCAATTCGAGGAGCTCCTGGGGTTCCCTCTTAATGCTCCATCTTTTTTTTTTTTTTTTTTAAAGATTTGATTTGATTTTTATTTTTTTGGCTGTGTTGGGTCTTCGTTGCTGTGTGCGGGCTTTCTCTAGTGGGGGCTACTCTTCATTGCACTGCGCGGGCTTCTCACTGCGGTGGCTTCCCACGCTGTGGAGCACGGGCTCTAGGTGCACAGGCTTCAGTAGTTGTGGCACGCGGGCTCAGTAGTTGTGGCCCGTGGGTTCTAGAGCACAGGCTCAGTAGTTGTGGCGCATGGGCTTAGTTGCTCCGCGGCATGTGGGAATCTTCCCGGACCAGGGCTCGAACCCGTGTCCCCTGCATTGGCAGGCGGATTCTTAACCACTGAGCCACCAGGTAAGTCCCAACGCTCCATCTTGAAACCAAAAAGGACTTGTCTAAGCCTCATCTGTACCCCCATATATGAACTTGTTCATGACCTGGTCTTAAAACTTAGCAATGGGTCACCTCCTCAGCCCCTGAACCCCAGAATGGTCTTACTCAAATCCGGTCCTGTAATTTTATCTTTCCAATAATGGCCTTGTGGCTGCTGAGCGCTTGTGACGTGGCATGTCTCAGCTGAGCTGTGCTATATGTATAAACACCAGATTTCAAAGACTTAGGAAGATAAGAATGTCAACTATGTTGAAATGATAATATTTGGGTATACGGGGTTAAACGAAATATATTATTAAAATTCATTTCACCTTTTCTGTTTACTTTTTTTTTCTTTTTAACGTGGCAGGAGTATACTGAAAACTGTATTTGTGGCTCCCACTGTACATCTTCTGGAAAGTGCTGCTCTAACTGGGCAGGGATGAGTCCATGAGCTCCTGTGGGTGGCGCCACATTCACCCCCCCACGCAGGATGGGACAGTCTCGGGGTTTTTCAGGTTAGGGTGGCTCTTCCCAATCTGACTCCTCATGTGTGCCCGGAATGCCTTTGCTTTACAGCCAGTCTTAAAAATTAACTTTTGGCTAATTTATGAGCTCTAGAGGGGGTTGGGAGAGGACTGAGTTCCCCCACCTACCCATGACAGGACTTAGAATCAGGACATCTTTCACCCCACAACAAAAACCCAGAGTTTACTCTATCTGGCTCCTGGTGGGCTCTGGGTGAAGGGTTGAAGGTGGTGGGTGAGAGGGAGGTGGATAGTTAAAGCTGGGAAGAGGGTCGCTTTTCCCTCTTCCTTAGGGACAGAATTTTCCTGTTCTTCAGACTCTGGATGTCTCTCTTTGCATCCCTTGAAAAGCAGACTAGTACCAACCCCACTACTAATATATATATTGTTAATGGTGTTATCCATACCCCCAGGATTCAGAGTGGATGTTCCCAGCACCCGTGACACTCCCCCAAGGCTCATTCCAAAAATACTAGGCTTCTGAGATTGGAAAAGGCTGGCGGGTGGGGCTTAGTTCCTCGAGGTGACAGAAGGACTCTCCCCGTTCCTTTTGCCCCAAATTTCTTTTTAGCCCTGGTCGTTGGAGTTCCGGAGGCTTTGCCTTCCCCAAAGCCAGTCACCCAAACGTCTCTGGGGCGCCAAGGGGTAGTGGTTAGGCGAAACAAAGCGGATTCACCGATTCCTTCCCTTTAACCAACGTTCTTCATTCAGTACCAGGTCTCCTTCTTGTTCAGGAGGAGCTCCAAGCCCAATTTTTTATTCGATATCTGTTTAATGGTGTTATGGTTGAAAAAAAAAAAAAGCCATTGTTTATTGAAAAGTGGTTAAAAGCCAAAATATAGTTTACATCCAGGCTCTACCACTTCTGAGCTGTGTGACCTTGGGCATGTCATTCGGGTCCTCTTTGGACCTCAGTTTTAACCTCTGCTTAATGGGAACAGACTTGAATTACTGGGTCCTCCCCTCTGGGATACATGGTCTCCGGACAAGTTAGGTCCCAACATCTTGGCCTCTAGAGAAGGGAGGGGATGGGGGAAGGGATGTCTTCCTGGAAGAAGATTTAAGGAGTCGGGGGTGAAGGAAAGAGAGAAAGGGGAACAGAAAGACGCTTGCGCAGTAAATACCTCACGCTCTCCTGCCCCTCCCAACCCCTTCTCTGCAGCAAGGAATTGCAGGCGCCACTCCGCCTATCCTAGCCCAGCCGACGGACAACCCCCTGCTCCTTCCTTCTCTACGGATCGTCGCCCTCCTCCCGCCCCCACAACAGCCCAATCGGGGATGGGAGTAGGACCGGCCCGGCGAATCCGCGACGCCTGCGGGGGCGGTCTACCCGCCCATGGGCCTCAATCAACGTAAGTCCCGCCTGCTCGAGCCCGCTCCCCCTCCTTCCTTCACGTCAATCCCTCCCTTCTAAGAGAGCGACCGGATCCAATCAGTATCGGAGCCGGCCGAGCGGAGGGGGCGGTCCCACTGTACGTATCCGAACTCCGCCCGTCTCTCAGGCAACGCCCCCACCCCCACCCGAACGGAAATAGCCGGGCTCTGGGCCAATCGTAGCGGCGTGCCTTTGTCCAGGGACCAATGAGAGAGGGAGTGGGGATGAGCCCGAGTCTGAGCGGCAGTAATCCAAGCCAATAGGCGGCTGAGAGCTCAGGATGGCGGAGGGGAGGGGAGGGGCCGGGGGCGGAGCCGCGGCCTGCCAGCCCGCCTGCCTGCCAGCCCGCTCGCCAGCCCGCCCTCCCCTCTTGGCCGGCTCGGCTCCTCGGCGCTGCCTGGGGTCCTTCCCTCCCGGTACCCGCCTGCCAGCCCCCGCTGTGCTGTGCCCTGCCCGGCCAGGCCTGGAGCCGACACCACCGCCATCATGCCGGCCGTGTCCAAGGGCGATGGGATGCGGGGGCTCGCCGTGTTCATCTCCGACATCCGGAACTGTGAGAGCGCGGCCGGGGGGACACCGGGCGAGGGGGAGCGTGGGATTGAGGGGTTCGGGGGTTACAGAGGGGCCCAGGGGATAGAAATCCATTGCGGTCTTAGAGTGAGAGGATAGAGAGGCCCCGGGGGTACTTTAGGGTGGGGGGGATGGGAGGGCTTAGGGTGTCATAGTGTGCCTCTTGAGGTGACGACACGGAGTGGCTAGAGGCGTCCGGGAGGGTCTTAAGAGAGAGGAGGCTAGTAAAGTCCCGGGGATGGGGCATAGAGTTGTCCCTGGGAATGGAAGAAAGGTTGGGGGATCGTGTTAGAGATGGGGTTAGAGAAATCCCTGATGTAGATAGAAAGGGAAAAGGGTGCATGGGTGGGTGGGTGGGGGTACCCTGTGGAGAGATAAAGTGGGAGGAGGCCAGAGAGGACTGGGAGGACGTGAAACACAGGAAGCCTAAAGGGACTGGGCTTGAGGGCCTGGGTGAGGGGGTGTCATAGAGGGGAAGGGGCTAGGTAGGTTACCGAGGCTCCCAGCTAGTTCATAGGGAGGACTTGAGAATGATAGAAAGTCCCAGGGGTTTGGGGAGGAGAGACGGGAAGGTGGGGGACTGTAGCGGGCCCCTGGTGAGGGATAGAGGGGCTCCAGGATGGAGGATTGCTTAGGAGACATGGAGGGCAGTGGAGAAGGGGCTAGAGGGGGTACTGAGAGGAGCACAGAGGAGAGGCGCTGCAGGTGGAGAGTCTTGGGAGAACCTGAAATAGGGAGCTGGGGGGCCTGCAAAAGAGAGGACATTATAACGCGGGGTCTTGGGGGATGTGCCAGAATGGGGAGAGCTCAGATCTCAAAGAAGGGGCCAGGGGGCCTTAGGAATTTGTGGGGAAGAGATCTGGAAAGCTGGGGGGTGGGGGAAGCCTGGCCCCAGAGAGGGGTCATGGGTCAGGGAGCAGGACAGCCCTGAATCTGGAGCGCTCTCCCCTCTGACCACATCAACATGGGGGCAGCCATCACCAGCAGGAAGAATGGTCGTGACTGTGGGAGGCCTGGCGCCAAGTCAGCTCCCAGCTCCTGCGAGCGGGTGTTGGTGTTTGGAGCTGCCAAAAGCTTCACAGGCTGCGTCCGCACGGGCTTTGGGGTCAGCCAGACTTGGGTTTGAGTCTAAGCGCTCTCACTCCCTAGCCGTGTGACCTTGAATGAGAGACTTCGCCTCTCAGTTTCCTCATCTGTCAGGAGGGACTGCTGATCACACCTTCCTGATGGGGTTGTTATGATACCGAATGTGAGTGAGGCCTTTCACACGCTCCAGGCACTAGATAGCCTGACTGCTGTTTTTGTTATTTGGCCGGATCTGAGGAGCGGCCTCTGCTGGGTGCCCAGTGATGATTTTAGAATTTAGTAGGTATGGAAGGATCTGGCATGTAGTAGGTGCTCAGCGAGCAAGAGGGGTGGAAACTGTTGGGTCTCAAGTGGTGGAGAGAGGTTAAGTCTGTTATGAAAGGGGTGGAGCTTTGAGGATTTGTGGGTTGTGGGGGCCAGCTGTTAGCAGCAGGTGGGCATTGCCTCTGACACCTACCTTGTGACCCTTGGCAAGTCATTCAACCTCTTGGAGGCTCCCTTTTCTTGTCGGCTGACTCCCATTGATCAGAACATCTTGCCTCTGAAGGTTCGTTCGTTTGTTTATTCATTTGACAAAAGCTTTTTGATCACTCCAGTGTGCCAGACGCTGTTCCGGAGACTGGGGCTATAACAGTGAACAAAAATTCCTGCCCCTGGGAGCACCCATGCCAGGAGGGAGATTAACAAGTAAACACAGAGAACCGCAGGGTCAGACGATGACTAGTGCTGTGAAGAAAAATAAGGCAGGCAAGTGGGGGAGGGGAGGGACCAGGATTGAGAGGGATCAAGCCCTGCAGATTTTGGAGGAAAGAGGGGTCCAGGCAGGAGAATGGTGCATTCAAAGGTCCTGAGGTTGTAGCACGCTTGGTATGGGTTCAGATAAATGCGAGGGGGCTTGTGTGGCTGGAGCCAAGAGAGGGAGGGAGGGAGAGTGGTGGGAGATAAGGACAGAGAGGGGACAGGGCTTTGTGGGCCACTAGGAGCACTTTGGCCTTTCTTTGAGTGAAGCAAGAGCAGCGGGAAGGTTTTGAGCACAGGAGGGACAGGAGCTGATTGATGTATTAAAATAGTTCCTCTGGCTGCTGGGAAGAGAACAGAACCAAGGAGGTACGAACAGAAACAGGGAAGGAATTAGAGGGCCATTGCAGGCATCCCAGTGAGAGACGGTGTTGGCTCGACTGGGGTGAGAAGGAAGCGATGAGAAGTGTTTGGTTGGAGATAGATTTTGAAGGATCTGCAAAGGGATTGGATGATGGGGACAGGGCAGGAAAGAGAAAACAAGTGGGTGTCACTGCAGGACCCCAGAAGGAAGCCAGAGGACGGAGGGGAGGCTCCAACTTGGGGGCAGTGGAAGTAGTTTAGCCAAATGAACCAGGGCTGGAGAATCAGGGCTTCCCCTTGTCCTTGGTTTTCTCATCAAGTGTAGGTTGAATGACTGGTATGTTTCAAGCCTTATCATGGGCACTGGGGAAACAGTGGTAAATAGGATAGACTTGTCTGTACCCCCATGAAACTCCCAGCCTCTGAGGGAGACAGGTGCTGCATAAAAATTGCAGCTGTCCATCTCCCAAGCACTTGTATACGGATGTTCATACAGCAGCATTCATGATAGATAGCCAAAGAGCGGAAACAAACCCAAATGTCTGCCAGTGGATGGATGGAGAAACACAGTGTGGACACCCATACGATGGAATAGTATTCAGCCATTGAAAAGGCATGAAGGGACTTCCCTGGTGGTGCAGTGGTTAAGAATCTGCCTGCCAGTGCAGGGGACTTGGGTTCGATCCCTGATCTGGGAAGATCCCACATGCCGTGGAGCAACTAAGCCCGTGAGCCACAACTACTGAGCCTGTGCATCTAGAGCCCATGCTCCGCAACAAGAGAAGCCACTGCAGTGAGAAGCCTGCACACCATAATGAAAGAGTAGACCCCACTCGCCGCAACTAGAGAAAGCCCACGCACAGCAACGACCCAACACAGCCATAAATAAATAAATAATTAATTAAAAAAAAAAAAAGGAGTGAAGTACCGTAGAGGCTACAACACGGATGAAGCTCGAAAACATCATTTTAAGTGAAAGAAGACAGACACAAAAGGCTACGTATTGTAGGATTCCATTTCTATGAGATGTCCAGAATAGGCAAATCCAGAGAAACAGAAAGTAGTTGAGTGGTTGCCTAGGGCTAGGGGGTGGTGGAATGTGGAGTGACTGCTAATGAGAACAGGGTTTCTTTGGGGGGTAATGAGAATGTTCTGGAATTAGATGGTGGTGATAGCTGAACCACACTGGATCTGCTAAAGACCACAGAATCGTACTATCAAATGATGAGCTGTGTGGTATGTGAATTGTATCTCAATTTTTTTTTTAAATTGAAGTATAGTTGATTTACAATATTGTGTTAGTTTCAGGTGTACAGCAAAGTGATTCCGTTATACATATATATATATATTTTTTCTCATTCTTTTCCATCATGGTTTATTACAGGATGTTGAATACAGTTTCCTGTGCAAATCCTGGTTGTTTATCTATTTCATATATGCCACTGTTAGATGATATATTAATTTTATTTTCTTTACCTAAATTGAGGAAGAAACCTAAAATCAGATATAAATATATTACAAGACATTCAGGGAGGTATGTTTTGTTGCCCCCCAGAAAATTACCTGAAATTTACTTTCAAAATTAGATCTGCTTATTTAAAAGCCCTATCCTGGCTCCTTTCTTGTTTGCATCAAGTTTTTTTTAAAGTGGAAAAAAATTGTAGCTGTCCTAAGTCCAGTTAGGGAGAGAGCCACGATGATGAGAGGACGGGGGCTCTGTCTGCTTGCGTTGCCCAGACAATGGGGAGGGGTTAGCCAGGCCAAGGGAAGGGGAGAAGAGCTGTGAAGGCAGAGGAACAGCAAGTGCAAAGGTCCTGAGGCCCCGTCGAGACTCTGTGCTAAGGCCTATGTGGCTGGTGCAGAGAGGGGTGGGATCTGACATTGGGGAGGTGGGCAGAGGCCAGGCTGGTGTTTGTCCCGAGAGCACCGGAGAGGGTTTCAAGCTGGAGTGAGGGCAAAAGAAGGGATGAGGGACATGGATGAGGCCGCGCTCGGAGCTGAGCAGGTGGAGGACGGGGAGGAGTGTGGAGCCATCCTGCTGGAGGATCTGAAGGGCATAGTGGAGTTCAGGGGGAAGGAACTAGAAGGAGATGAAAGGCAGGCTTTGAGAAGGAGAGCCAGGAAGGGCAAATTCTGCAGATAAGAAAGGGAGAGGTGAGGCTGGGCCCAGCCTGAGGGCGTAGTCCTGTCCTGTCTGGAGGGGAGTCAGCCTCCCAGACACTTATCTGACTGGGAGCTCCCTAAGGCAGGAGCTGGGGTTGCCTCCTCTCTAGGGCCCAGCTCCCCCCAAGCCCGAGGACAGTGTGAGTGAATGAATGGGAAGGGGGTTGCTGGGCTGCCACAGTGCCCCGAGCTCTCCATGAGGGCACATCCCACTCCAAACTGTGACCCATTCTGTTTGTGGCATCTCCCTGAGCCCCTGGAGCACAGGCCCTGGTCTGATCCCTCCCCGGGTCCCCAGTTCCACCTTCTGCAGGGCCTGGCCCACAAGAGTCCTTGGGAGGTGTTAGCTGATTGAATGAATGAATGAATGGACAAATCAATCTTTACTGAGCACTGACTGAGTGCCAGACACTTTCTAGGTGATGAGACTAAAACAGTGAGCAAAAGTCCCCTCCCAATGGTGCTCACACTCTAGGGGGGAGATGGACCAGTATACAGGTAAATATATAGTGTTCAGGTGTTCAGACAGGTAGCAGTGAGTGTTGGGAGGAAATAAAGCAGGGAAGGGGTGTAGGGGTGTAGGGATGGCGCTCTTATATAGGCTGCTCGGAGCGTCTCTCACTGAGAAGGTGACATTGGAGCAAAGAAAAATTGGGTGGGTGAACTGGCCTGCAGAATCTGGGAGAAGACATTTTTGGCAGCGCAGACAGCCTGTGCAAAGGCCCTGAGGCAGGACTGTGCTTGAGGTATAGGAGGAATGCGGGGAGAGGGTGGGAGTTGTGGTCAGAGAGGGAACTAGTGGATCCAGTGACGACTTGTTTTTACACTGAGCCAGATGGAAGCCAGGGAGAGATTCAGTGCAGAGAAGGGACAGGATTTGACTCAGGTTTTCACAGAATCCCTCTGGCCGCTGTGGAGAGAGAAGGAATGAGTCCCACGTTGGTGGTGCTCCAACATCAGTGTGCCGTTGGGGACAGCGCCCCTCCCCCCACGCCCCTGCCCAGGGCACTTAAAGGAACCGGCTTTAGGTTATGAGTGACATCCAGATGCTGGCAACTGACAGATCCAGGCCTGAGCCGCATCCCTTTCTACCTGTGTGTCATCTGTGACCTCGGTCCACAATCGCATTCAGCACTTCCCCTGCGTCAGGACTGCTCTGGACCCTGTGTCAGGATGCTACACGGAACGCAGCCACCCACCCCTGCCCTTGGGGAGCTGGCATTCCCAGCCAGAAGCCGAGGGCTTACAGAGCTCAGGGAGGTCTTTGCAGCTCCGTTCAAGCAGGGGAATGACAGGGTGTGACTTGGTTGCTCAAGGAGAATATTTTCTCTCAGAGATGTTGACAACTTTGATAACATCCAACCCAGGGTTGTCATGCGGCGATCCACATACGTACGTTTTTTTAGAATTGAGGTACAGTTAATTTACCGTGTTATGTTAGTTTCAAGTATACAGCAAAGTGATTCCGTTATACATATATATATTGAATACATATACGTGTGTATATATATCCTTTTTCAGGTTCTTTTCCATTCGAGGTTATTGCAAGATATTGAGTATAGTTCCCTGTGCTATACAGTAGATCCTTGTTGTTTATCTCTTTTATGTATAGTAGTGTGTGTATGTTAATCTCAAACTCCAAATTTATCTCCCACCCTCCCCCCCACCCCTGCAGTTTCCCCTTTGGTAACCATAAGTTTATTTTCTGTGTCCGTGAGTCTATTTCTGTTTTGTAAGTCAGTTTATTTGTATCTTTTTTTTAGATTCCACAGATAAGTGATATCATATGATATTTGTCTTTCTCATGTGATATTTGTTACTTCACTTAATATGATAATCTCTAGGTCCATCCACATATGTACATTTAAATTTTCCAGTAGTCACATTATAAAAGTAAAACCAGGGAAATTAACTTTAATATGATTTATTTCCTTTACCCCAGTATGCCCCAAATATTATCTGAATGTGTAATCGATATTTTTTCAATGATTAACAAGACAGTTTATGTTCCTTTCTCAACTCGGAGGCTACAGTTTCTTTGGAAATATTTTCTCTGTCTTAAGAGTTCATAAAACTTATGGTTAAAAAAGAAGATTCACAAAGGGTCCAAGTCGTTCCAAACATACTTTTCCAGTGACTGAGTGGAGGATTGGTTTTTAATTTTTAACTTATTACACTTAAATAAAATTAGGAATTCAGTCCCTCAGTAGCACCAGCCAGTTTTCAAATGTCCAGTGGCCACATGTGGCCAGCGGCTCCGGTGGTGGACCGCGTGGGCCAACATGTTCTGAACTTTATAGGGGTCCAGAGTCAACAAGCATTATCTCCCAGAACCCTCTTTGAGGACTCAGGGCTGTTGGGACTTGTGTGGGAGACATCAGAGCACATCCTAGTAGAGAGGAACTTTTGTTGCTTTGTATTGTAAACAGTAGTTGTCTGGAAGGCAGTGAAGGGTCTTGCAGTGAGGTGCCAGCCAGTGCCTGGGTTACCGCCATAAAAGCATGTCAGTCCCTTCATGGTAGTCCAGGTTTGTTAGGTTGCCTTTTGTGGCAGTGACAGCCCCACCCCGATGCCCCAGGTTAAATGCTTAGGGAAGGCTTATCTCCCCTACCCAGAAGCCCCAAGGTCCCTCTGGAGCGGTCAGCAGTAACCTGCCCTGGCCTGTAGCAAGGGGGTGGCCTCTTTTCCACCTGCACGGCCCTCACAGCAACAGCTGCAGGCAGAATGGGGCCCCCTGCCCTCCCGTGGCTCGCCGGCACCCTCAGAAAAGCCAGGAGGTTGCTCGGTCTGTCCCCGCCTGCTGTGCTAGCCCCCAGGCCTTTGCACAAGCTGGTCCTCATGCCCAGAGCACACCTCCCCTTATTTCTGCTTGGTCCATTTCAGCCTCGTCTTTTGAGCCTGAAATCCCAGGAGCGGGGAATTCCCTGGCGGTCCAGTGGTTAGGGCTCCATGCTTCCACTGTAGAGGGCATGGGTTCGATCGCTGTTGCGGAACTAAGATCCCACGTGCTGCAGCGTGGCCAAAAAGGAAAAAAAAAACAAAACAAGTCCCAGGAGCTGGCCCAAAAAAAAAAAAAAAAGTCCCGGGAATTGGGTACCAGGAAGCCTTCCTCCCCGCATCTGATTCCAGCCTCCCAGCCCCCACTGTGTTTGCCTCTGTGAAAGTTTTCCCCATTGTCCCTGTCAGCCTCTCCTCCAATCAAGGAGCACCCCCAGGGCAGAGCAGGTGTGACTCATCCCTGAGCTTGGCCCAGGGAATGTTTGAAGATAAAGGAATCTCTTTAAAACACCCTGAAATGCTTGCATGCCTCCTGTGACGGGGAGCTCGTCCCCGTGTCGCAGGCTGGCCGAGTGATGGAAAGTTTCTTCCATGAGCCCAGTTCTGTCACAGCTGCCTTCAGCCCCTTTCTCCCATGAGTTACCCCCAGCAGCACCCAGGTGCTGTCTCTGGGCACCCAGGCTCTAGATATTTGCAGAGGTTATGTGCTCTGCCGGGATGCACTTCCTCTAGGGCCATAGAGCATTCTCGTTTGGAGACCTGATGCTTTGTTCTTTCTGTGAATTCTTTTTTGTAGCAAAGTATATTGGTGGTACAGAAGACAATATCAAATAGACGTGGACAATTTAAAGACTAAGGAAAAAACATATACACACACAAGCATATATTCTTTGAATATTCCTTACTTTAAATTTATTTATTTATTTATTTATGGCTGCGTTGGGTCTTCGTTGCTGCGCCCGGCCTTTCTCTAGTTGCGGCGAGCAGGGGCTACTCTCGTTTGCGGTGCGCGGGCTTCTCTTGTTGCGGAGCACGGGCTTTAGGTGCGCGGGCTTAAGTAGTTGTGGCTCGCGGGCTCTAGAGCGCAGGCTCAGTAGTTGTGGTGTGCAGGCTTCATTGCTTCACAGCATGTGGGATCTTCCCAGACCAGGACTCGAACCCTGTGTCCCCTGCACTGGCAGGCGGATTCTTAACCACTGCACCACCAGGGAAGCCCTAAAAATTTATTTTTAATTTTTACACATAGCAGGCACTAATAATGTTTTTTTATTAAGTGAGCGAAACGTCCAACTATAGCATAATAATTAAATAAATTACTGGATAATTCACTCAGCCGACTATCATAAATTCTTTTATTAGGAAACAGATTCTCATACCATGATGGTGGGATATAAACTGGTTCATTATGGGAGAGCCATTTGCCTTCATATATCAGAAAAATTTGAAAATGGGCATACTCGTTGCTCTAAGAACTTTATTTCCAGGACTTTATTCTAAAAAAAAATTACATACGTGTTATCATTTAGCTATAAAGAGGTGTATTGAAGAACACTTCCAATTAGCCAAAATTTATGAACTATGGCCATTATTTTTCTTTTCCATATTCTCTGTCATGTGCTTATTTTATCTTTGAATTTTTTTTTGTTGGCCACACCGCGCGGCTTGCAGGATCTTAGTTCTGCCACCAGGGATCGAACCAGAGCCAAAGTGCCGAGTCCTAACCACTGAACCGCCAGGGAATTCCTGCATATTCTTTAAGTTGTCCATATCTGTTTTATATTCTCTTCTACATCATTGATATACTTCACTATAAAAATGTATTAACTTGTATATTCACATATACATATATAGTATATCTATAAAAAAAGCTCACAGATCAGAAGTGATGAATTTTGATGAATTCGTCATCAAAATCTGATGAATTTTCCCCAACTGAACACAGCTGCCTAACTGGCCCACAGGGGCAGAAACAACATCCCTAGCTCCCTGGCACCCCCCTCCCCACTGCTCAGTCATCCAACACCGTCAGTTAGTTTTGCCTGCTTCTTGAAGCTTTTAATAGAGGTAAACGAAGGCCAGAGAGGGCTCTAGGCTCAGTAATTTAATTGCCGTTCAGATATCCGTCTATCTGTGGTAAAAGTTAGGCAGCCGCTGTGTGCTATATGGTCCATTTATAAAAGCTGTTTGGTTTTTTTTTTTCTCGTCCCTACAGAATAGCTTTAAGGCAACTGATTAGAGCAATTGTGTGGTCATCCTCAGGTTAGGAGGAGAACGGAACGTGCGCGCCAGTTTTGCGGAGCTGCCGTGCTGGTCACTGCCCCTGCCCTGCCCCCAGAGGGAGGCGCTGTCCTGACCCCCTGGCCACCCTCCGGTGGGCACACCTCAACAGTGTGACGTAGTTCTGGCTCAGTTCTCGCTGGTGAACTGCTCCTGAACCCTCCTCATCTTTCACGGTCCTCCTCAAATGTCCCCTATTCTTGGCAGCCACCAGCAAGGCCCCCGGGGGTGTCTGGGTGACCTCCAATCGCGCCCATCTCGCTCAGGTGTGGGGACAGGGCCCCGCTGCCTGTGCCCCACCAAGCCAGGAGTCCTTGGGGGAGGATCAAAAGTGCCAGATCTGCGTGGGTCCTGGGTGCCCAGCATCGCCCCACTCAGGCCTGGCCCACAGGGCTTAGGAAACGTGTAATTAATAAATGAAGCATCAGATGGCCTCTGGGCCACAGAGGCCAATTCAGCCTCATCACTGAGGTACTGGCCCTTCATCGCCTGGGTCCCAGAGACCTCCCACCCTCCCTGAGGCCTGGGAGTGGGTCACTCTGTACCTCTTCAGACCCTTTTTTTTTTTTTTTTTCACATTTTCATGCCTTTCCTGAGCTCAGGCACTCAGTAAGCCTGTGGAAAGTGGAGTCACTACCCAGAAAAGTGGCAGACGCCGGCCCTATACTCAGGGGGCTCTGGTGTGGTCTGGGGACAGCAGGAGACCCAGACACGCACAGCAGCACTGAGAGAGGTGACCCGGGCAGTGTGGGAGCCCAGGAAAGGCCCAAGAGCAGCGCTACCCAGAGTGCAAGCCGCAAGTGTGGTTTTTAACTTCTTCAGGAACCACTTTTTTGTTAGTAGAAAGTAGAACGGAATGGACCAAATTAATTTTAATAATATATTTGTATAATCTGATACACCCCCAATATTCTGTTTTTAATATTTATTTATTTATTTATTTATTATTTTATTTATTTTGGCTGCCCCAAGTCTTAGTTGTGGCACATGGGATCTTTTTAGTTGTGGCATGCAGGCAACTAAATATTCTCATTTCAACATGTATTCAATATTTAAAAATTTTTTTGATTAAAAAATTTTTAAACAATTAATTATATTTTTAACTTTGTAATGAGATAGTTTACATTTCTTTTTTAAAATTAATTAATTTGGTTGTGCCGGGTCTTATTTGCAGCAGGCAGGCTCCACGGTTGTGGCATGCATGTGGGATCTAGTTCCCTGACCAGGGATTGAACCCGGGCCCCCTGCATTGGGAGCACAAAGTCTTAACCACTGTGCCACCAGGGAAGTCCCTACATTTCTTTTTTTTTTTTCAACACACAATCTTCTAAATCCCGTGTGTCTTTGCCACTTACTGCCCATCTCAGTTGGGAACAGCCACGTTTTAGGTGCTTGAGAACCACCTGGCTGATGGCTGCCAGGACACGGCAGCTCTAGCGTCTATTTGGAACTGATCAGGAGGTGCTAATCAGAAGGGGCTTCCTGGAGGAGGTGATAGCTGAAGTGAGGCTTATGGGAGCTTCCCCGGAAGTTGGGAGTAGGTGGTGAGGCAGGATTTCTAAAGAGAGACAGCACATACCCTCGCTTTCTCTTTCATTCATTCATTCATTTGAACCTCCCAGTTGCCTGGCCACATGTGGATGACACAGCCATGGGTCAGAGCAGGCTCCACCATTCAGGTGACCAGACATTTGTTAAGCACCTGCTGTATGCTGGGCACCGTTCTACAAGCTCCCCTGTGATGCTTATAATCTGAAGAGGGAGCCGAGGTTTGACAGTAAAGATAAATAAAATAGTTACATGGTATGAAATGAGCCAGGGAAGACTTTTTTTTTTTTAATATTTATTTATTTGGCTGCACTGGGTCTTTAGTTGTGGCATGCAGGGTCTAGTTCCCTTACAAGGGATCAAACCCGGGCGCCCTGCATTGGGAGCACGGAGTCTTTTTTTTCTTTTTTTTTTTTTAATTTATGTTTTAGAAATTTATTTTATTTATTTTATTTTTGGCTGCATTGTGGTCTTCGTTTCTGTGCGTGGGCTTTCTCTGGTTGCGGTGAGCGGGAGCTTCTCATGGCAGTGGCCTCTCTTGTTGTGGAGCACGGGCTCTAGGCACTCGGGCTCAGTAGTTGTGGCTCGCAGGCTCTAGAGCACAGGCTCAGTAGTTGCGGCACACGGGCTTAGTTGCTCCACAGCATGTGGGATCTTCCTGGACCAGGGATCGAACCCATGTCCCCTGCATTGGCAGGCGGATTCTTAACCACTGTGCCACCAGGGAAGCCCGGGAGCCCGGAGTCTTAACCGCTGGACCACCAGGTAAGTCCCAGGACATTTTTTTTAAATGATGGAAACAGAAGAAGAAGGCATTGACTTTAAAGAACTGGCCAAGAGGGAATTTCCTGGCAGTCCAGTGGTTAGGACTCCGCACTTCCACTGCCAGGGCCCCTGGTTTGATATCTGGTTGGGGAACTAAGATCCCGCAAGCTGTGCGGCACGGCCAAAAAATAATAATAATAAATAAATAGAGAACTGGCCAAGAAAGGCCTCTTGGAGGAGGTGACAAGAGCTGAGACCCAAGTGGTGAGAAGATAACTGGATAGATGGGCAGGTGGAGGGCACAGCACGTGCAAAGGCCCTGGGGGTGGGAAGGAGTGTGAGTTGTCCCTGGAACTGACGGAGGCCTGCGAGGTGGGGACACACAGCAAGACGGTGAGGGGTGACACTGGTGGGGTGGCCAGGGCAGGGCCAGAGGGCTTGGTAGCCACGGGGTGGAATCCCCCCAGTGGGAAGCAGGGATGCCAGGAAGGAGGCCGCCACAGTGATCTGGGTGGGCGGGCATGGGGTCTGGATGAGGGGGTCGTGGTGGAGGTGTGTGGTTACATGTTCTGAAGGTCGAGCCAAGAGGACATGGCGACGGCTTGAGTGACGGGGTGAGCACACCCAGGTTTCTGTTTGGAGGAGCTGTGTGAACAGTGGAGCCTGTCAAGGGAGAGATGGTGAAGTCTGGCTCGAACTGGGGGGCGTGAGGAGGGACATAGCCAGTGGTGAGGGCGGCCGAGACCCGATCACCATCTAGTTGGATCTCGCTCTGATGGGGACACCTGGGCATCCAGGAGCACAGAGGAAGCGTGGGACCTGGCCTGTGGGACCCCGGAAGGACCTCTCGAGTCCTCCCTGGGTGGATCTTGTCAGAAGTGCAGGGATGTCACAGACAGACGTGTAGTGGGGAGGGAGGAAGTGGGTCTGTGGGCCAGGCTGGAGGCAGGTGGATGGAGAGAACTGCAGGTTGTGAGCAGGGATGGGGTGGGGGTGGGGCAGAGGTGGGGAGCCGGGAGCTCAGGACCCAACGCCTGGCAACTGGCTAGAATTGGGAAGGTGCGGGCCGAGCAGTTTTCAAGAGACACTGAGCTCTGGGGGTGTGGTCAGGGTGAGGGTCCAGGGGGCCAGCTCGAAGGCAGCCGATCTCTTCATTCATTCATTCATTACATATTTCCTGCCAGGGGCGTATTTCAGCTGGGGGCTGGTGCAGTGGTAACCGGAGCCATGGGTGGGCTGGAGGAGGGAGGGAGGCAGGGAGCACCCCACAGTGTGTGCTGGGCTTCTCCTCTGGGTGGTGGGGACCAAAGAGCCGAGGTTCCCACCTCCCCGAAGCTCCCAGCTAGAGACAGGGCCCAGGCCTTGCCTCAGCCCCCTGGGCCTGGAGCCCCAGGCTGGGGAGACTCTGCCCTTCCAGCCGGGAGGGACCTTGCCCAGGAAAGTGAGGGCAGGCAGCTCAACTCTCTGGGACCCTCCTGACCTGTCCTGCCTTCTCCCTTCCAGGTAAGAGCAAGGAGGCGGAGATTAAGAGAATCAACAAGGAACTGGCCAACATCCGCTCCAAGTTCAAGGGTATGCTGGGGGCCCAGGCTCCTGGGTCTGTGGGAGGAGCGGGCTGTGTGCTGGGGCTGGGATACCTGGGACTTGTAGGTATGATCCTTCCTCATTTTTGCCTCCCCTTTCTTCCTTCCTCTGGCCCCAGGGGACAAAGCCTTGGACGGCTACAGCAAGAAAAAGTATGTGTGTAAACTGCTCTTCATTTTCCTGCTCGGCCATGACATCGACTTTGGGCACATGGAGGCCGTGAACCTGCTGAGCTCCAACAAGTACACGGAGAAGCAGATAGTGAGTCTGAGGGGGGAGGGGCCGGGCGTCTGGATCCTGGGTCTGAGGGGGGAGGGGCGGGGGGCCTGGACCCCTGGGTCTGAGGCGGGAGGGGCGGGGGGTCTGGATCCTGGGTCTGAGGGGGGAGGGGCCAGGGGTCTGGACTCCTGGGTCTGAGGGAGGAGGGGCCGGAAGTGCAGACTCCAGGATTGAGGGTTGGGGTCTAGGGCCAGTTAGCCACAAGGCTCCAAGCCCCCCACCTCCCTCCCCAACCCAGGGTTACCTGTTCATCTCGGTGCTGGTGAACTCCAACTCGGAGCTGATCCGGCTCATCAACAACGCCATCAAGAACGACCTGGCCAGCCGCAACCCCACCTTCATGTGCCTGGCCCTGCACTGCATCGCCAACGTGGGCAGCCGTGAGATGGGCGAGGCCTTTGCCGCTGACATCCCTCGCATCTTGGTGGCTGGGTGAGGCACTGGGGACCCAGGTGGGGGGATGGGGTAGACAAGACCCAACCCAGTTTGAGGGTCAGAGAGGCTCTGTCACCTGCCCAAGGTCTCCCAGCCAGGCTTGGCACCGCCGTGATTCCAGTGGCAGCCCCATGGTTGTCTCTCGTCATCTCACCAAAGTGACTCGACCATGTAAGGCAGCTTCCCAACAAAGCCAGTGGGATGTCTATCTGATTGACCTTTAACATCTAGTAAGGAAGAGGTGATAACCTTAAGTTATGTCGGTGACAGCCCTCCAGAACTTCTGCCTCTTCTCCATTCATTCATTCAACAAACATCTATTGAGCATATATGTGCGAGGCGCCATGCTGGTTGCTGGGGACGTAGCCATGACCAGAAATGGACATGGTCTTCCTCCTCCCAGCGTTCACGGTCTAGCGTGGGGGATAAGCATCGATTGAATAATTTCAGGATGAAACATATATTTCCTCTCAGAACCATGCTGTGGGGTGCAGAAGCCCATAGGGCACGTAGTAGACATGCCTGACCTAGCCTGGGGGATCAGGGAGGGCTTCTCAGAGGAAGTGGGATCAGGCTGAGACCTGAGTGAGGAGGAGGAGTTGGCTGTGGAAAAGGGAAAGGCGTGAAGGGTGGTGGATCAGCCTGTGTGATCTTTCAGCAAACACTTCTTGAGCACCTGCAATGTGCCGGGCACTGTTCCGGGCGTGGGAAGGCAGGAGGGAGCAGCGGAGACAGTCATGCCCATCCTTGGGGAGCTTACACCTCGGGGGGAATCCAAAGAGCAAACACATAGGCAAAGAAGTGAGTTGAGTTCGGATAGTGACAATTCCTCTGAAGAAAACAAAACAGGGCAGTGGGGGGCAGCAGAAATGGTGGGGAAGGCTACTTAAGTCAGACTCATCAGGGAGGGTCTCTGCGAAAGGTGACATGTAATTTGAGACTGGAATGATGAGGAGAAGACAGTCATTCAGAAATGTTGGAAGGTATCACCTCACACCGGTCAGAATGGCCATCACCAAAAAATCTACAAACAATAAGTGCTGAAGAGGGTGTGGAGAAAAGGGAACCCTCTTGCACTGTTGGTGGGAATGTAAATTGATACAGCCACTATGGAGAACAGTATGGCTGTTCCTTAAAAAACTAAAAATAAAACTACCATATGACCCAGCAATCCCACTACTGGGCATATACCCTATGCCCAGAAAACCATAATTCAAAAAGGGTCATGCACCACAATGTTCACTGCAGCACTATTTACAATAGCCAGGATATGGAAGCAACCTAAGTGTCCATCGACAGATGAATGGATAAAGAACATGTGGCACATATATAGAATGGAATATTACTCAGCCATAAAAAGAAACGAAACTGAGTTATTTGTAGTGAGGTGGATGGACTTAGAGTCTGTCCTACAGAGTGAAGTAAGTCAGAAAGAGAAAAACAAATACCATATGCTAACACATATATATGGAATCTAAAAAAAAAAAAATGGTTCTGAAGAACCTAGGGACGGGACAGGAATAAAGACGCAGATGCAGAGAATGGACTTGAGGACACGGGGAGGGGGAAGGGTAAGCTGGGACGAAGTGAGAGAGTGACATTGACATATATACACTACCAAATGTAAAATGGATGGCTAGTGGGAAGCAGCCGCATAGCACAGGGAGATCAGCTCGGTGCTTTGTGACCACCTAGAAGGGTGGGATAGGGAGGGTGGGAGGGAGACGCAAGAGGGAGGGGATATAGGGATATATGTATACGTATATCTGGTTCACTTTGTTATACAGCAGCAACTAACACAACAATGTAGAGCAATTATACTCCAATGAAGATGTTTTAAAAAAAAAGGTTGGAGTAGTTCTCCAACTAAAAGGAGCAGCAAGTGCAAAGGCCCTGAGGTAGGCGTGAGCTTTGTACATTCAAGGAACCAAGAGATAGTGTCTCTGGCTTGACTGTGGTGAACAAGTGAGAGAATAGGGGGAGTATGGATTTATTCTAATTGAAATTGGGAGGCAATAGGTGTGTTTTGAGCAGGTAAATGACATGCTTGGCTTTGTTATTTTATTTTATTTTATTTATTTATTTATTATTTATTTATTTATTTTTTATTTTTGGCTGCGTTGGGTTTTTGTTGCTGCACATGGGCTTTCTCTAGTTGCGGCGAGCAGGGACTACCCTTCATTGCAGGGCTCGGGCTTCTCATTGTTGTGGCTTCTCTTGTTGCAGAGCATGGGCTCTAGGCATGTGGGCTCAGTAGTTGTGGCTCGCGGGCTCTAAAGTGCAGGCTCAGTAGTTGTGGCACACGGGCTTATAGTTGCTCTGCAGCATGTGGGATCTTCCTGGACCAGGGCTCCAACCCGTGTCCCCTGCATTGGCAGGCGGGTTCTTAACCACTGTGCCACCAGGGAAGCCCCTGTATTTTTTTTTTTTTTTCCGGCTACTTTATTTTTTCTTTCTTTCTTTATTTATTTATGAAGCCCCTGTATTTTTAAAAGATCACTCAACCTGGTGTGGGAGAAAGTAGGACTTGTATTTCTGGCAGCTTGTTGGCTAGATTCCTGCCTGAGGGTCTCCCCAAAACCCAGTTATCAATGTGGGTTAAAAGAGGAAAGGAAATATTTTTCAATGTATTCATGAGCTAGCAAGAAAATAAGGAGGCACACAGGCCACAAGCCAAGAGGAGCCTGACACCCAGGGAGATGAGCAGAGTGCCTAAGCTGGATTTTGCTTAGGGCATTTGCTGACCTGGATGAACTTAGGTATTGGTTTTGGGGCCCTGTAGCCTCTGGGAACAGAAGACAAGCTGGTTCAAGCAGGGGCTCCAGAGGCCACACTTCAAAGTGAGGATGACCTAGAAATGAATCCCCTTAGGGTCTATAAGCAAAATTATCCTTTTTGAACTTTGGCATGGAACAGCCCACACACTGGTGTTCAGTCCGATTTTCCCCTTCCTGGGTCATCCGTAGAACCTTAAGCCAAACTTTAGCTTAAGTGACACAAACTGCTAGTACCCCAGTGCCTGACAGAAGCAAACAAGTCTTTTTGGGAGAAACCCACTTTCATCATAGGCCTCAATGATTTCCACAGATGAAGCTCCAAGTTACATGAGTAGCTCACAGTCGAAAATCACTAGACACAAGACGCAAGGCACCATGAGGGAGAACCAGCAGAAAGAAAATGGAAAATAACAATTGGATTGGAGTTTTCATACAGAATGTAAGATGAGTATGCTTAATATGTTTCAAGAAAAAAGAGAACAATTTAAAAATGGAATGAAGTGTAAGCATTGTTTAAAAAGAAATGGACAACATTTAAATTAAAAAAAAAAATTAAGTGGTCTAGTTTAGCAGCAGAGTAGACAGAACCAAAGCAAGGATTGTAAATAGGCAGAAGAACTGGAGAAATTAATCAGAATGCAGCCCAGAGAAACAAAGAGACAGAAAAATTTAAAAGAGAGGTTAAGAGTCAAGGGAAATAAAATCTAACAACACTGTTTAGAGTTCTAGAAAGAGAGAAGGGAGAGAATCATAACAGACGCAATGTTTGAACAGATTATGGCTAAAAATATACCAGAACCAATGAAAGAACATGATTCTTAGATTCAGGTAGCCTAGAGACTGTCGGGGGCGCCAAGCGTGGTGGCAGGGAGACCATTGAGATGTCTCTTGCCATCCTGGGCAGAGCTGACGGTGGCTGGGACCAAGGTTGTTGCAGAAAATAGTTACTAGAGCTGTATGTTTTGGAAGGAAAGACCACAGTACTGATTGTATATGGTGTAAGAGAGAGAGAGGAGTGAAGTTGAACAGGTGGATGAATGATGAAGGAGGGAGTGGGGGAGAACCAAGTGAAGGAGGGGGAGGATCCAGAGTTGGGTTTGGCCATGTTGAATCTGAGATGCCTAGTAGACAAAGTAAAAACAAATAAGTAGGGACTTCCCTGGTGGTGCGGTGGTTAAGAATCCACCTGCCAATGCAGGGGACACGGGTTCGAGCCCTGGTCCGGGAAGATCCCACATGCTGCAGAGCAGCTAACCCCGTGCACCACAACTACTGAGCTCGTGCTCTAGAGCCCGTGAGCCACAACTACTGAGCCTGTGCGCCACAACTACTGAAGCCTGCACGCCTAGAGCCCGTGCTCCGCAACGAGAGAAGCCACCGCAATGAGAAGCCCGCCCACCGCAACAAAGAGTAGCCCCCGCTCAACGCAACCAGAGAAAAGCCCGCGTGCAGCAATGAAGACCCAGTGCAGCCAAAAATAAATAAATTGATTAATTTTTTTAAAAAGTAAAACTAATTTCTTTTTTTTTTTTTTTTTAATTTTTGGTTGCACCGTGCAGCACGTGGGATCTTAGTTTCCCCACCAGGCATCGAACCTGTGCCCCCTGCAGTGGAAGCTCAGGGTCCTAACCACTGGACTGCCAGGGGAATTCCCCATCTAATTTTAATATTTTAATCTCACCTGATCCATCCAGAATCATTTTGACATTGGATCAACATACACATTATCCAATATTTTTTGCGTTAAGTCTTTGAAACCACTGTGTAATTTACACACATGGCATCTCAGTCTGGACTCACTCCATTCAAGTGCTCGGTAGCTTTGTGTTGCTGGAGGCCACCAGATGGGACAGCGCAGGGTGGATGATAATTAAAGCCACAGCCGGATGAGGTCCCTCAGGCAGGATGTGACCAGAGAAGAGAAGAGACCAAAGGCTGAGGGCTGGGGTGATCCAGCGTGTGGAAGTCTGGCCAGGGAGAGGGAGGAAAATGCAGAATGGGCTGTGGCGCGGAGCTTGGAGAAGAAACTTTCACGGAGGAGGGAGTGGTCAGCCATGGTGAATGCTGCTGACAGTTTCTTTAAGATCAGGACAGGCGGGCTTCCCTGGTGGCGCAGTGGTTGAGAATCTGCCTGCCAATGCAGGGGACACGGGTTCGAGCCCTGGTCTGGGAGGATCCCACGTGCCGCGGAGCAGCTAGGCCCGTGCGCCATAATTACTGAGCCTGCGCGTCTGGAGCCTGTGCTCCGCAACAAGAGAGGCCGCGATAGTGAGAGGCCCGCGCACCGCGATGAAGAGTGGCCCCCGCTTGCCGCAACTAGAGAAAGCCCTCGCACAGAAACGAAGACCCAACACAGCCATAAATAAATAAATAAATAAATAAACAAACTCCAATCTCTTTAAAAAAAAAAAAAAAGATCAGGACAGGCAGCTGGCATTGGCTTGGGTGAGTCAGGTGGCCAGTCACCCTGATTGGGGAGAACTTGGCACCTCTGAGAGCTGAGAAAGAAGCCAGTGTGACAAACATATATGAGCACAGGTGATGTCCCCGTTTCACACAAGGGTCCCCGCCCTGCCAAAGTCACAGGCCACGCTGGGCTTGTCTGACTATAGGCTGGGCTCTCAGCACTGGAAACTTGACCTTGACAGTGACTGGGGCACAGAGGAGCTGTTTTTATGTTTTTGGTTTTTCTGTTTTGTTCTGGTTTGGGCTGCACCGTGTGGCTTGTGGATATTCCCTGGCCGGGGACTGAACCTGGGCCATGGCAGTGAAAGCCCAGAATCCTAACCACTAGGCCACCAGGGAACTCTGGGTTACTGTTTTTTTAGGTAGTTTTTTTTTTTTTTAATTTGAGGTAAAATTCACATAACATAAAGCTCACCATTTTAAGCACTTTGAAGTGTACAGTTCGGTGGTCCTTAGGCCATTCGCAGTGTTGTTCAAGCATCCCCACTACCTAATTGCAGAACATTTCCATCACCCGAAAAAGAAGCCCTGTGCCTATCAGCAGTCATTCCCCAGACCCTCTCTCCCCAGCCCCAGGCAATCTCTAATATGCTGTCTCTAAAGATTTGCCTATTCTGGACATTTCAGATAAATGGAATCACACAGTATGCGGCCTTTGTGTCTGGCTTTTCTCCTGGCATAATGTTTTTGAGGTTCATCCCTGTTGTAGTATGTGTCAGGGCTTCATTCCTTTTTTATGAGCCAATAAGAACATTCCACTGTATGGATGGACCACAATTTATTTCTCCGTTCGTCACCAAGATTCCACCTTTCGGCTGTGATGAATACTGCACGCATTTGTGTGAACTCTGTTTTCGGTTCTGTTGCGGAGCTGCCTGGGCATGCAATTGCTGGGTCATAATGTATTACGCCTTGTTTCAAAAAAAAAAAAAAAAAAAGAAAGAAAGAAAGAAAACAGCTGCGGTTGAATTTCCCCTTCGGGTCCCTCATATCATTTCTCCATCTGGACTTCCTCCCGGTGCCCTGAGTCTGGTGGTGCTTATTCCAATGTACGTTTTGTCCTTTTACACCCAGGCACGCCCCCCTATATTATGTAGCTTTCAACTTTACCTACGAGGTATCACAATCTCTGTGTAACTTAACCAAGTTGGTCAATCGCTCTTATTCTTTTTTTTTTTTTAAATATTTATTTATTTATTTAATTTATTGGCTGCGTTGGGTCTTAGTTGCAGCACGCGGGATCATCGTTGCGGCACGCGGGGTCTTTCGTTGCAGCACGCGGGTTTCTCTCTAGTTGTGGTGCACGGGCTCAGTAGTTGCTGCGCGGGCCCAGTTGCCCCACGGCATGTAGGATCCTAGTTCCCTGGCCAGGGATCGAACCCGCGTCCCCTGCATTGGAAGACGGATTCTCAACCACTGGACCACCAGGGAAGTCCCCACTCTTATTCTTTTATTTGGGATTCTCCTGGACGTTTCCTTACCTGTCACGGAGATGATAATAGAATCCACCTCCTCAGAGGGCTGTCCTGAGGATTAAACGTGTTAATATGTAGAAGCTCTTAGAGCCTGGGCCAGAGGCAAGCCTCATGGGGTGTGAGCTATGATGATGATAGTGGAAAGACCACCATTCATGGAGCTCCGCTGTGGGCAGACCTTCTGCTGGTTTCTGGTTTTAATATGATCTTTCCTATGCCATGACCTTGAGCACGTGTGTGTGCCTTTCCCCAGGGCAGGTGTCTGGGAGCAGAATTGCTGGTCTAGGTCTGCATCCCTTACAGAAGCTACCTGACCAGGGGCAGCCCAGCTCCTTTTCTGACGGCCTGTGTCCGTGTCTACCCGTGGCCACGGCATCCGAGGGCTCCCGTCTCCCCAGCCTGGCCAACACACGCGAGTCTGCCTAGCTGACGGGAGAAAACGGAGCTGCCATGTCCATGCAATTCATGTTTCTCCTGCACGTCCAGTAAAACATCTTTTCACCTGGCCTTTGACTCCTGCAGTTTCACCCACCCTTCCTGGGACCCTCCCCTGTGCTTCTGTTGGGTCCTTTCTGGGAAAACGTCACTGTAAGGCCCAGTCTGGGCGGTCGAGACAACTCCTAGGACCCATTCTGTGCTTGAGGCCGCGATACCGAGGTTCACTTCTTCATCCCCCAGTCTGTGGGGGTCCTCATTTTCCCCAGGAGGAAATTGCCAGTCAGAGAGGGTCAATGCCTTATCCCCAAATCACTCCCCACAAGCAGGCGTGTCTGACCCCAGAGACCGGGGAGTGCTTTCTAGAACACTGTTACGCTTCACACTCTTTGTGATGCTGGGACCTGGGTACTGACCGGGCCATGAACTCAGCGCTCTGGGATGGGACACTGCTGGCTGCCAGGCTCTATGCTAACCCAGTGCCTGTTCAGTCTCCTGTGGCCACTGTAACCCACGACCACAAGTTAGGGGCTTAAAACACACATTGATTCTCCCACAGTTCTGGAGGTCAGAAGTCCACAGTGAGGCTCACTGGGCTGAAATCAAGGTGTCAGCAGGACTGGTGCCCTCTGGAGGCTCTCGGAGAGAATCTGTTTCCAGGTCTTTTCCAGCTTCTAGAGGCCGCCTGCATCCCATGGCTCATGGCCCCTTCCATCTTTAATCAGCAGGGTAGCATCTTCTCTCTGATCTCTGTATCTGTCCTTGCATCTCTCTGACTCTGATCCTCCTCCTTCTCTCTTCTACGGACCTTGTGATTACATTTAGGGCTCACCTGGGTAATCCAGGATCATCTCAGGATCCCTGATTTCATCATATCTGCAAAGTCCCCTTTGAATGTAAGGGAACACATTCACAGGGTCTGGACATTAGAATGTGGACGTGTCGGGGGTGGGGGGCATTATTCAGCCCACCACAGTGTTTGACAGGCTTCCTCTCCTCTGAAGAGGGGAGTAGGGTTCCCATTTTATGAAGGACATTATGGAGGCTCAGAGAGGGAAGGGCACTTGCCAGAGGCCACGCAGCCCCGTGGGTCCAGGGCCCCACTGGGTGTCTCGTTAGCATGTCAATTTCGTATCTGTTCGGTATCAAACTTGGGTCCCACTCAGCGCCCCACCCGCCATCTTGCCCCAGGTCCCCACGCAACAAATGGTCTCACCACTTGCCAGGTCCCTCAGGTCAGAAACTTGAGGGTCACCTTGTCCCCTCTTCTGTCCCCACCACCTCATAGTAAAAATGTATCAGAACAGAGCCACTTCTCACCTGCACGGTTGCAGCGGGGTCTGAAGCACTGTCATTTCCTGTCATCTCCTGCCTGGACTACTGCTGTTACCTCCCGCCCCCACCCCAGCCTCCCACAGTCTCTTCTCCACACAGCAGCAGAGGGACCTTTTAAAAACATAAGTCAGATCTGGGGACAGTGGTCCATAGTAGTACCTGTTTTCTCAGTTTGTTGTGGAGATAAAATGAATGAGCCAGTGCCTGTACCAGGGCCGAGCAGATCGGAAGGGCCCTGGGTGGTAGCTTTTACCGCTGTCGCCTTAGTATCATAGCTTCCCTGCTTGTCACCTGCAGTGGCTCCATCTCCCGCTGGGTGAAAGCATAGTCCTCGCCGTGGCCTGCAAGGCCCCGCACGGTCTGGCCCTCAGCCCCCGCTCTGTCCTGTCTCCAGCCACACAAGACTCCTCCAAGCTCCTTCCACACACAGGCCTGCCTGCCTCGAGGCCTCCACGGCCCCTTCTCTCTGCTGGGAACATTCTGTGCAGATTTCTAGTCTTTTCTCTCAGTTTTCTGTTAACCTGGCGCCTTGATAGTGAGACCTTCATCCAAAATAGCATCCCCAGGGACTTCCCTGGTGGCGCAGTGGTTAAGAATCCGCCTGCCAATGTAAGGGACACGGGTTCGAGCTCTGGTCCGGGAAGATCCCACATGCCGCGGAGCAACTAAGCCCGCGCGCCACAACTACTGAGCCTGAGCTCTGGAGCCCTCGAGCCACAACTACTGAGCCCATGTGCTGCAACTACCGAAGCCCGCGCACCTAGAGCCAGTGCTCCTCAAGAAAAGAAGCCACCACAATGAGAAGCCTGTGCACCGCAACAAAGAGTAGCCCCCGCTCGCCGCAACTAGAGAAAGCCTGCGCTCAGCAACGAAGACCCAACGCAGCCAAAAAAATTAATTAATTAATTAAAATAAAAAGTTAAAAAAACAAAAACAAAAACCCAGAGTGCCTGCCCTAGTTTGCTCTGTAGCACTGAACCTGGACAGTATCTGTTGTAGGATGCCGGCTGCCCTGGTGAGAATGTAAGCTCTGTGAGGGCACACTGTTTTTGTGTTTTTTTTTTAAAGAAAGAACAACTTTATCTGATACTCTGTGGATTATTTATTTATTTATTTATTTATTTATTTATTTATTTTGGCGGCATCAAGTCTTAGTTGCAACACGCGGGATCTTTCGTTGCAGTGCGCGGACTCTTCGTTGCGGCGCAAGGGCTTCTCTCTAGTTGTGACACATGGGTTCCAGAGCACGTGGGCTCAGTAGTTGCAGCGTGGGATCTTAGTTCCCCGAGCAGGGATCGAACCCATATACCCTGCATTGGAAGGCGGATTCTTAACCACTGGACAACAAGGGAAGTCCCTGTGAGGACACACTTTGGACCAGTTTGTCCACCACTCTGTCCACGGAGCCGACAGCAGTGCCTGGCTCCCAGTAGGCGCTCGATAAGTGAACGGTAACTGAATGAAGGTGCAGAGCCACGCTTGACATTTTGCTCGGCCCTGCCCATGACCCCATGAGGTTACTGGGAGGCAACCCATTTTGCAGATGAAGAAACTGAGGCCCGATGGGCAGTGAGGGCAGCGCCAGATGGGTTCCTGGGTCTGCCGGGCTTTTTCCGCCTCTTGTTGGACACCCTTCCTGGGAGGAGCGAGAGAGGAGGGGGGAGGTGTGCAGGGCCGTGGTCACGCTGACCCCCCACTCCCACCCCACATTGTGTCCCGGCAGGGACAGCATGGACAGCGTGAAGCAGAGTGCGGCCCTGTGCCTGCTGCGGCTCTACAAGGCCTCGCCCGACCTGGTGCCCATGGGCGAGTGGACGGCCCGCGTGGTGCACCTGCTCAACGACCAGCACATGGTGAGACCCCTGCCTGGTGCCCAGGGACCCTGGACCACTGCCCCCAAGACCCACCGCCCTTGGCAGCCAGCTGATGCCTGGGGCCCCCCACCTCTGCCCTGCTTCCCACCTGGATGCCTGGGGACCCCTCCTCTGCCCTGATTCTTACCTGAATGCCCAGGGCCCCCCACTTCTGTCACTGACACCCACCTGGATGCCCGGGGATCCTGTCCAGTGTCCCCAACACCCGTCACTCACCCAGCCCCTCAGAAAAATCCCAGCCTCTGTTTCCGACACCCAGAGATTCCCCCATCGCCTGCCCAACCAGCACAGAGACACTGACCTCTGTCGCTACCCCCAGTGCTCCAGTCCCTCATGGTCCCCAAGCCGTGAAACAGCCACCAGGACACCTGTACATACCCAAGCGCACCCCTCAGGCCACCCCAGCCCCAATTGCTCCTGCGCCTCTACTCTCAGAACCACAGCCTGGACACTTGTCCCCAGTCTGACCCTCCCCCGAGGGCCCTAACCTGCCACTCGTCTGCCCCTACAGGGCGTGGTCACAGCCGCTGTCAGCCTCATCACCTGTCTCTGCAAGAAGAACCCAGATGACTTCAAGACATGCATCTCCCTGGCCGTGTCTCGCCTGAGCCGGGTGGGTGTGGTATCAGTGCCAGCTGCGGTGTCCCTGTCCCCTGGGCACCTCTCTGGTCCTCACTGGTCCCAGAGAGGCCATCTCGCTCAGTGGTTAAGGACTCAGGCTCAGAGCTGGGTTCATCCCAGCTCCGTCACTTCCTGGCTGTGTGGCCCTAGGCAAGTGGCTTCACCCCTCTGGGCCTCGTTTGCCTCATGTGTTCAAAGGGGATTATTCCAGTGCCTGCCTCACAGCATAGCTGCTGTGAATTAATCTGTATAAAGAGCACAGGGCCGGGCACACGATGAGCACCCAGGAAGTGAGGTTGCTCTCCTGTCTGTCTCCCTCTCGCCCCCCTCTCTTCTTCCTGCTTCTCCTGCTTTTCCTTCCCTCCTTTTCTGCTCCTCTCACCACCTTCGCCCCTGTCCTGGGAACATGCCTTGAGGCCTCCTGTGGGCCCAGCTCTGTGCGGGCTGACACTTGGGGACACGGATGAGTCAGACCCGAGCCTGCCCTCAAGGAGCTCCCTGTCCTGTTGAGGGGAGGGATGTACAGCAGGGCCAACTCAGGCACAGATTATCATAAAAGGGGCAGTGTGTGCAGTCGTGGAGGTAGCAAGGACATTGCAGGCCCCCCCAAAGGAGGCACTTCACCCAGCCTAGAAGTCCGGGAAGGCTTCCTGGTGGAGGTGATCCTTGCCTGAGTTGAGACTTGGAATAAATATAAATGTTTCCTGAGCAGGTCAAGAGAGGCCTGTGTTCTCAACCAAAGAGAACAACACACCAGCTTATTCATTCGTATTTTCATTCATTCACCACGCATCCGAATTCTCTCATGGGCCAGGCTTGGTGGGGGAGACACAGACAGTGACAGCGGGGGCGGGGCACCTACTGTCATGGAGGTGGCTCAGAGCAGGATGGGGCTTGCTTCCTGGAGAAGGGGTTTTCAAGGTGGCGTAGGAGTTTGCCGTGAGGAAAAAAAGTTGCCTGCTCTTTTACTAATTCCCCCACCTCTTCCCTGATCCCTTCTCGTGTCTGACCTCGTAGTAGGCCCGGGGACCCAGGAATGGGTCAGACCCAGTTCCTGCCCCTGGGTAGCTTCGGGTGTTGGGGGAGGGCCACAAGGAAGCACTCTCCAGGGAGCCGTGGGGTCCAGGTGCTAGTGAAGGCAGCCCAGGGCATTGTGAGGCGCAGAGTTGGAGTCGCCTTCACAGAAGGGGATCGGGTTGGCCGAGAGTTCCTGCCCACCCAACGCCAGCTTTACGTGGAAAAACCGACCAGTCCCAGATCCAGCCCGTCACTCGCTGTGTGCCCGAGGCTTCCTCACCACCCTCCCTGAGCCTCAGGTTTCTGCGCCATAAAACTGTCACGTCACAGCCACCCCTCCCCGTCCCCCCACCCATGCCTCACCCGCCTCCTCTGCCCCCAGATCGTCTCCTCGGCCTCCACCGACCTCCAGGACTACACCTACTACTTCGTCCCGGCGCCCTGGCTCTCGGTGAAGCTCCTGCGGCTGCTGCAGTGCTACCCGCCGCCAGGTACTGCCGAGCCCACCGGGGCTGGGGTCTGGGGGCCTCCGACCCCATGGCTAGGCAGGGGGGCCGGGTGCTGGGGGTCTGTGTCAGGAGTCCTCTGAGGCTGGGCCGGTGCCTCTAGCCCCTGTTCCGAGGCTGCAGTGGGGGCAGCGCTGAGCCCAGGGCCCACGCTGGGAGGCCCCGGGATGAGAATGCTGTATGAGGCTGTTGGAGACGGGTTGGGGGAGGGTGGGCAGCAGAGAGCAGGGCGTCCTCCCGGCTCAGCACAGAGAATGGGACAGATCGCTTGTTTGTTGACTCCCCTGCTGTGGGCCTGGGTCCCTGCAAAACTAGACTCACGCTCCAGCCCTGGAATGCTCCAGCCCTGGAATGTCGGGGCTGTCATCTCATCTGTTACAGATGAGGAAACCAGGGCTTGGAGAGGGGAGGGCCTTGCCCAAGGTCACCCAGCAGGTCAAGGGGCGATTCCAGGCCATGCAGTGGGAGTTAGCATAGCTCTGCTAGGGGTTTTCTTGCCCTCGTTGCTCATGGTCATGACCACCGGCGTGGACGGAGGTACTGCAGTGAGCTGGTACTGCACCGGGGTGTCCAGGTGCCCCCAGCAGAGCTGGCGAGGGGCAGCTGTCCCTGAAATAGACACACCGGGCAACTGAGGCTTGGAGAGAAGACATTGCCTTTCCAGGGCAGCAAAGGAAGAGCAGAGCCTGACTCCCGAATCTATGCTCTAAACCCTTTCCCTCTACCACGTGGGCCGTGGCTCCCCCTGAGCTTCTGTATCCTCGGCTGTCTGACCTCACAGAGCAGTTTTGAGGGACCCAGTGCTGAGGTGCTCAGCACACAGTAGGTGCTTGATAAACTAGTGCCCTTCGATTCAGCCAGGGTGCTAAGCACCTGCTGGGGGCCAGGGAGCTGGTGTGTAGCCCCAAATCTTCACAGCCAGCTGGGTGCGAGCGTATGTGTGTGTGTGTGTGTGTGTGTGCACGTGCACGCACGCACACACTGTAATGGAGTGTATGATGTAGGTGACACCCAAGGCCCATCCCAGCCGGTGAAAGCCAGAGGTGAATTTTGTCATGAGGCCCTGGGGAAGCCTCGTCCCCACTCTGGGGCTCTTTTCTCATCCTGTAAGGAAGGGCATAGTTAGAACCTAAGCCCTCTTGCATCTAGAAGCCCCGCCTCATAATTTTGGGGTGTGCCCTGGGCAAGCACCTCACCAACTCTGATCCCCTGCCCTGTGAGAACTGCAGCCGTTCCCCCACCCCACCCCCACCCAGTGCTGGGCAGGGAGGGGCTGCTCCAATTTATTTCCAAGTAAGTTTCTTTTTATTCAGTTGCACCAGGTCTTAGTTGTAGCAGGCGGGCTCCTTAGTGGCAGCACGTGGACTCCCTAGTTGCAGCAGGCGGGCTTCTTAGTTGCAGCTAGTGGGCTCCTTAGGTGTGGCATGCAAACTCTTAGTTGCGGCATGCGTGTGGGATCTAGTTCCCTGACCAGGGATCGAAACCAGGCCCCCTGCACTGGGAGCGCAGAGTCCTAGCCACTGTGCCACCAGGGAAGTCCCATAAGTCTCTTTTAATCTCGAAGAATTCCCCCTTCATTCCATGACACTGGCTTTCACTGCAACCTTTGGTTAAGAAAAATTTTGGACATAAGAATAACTTGGGAGAACAACAGTAAAATGACCACACCCAGATGCCCCCCGACCCAGACTCAGCGGAGCTTTACCACTTTGCTGGATTTGCTCCCTTGTTCCCTCACTGTCTCGGACACCCAGTTGCTGAATTACTTGAAAGTAAGTGGCAGGGACGTCCCTGGTGGCGCAGTGGTTGAGAATCCTCCTGCCAAAGCAGGGGACACGGGTTCGAGCCCTGGTCTGGGAAGATCCCACAGGCCGCGGAGCAACTAAGCCCGTGCGCCACAACTACTGAGCCTGCGCTCTAGAGCCCGCGAGCCACACTACTGAGCCCACATGCCACAACTACTGAAGCCCGTGCACCTAGAGCCCGTGCTCCACAACAAGAGAAGCCACCACAATGAGAAGCCTGTCACTGCAACGAAGAGTAGCCCCCGCTTGCTGCAACTAGAGAAAGCCCGCGTGCAGCAACAAAGACCCAACGCAGCCAAAAATAAATGCATAAAATAAATAAATTTATTTAAAAAAAAAAAAGTGGCAGACATCATAACACTCCCCCTCACCCCAAGATATTTCCGCAAACGTTTCTTACAATCAAGAACACTACAAAACCACAATGCTCTTATCACACCTAAGAAGATTTAGAATAACCTTGGGGTCATCAGCTACCCAGGCAGCAAACTGCCCTAATTGTCCATAGCATATTTTTATGGCTTAAAAAATACAGTCTAGGACCACAAATTAACTGATTACGTCTTTGTCATTTTTTTTTTTCCATCTGGAATAGTCCCACCCCCACTCCCAGTTTTTGAAGAAACGGGAGAGTTTTGGGTTGCGGTGTGTCCCATGTTTTGGATTTGGCTGATCGCTGCCTGTGTCCTTTAGCTGGTTCTCTATCTCGTGAATTTCCCGATAGATTTGGGTACAACATTCTTTGCCAGAACACTTGACAGTTGTTCTGTCCACTTGGAGTTGCCTCACAGGTGAGGGAATGGCAGTTCCCGGGGTTTGTGTGAGCTCCTAGCTGGCACCTGTCTCAGGCACTCAGACCCCTCCTTGGGAAGAGCCGGGTTTGGGGGTGTCTCTGGGGAAGGTTCCTACAGCTTTCTTTGCTCTGTGAGACTCCTAAAGTGCATGCGTGCTGCGGAAGGGGAAACAGGGGCTCCCAAGGGTGGAGCCTCTGGACCAGCGGAGTTAGAACAGAGCAGGACGAGAGCTCAGGTCTGGAGTCATGTCCTCTGTCAGCCTCCCCTGGTCACCTGGGGACCCAGGAAGGACTTGGGGGAGTAGAGGCCCCAGCCTGAAGCTGCAGGGCCCGCACTCTTCCTCTGGAGGATGGGAGCCATGGCGTGGCCCCTGCCCCTGGCACGCGGGCCGGGCCGGCAGAGAGCTCAGCCCAGGGCGTGCCCTCTGGTTTCCCAGAGGACGCGGCCGTGAAGGGGCGGCTGGTGGAGTGTCTGGAGACCGTGCTCAACAAGGCCCAGGAGCCGCCCAAGTCCAAGAAGGTCCAGCACTCCAACGCCAAGAATGCCATCCTCTTCGAGACCATCAGTCTCATCATCCACTATGACAGGTGCCTGCCTGCTGGGGGGCAGGGAGCCTGGCCTGGGAAAGGAGGGCTGAGGGCCTGGATTCCTGGGTCTGAGAGAGGAGGGGGCCAGGGGCTGACTCCTGGGCCTGAGGGAGGAGGGGCCTGGGGCCCGGATGCTGGGTCTGAGGGAGGAGGGGCTGGGGGCCTGGGTTCCTGGGTCCTAGGGGAGGGGGCCTGGGAATGTGACTTCTAGCTAGGAGGATGATGGAAGTGTGAAACGCTGCCCTGCCAGATTGGCACTGGGCCCCTCTTGAGGGGCAGAATTCCCAAATATCTGTATTTGGGCCGGATGCCCAGGTGTCTGGGTCCCCGGGAGTGGTCATGACTGGGACAGAGGGCAGGAGTTAAGAGCTGGATCCTGAGGCGGATGTGAGCTGGATCAGCTGAGGCCTGGTCCTCCATCTCCTCATGTCATCTGGGTGTCTTCCCTGCCCCCACCCCGGTCTCTTCCTCTTTTGCCGGCAGTGAGCCCAACCTCCTGGTCCGGGCCTGTAACCAGCTGGGCCAGTTCCTGCAGCACCGGGAGACCAACCTGCGCTACCTGGCCCTGGAGAGCATGTGCACGCTGGCCAGCTCCGAGTTCTCCCACGAGGCGGTCAAGACCCACATTGACACCGTCATCAACGCCCTCAAGGTGTGACCTTTGGGAGCCTGCCCCCGGCCACACTGACCTGGCCTGTGTCTCCTCTGCTCCCTCAGAGAGGCTCGGGGGGTCAGAGGCCCTGGGGTGGCCGGGCCATGCCAGGAGGGAGCCTAGAACACACCCTGCCTGCTCTCCTCCCTCAGACGGAGCGGGACGTCAGCGTGCGACAGCGGGCGGCCGACCTCCTCTATGCCATGTGCGACCGGAGCAACGCCAAGCAGATTGTGTCAGAGATGCTGCGGTACCTGGAGACGGCCGACTACGCCATCCGCGAAGAGATCGTGAGTCCTGGCAGGGGCAGGACGCCCAGACTCCTGGGTCTCCAGATCGGGCTGCGCTGAGCCCAGATGGGGTGAGTCCACACCCCGCCTCCCCGCCGTGGGCACACTCGCACGCCCGACCTCCCTCCTGGCTGGCAGGTCCTGAAGGTGGCCATCCTGGCGGAGAAGTACGCCGTGGATTACAGCTGGTACGTGGACACCATCCTCAACCTCATCCGCATCGCGGGCGACTACGTGAGCGAGGAGGTGTGGTACCGCGTGCTACAGATTGTCACCAACCGTGACGACGTCCAGGGCTACGCTGCCAAGACCGTCTTCGAGGTCAGCGCCCCCGTCTCACCCCCACAGAGGGGCAAGGCAGAGCAAGGACAGCTGGGGCGGTGGGCCAGACGGCCCGGGCCTCCATGCTGCTTCCTCCTCCTCAGAGGGGCCTTGGCCTCCTGGGGCCTCCACGGGCTCATATGTATGAGGGTCAGCAGGGCGTGGGGTGCCTAGCGTGTAGCCCCCCGTCCCCAGGTCCCGGCAGTTCCTCACTCCCTCTGCCCCAGCAAAGAGGGCCCATTCTGCCCCGTTTTACTCCCTGTGTGAGCTCCGGCCAGTCACTTAACTGCTCTGTGCCTCACTTTCCCCATCTATAAACCCACGCACGGCAGAGTCACGAGGCTTCTGCAGTTAATAGGAGTCGAGGGCTCAGCGCTGCGCCTGGCACATGCTGAGCGCTCCTGAGTCAGGATGGTGCCACTCACCGCTGTCCCCGCCCCCCAGGCGCTCCAGGCCCCCGCCTGCCATGAGAACATGGTGAAAGTTGGCGGCTACATCCTTGGGGAGTTTGGGAACCTGATTGCTGGGGACCCTCGCTCCAGGTGAGGGGGTGAACGCACACCCTGGGGTCCGCCTGCGATCCCGGGAAAGGTCCCTCTGAGGGAGGCGGCACCTCTCGTGGGGGCTTCTGGGAGAGGGTGGTGGAGCTGGCCACCTGCTGACGCGCACCCCCGGCTCCGCCCCCTGCAGCCCCCCGGTGCAGTTCTCCCTGCTGCACTCCAAGTTCCACCTGTGCAGCGTGGCCACCCGGGCCCTGCTGCTGTCCACCTACATCAAGTTCATCAACCTCTTCCCGGAGACCAAGGCCACCATCCAGGGTGTCCTGCGGGCCGGCTCCCAGCTGCGTAACGCCGATGTGGAGCTGCAGCAGCGCGCCGTCGAGTACCTCACCCTTAGCTCGGTGGCCAGCACGGACGTTCTGGTCAGAGCCCCAGCCCCCACGCGCCCCTCCTCTGCACCTCTGTCCCCTCCTCCTCCCCGGGACGCCCGTCCCTGACCTGCTCCTGCCCCCCCAACCCCCCCACCCCGACCCCGCAGGCCACGGTGCTGGAGGAGATGCCACCCTTCCCCGAGCGCGAGTCGTCCATCCTGGCCAAGCTGAAACGCAAGAAAGGGCCGGGGGCCGGCAGTGCCCTGGATGACGGCCGGAGGGAGCCCAGCAGCCATGACATCAATGGGGGCGTGGAGCCCACCCCCAGCACCGTGGTGAGTCCCGTGGGGCTGGGCTGCGGGGGCGGGGCCCCGCCACGCCCGTCCTCTCTTCTCACCTGTGCCTGCATTCCCTGCAGTCCACGCCCTCACCCTCCGCCGACCTCCTGGGGCTGCGGGCAGCCCCTCCCCCAGCGGCACCCCCAGCTCCCTCGGGTGCGGGCAACCTCCTGGTGGACGTATTCTCCGATGGCCCGGCCGCCCAGCCTAGCCTGGGGCCCACCCCCGAGGAGGCCTTCCTCAGGTACCGCCCGCCTTGGGCCCAGGGCTGCCCCCTTTCCATCTGCCCTCTCCCAACTCCCCCCTCCCTCCCTGTCCCTGAGCCTCTGTCCGCCCTGGCTGCCGCCTCCCCCGGCCTCCTGCCTCCCTCTGGGCCACTCTGGACTCTCGGCTGACCCTGGCCACCCTGTGTTGTCCTTTCCCATCACCATGTCTCAGCCTGCTCTTCCTTCTCTCCTTCCCTCCTCCCCCCTCCCTCTCTCTTCGCCCTCTTGCTGCCTCTCTGGGATTGGCTGCCTGCCACGCCTGTCTTCTCTTGTCTGCTCTGGGATTGGATGGCCCAGCGAGCTGGAGCCGCCTGCCCCTGAGAGCCCCATGGCTTTGCTGGCTGACCCAGCTCCAGCTGCTGAGTAAGGGGTGGCCTCAGGGGGTTGGGGGGCAGACTCCCGTGTCCCCAGGGAGGGTTAGGGGACTGGGAGCTCTCATCAAGCTCTCCTGATGAGCTGCAAGGAATTGGAAGGGAGTGAAAATCAGGGCCGTCTGATACAGGGTAGGGGGGTGCTGACGGTACCTGCCAGGGTCCTATTCCCACTAGAGGCAATTGCCAGTCTGATTCTGGGGCTCTTTGGGGAATCTGGGTATATGGATTCTGGGCTTCTGTTCCTTCAGGGCTTGCAATCTCCCACCACTAGCTCTGGGCCTTTACCTCTAGCCCCCCAAGCCCCTTCCCATCTCTCTCCTTTCCCACCTGCAGCCCAGGTCCTGAGGACATTGGCCCGCCCATCCCAGAAGCCGATGAGCTGCTGAATAAGTGAGTCGTGGGTGAGGTTGGGGAGGGCAGTGGGGACAAGTGGGAAGCACAGAGCAGGAGCCAGGCGGGCACCCGTCATCTTGAGCTCCCACCGCCCCCACCCAGGTTCGTGTGCAGGAACAACGGGGTCCTGTTTGAGAACCAGCTGCTGCAGATTGGAGTCAAGTCAGAGTTCCGGCAGAACTTGGGTGCGTCCAGGGGGCGATGGGGTGAAGTCTCGGGGAGATCTTGGCTTCGGGAGGGCGTGGAAGGAACTCAGATGGAGCCCTACCTCTCCTCATCCTCCACAGGCCGCATGTATCTCTTCTATGGCAACAAGACTTCAGT
Organism: Balaenoptera borealis; assembly: GCF_965194805.1. Taxonomy (NCBI): domain Eukaryota; kingdom Metazoa; phylum Chordata; class Mammalia; order Artiodactyla; family Balaenopteridae; genus Balaenoptera; species Balaenoptera borealis. The sequence goes on from NC_138878.1 coordinate 62,469,658, forward strand.
GCAGTTCCAGAACTTCTCTCCCACCGTGGTCCACCCTGGAGATCTCCACACTCATATCCTGTCGGCCTGGCTCAGCCCCCTGGCTCCAGCCCCGCCCCTCCAGGTCCACCTTCCTGGCAGCTGGGAAGGAGATGGACCCAGGTCCAGACCCCTGTTTGGCCCTCTTACTTGGAAGCCTGAGCCCATGGTACTTCTCTGAGATTTAGTGTCATCTGTAAGATGGGGTGGGCCTCTTTAACAGGACGGGAGATGACAGTGACAGGTGATAGGGATGCAGGAGGTGTTACTTCTGGAATCACAGCTGCTCTGGGCCTCAGTTGGTCCCTGTCAGGCCCCTCCCGTGTCCTGACCTCGTCCTCCATCGGGCTCCACACCCATGATCCCAGTGCCTCCTGCCCCTGAAAGCCAGGCCTGGGGGTCTTGTTGCCAACCACGGCCTTCTCCTGTGTGACCTGGGCCAGTCACTTGGCCTCTCTGAGCCTTGCTATCCCTTCTGTGAAGTGTAGATCCTCCTCCTCCTTTTCACAGGCTTGTTTTGAAGATCAGTTTGGTTCGAAGACCCTGGAAGGGTGGCTGGCATAAAGGAACTGCTTGAGCAGTGTCGTCAGTCCCCTGTCCCCCTTCTCTGGGCCTCAGTTTGCACAACTTGGAAATTAGAGCGGTTAGATCCCAAAACCTGATGACCTTTTCAGTTCTTTGGTTCATTCAACATTTCCAGAGGCCTCCTGTAGGCTCAGCTCTGTGCTGGGCAGGGCCCGGGGGAGAGAGACATAAGACCCCGTCCTTGCCAATGGGTTGTTGACACAAAGGTAGATGGTGACAACACTAACTCCCACCATTTTGGTGAACCTACCTTGTGCCACACACACTGACAAGTACTTGTGCTGGATGAGAGCACTTGTGCTGGATGAGGCTAAGAGAGGTTAAGTGACTTGCCCATAGTCACCGAGGTGCTAAGAGCTGGGATTCAAACCCAGGTCAGCCTTCAGAGCCACGGTGTGACCTGTACCGTAATGGAGGTGGCTGAGCCCACTATGGAAGGCTAGAGGAGGCACCTAGGTCAGAGGTTTGGCTTAGGAGGGACTTTGGAGCTAGGCCATGTACGATGAGCCCTGGACGGCAGCGCCGGGTCCCTGAAGGGCCGGCAGGCTGGGGTTCCAGGAAAGTTCTGAACCATCAGGTGATGATGGTCAAGTCCCTTCCCCATCACCACCCCTCCCACCACGGGTCGCTCCTGTTTCTGGCTTCCTTGACCACGAGCGGGCACAGCTGGCCGTGCAGACCAAGCGGGTGGCCTCGCAGGTGGACGGTGGGGCGCAGGTACAGCAGGTGCTCAACATCGAGTGTCTGCGGGACTTCCTGACGCCCCCGCTCCTGTCCGTGCGCTTCCGGTGAGTCAGGAGGCGGGGCGCTGCCGGGTGGGCGGGGATTCCGGGGCGAGGGTGTGGTCTGACAGAGCCCTCCCTCCTCTCCCGCCAGGTACGGGGGCGCCCCCCAATCCCTCACCCTGAAGCTCCCGGTGACCATCAACAAGTTCTTCCAGCCGACGGAGATGGCGGCCCAGGACTTCTTCCAGCGTTGGAAGCAGCTGAGCCTGTGAGCCGCGGGGGGGCCGGAGCCAAAGCCGCCCTCAGGGTGGGCGGGGCTGGGGCTTCCAGATCCCTGACTTGAACCTTTCCCGGCCCCCAGCCCCCAACAGGAGGCGCAGAAAATCTTCAAAGCCAACCACCCCATGGACGCGGAAGTCACTAAGGCCAAGGTGAGAGACAGGCTAGACAGGAGAGGCACCGGGGCTAGTTTCCCAGCCCTGCCTCTCTCTCCAACTCTGGGATTTGGGGAGCAGTGGCTGCTCAACTTCTGAGCCTCTGTTTTCCCATCTGTAAAGTGGGGCCAATTTCCACTCCAAAGGGTTTGGGGGAACTGGTGTGCCACTGTCTGGGAGTTAACAGAGATCGGGCACCCTCTGACGGCTACCCCCCTTCCTCCTCAGCTCCTGGGGTTTGGCTCTGCTCTCCTGGACAATGTGGACCCCAACCCAGAGAACTTCGTGGGGGCTGGAATCATCCAGACTAAAGCCCTGCAGGTGGGCTGTCTGCTCCGGCTGGAGCCCAATGCCCAGGCTCAGGTGAGTGGTGGTCTGCGAGGCTCCCTGCTTTGTGTGCATTCTCTGCACCCGGCCCCCTCCTGCCTCACTGTGTTCTTTTAATCACGTGCCTCTGCTCTGTGTCCCTGTCTCCTCCCTCTCCTGTCTCCCTCCTGTCTCTCCATCCTCTGGTCTTCCTCTCCCTTTTCCTCCCTGATTTTCATCTCTCCATATCCCTTCCACCCTTTGTGGCCTCTTTTTTATCTTCCATCCTTTACCTCTGTCTCCCCTGTCCCTTCTATCACCTTTCTGATCCCTTGATCCTTTTTCTCTCCTCTCATCATTTATCTGCCCTGTATCCCCCGGGCTCGCCATCCTCTGTGCCTCCTCCCTGAGTCCCCGTGTCCCCCCAGATGTACCGGCTGACCCTGCGCACCAGCAAGGAGCCTGTCTCCCGTCACCTGTGTGAGCTGCTGGCCCAGCAGTTCTGAGCCCTGGACTCTGCCCCCGGGGATGTGGCCGGCACTGGGCAGCCGCCAGGACTGAGGCAGCCGTGGTGGATGGGGCAGCGAGGGGACCTCCGCTGGTGACAGGGAAGACCCCGGGGTCGAGGGGTGCCTAGGACCTTTCTCCAGCCTTTTGTATTTTTATTTTTGTTCATCTGCTGCTGTTTACATTCTGGGGGGTAAGGGGGAGCCCCCTCCCTCCCTTTCCCCCCCGAAGCACAGAGGGGAGAGGGGCCAGGGAAGTGGGAACCTCCTCCCCTCCCACCCCACCCTGTCGTAGCCCCTCCTGCCCCCTCCCTGTCCAGGGGCTGTGTATTATTGTGAGCGAATAAACAGAGAGACGCTAACAGCCCCATGTCCTTGTCTGTCTCTGGCGCTCACGCCCAGCGGTCAGAGGAGTGGGGTGAGGGCATGCAGAGTGTGGGTGGCTAGGCCCCGCAGCCCATGCGTGGGGCTCTGAGCAGACAGCAGCAGCAGCAACCGCCGTGGCCCCAACTGCAGGGCCACCAGTCGCCATCCTGTGCCTGGCTCCTCAGCCCCCAACACCAGGTAGCAGGCTCTCGGTACCTGGGCCCGATGGACCACCTCCTCCGCCTTCTCCTCTGGCTGCCCCGGCTCTGAAGGAAGGACAGGGAGGGCCGAGGTGACCAGTGGGGCCTGGACAACTAGGATGCCGACCTCCGGGAGCCACCCCCCATCCTGGGCCTAAGTTTGACTCCTGACAGAGGAGAGCCTTACAGCTCCAGCCAGCTGTCAGGACCTGAGAAGATCACGGACTTTCTCCCCCTCTTCCCACCCAGCCTCAGTCCCCCACTTTCCTGGGGACACTGCGTGTGCAGCCCTAGGTAATCTGCTTAGCAATACAGATCATAAACACGCAGGAGATGTTTCCCAGGTGCCGGGCGCTGGGCTCCAGGGAAGACCTCCCGTAACCCTGCTGAGGGCCCTGCCCCACTTACAGGTGGGAGGCAGGTTGGGAGGTGGAGTCGCATAGCTAGGAAGGGACAGTCATCTGCCCCTTCCAGGTGGAGCTTTTTACCATTTTGTTACATTCATCAGAGTCTTCGCTGGTGTGGTAGTGTCACTCTAGGTCCCTTCCTTTGTCTCTCTGGGCCTTACAGGTCGTATATGACAACTTTTCCTTCCGGACCTGGGCTCTGTGGAATCTACCACCCCTCCTCCACCCAAGACTATCGGCAAAGCGTGTACTTGCAGCACTAGAGCAGGAGTGTGTGGATGTGGGAGCCAGGCTTGCCTGGCTGAATCGTGGCTCTGCTGCTTATTAGCTGAGCCTGTTTCCTCATCCATAATATGGGAATGATGACATAACAGGAGATAGCCCTCACCTATGAGGATGAAGTGAGTCAGTACACAGAAAAGCACTTTGCAGGACATGAGGCCTCAGTGTTAACTATTAGGATTAGCCAGGAGGTCCTGAAACCTGCAGATTGGGACCTCCCTGCCCCTCCCTTGCCTTCCTGTCAGTGTGCACTGCCCAGTCCTCACAGACAGCCACGCCCACTTCACAGCTGGCTTCTCCTACCAGTTTCCCCACCACCACCTTGTGAGAGCTGGGACTCAGTGTCCCAGCCTGTGCAAACGGGGCGCTGTGCCCGCCGCTGACCTGGTGCAAAGTGCGTGGCGGTGACCAGGGTGTAGAAGGAGCGGAAGAGGCGCCGACGCTGCTCAGAAGACGGTTCTGAAGGGGGAAGAGGGACAGGGTAACAGAGAGCCCCTCCCCAGCCCACGCCCCTCCCGGCCCCGCCCTCCTCTCAGTCACCTTTATCCCCCGAGGGCTCCACCGTGAAGAGGCAACGTTTCAGTTCCAGGTGGAGGAGCAGCAGCCTGTGGGAAAAGAGGTGTCACGGCCAGAAAAGAGGGGATGAGGACCCCCAACCCACTCCCCCGTCTGAGCCCTACCCGAGGATGTCCGTGTGCAGGGGGAAGCCCGCGGGCAGCGCTCGGGATCCCAGCGGCAGGCAGGCCCGCAGCGGGTCCCGCAGTGGCTGCCACCAGCGCTCCAGAAGCTGCAGGGGGCGTGGTCAGCGAGAGAGGCGGGGCCGGTGGGTGAGGTCGGGGGGATACCAAGAGAAGGCGGTTTGGCTAGAGCAGGGGAGGAGACCACAAGGGCAGAGGGCAGAGGGGACCGTGGAAGGGGCGAGGCCTGGAAGGATGCTGTAAGAGGGAAAGAGGGGCCGAGCTGGGGGGACGGTGATAGGAGCACAGTCCGAAGGGGGCGGGGCCTAAGGGGCGGGGGCGGGGCCAAGGGCGAGTCAAGCGTAAAGAGCGCACTCGCGGGTCAGGGTGCTCAGAGAAGGGCCGGGGCTCGCGGGTAGCAGGTGAAATAGGGGAAGAGCGGGACGTAGCCCAGATTCACCTGTGCATCCAGCTGGCTGAGGGGAGGGCGCGGCCCGCAGAGCAGACACAGCTCCAAGCCCGGCAGGAGCGTCAGGGTCAGAAGCCGGTGCGGCACCTGAGGCAGCCCGCAGGGTGGGCTGGCCGGAGCTCCTCCCCTTCTCATCGCAAGCCCCGCCTCCTCCAGACAGCCTCCAGGTCCCACCCCTTGCGCGCTCCTCCCCGCCCCCACCTTCCCCCTGCCCGCCCCATCCACTCACTCACCGTGGGACTCCCGTGAGGCAGGTACACCGGGTAGTCGCGAGCGGCCTGCGGCGGCAGGGATCCCACCAGCCAGGGGAGCAGCACGGCTTCCGGCATCCCCAGTCGCCACCAGCTCTCTGTCGCTGCCACCACCCGGCCCGACACGACCAGGCTGACGAAGGCCGTGCCCGCAGCCTCCGCGAACCCAGAGAGGGCTTCCTGGGTAAGGGAGGCAGGCCGGCTGCGAGTCAGGAGACCTGAGCAGGGCCGACAGTGACTTCCCAGGTGCGTAAGGGGTGGGAAGAGACGGCCATACAATTCAAAGCTTGCCTGGTGGCCATGCTCATGTGTCTCACCCTCCCTGGGCCTGAGTTCCTTCATCTTCACATGCAGGTACCATCCGAAGTCACAGTGTGAAATTAAACAGGTAGGGTGATTGCTACATAGCCTGACACGTCCTACTGAAGCTAATACTTGTAACAGCAGCAGCTATGGTTTATCGCGTTGTTATTATATGCCAGGTAGTCGCAATCTACAACCTACTGAAGCTCAGAGAGGTCAAGTCACCTGCCGAGAGTCACAATGCTGGGAGGCAAGCCATGCCAGATGAATCCAGAGCAATATTTAAGGAAGGGGAGATAGAGATCCCCGAGGCAGAAGGAACAGGATGTGCCAGGGCAGGGAAGCTGGGAAGTTGTGCGGATTTGCGAGACTCATGAGGCAGCTGGGAGAGGGTGGACTGTGGAGTTAGTAGAGATTAGGGCGAGCAGGCTGGCGGGCTCAGATTCCTCAGGTCCTCAACACCAGGCTGAGGGGCTGAGACCTTGTCCTGGGGGTGATGGAAAGCCACGGGAGGGCCGTGACCAGGGGAGGGGCAGGGGCAGCTCTCGGTGTAGAAAGATCCTTCCGGGGTCAAGGGAGGGGGGGTGTTGGACTAGAAGCCAAAAGGATAGGAAGAGGTTGACGCAATGGTCCAAGGGTAAGAGGATGCGGACTGAGCCAGGGCCAGAGGGACAGTTCTAAGAGTTTACAAGGCGTTCCCAATACCTGCAGCAGGGACCCCTCTGGAGGAACCACACAGTCCACACACTGGGTCAGGTCCCCGATGAGCTCTGAGTCCCCAAGGAAGCTGTCGATGAGGCGGTAACTGGCCTAGCAGAGGGAAAATGAAGAAGCCTAGGACCCAGGTGGTACCCAGATCTGCTGCCTCCTCCTCAGAAAACTGGCCCTACTGGGCCTTGCTGAGGGGTGTCATACAACCAAGCTGCCCCCTGAACCCACTGGGTTAGGCTGCCCCAGGGGCTTCTGGGAACTGTAGTTCCCAAATATCAGTAACCAGGTATCCTAACTTCCCATCCTCACGTCCTGCAGCCTCACCCTCAGCTCCTTCTTCAGTCTCTCTACGTTGCGGATATTGGTCAGCTCTTCAAGTCCCACAAGAAGAACCTAGAAGAACCATATAGACGAGCAGGGGACCTGGATAACTGGTTATAAGACAGGAGGGGCTGGGACTCAGACTCCTGTGTCTGCAGGAGGAGGAAACTGGGGATCTGGACTCCTTAGTCCAAGGCAGGAGGGACTGAGCTCCAGGATTTCTGGGTCCTGAGGGAGAAGGATGCTGAGAGTTCAGACTCCTGGGATTGGAAAAGAGGGTTGGGGAGTCTCACCATGGCCCCAAACACCATCTGGAGTAGTCTCTCCAGCCTCAGCTCCGAGGTGCCCTCCTCAGATGACAGAACAATGAGGGTGATGCTGTGAGAAAGGAAGGTGAGAAGGAAGAATGAGTCCAGGCCAAGGAAACAAGGCAGGGAGGAGAGTAGGGTCTGCCCTTGATCCTGGATGCCAGCTACATCCATGCCCGAGCACAACCCGCTTTTCATTCAGAGAAACTCAGGGATCAGAGAGGGTAACTGACTTGTCAAAGATCCCACAGCCAGGTAAACAGCTGACGTTGGAGACCTGGATGGCCTCGGGGTCATCTTCAACAGGGGCTATCACCCTGGCCCTGCCCCCAAGCTACCCTTGGAGACCTGTCGTGGAAGCTCTTCCACACCACGGTTGTGTCCTCCGTCTTCGCAGAGCTCAGCTGCACCTCGAGATTCTGCCCAAACATGTGGACGCCATTGAGGGAGCCGATGACAGAGAATGGGAGCTGGGGAAAGATTGGGGACTTTAGACAGGAGCCCCCAAATCCCGTCCTCTATGGGAACAAATGACTCAGGTCCCCAACCCCCTCCTCTCTCTAGATCTCCTGGCCCCTCCTCTTCGGGGAACCAGGATCACTGGTCAATTGCACCCTTGACCCTCCAAACCCAATTCTGAAACTTCCCCAGCCCCTACTCCCTTGAAGACCCAGAGTCCAAGCATCTAAACCCCTTCTATTTCGGAGATCCAGGCGCCCGGGGCCCCACCTGTTGGCGGGCAGGGGCGCCGCCACGGCTGCTCCTGCAAAACAGAGGGACCCCGCTGGATGCCGCGAGGCACAGCAGATGTACGGTGCCTTCGGTCCCCTCCTCCCCCATTTGGAACCCCCGCTTCCCAGTCCCTTCGTGGGGACAGTCAATGCCCGCCTTGGAGCATGCCGGTAGTCACACTAAGTCAGGCTGCGGTCCGAAGCCGACAGAGGGCGAGATGGGGAGCTGACTGGAAGAGGAATGGATTCTCGCCTTCTTCATCCAACTCAAACCCCCATCAACTCCTATTCCAGCACCTCCCCCAAGCCCCGTTACGCTCTCTTCCGCCCCAGCCGGAAGTCACAATACCCCTAACAAAGATGGCGGCTAATTGTATTTGCGAAGCTTCCTAGTCGCTCCTTGAAGCGGTTTGACTCTATTTAACTAAGAGAATTAAGAGCCCGACTTGAAGGTAGTGACTGCGCCAAGGCGTTGCCTAGTAACCATCACGTAAACTAGTACGTTTCACATTCTAAATTGAGAAAGAGTCGTGCCACACTCAAAGATGGCGACGGTGCCGGGGTGTTGCCTAGCAACCGCTTTGGCTTGGCTTTCCGTTTTGTAGTGGCAAACACTATGCCACGCTCAACGATGGCGACAGCGCCTAGGCGTTGCCTAGCAACCGCCATTCAGTCCTAGTTCCCTTCTAAAGCTGGAAACAGCTGTGCCCCTCTCAAAGATGGCCGCATGACGAATCCCGAGCACTTCCTTAGAGCAAAATCTCTCCCCTCACCCTCGAGGATGGTTTGGTCCGGCGAGCGTTGCCTAGTAACGCACAAATGGCATGGTTGTTTTTGCTGTTAGAAAAAGAAAGATGAAATCCTTTATTTTCCAGAATCGGAAAATAATATTATTTGTAATGAATTTATACATGATAGTGTATTGTGCAGAATGTGAAAATACTCCTCCCAAAATCCTTTCCCTAAAATAAAAGCTTTACCGTTTAACAGAATATTCACGTTTTCACAAGTATGATTATTGTGTTAATGTTGTTTTCAAACTTTCTTTTTCTCATGAAACCGTATAAGTACACTTCGTCTTTTTTAAATGTCCTATTCTAACCTATATTATGGATGTAACAAAATAGATTTAGCCTATCCTATGCTGACATGCGTTAGGTTCTCACCTCTGTGTGTTTAAAGTGATGAAGTAAATCTTCATTAAGTTATCAATTTAGTCAGCTAGATCTTTTCTCTTTTTTTTTTAACATCTTTATTGGAGTATAATTGCTTTACAATGTTGTGTTAGTTTCTGCTGTATAACGAAGTGAATCAGCTACATGCATAGCTACATCCCCATATCCCCTCCCTCTTGCGCCTCCCTCCCACCCTCCTTATCCCACCCCTCTAGGTGGTCGTAAAGCACCGAGCTGATCTCCCTGTACTATGCAGCTGCTTCCCACTAGCTATCTATTTTACATTTGGTAGTGTATATATGTCAGTGTTACTCTGTCACTTCGTCCCAGCTTACCCTTCCCCCTCCCCGCATCCTCAAATCCATTCTCTACATCCGTGTCTTTATTCCTGTCCTGCCCCTAGGTTCAACAGAACCATTTAGATTCCATATGTATGTGTTAGCATACCGTATTTGTTTTTCTCTTTCTGACTTACTTCACTCTGCATGACAGTCCATCCACCTCACTACAAATAACTCAATTTCGTTTCTTTTTATGGCTGAGTAATATTCCATTGTATAAATGTGCCACATCTTCTTTATCCATTCGTCTGTCGATGGACACTTAGGTTGCTTCCATGTTCTGGTTATTGTAAATAGTGCTGCAATGAACATTGTGGCACATGACTCTTTTTGAATTATGGTTTTCTAGATCTTTTCTCTTTTGTGAGAACAGTTGCCCTCATTTATCCAAATATATTTACAAAATATATAGTAATATTAAAAAACATTTGTTTCTTTTATGTTTTATTTATTTTTTATAAATTTATTTATTTATGGCTGTGTTGGGTCTTCGTTGCTGTGCGCGGGCTTTCTCTAGTTGTGGTGAGCGGGGGCCTCGTTGCGGTACGCGGGCTTCTCATTGTTGTGGCTTCTCTTGTTGTGGAACACAGGCTCTAGGCACACAGTCTTCAGTAGTTGTGGCACGTGGGCTCAGTAGTTGTGGCTTGCAGGCTCTAGAGCTCAGGCTCAGTAGTTGTGGCGCACGGGCTTAGCTACTCCGCATGTGGGATCCTCCCGGACCAGGAATGGAACCTGAGTCCCCTGCATTGGCAGGCAGATTCTTAACCACTGTGCCACCAGGGAAGCCCACATTTGTTTCTTTTAAACATGTTTTGTCTGCACTCTGGATTTGATTTCTAATAGCTGATAGGAAATATTAAGACATTTACCCTGCACATTAAATTACATTAAACTAGAGGAATAAGCTGCAATAAATAACAAATGAACTAAAATATCAATTTCTCCCTGTAGTTCTATGAATTTTTTCTTTAGTCCACTTATATTTATTTTCTACTGATATATTTAGATTTATTTCTATCATTTTATTTTTATATTTCTTGTTCTGCCTTTTCAATGCTTTTTTCCTCCATTCTTATCTTTTACTGGATTTTTTTTTGTTTGTTTCCTCAGTCCATTATTTTCTCTTTCTTCTGGTTTCAAATTTATACACGAATTCTCTTTTATTTTTATTGGTTATCCTTGAAACTTTACCTTACATATTTAATTCAGCAAAAAGTTAAAGATCTTAAACCCTCTCTCAAATAATACAAACAGAATATAACAGCTTAACTCCGTTAAACTCCCTCCCAGACTAACCAACTAGTGTTGTCAGCATTTTAGTTTGACTTTTTTAATGCCCTCGTTGAATATATTTCTTATTTTATGCAGGCAATATTTATTTGTAATTACGTAAATGTTTATGATTCATGTTGCTCTCCCTCTTCCTTCTTGTCTCTCAGATCATCTTTCCAGGTTAATTTAAAATTTTCCTACTTCCTGAAGTACTGCCTACCGAAAAACTGTTTCTCCCCTCACCCCATTTAAGGAACCGGCTTGCTCCCCGTCACGGAGCAAACAAGGGCACCTCTTTCTTGTTTTCACTCCCTCCTGCTGCAGCAAGAGTCCAAATAAAGGCTTGCCTGAATTTCTTGTCTGGCGTCTTATCAATTTTTATTGATTAAAGAGTCCAAGGGGGCTTCCCTGGTGGCGCAGTGGTTAAGAATCTGCCTGCCAACGCAGGGGACATGGGTTCGAGCCCTGGTCCGGGAAGATCCCACATGCCGTGGAGCAACTAAGCCCGTGCGCCACAACTACTGAGCCTGCACTCTAGAACCCGCGAGCCACAACTACTGAGCCCATGTGCTACAATTACTGAAGCCCGCACGCCGAGAGCCTGTGCTCCACAACAAGAGAAGCCACTGCAATGAGAAGCCCGCGCACCGAAATGAAGAGTAGCCCCTGCTCGCCGCAACTAGAGAAAGGCCGCGCACAGCAATGAAGACCCAATGCAGCTAAAAATAAAATAAATAAAATAAAAAATTTTAAATTATTAAAAAAAAGAGTCCAAGGACCCTGGTGGGTGACACGTGGAACCTCTGGCCAATAGCCTGTGAAGAACTGAACCCTGGTAACAATGGCAAGAATGAGTATGGGAGCAGATCCTTTCTAGTTGTGCCTCGAGGTGATTACAGCCCTGGCTGACACTTTGATTATAGTCTCTGAAGCAGGGGACCCAGCTAAGCCATGCCTGGATTCCCGATCTACAGAAACTGCGAAGTAACAATGTTGTTGTTTCAATCCACTAAGTTTTGGGGTAATTTGTTACACAGCACGAGATAACTTAATGTCCTTTATTTCTCCTATTATTTTGCATAGTGTGGTTCATTACGAACCTGACAATTCCAGTACCTGGAGGTGGGGGACCTACATCTGTTAACTGTTGTTTCTGTGGACTCTAATTTCAATCTTTGCCTCTGTGCTGGTGGTCTTTGTGATATTAATCAGAGTCCTCTAGGGAGGATTCACTTCTACTTCTGTAGGTTGTCAGCAGTGTTACTATCCTGGAACTAGATCAGCTGCCCTGGACGGCTCTTGCTTAGCTGGGGAACTACACTTAAGTTTTACAAATCACAGCTGCCTTCAGGCTCTTGGTAATGCCAGTGCAGTCCCATCTGGGGCAGGAAGTTCGATTCCAACTGCATCTTTTTTAAAATTTGTTTCCTCTGTGGGGGAGGGAAGATACTTGAAGACTACCCCTACCTCTTATGAAACCACCAATGTCACAAAAACAATGTCATATCACCTAATGTATCATAATGCCAGAAGCTGAAGTCCAGGCTAAAATAGCTCATTGTTTAACTTACCGTTTGTAATACATTAATGGAAATGGTTAAAAATCAGTTAATGGAGCCAATCACGCATTCAGCTTATCTAAAGAAAAGTTTCCTTAGGGTTAGGAGGGAATTTTAGGTACCATTTTAATCTCCTTACCAATTTATCATTTTGCCTTTCTCCAACTTACTTTTATCTTCCTTATAATTTTTTAAAAATTTAATTACACTAGTATAAAAAAGAAGGGAGCTGCTTTAGATTAAAAGAAATTTAAGCCATCTAAATATGTGTTTGGTCGTTGTTTGGATCCTGATACAAATAAAACAATTGTAAAAAGGCATTTTGAGAGAATTGGGAAAATTTGATTATGGATTTAAGTGTTCAATGATACCAAGAAATAACACAATTTTGTTAGGGGTGTTAATGGCATAGTGGTTACGTGCAAAAATATCCACCTTTTTAGAGATGCCTGTCAAGAATGTAGAGGTAAAATATGTTGGGATTTGCTTTAAAAGGGTTCATCAAAGAAAAAAGAAAAAAGGGATCGATAAAGTTCATGTGACAAAATGGTGATACTGCTGAGTGCAAAGCAATGCACTCTTTACCTTGAAATATATTGACAAACTGCATTGGAGCAAGTCGTTTTGGTTTCCACCCCCACTAGATCACCTCTGAGCCGGCTCATTTCACCCAAACCCTCCCACCCTCATGGACTTATTATTTCCAACTTTAATTAACATGACAAAGGTAAAATGCTATGTCATTGGACCCTCTGTTAGCACTTTTTAATTGTTGAAGATGAGCGGCTTTCAGATATTTGCTATTTTTAATATTTTTTGCGTGTGAGAAAAGCCTGCTTAGTTTCCTTCCCCATTAAAAAAATAAAGTATTTCTATTTTCCTTAGTTTTTATTGATTAGTAACATGTATTTATGTAGTTACAATGACTTTCCCAGTTTACAGTATCGTTTTCAACTTGGTTCATGGAGTCTTATGCAAACAGTTCAATATTTTACGCTCTCTGGCTTTGCTGTAATGATAAGAAACTCTTTTTCCAGTCTTCAGGATTATACAGTGTTATGCTTTCATTTGTTACATTTACATTTTTAATCCACCTGGAACGTATTTATGTTCTAGGTCAGTTTCTGGCTCTTCTCCCAGAAAACAACTAGCAAGTGTTGCTCAGCAACCTCCACTTGGGTTGGAGTTTGGTTTCTTTTCGGCGTGGGAAAAACAGCTGCACTCCCTTCAGAGTTGATTGCAACCTTAAAGCGTTGCCTAGTAACCCCGTTTCGGATGATGTGATTGGACCCTTCGCACGACCCACCCCCCCCATCCCCCCAAGCCAGAAAGAACTTAACTAGAAACCTAATCTCTCTTTTAGAAAACAAGGGCAGCGTACGCGTTGCACAGCAACCAGGTCTCCAGACCCTCCCATTGAAACTAGCGTCGGAATGGTCGCCCCGCTCAAAAATGGCGGCTGCGCACCGCTTTCAATATATTTCTCTCTCGACAGTTCTGCCAATAATTCAGTCTTCCACATCAGGCCCCCGAAGGGGTTCGCTAGGTCCTTTTTGAGTCTTGCACACACTGGGTGCGAAAGAGGATGGAGATAAACCCACCAGCCCTGGGTGCCCCGCACAAACATGGCCACTAGAGCGTCAACAGCGACGCAAGGCCGTCCGGCGGGGGGCGCGCGCAGCGCAGGCGCACTTCCGCTCATCCCACAGTGGCTACGGCGGCGGCGGTGGTTGCGGCGCGGGGCATGGTCCCCGGGTCGGAGGGCCCGGCCCGCGCCGGGGGCCTCGTAGCTGACGTGGTGTTTGTAATTGAGGGCACGGCCAACCTGGGGCCCTACTTCGAGGGGCTCCGCAAGCACTACCTGCTCCCGGCCATCGAGTGAGTGCCGTTTCCGCGACTCCAACCCCGCCCTCCGACTTTAGTCTTCCACAGTCTTTTGTCTCACCCCGACCTTTCACCTCCGACCTTCACAGGTATTTTAATGGTGGTCCTCCTGCCGAGACGGACTTCGGGGGAGACGTGAGTCTTGGGACTCTTGAGTTTGAGGGAAGAGGGAAGCTGGGAATCCGGACTCCTGGGTCTGAGAGAGGAGGGGGCGGGGACCTGGACTCCTGGGTCTGAGGGGGGAGGGGCTGGGGTCTGGACTCCTGGGTCTAAGGGACGGGGAGCTGGGAGCCCCAACTCCCCTGAGGGAAAAGGGAGCTGGGGGTCCCAGATGAAAAATTTCTCTGTCCTCTCCTTCCAGTATGGGGGGACCCAGTACAGCCTCGTGGTGTTCAACACGGTGGACTGCGCCCCAGAGTCCTACGTACAATGTCACGCTCCCACCAGCAGCGCCTATGAGTTTGTCACCTGGCTCGATGGCATTAAGTGAGCTCTTTTCTGGGCTTTGGGAAGGGTTGGGGGACCCTGTGACGGACCGCGGAGGAATGGTGGCTTGGATTTGAGCTGCAGGATCCATCCCCTCACATTAGTTGGCTGAAAAGGGCTGTGATGGGGATTGTGGTTTTATCCCGAAGTCACTTCTGTGGTCGGTTCTGTGTGCTTAGCTGATGTTGCTGTCTGGCTCGGAAGTAGAAAGAACTTCCCAGTCAAGGAGGCCTGTGGAACTCCAGCACCCACGTGTGATTCCTCCCTTTTCTGCCTGTTGCTTCTCATTTCTACTCTAGTTCTCCATTTTCAGATGGAGGCATTGAAGCCTGACTGCAAGAGGGGTGGGGCTAGGCCAAGATAAGCTAGGCCTCTGTGCTTTGGAGTGAATTGTGATAGTTGACATTGCAGGCTCTTGCAGGTGCAGACAGACTGGGGCCACAGCACGGCTCTACCACAACAGAACTCTCTGTCCCCTGCGTCTAATATAATTTGTCTCTAAAACGGGAAGGTTAATGGTACTTACAGTTATTGTGTTACTTATTCACTATTGGGTAACATTAAAACTTAGCAGCTTGGGACTTCCCTGGCGGTCCAGTGGTTGGGACTCCACACTGCCCCTGCAGGGGGCACAGGTTGATATCTGGTTGGGAACTAAGATCCCACATGCCTGGAGGCGTGGCCAAAGGAAAAAAAAAAACTTAACCGGTCTAAGACAACAGACATTTATTATCTCATGTGGTTTCTGTAAGTAAGGAATTCAGGGGTGGCTTCGATGGGTTGTTCTAGCTCAGGGTCTCTTGTGGGATTGCAGTCACCATGACTTTGGGCTGCAGTCATCCAACAGTGTGATTGCGACCGGAGGATCCATTTACAGGCTGGCTCACCCTATGGCTATTGGCTAGAGGCCTCGATTCCTTGCCAGATGTTAGCCACAAGGTGTCTCCGTGGGGCTGCTTGAGTGTCCTCCAACAGCTGGCTTTCCTCAGCCTGAGCAATCCAACAGAAAGAGCAAAGAGGAAGCCACAGAGCTTTTTATGATCAAATCTTGGAAGTCACACATCATCACTTATATCACATTCTGTTTAGTACACAAGTCAGTCCTGTCCAGTGTTTGAGGGGGGCGTGAATACTAGGAGATGAGGATCATTGGAGACATGGTTACCGTGACTTTGTAGGGATACTTCGTGAATTAAACGAGTTGATGACTATTTAAAACAGTGCCTGACACGTATTAAGTGCTACCTAAGCTGTTGCCGTTGTTTCGTGTTTCTGTTTCTTGGATTGCAGATGGATAATGGTAGTCCATGCCTCAGGACTCCTGGGAGGATGACAGGACCTGATTTTCATACTGTGTTCAACTCAGGGTCTGGTCAGGGTTCATTAAATAACACCAGTTCGCTGTTTTCTTTGTACGTCCCTGCAGCAAATGTTTGTTGAACACCTGCTTTGTTCCAGGCTGTATGCGCTGGACTGGGTGCTGCACGTTCACTGCAAAGTTGAACACTGCAAAGTTTCCCCCTCATGGTCTTTAGAATTCATGGTCAGGGTAGAGCAGGGTTTCTCAGCGTCAGCACTGTTGACCCTTTGGGCCATATGATTCTTTGTTATTGGGGGGCCGTACTGTGCATTGTAAGGTGTTCAGTAGCATCTCCGGCCCCTACCCCCCAGATGCCAGTGGCTACTTCCCTCCCCCAGTCTGACAAACAAAAATGTCCCCAGACGTTGTCAGATATCTCCTTGGGGGCAGAATCCACCCCATTTAAGAACCTCTGGACTAGATTGTGGTAAGACTTGAATAATGTTGAATGGGGGCTCCTTGAGGCCCAAGTCCAAGTCTAATGTCCCTCAAGTCTCTAGCACCCAGCACAGGGCCTGGCACAAAGGAGGCCTAAGGAAAACTTTGTTGAACAAGTGAGTAAATGAATGAATGCCCAGAATGCACTTCATACTCTGGTTCCCCCTGGTAAACTCCTATATAAACATCAAGACCCGACTCAGATGTCCTTTCCCTGATTCTGGCAAGCAGCCAGTTGCTCTCTCCTCTGCCCCCATTGTCCCCAGGTGTTTCCCTGTCACAGCTCTACACCTCTGGACTGTGAATGTCCAGGACTTGGGTGTTTTCCCTGCTGTTTGCTTCCAGTTGGGGCCTGGGACCCAAGAGGCCTTAAGAGACCTTTGCTGAATAAATGAACGAGTGAAAGCTGTGGGGAAGATAATTACCAGGAAACCAAACCTTCTGGTGGTGGGTGTCAGGAAAAGCAGTTAAACCCCCTTACTTAAAAATGTCAAGGGCACTGGGAAGATAAGAGGGAAATGCTTTCGGAATACTTTCATCCCGTATTCACCCTCCCCTTTAACCAACCTGGAATACACTGCACCTATAACCAAATAAAAAAGATTTGTGTGCTGTATGCTCACCGGAATCCTCCCAATCAGCTGATAAACATTTTAAGCCATTATTTAATATTCACAGTCGTCACACCGGAATCCTCCCAATCAGCTGATAAACATTTTAAGCCATTATTTAATATTCACAGTCGTCACTGTTTTATCAAGTCCTATGTAGCCATCTAAATTCAGTTTCTGTGGCATTCAGGGCCGGTCTGTAACAGAGATCACGAAGAAAGTCAGCAAGTTTTGTTCACGCTTGGAGAAATCTTATCTTTTCCTGGAACATCCATCACTTATGGAACAAAGCAGGCAGTGTGATTTTTGAAACGTCCTTGCTTTGGAGAGGTTCATTTCTGATGTTAACATTTTCCTTTCTGACAAGAGGGGTGGTTCCCCCTCCCGCCTACAGCTAGTGACCCATCAGAAAGGCTAGGGTAGGGACTTGCCTGGTGGCTCGGTGGTGAAGAATCCGCCTGCCAACGCAGGGGACACGGGTTCAAGCCCTGGTCCGGGAAGATCCCACATGGCACGTAGCAACTAAGCCCGTGCGCCACAACTACTGAGCCCGTGTGCCACAACTACTGAAGCCTGCGGGCCTAGAGCCTGTGCTCCACAACAAGAGAGGCCACTGCAACGAGAAGCCTGTGCACCGCAACAAAGAGTAGCCCCCGTTCGCCACAACTAGAGAAAGCCCCCACGCAGCAACGAAGACCAATTGCAGCCAATAAATAAATAATCAAAAAAAAAAAAGAAAGGCTAGGGTAGAAGGAAAATAGCCCAAGTGTCTTCCCCATGGTGTTGTGACAGTGCGTTTGTGCATTCATTCATTCATCTGTGCATTCATTCATTCAACAGATGTTTGTGGGGCAAATTGTTCCAGGCACCGAGGAGTTAGGGGGTATGAGGCAGGCAAAGTCCTGGCCCTCTTGGAGCCAGTGTTTCCCTGGGGTGATGGGCTGGGCGGGAGTCTGGCTGTAGGAAGTCCTTGGTCGGAGCTGGCTGCTGTTCATGTTCCTTCAGTCCCTCTGGGGGGCTCCCGGCGCCTGTTAGCCCGTGAAAGTGGGTGGTGAGGACTCAGTGCTGTGACATCGGGCAGAGCAATTGGGGGCAGAGGCATGAGGATGAGGAATCATTTCATTTTTACTTTATGTTTATTACTTGAGGGGTTTATTTAAAACTTTATGATATTTAAAACATATTTTGCAACTAGTCATGCTTTCTCCCGTTCCCCATTTTTTTTTTTTTTGGCCGCGCCACACAGCTTGTGGGATCTTAGTTCCCTGACCAGGGATGGAACCTGGGCCCTCGGCAGTGAGAGCGCGGGGTCCTAGCCACTGGACCGCCAGGGAATTCCCTCTCCCACTGCCCATTTTTAAGTTTTTCTCATTTCTTGGACAAAATATTTGTTATGTGTCTCTCTCTGAGCTGGCAAAAGGTGGCTTATGCTTACTGTTCAATAAGAAAAAAAGCCAGCTTTGGGATCTCAAAGTGGTCAATCGCACTTTCCCTCATAAATTATTTTTTAGAAATTGAGGTGAAATTCACATAACACACAGTCATTTTATTTTATTTATTTTTTAATATTTATTTATTTTTTGCTGAGTTGGGTCTTCATTGCTGCGTGCGGGCTTTCTCTAGTTGCGGCGAGCGGGGGCTACTCTCCGTTGCAGTGCGCAGTATTCTCACTGCGGTGGCTTCTCTTGTTGCGGAGCAGGGGCTCTAGGTGCGTGGGCTTCAGTAGTTGTGGCACGCGGGCTCAGTAGTTGTGGTGCACAGGCTTAGTTGCTTCGCGGCATGTGGGATCTTCCCGGACCAGGGCTCGAACCCATGTCCCCTGCATTGGCAGGCGTATTCTTAACCACTGCGCCACCAGGGAAGTCCAACTCGCAGTCATTTTAAAGTGAACAATTCAGTGGCGTTTAGTACATTGAAAATGTTGTGCAGCCACCTTCTCTATTTAGTTTTGGAACATTTTCATCACCCTAAAAGGAGACCCCGAATGCCTGAAGCAGTTGCTTCCTGTCTCTTCCCCTACCCCCTCACCCCTGTCTCCTTAGCCCCAGCCATGAAGATGGCTTGATTTCTTCCAGCACAGGAAGCTGGCAGTAGGGTGGATCCAGAGTTGGTTCATTTATCGGGGCCTCCCCCAACTCTGTGGCATTAAAATTCCTGTGCAAACCGGAGTCTCGATGGTGAGGAAGAGGAGGGCTGGGGAGTGGGTCATGAGGAGGAACAGTGGTGTGGCCTGAGCACCCTGAGAGTGGGAGCAGAGGGCAGAAGTCTACACCGGGAAAGAATTCAGGTACGGCACAGAGGGGTCATGCTCCGGTGGCTCACTTACTCAGCAGGCATTTCCCGGGACTCTGTGTGTGTACTTGTAGAGCTGGCTCAGACCACTGGGTCTCCCTCACTGAGGGCTGCACCGTCTGGAGGGGAGGTGGGCTGTGGAAGGAAGCTTGACATTCGCAGTATTGGGGGACACGTGATGTGATTGAGGGTGGGCCCTGAGATCAGGTGGCAGGTGAGGAAGGCTTCCTGGAGGAGGATGACACTGGGCTGGGTGTCTGGTTAGGTAAGCAGGGTTTCCACCTGCGCCAGAAGGGGCAGTGGTATGTGGTCTTGGGGCGGACAGCACAGGCAGAGGCCTGGGCGCGTGGCTGATCACGGAGTCCAGGGACAGCCAAGAAGCTCTGGAGGACTTGCACCCAGAGAGGATGGAGTGGAAGGTGGGCAGGGCCCCAGATGCCCAGCTGAGGGCTTGGCTCTATTCTGGCCTTGATGGCCAGGGTTGGATTTGAAGCCATTTGTTTATGTAACACACAGTTCCCAAGGCCTCCCTTGTGCCAGGCTTGGCGGGGTGGGGTTGGTGAGGCTGGTGACAAGGGAGGTCTCAGACCCCGTCCCTGCCTCGTCGGGGAGACAGGTGCTGACACAGACACAGGGGCCACGGTTCAGAGCAACAGGGCCCTTAGGGCTCCCAGAGCGGGGCCCAGTCTGCACAGATGTCCCCTGTGGCAAAGGGTCAGCCTTGCGACCACGTGACCCGAAGAATCATGGTGACAACAACTGCAGTCTAGCAGAGGCCTGCCACAGGCCACACGGGGATGGACACTGGTGACCCCTCTGTAGATCAGCTGGGGGAGAAACCCAGATCTGTGTGTAGTAGTTTCCTGGGGCTGCTGTAACAGTACTAGAAACAAGGTGGCTTACAGCAACAGAAAGTTATTGTCTCGCAGTTCTGGGTCCAGGAGTCTGAGATGGGGGGGTGGGGGCAGGGCCGTGCTCCCTCTGGAACTTAAAGGGAGGGTTCCTTCCTTGCCTCTTTCAGCTTCTGGTCGCCCCAGACATTCCTTGGCCTGTGGCAGTGTCATTCTGATCTCCACGTGGCATTCTCCCTGTGTCGCATCACATCCACGTCGCCTTTCCTCTGAGTGTGTCTGTCTCTGTGTCCCAAGTTCCCCTTCTTATAAGGACACCGGTCATATTGGATTAAGGCCATCCTAAGGACCTCACTGTAGCCTGTTTACCTCTGTAAAGACTCTGTTTCCAAATCAGGTCACATCCTAAGGTGTGGTGGAGGGTTAGGACTTCAGCATACCTGTTTTGGGGGACCCAATTCAACCCATAACACTGTGGGAAGACAGAGGAGGCCCGTGCACCAGGCTGGGAAGCTGGGGTGAGACCAGGGCGGATGGCCCAGAGAGGGCAAGGTGCACAGGCACTGGGGCCCAGCACAGGATCCTGGGCTTAGAGTCCTGGGCCCTTTCTCTGTTCTGTCCTCTGATGGGGCCTCTTGCCAGAGGGACTGCCTTGCAGGAGATGACAAATGTCCCCTGTCCTCATGCCAGCACTGGGGATAGAGCAGGGAACTCTGCAGTGTCCCCGTCCCAAGGTGCACAGTCTACGAAGAGGGATGGCACGGGTTTGGGCCCTTCCAGGGTGGCCCAGGGGCTGGGGAGCCACAGGGCCCCCCGGGGGCTGACCGCCTGGCCCCCTGCAGGTTCATGGGCGGGGGTGGCGAGAGCTGCAGCCTCATCGCAGAAGGCCTCAGCACAGCCCTGCAGCTGTTCGATGACTTCAAGAAGATGCGGGAGCAGATGTGAGTGTGCCCACGTCGGTCTCGGTCCACCTGGCACGTAACCTGCTTTGCCTGTCTCGGGGCTCCACCCCCAGCCTCTCTGTGGGGAGGTGGGTGGGCTCTGCGTGCCGGACACTTGGGGCCAGGAAGCAGGCGGTGTCCGGGCGGTGTTCTGATGAGGACACCTGGCCTGTGCCCAGTCTCGGCGTCCTCACCAAAGGGGAGCCAGCTCTGGGTCTGCTTCCTGCCTTCCCTGCTTGCCGGGTATCTTAGAGTGAGTCAGGAGCCTCTTCCGGGCCTCAGTGTTCTCAGCTGTGAAGTAGGGGCCTGACTCCTGACTTCCTGTGGGGCGGAGGACTTGCACCTCTGCTGGTGCTGGCTCTGGGTCTTTTCTCAGGGCCCCTGTTGCCACGCGCTCCACATCTTTCCTTGTCCTCGGCAGCGGCCAGACACACCGAGTCTGCCTCCTCATCTGTAACTCACCCCCATACCTGCTGCCTGCTGTCGAGAGCACCACATACTCTGGGTGCACGACGGAGACTCTGGTGCAGAAGATTGGGGAGGTGAGGACTCCTGGGTCTGAGGCGGGAGGGCTGGGGCCTGCCGTGCTGGGTCCCAGGGTCGTCACAGACTCCGTGGCCAGCGCTGCTGGCTCCTGTTGGAAGAACTATAACCCAGAGTTCTCTGGGGCAGCTAATACAGGTCTTGGGGTCTCCTGTCCCAAAGCCTGATGGGATTTGGTTTTAGGGCCAAGCAGGTGTGACAGCCAGGGCTTGGCCTGGTGGCTTTGTCCTGACTGCTTGTCCCCTCTCCTGTAGCGAGGAATATACTTCTCCATCGTGTCTCCCCGGAAGCTGCCTGCCTTGCGGCTTCTGTTCGAGAAGGCGGCTCCCCCGGCCATGCTGGAGCCGCTGCAGCCGCCAGCAGACGTGAGCCAGGACCCGCGGCACATGGTGCTGGTGCGGGGGCTTGTGCTGCCAGGTGAGGCCCGGGTGCTGCTGGGGGGACGGGCGCGGGAGGGGCGTCCTCCCGGGCTCCCTCTGACCTCTGACTTGGACTTTCTTCCTGTCTCTCAATCCCCTTCTCGTGGGGCTCGATCGTCCATCCTTGGCTCTCAGTCGGAGGTGGCTCGGCCCCCGGCCCCCTGCAGCCGAAGCAGCCTGTGCCCCTGCCTCCAGCACCACCCTCGGGGGCCACGCTCTCAGCAGCCCCCCAGCAGCCTCTGCCCCCTGTGCCCCAGCAGTACCAGGTGCGAACATCACCAGGGAAGGGACGTGCTCCTGGGGCCTTGCGGGAGCCCTGGTCCCTTGGGAGAGACCTAGTTGGATGTTGGGCCTTGGGGGTGATGGGCATCTCCCTTGAGACACCTGGAGGGTAGAAGTTTTAGGGCTGGGGAATCACGTCCCTGTGGGGTGATGGGAGTCACGAGCTCCTGCGATATTGGAGCTGGGGAGGGTGGTCCTCACCAGCCCCTCCCCTGTATCACCAGGTGCCCGGGAACCTGAGTGCAGCCCAGGTGGCTGCCCAGAACGCAGTGGAGGCCGCCAGGAGCCAGAAGGCGGGGCTGGGCCCTCGCTGTGAGTCCCGGGCGGGCACGCGGCGGGGCCGGGGGCGGCCGGGCCACTCTCCACACACCCGCCCCCACCGCTTCCCTTGGTCTCGCCCGCAGTCTCGCCCATCAACCCCCTTCAGCAAGCCGCTCCAGGAGTGGGTCCCCCCTACAGCCAGGCCCAGGCCCCCCCGCTGCCCCCGGGGCCCCCCGGCGCCCCCAAGCCACCTCCTGCTTCCCAGCCCAGCCTGGTCTCCACTGTGGCCCCTGGCCCGGGCCTGGCCCCCCCTGCGCAGCCCGGGGCACCATCCATGGTAGGTACCTGCCTTCTGGCTGCTAACGCAGTGCAGGGGAGGAGCAGCTGGCCTTTCTGAGGAGGCCCAAGGGCACGCGGGTCTTGTTGTTCGCGGTCCTCAGGGGCTCGTGGAGCTTGTGCCAAGGCGACACTGAGTAGCGGGTCCGGGAGCAGACTCATGGGGTTTGTGGTTCCGGGTGGGTGAAGACTGTTCTGAGGAGCCCGAGGGGTCCTGGGGGCGCAGGACATCAGGGGCTTGAGAGTCTTTGAATCCTACAGGGTCAGAGCATTTATGGTCCCAGGCACGGCCCAGTGGTTGGTGTTCTGGCCCTGGGGGTGCAGAGGAAGGGACCTCCGTCCCGTTCTGCTTGTTGGTTTGTCCCTCTCTCAGGACACTCCCTCCCAGGAGATGGTCTGACCCTGCCCCATGGCCCTCCTTCCTCCCCTCTGTCAGGCGGGCACCGTGGCCCCAGGCGGGGTGAGTGGCCCTTCTCCGGCCCAGCTCGGGGCCCCGGCCCTCGGCGGGCAGCAGTCAGTCTCCAACAAACTTCTGGCCTGGAGTGGGGTCCTTGAGTGGCAGGAGGTGAGTGGATCCATAGGGCCAGGCCTGGTGGGGTGCAGGGTTAGGCCGGGGTCCCCATGGGGTCGTGGGACTTGTGGTCCTGAGGATAGTCCCAAGGACACGTGGGATTTATAGCCCGGAATTCAGGATTAAGAGAGGTCTTGGATTCTCGGTCCAGGGAAGATCCAGGAGATGGTGGCATCTAGGGGACAGAGGGCTGTGGGATTCGGGGGCAAGAGGAGAAGCCCCAGCGTTTGTGGAATTTGAAGGCTAGAGGATTGTGGGATTGATGGTCTGGTGGAGGGGCCCAGGGCTCATGGGACTTAAACTGGGGTGGGGGTCCTGAGCTTCGGGGCTCCCAGGGTAGGGCAGGAGAGGTCAAGGGGATGGAGGCTTGGGACCTTTCTCACCGTGACATGCCATTCTTCTCA
This sequence comes from Balaenoptera borealis, assembly GCF_965194805.1. Taxonomy (NCBI): domain Eukaryota; kingdom Metazoa; phylum Chordata; class Mammalia; order Artiodactyla; family Balaenopteridae; genus Balaenoptera; species Balaenoptera borealis. The sequence continues at coordinate 62,493,284 of NC_138878.1, forward strand.
GAAGCCCAAACCTGCCTCCGTGGACGCCAACACTAAGCTGACTCGGTCGCTGCCTTGTCAGGTCTACGTGAATCACGGCGAGAACCTGTAGGTGCCTGCTGGGGGTGGGGTGGGCGGTGAGCTGGGGTGTGCGTCTTCCTGACGCCCCTCCCGTTGTTGCCCCAGGAAAACAGAGCAGTGGCCCCAAAAGCTGATCATGCAGCTCATCCCCCAGCAGCTGCTGGTGAGTGGCGGGAGAGGACAGCCGCCCACCCCCTCCCGCCTCTGTCCTCCCCTCCTCACGTCCCTGCTTCGCACGCTGGCTGACGTCAGTGTCTCCCGCAGACCACCCTGGGCCCTTTGTTCCGGAACTCAAGGATGGTCCAGTTCCACTTCACCAACAAGGACCTGGACTCTCTCAAAGGCCTCTACCGCATCATGGGCAACGGCTTTGTGAGTGGGCTGGGCGGGTGGGCGGCCACTCCCCATCCTCCTGGGCCCGAGGGAGCCATTTTTGATGGTGGGGCTGCCTTTGTGACCTCGGGTTCCTCAGCCTTAGCTTTTTTTTTTTATAATTACAACATGCACCAGATTGAGGTCCGTTCCACGTTAAAACCCTTGGCTCTGACGGGGGTTTGCTGGGTTGGCTTCCTGGGGCCAAGAAAACAGAAATGCATTCTCTCGCACTTCCGGAAAAGAGAAGTCTGAATGAAATCAGGGTGTCAGCAGGGCCGCGCTCTCTGAAGCCTCTAGGGGAAGGCCCTTCCTTGCCTCCTACAGCTGGTAGCCCCCGGCGGGGTTGGCTTTAGACAGCAAAACTCCAGTCTCTGTTTCCATTGTCACATGGCTGTCTTCCCTCTGTGTGTTTCTTCCCTGTGTGTGTGTCTCTGTCATCTTATGAGGACACCAGTCATTTGGATTGGGGTCTGCTTTAATGATCTCATCCTAACTTGTTACATCTGCAAACACCCTATTTCCAAATAAGGTCACATTGACAGGTGCTGGGGTTTGGAACTTCAGCGTGTCTTTTTGGAGGATACAGTTCAATTCATAACACTGAGGGAGGCTCTCTAAATAGAGCAGAACCAGTTAATGAGTACATCCTGTGGATCTGGCACTTTTCTAGGAGAGGGGACTTTTGGTGGATTACCTCATGGAATCCTCAGGAAAATTCTACAAAGAAGGTGATCCTGAGAGTTGGGAATACCTTCAACTGCAAATAGCAATACACCCAACCAGCAGAGTTTTTAGAACAGATAGATGATTGGGGTGGAGGCTTAAAACAACAGTTTACTCTTTCTCCTAGTCCTGTGTGTGTCAGCTGGGCTCAGCCGGGCTAGTCTTGCTTGGGGACTCTTGTGGGGGTTACTGCCAGGTGGCGGCTGAGACTGTGGTCATCTGAAAGCTCACCTGGGCTGGAGGTGCAAGATGGCCCACTCACATGGTGCTGTCAGCGGGGTTCAGCTGGGCCTGGCCATCGGGTGCCCACATGTGGCCTCCCCGTGCGGCTTGGGCTTCTTCACAGCATGGCAGCTGGGTTCTGAGAGGGATGTCCCCAAAGCGAGCATTGTACAAGCGGACATTCATTTGTGACACGTAACAGGACATCCAGAGGTGAGCAGCTCTCGGGGTTAGTTATGTAGCCCCATGACGTCAGGGCCAGGATCTCTGGGGTTCTCTTGGCTTCTCTCTCGTGGTTGTAAGATGGCTTTCGAAGCTCGAGGACTCTTGTTTGACTTGCTGTAGGAAGGCAAGAAGGAGGCGTGGCATCAGCTGTGTATTCCCCTCTCTTTAGGAAAGCACTTTCCCACACTCTCAGGCAGGCTTCCCTTCACGTCCTGGGCCAGACCCAGGCCACTGGGCCACCCTTGGCTGCATAGGAGAGCATCGGGGAACAGGCACCCATGAGTGCACTGGGACCCGGACGTGTTGCTACCCAAACGGAATCGGGGTTCTCTACGCAGGGGAGAAGGGCAGATGGTAGGCAACTAGCAGGGTCTGCCTCGCGTGAGAAAGCAAGGCTGACTTGGCCAGGGTTCTACAGCGGGGACCTCAATCTTATCAGCCCCTCCTCCCCCAAGAGCCCACCTCCTGAACACCCCGCGTATTAACGGCCTCACCTGACGTTCGCTAATGTTTCCCGGGTACTTCCTGTGCGTCCAGCCACGGGCAGGATGCCTGACGTGTATCGCACGTCCCAGAGTCACATCCCTTGGGACGTTAGTGCTGCTCCCCGAGGTTCTCACTGCAGGTACTGAGGCCGACAGGGTGTGGCGCCCCCAAGGGCCTCTCGGATTCCCAGTCAGTCGTGTATCCGCCACCACCATTGATCACGTGATTCCAGCATCAGCTCTGTGTTGAAGCCCCTCCCTCTCAGCCGTGGGCCCTCCCAGTGGGGCTTTGAGGAGGGCAGCCTCCCGCGGTGTGGCAAAGTTGGGGGGACTTCCTCTCTGCTCTCCTGCCCAGTGGTCAGCAAGAATCCCAGCCTCGCCCTGTTCCTTTGGCCACCCAGCTCTCTGGAGCAGCCTCAAGCCAAACCTTGAGTCTCCTCAACCTTTTAGAGCAGAAAGCTTGCCACTCCTGGCCTGTGGGGCCTCTAGAACCATCTGAAACGCGGGGGGTGGGTGGGAGGCCTCCTCCTGGTCACTGGGGTGACCAGTTGCGACGCTCTCCCACAGGCGGGCTGCGTGCACTTCCCGCACACGGCCCCCTGCGAGGTGCGCGTGCTCATGCTCCTGTACTCGTCCAAGAAGAAGATCTTCATGGGCCTCATCCCCTACGACCAGAGCGGCTTCGTCAACGGCATCCGGCAGGTCATCACCAACCACAAGCAAGTCCAGCAGCAGAAGCTGGAGCAGCAGCGCGGGGTGAGCGCCGCGGCCCCCCGGCCCCGAGCTCGCAGCAGACCCCGCGGAGCCCTCCTGGGGCGCCAGTGCTGGGCGCTTCCTCCTGCCAAATTCAGTCCTATCCCCATGTTGCCGTGCGCCATTTCTCTCCTTTTTTAGTGTTCTCGTTGAATCTCCAAGGCACAGCCCCCTCTTGGGGACCTGGGAACGTAAGGTTTACCTCCCAGACCCGCCCACCCGCCACAGAAAAGGTCCCCAGCTCCTGACAGGTTCCCTCTCAGGGCGCAGACCCTCCCTGACATGGGGACACCCCGCCCAGCCACTGATCTGCTCCCTCTCTCCCCACACAGATGGGGGCACAGCAGGCACCCCCGGGGCTGGGCCCCATTCTGGAGGACCAGGCAAGGCCCTCGCAGAACCTGGTGAGGACAGGGCCAGTGGGGTCAGGGCCCGGGCGGGGGAGGCCCCGGAGGAGGCTGTGATTCTGACCCCACCGCAGAGGTCAGGGTGTCTGGGGGCTCTGTCCTCACCCCCGTCTCTTCCCGTCAGCTCCAGCTCCGCCCGCCGCAGCCCCAGCCACAGGGTACCGTGGGGGCCTCTACGGCCACGGGGCAGCCGCAGCCCCAGGGTGCCGCCCAGGCGCCCCCGGGCGCCCCGCAAGGCCCTCCTGGAGCGGCCCCTGGCCCGCCCCCTCCCGGACCCATCCTTCGGCCCCAGAACCCCGGGGCCAACCCCCAGCTGCGGAGCCTCCTCCTCAACCCACCACCGGTGAGCTTTGGGGGCGGGCGGCAGATGGGAGCTGTGGGTCCTGGGCCTTGACAGTTTGATTCCTTTCATCTTGGAGGCGGGAGGTTGGTTTGATCGAAGGGTGTGACTGGCGACCCGCCTGGCTCCTCCCCACATGTCTTACGTGGGCTTCTGCTAAGATTCCTTGGGAGAAAGACCAGAAGCTACCTGAGGGGCTGGGGGAGGTGGGGGCTCCCCACCAGGGGCCTCTGAACTGCTTTCCTTGTTCTCCCAGCCCCAGACTGGGGTGCCCCCGCCTCAGGCCTCCCTCCACCACCTCCAGCCACCAGGGGCCCCTGCACTGCTGCCCCCACCGCACCAGGGCCTGGGGCAGCCCCAGCTGGGGCCCCCGCTCCTGCACCCACCGCCGCCGACCCAGTCTTGGACTGCACAGCTTCCCCCGAGGGCTCCACTGCCAGGTAAGGGGGTTCGGGGGAGGCCAGGTCCTGGACTGAGTATCCCAACAGCCCCGGGACCGGAGCCCCAAGACCAGTGACTTCTGGGAAGTAAAGTTCTGGGATTGAAGAATAGCGGGTCGCCCGTGGCTCTTGGGGCTCTAAGGGCTCCTGGGAAATACAGCCCAGGGGCCCAAGGAGGCAGGAGCTCTCCCCACCGTTCCCTTCCCGTGTGTCTTCCTGGGGTTGCTGAGAAACGCCTTAGGGCCAGAGAGGTATGTTGGGGGATGGGCTCCCAAAGGCTTGACGGGAAAAGGACTATCTGTGGTCCCATGGCGTCAGAAGGCGCCTCTGTGGGTCCCCCCCAGGGCTTCCTAGACCACTCAGTGCCTTGGGCTCCCAGAGGAGGAGGGAGGAAGCAGGCCCAGGGCCCTCCAGGGCCCCAGGGACTACTGGGAGATGCAGTCCCTTCCCCACTGCCCCCCAGGTCAGATGCTGCTCAGCGGGGGTCCCCGGGGCCCGGTCCCCCAGCCGGGCCTGCAGCCCAGCGTCATGGAGGACGACATCCTCATGGACCTCATCTGAACCCCCGACACCCAATAAAGTTCCTTTTAACACACGCCCCGGCTCCCGTCACTGACATCCCCCAGGACTGGGCAGGAGGAGACGGGGGGAGGCACCTCTGTCCTTGTTCTCGCTTCAGCAGACGTCCCTGAGGCCCCGGGCTGGTGAGGCCAGGGCTTGGCGGCGAGTCAGGCAGCGGGTGCAGCCTGGCTCCAGGGAGATGTGGAGGCAGCGGGCAGGGCTCCCAGGGCCACGTGCGCTCGTGGAGCTAGAGAGGGTACCAGCTGGGCCCGGAGGAGGCCTCTGAGCCAGCTGGGCTTGGCAGCGTCTGTGAGAAGCAGGAGTCAGGGAGGCTGGGAAGGAAGGCGGTGGCGCTCTAGGTGCGGAGACCACAGAAATGAACGTGTGGGGGCAGGAGGAAGCTTGGGGTGGTCAGAGGAGCAAGTCAGTCCATGCTCCTGGAGCACGAGCATAAGGGAGGGAGGGCCTAGAGAGGTGGGTGAGTGCCAGGCGGGGACGGGGCTCGGATTCCAAGCCAAGCAGCTGGAGGCTTGTCCAGGGGATGCAGAAGAGCTGCAGGAGGCCACGAGCAGGGGCCAGGCCTGGGTCGGCTGGCTCTCAGAAGGCCCCCTCTGGGCTGTGGGATGCGACAGGGCAGGACGGAAGGCAGGTAGGGGTCCGGGGCAATTTCCCTGGGGAGAGGAGAGGCCAGAGGAGGGGCTGGGCCGAGTCGGGGGGCAGGAGGGGTGAGGCTAGAGACTAGTGTGCTGTGTGAAGAAAGCTGGGGGTGTACGGGTGGGGTCGAGGGCGGTGCCCAGGACCTGGCCTGGGTGTGTGGTAGACAGTGGGCCTCCCTGAGGCAAGGAGCTGGGAGAAGGAGCCAGTAGTGAGTGCTGATGGTCCAGGGACACCCAAGTGACCAAGGCCGTGTTGGGAGCCCAGGATGTGTGTCCTTAGCGACAGTATGTGTGTGGTGGTTGAAGACACCAGAATGGATGAGGTCTCATGTGGAGAGGGCAGGCTCCAGGTCCCAGGCAGAGACCTACCTTCCAGGGCTTTGGACAGGGTGGACGGTGGAGCCGTCCTGGTGATGGGAAACCCGGCAGGAATGTAAGGATGTACAGGTTTGGGATGTAATGAGGCAAAGGGCCTCAGGTCGTCCTTAAAGAGACGTCCAGGGGACGGCTGGATACAGACACGTGGCTGGAGCACAGGGGTGCTCTGGCCTGGGGGCAGAAAATTAGTTGTCCGTTGTCAGACCCTAGAGCAGTGTTGCTCAGAGCGTGGTCCACGGCTGGACCACCAGCATCCGCATTGTTTGAGACGCCGGTTAACATCAGATGCCCGGGCGGCGTCCCAGGAGAGAGGTTGCAATCTGGTGGCCCGTGGGCCACTCTACAGATGAGTTTTGTTTGGCCTTCCCTGTGTTAGCATATGTGGCATTTTTTTTCCTAACAAGTTAGTTGTAAAAATCAGGATGATTCACACACACACACACACACACACACACACACACAAAATCTGCAGTCTTGGCTTCTCTTGACAAGTCAGAAGATCTGGCACCCCTGGGCCCGCCCTTCTGCCTAGCAAACAACGGGCTGGAGCTGCCCCTTTCCATGGGGCGTGTGCTCTCTGGTTCGCCACAGTCCCCACCACTCCCTCTTGACTCCCCCACCACGAGGCAGGAGGCTGTTGCCTTTGGCACGGGGCTTGCACTGTTGTTGTTCCTGTGGTAGCGTTCGGAGACAGTGAAATCTTTCTTGTACCCATGTCTCTACCAAAAGTGGCAAAACGAAAGAGAGAACGAGAGGGCCACGTGTTTCGAGAGAAATGGGAGCGAGCCTATTTCTTTGTGGAGGTGAAGAGCATGCCTACCTGCTTAATATGCAAAAAAATCGTGTCTGTGTTGAAAGAATACAACCTGAGGCGTCACTATGAATCCAAGCACAGTAAGAGCTTCGACCAGTACACAGAGCAGACGCGAGACGCGATACTCAATGAACTGAAAAAGGGCCTCAAGTGTCAGTAGGGCTGGTTTTGGGAAGCAGACGGGAGCAGTGGCACGGCTGCCACGCACGGTTCCGGAATCATGTGAAAAGAGTCACCTGGGCATTCCAGCCTACCGACAGCGAGTTTAAAAGCGAGCAGAAATGACGCCTCCTGAACAGAAACTCATGTCTGTCTGGACCATCCTCTAAGTCTAGCAGGCGTCTGCATCCCATGGGGAGGTGAAGAGAAATCCGAAGACTGACAAGTCCGGTTGCTTGAACGAGTCAAATCAATCGTGGCCTTTTCTATCGCTGCTCATGAACTGTTGCCACCCAGTTAGCTTTATTTATTTGTGGTGTGGAGAATCTCGATGTGACCGAAGAAATCTGTGACACGGTGCCAAGGCAGGCCCGACACTGGGAAGTGACCTGTTTTCTGTGTGTTGAGAGAAATGCACAGTTTCATGGAGACTGGTCAAAATGCCTGAGCACAGCTACAGACCGTGGTGGTGATCAAACGATCAGTGTCACAGGGGACCGACAGGGGACGCCTTGATCCAAGCACTCAAGTCAGGTCGTTGCATCAATCACCAGGCACTGACCTTACTAAGAAAGTCAATGGAACACACGACATGATGTCCGTGACAGACTCGTGTACCTTAACCACGGGCAGGCTGGTGATGAACTTGACCCGATGTATTTTATAGAAGCTCTGTGACCTGGTTGTCACAGGATGTGTGGAAGCAGTCTGAACCGTTGCAGTCCATCCACTTGGTTCATTTCAGATGAGGCAGAAGCCACACCTTGGTTCCCCTGAGAAGGTCAGTCGGAGACTTTCGATCGAGGTTCCAACCCTTCTGAACACTCTCTTTTCTCCGCAAAGACGTACACAAACAGCTACTTGAATGTATGATCGTGTTCACCCAGTCCTGGCAAAAATGGGGAAGTCGTTGGCAGGGAATATTCTGACTCCCTTTCGTTGCTGCAGTTGGTTTCCAGAAACGAAAGACATGGCCCAGACCATGTTCACCCAACTCGCGGGGTTAAAGACCAAATTCCCCCAAGGGCTCTCTGCATCCAGACTTCATGAAAACAAACTAACACTGTCCAGTTTGCCTTTGTTGGTTAATGTCGATCATGTGAATGCAGACCGCAAATAGTAGTTATTGAACGAACTACAGGGCAGTAAGCTGCTGGTTCCTAAGTGGGTTCCGTCGGAAGATGACAGCCCTACACCACTCTCCAGTGGTTGTCCTGAACCTCCGTGTTTGGAAGCGGCCACGCTTGTGAACAGCCGTTTTCCGTTACAAAACTGAATCAAGTTCAATATCGCTCCCAGCTTCAGGAGTCCAGGTTGAATTCTCAACCACCCATCCCACCATGACAGCCAAGGCCTGACGTTGACATCTGGGGGTGGCAGGGATGACGTCCGCCTGCCGGCTTCAAGTCAGGGAGCAGAAGAATTATGACAGAGAAAAAAATTTTAGTAATTAAATATTTCTATTTTTCAATTTGTATTTTTTCAATTTTGGATTTGAAATATAAACTCCAGTATCATACATGTTTGTATTATGTTCCATGCATTCACCAGAGTTCAGTAAAGATTCCATTTGATTATATTTCTGGCCGTCGACTTTTCTTATACCTGTCAAGTTCACTCATTTATGTGGCCCACCTGGCTCCTGCCGGCATTTATGAGTTTATGATCTCTGCCCTAGAACCATCTAGAACCATCTAGAACTGTCGAAGCAGATCCATCCGGGGGCGGGAGGGAGGCTGGGCGTCGGCATTTGGAACAAGCTGCCTCGGCGATTTTGACGCAGATGAGAGATGGAGCAGGAGATCCCAGTGGCGGTCGAAGGAGGGAAAAGCGGGTGAGGTTTCCCAGGCAGCGTGTGTAGCAGGGGTTTTTGAAAACTCAGATGGCTCCAGGGACCAGGCAGGTGATGGAAATGTGTGACGCGGACGGGTGTAAGACGACAAGGATTGATGGGGACTGTGGCGAACTTGGGGACTGCTTGCCCCGCCTAACTGCATTCAAATTAAAACCAAAAAACACTGTGAGGACCAAACAAAATCCGCTGGTGGGTCTCACGAGGCCGCCGGGCCGCCATTTTGTGACCTCTGGAAGAAGAAGACGCGAGGACAAAGGACAGAGGCCAGAGGAGGACCCACGCGTGAGGGTGGGGTGGGGGCCGGGGGCAGGAGGAGCAGGCAGGCACGTGTGTTCTGGAAGCCGAGTTTTTGAGGAGAGGGTGATCGACTGTGTCCAAAGCCGCTAAAAGGGAAGAAGACTAGCGGGGAGCAGCCCGTGCCGTTCCCACCGGGGTGGACGTTGCCCTGCAGGGAAACACAGGCTCGAGTCCATCTGGGACAAATTGATCAGACAAAGAAATGTTTCCAGTCACTGGTTTGGCCGTTGTGGGCCTATGAGGCCCTCTTGACCTCAGCGCCCCATTAGAGGAACCAAAGGGACTGTCACAGTGTCATCACGGGTGCCTATCATACACAGGGTGAGGCAGAAGAAAGCCCTTGGTTACGGGTGGGCCCGGAGAGTGGAGGTCTAGACACGGAGAACTCACCTCCACATTTCACAGCCGGGGTGTAGACAACAGCCTTTAAAGTACCCCCGAGAACCGGCCAACGCCAATAGAGCAAATCTTTCTGGAACATTTTTCCCTGAGCACGAGGTACTGTTAAAGCTGCTGAAGTGTAGAAGAAATGGTGCAGACCTTAGCACCTCAGTGTTGAGACTCCAGCTTCTGAACCAATGAGCTGTGTGGCTTTGGGCAGGTCCCCAGGCCTCTGTGAGCCTCAGTCTCCCCACATGGCAAGTAGTGACTTCCTCGTAGGATTGAGTACCTGGCGGGCTCAGCACAGCCCTCCCCTCAGGAGAGCTGCTATTAGTCATGGTTGTTATCACTGGCCAAAACGCACTCTTAGAGGGCAAAACTGCTTCTAAAAATGCATGCCAGTTTGTCAGTACCACCAGGGCATCCATGAAGGTTGTAATTGGATGAGTGACTGGTTGGAAACATTTCATTTCTGACCAATTTGCTTTTGGACCATGCGTTTAGAGCTGGAAGCAAAACTGGGAATTGAGAATTCTTCCACAGGAACAGATCTGGCAAAAGTGGCAGAACATAACTGAAAAAAAAAAAAAAAAGCTAGAACACTGACACGTTAATGGTTGGAAACCTGTCTTGGGTGAGAGCATGCCCACCTACTACCTCTATAAAGAAAATGTATGAGAAAAACGACACCTTCTAAAAAAGGTATATTTGTCTCAAGGTACACAATACTCACTAATATATATTTTCCCACCATCTTGGCTTTTTAAAAAGTTAACCTTAAAAATGTATTGCGATATACAGGATTCTAGTTTCATAAAGGTGAAAAACCACTGAAGTGTGTAGAATAAAAAGTGAAGTACCCTTTCACACTTCATTCTCCCCTCTCACCCCAAACACTGAGCGAACCAGCATCCTCCCCAGAGGCAGATACATCAGTTTGGTGTTGGGTTTACATGCATGTGGTTGTAGACACGTTTATAGTTTCTTAAATGTTTTATGTAAATGAGGTCAGTTTCTGTATGTTCTTTATCTTGCTTTTTTTTCACTTGAGTCATGACCATTTGTCCACATCATTCGTTACATGAGGCTTTATGTCCTGTTATTAAACGGTTGCTTTCCCTAGTCCATTAAGTGGACAAATTCCAATCCCACAGACCATCTCGGCTGCATAAGCTGTCTGTCTGTCGATATGTAACAAACCCCATCACTCAGTGGCTTAAAACAATAAGTGTTTATTGTCCTGCAGTTGCTCTGGGTCAGGAATCCGGGCCCAGCTTAGCTCGTGCCTCTGGCCCAACGTCTCTCAAGGTTGCCGTCAACTGGGCTGGGGCTGTGGTCTCATCTGAAGGCTCCACTGGGGGAAGGCCCACTTCCAAGATCACTCACATGCCTGCTGGCCGGATCTGGTTCCTTGCAGGTCCCTGGACACAGAGCCTCAGTTCCTTGCTTGCTCTTGGCTGGAGGTCTCCCTTGGTTTCTCGCCATGTGGGCCTCTTCATAGGGCACCCAAGATGGAACCCACAGTCTTTTTGTAACTCAATGGTGGAAGTGATGGCCTATCACTTTTGCCGTATTCTGTTCATTACAGCTATCGCTAGGTCCAGCCCACGCTGAGGCTGAGAAGATAATACAAGGATTATAATACCAGGAGGTGGGGGTCATGGGGGCTGTCTTTGGGTAGCTGTGTAGTTTTCCACTATTATCAAAAATGCCACAGAGAATCAGCATATACATAACATCTTTAACCCCTCATTTGTGCAGGGATTCCTGTGTGATACAGTCTCAGCTGGAAAATTTCAAAATTGAGGAGTATGCCAGTTCTATTTCTATTTATTTGCCTTTTTAAAGATTGAACTTATTTTTTGCATAAAAAAACTTCTATGGTTCACACTCTCAGAGGCTCCAAAATCAACCCAATGCATGGTCTCTCGCAGCCCCCTCTGGAGACCAGTAACCAATTTCTTGTGTATTCTTTCAGAGATCTGAACGAGCAGGTAGAAGCAAACAGAGAAATATACTCATTTTCTGGCTCTTCTATCCAGTGGCAGCCTGCTTTATATTTTTGTAAGCAGCTTTATTGAGGTATGATTGAGTTTGGATATATGTATACACTCATGAAAGCATCACTACAATTAAGGTAGTACGCATCCATCACCTCTGAAAGTTTCCTTGTGTCTCTTTGGTTTTGTGTGTGTTTGTGGGGGCTGGGTAGTAAGGACACTTAACAGATGTATCCTCTTAAATTTAAGTGCACAGTAGAGTGTCAGTAATTATGGGCACTTTGTTCTACAGAAGATCTCTAGAACTTAGTCTGCTTTATTCTGTAGATTACTTTTATCATCTGACAGAGTATCTTGCACGTTATACCAGGGCAAAAAGCCCTCTCTGTCCCTTTTTTTTTTTTTTTTTTTTTTTTTTGGCCATGCCCCACGGCATGTGGGATCTTAGTTCCCCGACCAGGGATCGAACCCACGCCCACTGCATTGGAAGTGAGGAGTCAACCACTGGACCGCCAGGGAAGTCCCCCTCTGTTTTTATGGCCGCATAGTATTCCCCCATGGAATGCCACAGCTGTCTGAATCAGTCCCCTATTGTTGGCCATGTAGAATATTTCTGATCTTTTGGGGTGCCCATTTTATTTTATTTCTATTTATTTTTTAGTGGGGTGCCCACTTTAAACTGCAACAGAACTGCCAAATTGCTCCCTCCAAAAAATATCTGGCACATCAGTGATTGTACCAACTCGTATCTTGCCATTTCACCAGTGTGGATCATACTGTATCGGAAGAGGCTGGGCAGGACACGGCCATCTCAAGGCACCTTGCCTCTGAAGGCGAGGAGAAAGGCCTCTGGGCTTAGAGGTGGGCGAGGTCTGGGTTTTTCCAATCTGGGAGTGTTTGGAACGGTGCACGTTGTGGGGGTGGGTGGTGGCTGAGAGGCAGATGTGAGAGGTGTCGCAGTGACGAGGACGGGAGGGTCGCAGTGACGAGGACGGGAGGGTCGCAGTGACGAGGACGGGAGGGTCCCAGCCCCTAGCTGATGGCCCTGGGTGGTCCTTGGGCAGGAGCGACAGAAAGTTGAGGCGGTCACGCCTAATGCCCCTCATTTTTTCCACCAACTAGGGGCCAAGGGCTTCTGCTGAGATTAAGAACGAACCTGGGGGACTTCCCTGGCAGTCCAGTGGTTAAGACTTTGCCTTCCAATGCAGGGAGTGCAGGTTTGATCCCTGGTCGGGGAGCTAAGATCCCACATGCCTCACGGCCAAAAAACCAAAACATAAAACAGAAGCAATATTGGAACAAATTCAATGAAGACTTTTAAAATGGTCCACATCAAAAAAATCTTAAAAAAAAGAAAAAGAACAAACCTGGGCTTGTGATCTCTCTCTGCCTCTCCTCGGCCTGTGACCACAGGCTCCTGCCTCACTGGTCCTTGGTTTCCCTCTCTGTAGAATGGGTTAATAAGATTTTCACGCTCATGGCCTGGTGTGTAAGTCTTCGGTGAGCTCAGACATGAAGTGCTTAGCAGCGTCTAAGACATGTTTATTATTATTGCTTTTCCAAGAGTGATATATTTTTATTTATTTATTTTTAATTTTATTTTTTTGGCCACACTGCGTGGCTTGCAGGATCTTAGTTCCCTGACCAGGGATAGAACCCGCGCCCCCTGCAGTGGAATTGCAGAGTCTTAACCACTGGACTGCCAGGGAAGTCCCTCCAAGGATGATATGTTTTTAAATTAAGTGATACAGGCTGGCACCAGCTCTAGCAACCAGTCTGACCCACTCTGGTGTGTATGGCTGAGGATCAACCAAACTCTAGGAGGTAATCAAGGAACTTTATACAATACGAAGCAGGAAGCAGGGGCCAGTTGATATTGGAGGTCGAAAATTTGCAGTTCATTTGTTTGGGAAATATTTATTGGATGCCTGGTAGGGGTTAGGGCTGTGGCAGTGAAAAGGTGTGGTCCCTGCCTTCCTGGAGTTGGCAGGAAGAAATCAGGGAGCTCACCTTGCAGACCCTGTTCTCTCATATCTGTAAGTTGAGGCTCTCATAAGCCAACCTTGAAGGGTCCTTGTGGGAATTAAATGAGAACTCCCAGTTTCATGCTTAATGAAAAGTATATGCTATTATGGGTCATTCTTTGATAGGTACAACCAAAGGGAAGGGCACAGTAGGTAGAGGGGACAGTTTAAACGAAGGCCTGGAGGCTACAGACTACAGAGCGCATGGGGTGGGTAGACAAATAGGATTAAAGAGCCGTGTGTGTGTGTGTGTGTGGGGGGTCAGATCAGACTATGTTATGTTAACAAATCCCTAAATCTCACTGGTTTAACAGAGGGTTTACCTCCCTCCGGCGCTGCCCCACCATGATAGCCTGGGTCAGGCTGTTCCCTCTGGCGGCTCTTCTCCAACAGTGACTCGGGGGTCCTGCTGCTTCCATCCAATAACCAAACCCTCCTTTAGTCTCCAACACTGGAAAGAGCAATAGAGCAAGGGCACGTGGAGCGTACACTGGCTCTTACCGGCCTGGGACCGGAAATGACGCTCGCTCGTGACGTCATGACGCTCATGCATACGCTCCCACGGGTGAGAATTCAATCGTCCCCTCCTACTGCAGGGAAAGCTGGGACAGGTGGTTTCCTGGTGCGCCCCGGAAGGGGAAACGGAAGAGTGAACACATTACAGATCCTCTCTAGAGGTGTGGAGGGTGTTCTAGGGGGTTGTACACTTAGACCCAGAGAGCTGTGTGCTGGGTTCTTGGGATATAGCTGTGAGTACGCCAGACATGGTCTTTGTCCTTAAGAAGCTCCCAGTCTAATGTGGGAGACACAAATAATTACAAATCATGATGAGAAAATTTAAGGAAGAATGTATAGAGCTTGAAGAGTGTGTATTAGGCAGACCCTTTTTTTTTTTAAGAACATTATTTTGTAATTGCAAAAACAAAAGAGAAACTTCAAGGTAGAGATCACCTTACTCCCACTTTGTAGTATAAAGTGTTATTTGTCCATGTTGTCTTCATGTCCTTGTCTATGCCACACACGCATCTATTCGTACTCCCAGCTTGCCCTTTCAGTAAAAACAATCAGATTGGTTAAACAGGATTATTTGAAAAGGACATTTCTATGTCAGGATAGGCTGGGTTACGCTGCAATAACAAACAACCCCCAAACTGCAGCGACTTAAAATAGAAAAGGCGGATATTCTCACTCGCGCTACATGGAGGATCAGCTCGGAGCCCATGCTGAGAGATCTTAAACATTGCCAAGTGGCATGGGAAAGGCATAGAGTGCTCTGGTGTGGCACCAGTAATTAAATGCTCCAGACTGAATTCACATGTGTCATTTTCGCCCATACCTCGTTAGCCAGAATTAATTACATGGCCCCACTCAAATGTAGTGGGGTCAGGAAGTGCAATCCTTTCAATTGCTGGGCCAGTGGGGAGTTAGAAAAATAGGGCAAATAGCATTAATGAACATCTAAACACTTTAAATGTTTTATTTTCATCAAGAACATTTTAGAAAGACATTCGTCTCTTCCCTCTATGTAGAACCAAGACCTTTTTGTTGTTGTTGTTTTTTTGCTGCACTGGATCTTTGTTGCTGTGTGCGGGCTTTCTCTAGTTGCGGCCAGTAGGGGCTACTCTTCGTTGCGGTGTGCGGGCTTCTCATCGCGGTGGCTTCTCGTTGCGGAGCACAGGCTCTAGGCGCGTGGGCTTCAGTAGTTGCAGCACGCAGGCTCAGTAGTTGCGGCACACGGGCCCTAGAGCGCGCGGGCTTTAGTAGTTGTCGCACATGGGCTTAGTTGCTCCGCAGCATGTGGGATCTTCCCGGACAAGGGATCGAACCCGTGTCCCCTGCATTGGCAGGCGGATTCTTAACCACTGTGCCACCA
This sequence comes from Balaenoptera borealis, assembly GCF_965194805.1. NCBI lineage: Eukaryota > Metazoa > Chordata > Mammalia > Artiodactyla > Balaenopteridae > Balaenoptera > Balaenoptera borealis. The sequence continues at coordinate 62,508,312 of NC_138878.1, forward strand.
GGGAAGTACCCAAAACCTTTTCTTTAAGTGTAAGTCTCCCAGTTCTCATACGTCACATGCTTGTATAAACTGCACCCATAAACCACAAAGTCATTTATCATTTCCAGTTCTTTTTAAAAAGTGACCTGAGAGGGACTTCGCTGGTGGCGCAGTGGTTAAGAATCCGCCTGCCAATGCAGGGGACAAGGGTTCGATCCCTGTTCCAGGAAGATCCTACATGCCGCGGAGCAACTAAGCCCGTGCACCACAGCTACTGAGCCCGCGTGCCTAGAGCCCGAGCTCTGCAACAAGAGAAACCACCACAATGAGAAGCCTGCGCACTGCAACGAAGAGTAGCCCCCGCTCGCTGCAACTAGAGAAAGCGCATGCACTGCAGCCAAAAATAAATACATTTATTTTTTTTAAAAAGTGACTTGAGAACCTAAAAACACTTATCAAGCAAACTGAAGGCTGGACCTTCCTAGGTTTTTATGAGCTTTTCTGTTTAATCATTTACGGTTGCTTTGCTTGCATCTAATTTGGCAGCATTTTTTTTTTTTTTTAAAGTAGCTCACTTTTATTCTTTCCAATGCAGGCAACCTGCTTTGCATACAAACAACTCTCTTGCATTAATATTTCATTTATCTGATAGGGTTAAGTTATTAACTTAAGCATAGCGGGCATAAACAGGTTTGGTAACAGCTACTCCTCAGGAAGTGTACAGCTTAACAGATGGGAGCAGAATTGCTTTGTCATAATAGTAGCCAGCTAGGCTGGGTAGGTTTTACAGATAAATGAACAGTGGCTTGCAAACTGGCAACTTGGGTAAGCTAGATGGTTTCAGAGAGCTGTACTGTAATATTACTAATGGAATTTCAGCCTATGTTTTCATTTCACATTCTGATGTGTTGCCATTTTGCTCATGCTGGAGTGTATCCTGGCACACCTTTCTCCATGCTTAGACAATCCTAGGAATTCATACCAACACATGTGTCCTGATGGGATCTGAGGGATGGGAAGGCATCAAGTAGGTGGAGAACAGAAAGGGCACAGAAGAGATCAGCCTGGAGAGAGCAGTAGGGGTCCCACCATGCAGGGCCTTAGAGAAAGAGTTTGTATTTAATTCTAAGGGCATTGGGAAGCCATTGGAGTGTTTTGATTCGTGGAATGAGAGTCAAGGTGGCAAGAATTAGGAGGCTGTTACCCAGGCAAGAGATCACAATGGCTTGGACCGCTAAGAATGGTGAGAACTGAGGATTTAGGGAGATTAAGGAAGAGAAGGAGGCTTCTGTCCCTACAATTCTTTCTCCTTCCTGCTGCCAGCGGTGGGGTGTCCTGACATTGTCAGGGCTCTGGAGGTAACTCTTGATATCAAACTTGCAGTCTGGGTCCAGTGAGCACTGGTTCCCTATTTGGCCACAATCCAGGCCAGATTTGGGGCTCAGGCTGGGGCACCATCAGCCCTGGGAAACCCTTGGGCAGGCAGCTTAGTGGGTCAGGCAAGCAAGGATGAGAAATATGACCTTGCCTGGGGCTTCTCCTCAAATTTCACGCGTCTCTCCTCTCATTTGCTGGTTGCCCCTCATAGATCTGACCTCTAAAGGGATGGAGTATCCAGTCTTTGTCCACACACACCTCCGCGTGATCTCTCATTCATTCTCATCAATTCCAACACTGAAGGCTCCCAAAATTATATCTCCAGACTCCCTATCTACATTGTTTAGTCAACATCTTAAATGTACCACATAGAAACAGAAGTGATATTTCCATCTCCCCCCCACTCCCACTCTCTCCTCCCATAGTCATTTCCCTTTCACAAAATGACACTTCTGTACAAGCAAAAACCTTGGCATCTCTTCACCCCTCTCTTTCATTCACTCTCTGCACAAGTCCTTTCGGCTCCAGCTTGAAAATAAATTGTGAAAGTGACCACTTCCACCGCGGCCACCCTGCCTGCGATCCAGCCCACCTGTGCCTCTCACCTGGATTATTGCCATAGTCTCTTCTCTGCCCTCCTGCTCCACTATCCCCTACAATCTTATATTCAACACAGCCAGAGGGATCCTTAAAGATGTTAATATATCAAAAATTATTTTCCAATAGGCAACATTTGTATATGGTAAGAATTCCAAATAGTCTAAAAGAATAAACTGAGTCTCCTTTCCACTCCTGTGACCCCTTCCCCACTCCATCTGCTGCCTTCTCTCCTCAGAGGTGACTCTGGGTCCCAGCTGCTTCTGTAGACTTGTAGAGACATTGTGTGCATGACTCTATGCATTTTGTGAATGATTTGTTTAAAATGTAAATGAGACTATGTCCCTTCCTTGGTAAAAACCTTTCCCCAGCAAAGTGAGACTAAAATCCAAATTGCATCCCAAGGCTATAGGACCCTGCTTGTGGCACCTGGCCACTCTACACTTCCACAGCTCTCCTCCACTCTCACTCTGCTCCAACCATACTGGCCCCCCTTGTTTTCCTTCCACTTTCAGGATTTGTGCCCTGGCTGTTCCCTCATCTTAGCACACTCTTCCAGCCTACGTGGAGTTGCAGGCTGCCTAAAGGTCACTTTCCTGACTTCTCATGGTCACCATCCCACCCTTCTGTGCATTTTCTCTATAACACTTATCACAAACTGCGATTATTTATTTTTTCCAGTGGACCTGGTCTGTTTGGTCACCACGGTATACTCGTTGCCCAGCACAGAACTGGAAATGGTACTAATAATGATTTTAAAAGGAGAAAAACTACCATTTAGGTCGTTACTGTGCCAAATATCGATACTAATACTTTATTAACTCATATGATCCTCATAACCATTTTAGAGTTAGCTATTATCCACATTTAAGAAACAAGGAAATTGAAGCAGGAAATCTTACACAACTACTAGTAAGTGAATACGCAGTCCTTTAATCGTTGAGTGAGTGCGCGAATCAATGAATGGCCCCGAGAGGCGAATGGCAAGGAGATGCAGAGGGAGGCGGGCGGAGCCTAGGGCCCGGGGGCCAATGGGCACGCAGCTGTGACTGGCGGCGTCTCCTGGGGTATCTGGCTCCGCCCAGGCCGCGCGGCGGCCGCTGGGAGTTGTGGTCCCCTGCCCACCTAGCCACGTCACTGCCTTCAAACCCGAAGTCCTCTCCTTAGGCTTTGTACGACCCGTATTCCCGAACCTCTAGGTAGGTTCCCCGGCCCCTAGGCCTGTTATTTCTCCTTTTGCTTACATGTCTTGATGTAGTCTCCCGGCTCCACAGGTCTGGGTCTCAGGGCACGGTCTTCCCTGCCACCCTCCAGCTCACTTGGTATCACCCTCTACGTTCATCTCCTTCGGTGACCCTTCGGTCTGGTGTTTCCAGCCACGCCCCCCTGAAGTGGTTTCTCTCACGTCCTCTCAGTTCCTCCCCTCCGTGCTCGAGCGGCCCATAGTATCTTCCAATTGCCGTATTCCCCGCCCCACACACCCTTTTCCCGGGGCTCCCCCAGCCCTATTTTGGTACACCCCGGCCACGCCCCCTCGCGGACGCTGTTGGTACGCGCCGCACTCCCCTGCTCGCCGCAGTGGTTTGGCCGCGGCGACCCTCTCCGGCGGTGCGTCCCCCGCGCTTGGTACAGCCCAGCCTGTCTCCCCCCGAAGCCGCGCGCCCGCGTCACTCAGTCGGTGGAGCCCCCAGCTCGCTCTGTCCGCGCCAGCCATGGTCCGTCCGCGCCGTGCCCCGCACCGCTCCGGCGCTGGGGGCCCCCTCGGGGGTCGCGGCCGCCCCCTGCGGCACCTCATGGTGCGCGCCGCCCGCTCGCGCTCCTGGCCGGCCAGCCCCCGGGGCCCGCAGCCGCCGCGGATCCGGGCTCGCTCGGCCCCTCCCATGGTGAGCCCCCCGCCCTTTTTCCAGAGCTTTCCACGGCCCCGCCCCCGCCGGCCCCTTTCCCGGACTGGCGTCTTTGTCCGCGGCCTCCCCCCTCGGGGGTCTCTCCGGTGACCCGAAGGGTGGTCCCGCCTGGGGCCGGCTTCCCCGTGGAACCCCCTGGGTGGTACGCGTCGGGCTTTCCCCTTTGTTTCGTATTCGGGATGGGGTGGCGGGGGTGGGGTACGGGGGCGGGAAGGGCTCAAATTACTGCTGACTCCGCGACCCGATTTAAACGCGGGGTGGGGGGCGGGCGGGCGGCCGGCGTGTGTTGTTGTTTTTCCAATTGGAAAGTTGCTCTTTTTCCGGGCAGGAAATCTGGAAATGGGGGAGGGGGCTGGGGGGACGGCGGCGAGAGGGCCCCGCATCGCGCACTGGCGCGCCCAGGTGTTGCCCCCGGGGGCGTTCTCCCTGGGCCCGCACGCGTCTTCACGGCGCCCGTGGTGTGTGCGCCCAGGGTTTATTTGCACGCTCGCCCAGATGTTGGGTGCCCCTACTGATGGCAGTAGGCCAAGTAAGTCTAGATCTTAAACATAAACATCTAACTTTGCAGGTATGCTAAGTTACATATGCTTCCCGAGACCTAAAAGATGCACATACTTGTCAAAAATCTTAAGGTTTTTCTGGAGCTGTAAATCTACATATCCCGACGTTTCACGCACAGCCAAGCCGTGACACGCTTGCCCAGATGCGCGTTTTACCCTAACCTGGCGCTCAAGCTCCCTTCTTAAATACCCTGCCCCAACATTGTGCGTGGCGGGGAGCTGTGGCAGCTCCACACTAGCCTTAACCAGGTTTTCTCGGATCTTGTATTCAGGTACCCGGACTCTGAACATCTCTCTAAACTTAAACATCATCCTTCACTCCATTGCCTTCTCCGTTCCTTAGCGTTCATGTCTGCTTGTTCAGAAGCGCCTCCTGGGTCCTTAAACGTACATCTTAAAGCTTTCATTCTTCTTCCAGGTACTAAATAGGCTTCCTATGCAGTGAGCAACAGAACAGGTGTGGGAGGCATTTTACACACGCCTGCCCAGATGTGAGATTTCCTTTAGGATTGCACGTAGGTCTAGCCTTTAAACATGGTCCTCCACCTTGACATGCATCCTGCTTTCGGGGAGACCTGAGCTTAAGCATCGCTGGTTTTTACACCCAGGTTAAAACGTGGTCAACCTGGTCTCCAGACACAAGCAGAGTTTAAACAGGTGTCTCTGGTGCTCACATTAACTGGGCCCTAAAGTGAGTTCACCTGGATCCCAAAGTCTCCTCCAGGTGTGTGATTTAACTGGGTTTTCTCAGACGTTATGGGCTTTGGCTGTGGTACCTGCACACCCAGGGCTACAACAGTCTTTCTCCGTCTCAGATGCTCCAACCATGTTCTTACACCAGGATGCTCTCTGCTTTTCTTCTGATCTCTTACGGTTGCCTGAATCCCAGAACCTCCTGCCCAGGTGGAGAGTATGCTTGCTCAGGTTTTTTTTTTTGCTTTTTAAGCTTCTACAAAATACAGTTTTTCCTGCCTGTTGTTATTCTGGGGTAGAAGACACCTGTGTGCTTTATAGGAAATTTGGAAAATACTCATTAGTAATGAGATGAAAAGTAACAACTATTATTTATTTCTGCTGCCTGGAAGCACCTACTAGGGAGGTTTTCAGGGTTTCCTGCTGTCAGGCTGTTTCAAAGCCTTGTTTGCTTTGAGATGTTTTGGGTTTAAAAAAAAGACAACTGGGGAGTGCCTTGTGAGTAAATTGTGTAGCTTTCCTTGGCCTTATTGATGGAACTTCTGGTGTTTTGCAGATGCTCTCAAGACGTTGTGTTTGAGAGACCCTTCCAGGTGTTGTCAGATTCCCTGTTGTAAATGTGTCCCCACCTCCCTGGAGAGTTCTGTTCTGTGTGTGCTTCTGGTTCCTTCCCGCCTCCCCGTGGTCAGCCTGATGTGGCTGCAGCCTGGGCTGTGCTAGGGAAGGCTGGCAACTGCCTGGGGAGGTTGGCGGGAGCCAGAGAGGAGAGTCTGGATTTTCTTTCTCCTTTTTTTTTTTTTTTTAAATTAATTAAATTATTTATTTTTACGGCTGCATCGGGTCTTAGTCGCAGCATGCGGGATCTTTTGTTGTGGCACGTGGGCTTTTCTAGTTGCGGGCTCCAGAGCACATGGGCTCTGTAGTTTGAGGCACGCAAGCGCGGTAGTTGTGGCACGTGGGTTTAGTTGCCCCGCAGCATGTAGGATCTTAGTTTGCCGACCAGGGGTCGAACCCGTGTCCCCTGCATTGGAAGGCGGATTCTTTACCACGGGACCACCAGGGGAGTCCCTGGATTTTCTCTTGAGGGCCTGGGAGAGCTTTGGAAGGGTTTTGAGCTTGGATGGGATGGGGCAAACCAGTGTGCCAGACAGACAGACACAACCCAGGCTGGCTTGTGCGTCGAGGGGGGAGCTTCAGGGAGGCTCTGGACCCCCAGAGAGCTGCTTCTGAGTTGTCTCAATAGAGGAATCAAAAATTGATCAGCTCGGGAGGATGAGTGGGGAGCATCTCCTGAAGAAGGTGGGGGGGATGGCCCGCTAGGATGCGAGCACAGCTGGAGCAAAGGCTGGAAGGGACCCTGCATGGGCCAGTGTTGAGGTGACAAGTAGCCTTGGGGCGGGGAAGGGTCCTGGGGTGGCAGCAGGAAAAGGACATGGGGGGTCAGCCACTCAGGGTCTCGACCCTGGGAGAAAGGGTTTGGAGATGGCCTTGGGGGTTTTGCAGCTGGGGGTCGGGGTCTCATCGTTGGGATGTCCCTTCTGGGGTATGTGGGGGACAGCTCCCCTAGCGGGCCCCTCAGCCTCAGTTTCCCTACCCCCTCTGCCACAGCAAGGTGCTCGGGTCTTCGGGGCCCTGGGTCCCATCGGGCCCTCCTCGCCCGGGCTCGCCCTCGGGGGCCTGGCCGTAGGTGAGCACCGGCTCAGCAACAAGCTGCTGGCCTGGAGCGGCGTCCTCGAGTGGCAGGAGGTGAGCGTCCGCGTCAGGTCCCCTTGTGAGTCTGCGGGGGGCTGGGGGCTGGCCCCAGGGGTCCCTTCTGCCCCTGCAGGTGGGGGGCAGGCCTGGGCACCCAGGCTGTGTCCAGTGACCCCTCCGCTCCCACCACAGAAGCGCAGGCCCTACTCGGACTCCACGGCGAAGCTGAAGCGGGCCCTCCCCTGCCAGGCCTACGTGAACCAGGGCGAGAACCTGTGAGTGGTGGGCAGGGGGCGGGCGGGCGGGCAGCGGGGGCGCTCCCCTGACCCTCTTCTTCCCGCAGGGAGACCGACCAGTGGCCACAGAAGCTGATCATGCAGCTGATCCCGCAGCAGCTGCTGGTGAGGCCCCACGCTCTGCTGCCCACCCTGGCCCCAGAGCGCCCGCCTGGCCCTGACCCAGCTGTCCCCTTGTCGCCCCCAGACTACCCTGGCCCCAGAGCGCCCGCCTGGCCCTGACCCAGCTGTCCCCTTGTCGCCCCCAGACCACCCTGGGCCCCCTGTTCCGCAACTCCCAGCTGGCGCAGTTTCACTTCACCAACAGAGACTGCGACTCTCTCAAGGGGCTCTGCCGCGTCATGGGCAACGGCTTTGTGAGTGGGGCGGGGGCGCTGGGGGCGGGCGGGCGGGGACAGGGCGAGAAGGGCCCCTTGGAAGCACCGTGGTGACCAAGTACGGCGGGAGGCAGAGCTCTGCTGGGACAACCCAAGGCAGGTGGCAGGGTCCGGGTGACCTCTCCCTGGGGGGCATCCCCGTCCCTGGAGAGCAGAGGAACCCAGCCCGCCTCCCGGCCAAGCTGGAGCCGCCCCCGGGCACGGGAGCGAAGGAAGGGGCCTGGGCCAGCCCTCCTGGGACCCAGGAGCTTGTTGGGGCCATAGCACATGGCAGGGACTTGGCATTTGGGGGCGGCCAGGGGGAAAGAGGGAGCCAGCAGTGGAGATGGCCTGCTGGGACTCAGTTTCCTCACCTGCGGTCCTGGGGCCACTGGGAGGAGTGAGTAAAGCATTGGGGGCGTTGTGAGTGCTCAGTAAATGCAGCTGGTGAGATTGTTAGAGTTGGGGATTCAGACACAGGACGCAGTGGGCGTGGTCCCTGCAAGCCTCTCAGGTCTGGGCCACAGCACCCACGTGTCTGGGACCAGGATTCAGCCGCTGCCCACACCCCCCAGGGCTCAGGCTGTGGGATGGCAGGTGCTGGGAAAGGGTTGGGTTGAGGTGGGAGGAGGTCGTCTGCCTGGAGGACTCAGCTCTGGGGTCCTCTCCCTTTCCTGGTCCCCTTTGGGACATACCCCCCTCCAGCTCCTGGCTGCTGCCTCCGGGGGGCGCTGTGTGCCACCGTTCGATGCCTGGGCGGATCCCCTTTTCTTCTGGGTTGTGACTGGTGTGGGGTCTCTTGTCTGCTCGGTCACCCCTTCATTCAGCACCGTCTGCTTAGGGCCTGGGGCCCCCAGGCTGCAGGGAAGGTGGACGTCAGCACGCGCCCTCCATGGCCTGTCCGGTTACGCTCCGGGTCCGGCTAGTAGCTCTGGGAGAGCCGATCGCACATGGGTCCAGGAAGGCCAGGGGTGGGGTCCCTGAGCCAGCGGACCCCAGGGCTGAGAACGCGCATGCCCCTCTGTCTAGACACCCTGGGTGGGGACGTGTGTGAGGCTCAGGTTCTCCCGCAGTCCCACCAAGGAGGCAGTAGCAGCTTGTGTAATGAGCGTTTATGTGGAACTTACTCTGTGCGCCGTTGTTGTGCCGTTTTACACACGGGGAAACTGAGGTCCACAGGTGACCTGCCTGAGGTCACACAGCTAGGAGGTAGCAGAGCCAGGTTTACGCCCAGGCAGTCTGGTCCTGCGTCTGTGCTCTTAACCCCCGGGCCTGGTGGCCTCCGTCAGAGGGGCCCAGCAGCAAACTCCCCAGGACAGGGCTGACCTCGGGGCACGTGGGCGGGAGGTGGAGCCCTCTCAGGACCCTCACCCGGCACATGGGGCCCCAGCCCTGACCCCAGAGTCACGGTGGGGGGGACACCGAGGTGCACGTTCACAGGCTCCCAGAACGACGCGTTTTGGCTGCACGGCGCTCCTTTAGGGTCCTGGTGTTAACCTTGAGGACTTCTGTCCCGTCGTTCCCCCCGCCCACAGGCAGGCTGCATGCTCTTCCCCCACATCTCCCCCTGCGAGGTGCGCGTGCTCATGCTCCTGTACTCGTCCAAGAAGAAGATCTTCATGGGCCTCATCCCCTACGACCAGAGCGGCTTCGTCAACGCCATCCGGCAGGTCATCACCACCCGCAAACAGGTGTGCCCTTGGGCCCGGCCGCCGCATGTGTCTGAGGCTTTAAAGGACGAGGGTCTTGAGGGGTCCGACAGGGTGATTCCCGGCAGGAGGGGTGCCCGTGGGGAGCAGGGAGGCAGATGGGCAGGCGGGTGCACTCATGGCAGGAGGGTGCCCTCAAATCCTGGCTCACGCCCCACCGGCTGTTCACAGTGCCCCCTTCACCGGAAAGTGTCCCAGCTTGTGCGGCAAGTTATACAGCTGCCCAGTTCTTAGAGGCAGACCCTGTGAGCCATGTCCCCCAGGCTGAGGGCGGGGGCTTGGCCCAGGGCATGGGGGGCGGGGGTGGTCTGTGAGGGGCAGGGCCCGCTCTGGGGAATCCTCTGGGCCTGTGGGCAGACTGGAGGCCGGAAGCCAGGCAGGAGGCCGGGCCGGGCCGGGCCCCGGGGGCAGCAGGTAGATAAGCTCGGGACTGACCGACTGGGGGCATGGAGGGCTCCGGGGAACTGCTGGGGCGCCAGCCCACCTGTCTCCTCCCCCAGGCAGTGGGACCCGGTGGTGTCGCGGGCCCCGTCCAGATGGTTAACAACAAGTTCCTGGCATGGAGTGGAGTCATGGAGTGGCAGGAGGTGAGCCCTGGGCGGGCCCGGGTGACCTCGGGACCAGGGCATCCTCGCCGATGTGGGGCCCCTCCCACTCCTGACGTCTCCCCTCTTCTTCCCAAAAGCCCAGGCCTGAGCCTAACAGTCGGTCGAAGAGGTGGTTGCCGTCGCACATCTACGTGAACCAAGGGGAGATCCTGTGAGTGTCGGGCAGGGCCCGGGGGCGGCACTCGGTGAAGCCTGGCCTCCTGACCCTCGTCCCCGCATCCCTGCAGGAGGACCGAGCAGTGGCCGCGGAAGCTGTACATGCAGCTCATCCCGCAGCAGCTGCTGGTGAGTGGGGAAGGCGGCACTCGGCTCGCCTCGGCCTTGGGGCCCTGGGGGAGGCTGCCTGTCCAGCAAGTGGAGGTAGGCGGGGCGGCGGGGCGGGGCCTGCTGCCATGTGGGTGTGAGAGGCGGCGTGGCCCTGGCGCCCGGCCGAGCCACCTCGGGGCCTCCCCGCAGACCACCCTGGTGCCGCTCTTCCGGAACTCCCGCCTGGTGCAGTTCCACTTCACCAAGGACCTGGAGACGCTGAAGAGCCTGTGCCGGATCATGGACAACGGCTTTGTGAGTGGGCTGGCGGGGCCCAGGGCCAGGTTGATGGTGGGACAGACAGAGCTAGAGCCGCTCGGTGTTTAAAAACTGAAATGAGATTAAGAGTGGACGATTCCCCAAAACTGGCTGGGCGTGATGGTAGCCGTGGGAAAGCGTGTTTGCTCTGTGCCTGGACACTGGCTCCCCTGGGGCTCTGGGCGGTCCTGACCCCATTTTACAGATGGGGAAACTGAGGCTCGGAGGCTGTGCCGGCAAGTGCTGGGCGGGAACTTGGACCAAGTCTGGTTCGGGCCCCCGGGGCTGTTCCCCGCTGCTGTCTGGGTTTACTCAGCTGAGGAGGCTGACATCACCCCGAGCACCGACTCTGTGCTGCCAGGTTTTTACCTGCCGCCTTCCTCTTGCTCCCTTCCCCTGGGACAGGGTGGAAAACCTGAGGCTCCCAAGGCCCTCACCAGGCAGGGCCATCTGTCTGCCTCCAGCCCGAGCGAGCTCTGAAAGCCCCCGGTGCTCATCTGCTGGTGGGCCTTGGCCAGTTCTCCCCTCTCTCCGGGCCTCGGTCTCTCCATCTGTGAAGTGCGGAGGTCGGGCCTCGTGCTTCTGAAGCGCAGCTGTCTGTGTCCGCTTTGTGGGTGTTCGCTGTACCGGGTCATAGCTGTCCCCGAATTAGCTTAATGTTTCTCTCTAAGTCAGCCGAAGTCATCATAGCTGTGCCATTGTGCGTTTGAGGGGCTGGTTGTGTATTTTTTTTTGCGTTAAAGAGTTTAAAAGTGGGATTCCCTCAGGGAAACTGAGGCCTCGAGGACCGTGGCCGGTCCTCCCTCGGCCCACTCGGGCTCCCCTCATGCTGTCAGCTCAGGGGGGTGCTGTGAGGGGCTTCCTCCTCGCTGCCTGTCACCACTGTCCCCTGCAGTGGCACAGAGGCCCGAGGGCAGGCATAGCCCCTTCTGGCTCTGGGGGCCTGCGAGTCCTCGAGCTCTCAGCCTGGGTTTGCTCACCTGTAAGATGGGGACGGTGACCCCTGGGCCCTGGAGAGAGAGGATCCTGTGAAAGGCGTCAGGGAGCGCTTGGTGCCTGTCGGTGCTGCGGTCGCTGTGACGCTGAGCCACGTCCCAAGCCGCGGTGACCGCATCGCCGTGGGCCAGCACCGCCCAGCCTCTCCGCCCTCGGCTGCCCCGGGGGTCGCAGAGTGGACGGAGCCCTGGTGCCCGGCCTCCTGGGGCCAGATTGGCCCCTGGTGTTTGTCCCCCGCCGTGGCCCTCGTGCGCAGTCGCGGTCATGGCTGTGGCTGGTCCTGTGGGCGTCCCGGGTGCTGGCTGGCTGGCTGGCTGGCGTGGGGGCCGCAGTCTCGCTGGAGCTCGTCGAGCAGCCTCCTGGGCTCGGCTCTAGAGCCCGCTGGTGCTTGCGCAGGCGCCTCTGGTGTCCTGTGGGAGTGGTGACGGGGCTGAGGATGGCGGCGGGGAAGGCCCGGCGTGCCCCGTGGCGCCCGTCTGCCAGGGCGCTGACCCGCGTGGTTTGTGCCCGTGTCTCGATGGGGAGGAGCGTCTGCGCCGAGGGCCCGCCCGTGACCCCGCGCTCCGCGCCGCCAGGCGGGCTGCGTGCACTTTTCCTACAAGGCCTCGTGCGAGGTGCGTGTGCTCATGCTCCTGTACTCCTCCGAGAAGAAGATCTTCATCGGCCTCATCCCCCACGACCAGAGCAACTTCGTCAACGGCATCCGGCGCGTCATTGCCAACCAGCAGCAGGTCCTACAGCGGAACCTGGAGCAGGAGCAGCAGCAGCGAGGGGTGAGGCGGCCGTGGCCTTGGCCTACCTGAGCCTGTCCCCGCCCCCCGCCCCCCACCCCACCCCACCCCACCCCACGGCTGACTCCTCCCTGGCTTCCTTCCGCACAGATGGGGGGGTAGTGGCCACCCCCCCGGGCTGGGCCTCTCCAGGAGCCACAGACGAGGCCCCCGCCGAGACTGGTGAGTGGCAGCTGGGCCAAGGACAGGATGGACCCTGGGAATTGCCTGGGGTTCGGGAAGTAGTGTGACCCTGGCCTTGAGAAGACCAGAGCAGAGAGAGAGAGGCACGCGTGTCCCCCACGGTCCCAGGCCTCCTGGGAAACGCCAGCCCCGCTCCCCACCAGGCGGTGACAGGAGCAGGGGTTTCCAGCCAGGGGCAGGGAGGGCAGGGAGAGGCTCTTCTCGTCCCTGGGGCCCTGGAGCCTCACCTGCCCAGTCCCTCCCACTATGCCCCCTGCCCCCAGGTCAGATGCTTCTGAGCAGAGGCCCGTGGGGGCTGCACCTGCCCAGTGAGATGGAGGACAGCGTCCTGAGATATCTCCAAGGACAGTCCCCACCCTCGTACGTTTCCCCAATAAAATCTTTTAAAAGCCCTTTGGCCACTGCGCTCTGTCCAGACACCCTGGCTCGGGAGAGGCCAGGCCCCTCCCAACAGCAACTGTCCTCAGACCCAAGTGCCGTCCCCAGCCCACCCCTGAGTGTGGACACGGCTGAGGCCTGGGAGTGTGCATTTCTACCATTCGCAGGAGAGGGGTCACCTCTGAGATCACTGTCACCTGAGCCAGGAAGGGACGCTGCAGTTCACGGAGCTGCCAGGTCTGCGTGGTGCTTGCTGGGCCGTGTCTTCCAGGGTCTTTGCACAGCTGGCTGGCTGCTCCTGGGGTGCAGCCCCCGACTCCCGGCATTGCCAGGCTGCCCTCCTTGCCCTGTGGGTTCCACAAACCTCACTTAGCTGGAAGCAAACACAAGGCAATGCTAGGCCGGTTCCAGTCCCGTGCTGTTGGTGGCGTGCCGCAGGCCTGGCCGGGCTCTCAGGCGCCCTTTGCTGCTGCAGGTCCAGGCCATAGCCCCGGGGTTCAAGTCCAGCGTGCAGAGCACCTCACTTCTCACGGAATCTGAGCTCCAACTCTTGGCCTCGGGTCACATCTTGCTAAAACTCTGAGCTTGCTCTGCAGCTGGCAGCTGCGTGCAGCGAACTCCACTCGGGCCCTGCCAGCCAGGATGCCCTGGCGGCCATCTGGAGCGCCAGCAGCCGCAGCCTGGAGAAGCCGGAACCCCCGTCCACAAGAGGCAGTTGTCCCCAAGGTGGGCTGAGTGTTTAGCTTGAGGCAAAGTTCCCAGCAGTGCCTTCCTGGGAGACCGGGCTGGTGGGCCTGTGCTCCCAGCCCGGCTGGGAGCAAAATGCTGGTCAAGCATGAAGAAAAAGAACATTTATTGTGGGGTGGGGAGCAGGCGGGGGGTGGGCGTCGGCTCAGCCCTCTGAGAACTGGCGGTACAGCCGCTCGAGCTGCGGCGCCACGTGGAGCCGGAACGGGATCTCCAGGACGGCGGCGAAGCCTTCGGCCAGCGTGGGGGCCTCGAGCTGCTTCCTGGCGGCAGAGGGTGGTGGGTGGAGGTGAGGCCCCACGTACAGGCTCGACCTGGCGTCCCTCCCTGCCCGCGGCGCCTACCTGTAGCCGTAAATGACGATGTCGGTCACGGGGATGTGAGAGGAGTCCGTCATGTCCCGGAACTGCGGGGGGCGGAGGTCAGGCTGGCCAGGCCGGGGCGGGGGGACGGGGCATGTGGGGGGGCTGGGGAGGCAGGGGCCGGCTCACCCGGTTGTTGTGGCGTGCCTGCTCCAGGGTGGCGCTGAAGAGGAAGCAGCGGCAGGGGACGCCTGCGTCTCGGGCACACTTGATGTACCTGTGGGGGCCGGGGAAGTGGGGAGCTGGCAAAGGGCCCGGGGCCCACCCTACAGAGGCCTCCCCTGGGACCCCAGTACCTGGCCCGGCTCTGGACGTCCGGGTTCGTATTGTCAATCACGACCCGTTTCCTTTGCTTCAGAGCCGCCTCGCACATGGTCACGCAGCGCTGCCACGAGCCCAGAGTGTCCTGGGGAACCCAGAAAGAGTAGGTCACGGATGGGGGCCAGGAGACCCAGGGGACAGCACCAGAGAGGAAGACCCAGAGATACAGGATTAGGGATCCAGGGTAGGGGTGAAAGGCAGAGAGAGGGGGGCAGGGACCTGGAGAGAGGACCTGGGGGCAGGGGGCAGAGCCGGAAAGAAGGACAGATGCCGGGGGAGCAGAGACCTAGAGGACAGCTCTGGGGGGGGGGGGCGGAGGGGAGGGACTCAAGACCAATGGAGGGGCTGCGGATGAGGTCCTACCCTGTTCACGTGGACGTATCCGGCCGACACGAGATGCTCCTGGAGGAAGGTGGACTTCCCAGCTGTGAAGGGCGCAGCATTAGTGGGGGCCTGAGAAGTCGGAGCAGGGCTGGGGCTTCTGGGGGGCAGGAGTCTCACCCCCAGGAAATCCCACGGCGACAACCACCTCGGGGTCTGAGCTTAAGAGGGAGCTGGACTCAGGGAGGCAGAGAGGCCCAGAGCAGGAGACGGTCCTCTGGGAGGGGCAGACATGATGAGCGAGACCCCCTCCCCATCCCTGCATGCCCCCCACTCTGCCCCCAGCCCACCCCTCGGGCCTCACCGGGTCAAAGGCTGGGAGCTCGAAGCGGGCCATGGGCCATTTCAGAAAGAACTCCTCTGGCGTGGCGAAGGGCAGGCCCAGGTTGAGGGCAAACTGGGGGCAAGGGCACACGTCAGACTGGGTAGTGGCTGGGCTCGGGGGGGGGGGGCAGGGACTGGATAGAGCGGGCCTCACCAGGCGGTCAGCGCAAGAGAAGTCTTTCTTCTTGCGCCCAGGGGCCCAGTTGGCTGGGCGTCCAGCTGCATCTGGAACACATGGGAGGATACAAACCCGTCTCCACCAGGAACCTTGGGGACGGGGGTCCCCAGCCCACCTGCATCAGCCCTGCGGACCCACACATTTCCCCACCCCCAGGCCCTTACCTCCCACAAAGACGCTGTCCCCGATGGAGATAGGCACACCCTCGTTGGCCTGGGGAGGGACAGGTGATAGACGACAGGCAGTAAGGAACCTATTCACACATCTATCCCCCCCAGAGCACTAACGGGTCCTGCCGGGATGCTCAGCTTGGTCTGTGCCCCACATGAGGCCTATCTCTAACCTCTCATGCTCCACACCCAATCCATCAGCGAATCCTGTCGGCCCCGCCCTCCGGCCACTTCTCACCCCCTTTGCCGGCACCACCAACTCGATCCTGGCCACCAGCACGTCTCTGGAATATTTGGTCACTCCGTCCTGGTCTCCTGGCTTCCACTTTCGCCCGTCTGTTCCCCAAACGGCCGCCAGAGGGCGCAAGTTCCCACTTACCGCGGCTCCGGACGCTCTCCTCCCAATCCTCCCGGTGGCCACCTCGCTGTGGCCCACGAAGCCTGAGAGCCTGACCCCTGCTCTCCGACCTCATACCCCTCACTTTCCCCCTCAGCCACTCAGGTACAGCCACACGGGCCTCCTCACTGCCCATGAGCACACCAGGCTCGGTCCCACCTCAGGACCCTTGCTCTTGGCGTTACTCCTACCTGGACCACTCTTCCCCTCAGATACACACATGGCTCCCTCCCTCAGCAGCTTTATATCTTTACTCAAGGGCACCTCAGAGAGGCTTTCGCTGAGCTCCGTAGGTAAACCAACACCCTGCCTCATCCTCACTCTGCTATTTTACACATCCGTCAATGCATTTATAGTCTGCACCCTCCCTGATTTGGCAGCAGGCAGGCTTGTCTTGTTCACTAATATTTTCAGCTCAAGAAGCTGTTGAACTTCAGAACAAACGCACACCCAAACGAATGAATGGATCCATGAGTGACTTCTCTCTCCACCACTGTTTTTCACAGTTTGTGAGCACTGGCCTCACATACCAACACTAGGACATGATAGCAAAGAAACTGAGAAGGCCAGCCCAGGGTAGGGGATTAGAGGAAGGTCATGCACCAGAGACCCAGAGTGGAGAGGCAGGGCAGAGAGCAAGGGGCCACAGAGGGAAAAGGAGAGCCATTGGGAGTCCGAAGCTCACCTGCTCCTGCAGGTGGTCCCACATGCCGATCACCGGCTTCCGGTACAAGCCTGCGTGCGTGGCCACCAGGACCTGTGGGTGGGGCAGAGGTTAGACACCATCCTTGGCTCCTCCTCCAGCACCCAGAGTCCTTCAAGGGCACATGGGTCCCAAGGATGCTACCCTGACCCTCACCAATCCAAGGAGAGCGCCCGGTGCCCTGGAACTTGCTACTTACAATGGGTTTGTCAGCATAACCCCACCCGGGGCCCACACCCCACTCACCCAGGGTCTCTGTTCCCCCCACCTCTCCAACTTGCTCACCATGTCATACCTTCTCCCTGGGTCTCTGTTCCCTCTGTCCCATCTCGCTGTCTCTGTTCCCCTCTCTCTGGGTCCCTGTTCCCCCCCCCAGCCCTGTCTCAGAGTCTCTGTCCCTCCACATAGCCCTTCAGCCTCCCTTACAGCCATACCTGAAAGGGGACCCCCAGCTTCTCCACCACAGCCTCCACCTTGGCCTTGAACTCCTCCGCTGGCAGCTTCCCGCGCCCAATGCCCATCTGGTTGGTGAAGATCACCAGCTGGGAAGCGGACGGGTGTCAGCCGGCGCCCTCCTCATCAGGCCCGGACCTGCCCTGTGAACCCGCCACCACGCGCGCACGCGCACACACACCTTGTAACCTTCGGCGGCCAGTTCCCAGAGCTTCTGTGTAATCTCTCGGTACAAGACCCTAGGGCGGGTGTGGAAGAGCAACGTGACGTGGAGCCCGGAGTGCACCTCACCCACCCCCTCCTCCTGTCTCTTATCACCTCCAGTCACTGGGGCCAGTGGGAAAGACCTTCCCAGAACGTGTGGTGATGAGGGTCCCATCCAGATCAAAACCGGCCACCTGGCGTTACCCAGAAAAGAGGAAGAACAGCACTGTTACACCTCTGATCCCCCTCACTCACAGGCTGGTTCACATCAACCCTGCAAGCTGGGGACTATTACCACCCACCCCTTACAGATGGAGAACCTGAGTCACAGCGGGCCTACACATCTTATGTAAGGACAAGGCACAGCAAAGATGCATCTCGGACACTGAGTTCAGAGAGTGAAATCTTCACTCTACTACCTCCTATTCCTCCTGAGCCCCTCAGTATTCCAATCTTTAAAATGGGTTTCAGGGCTTCCCTGGTGGCGCAGTGGTTGAGAATCTGCCTGCCAATGCAGGGGACACGGGTTCGAGCCCTGGTCTGGGAAGATCCCACGTGCCGCGGAGCAGCTGGGCCCGTGAGCCACAATTACTGAGCCTGCGCGTCTGGAGCCTGTGCTCCGCAACAAGAGAGGCCACGATAGTGAGAGGCCCGCGCACCGCGATGAAGAGTGGCCCCCGCTTGCCGCAACTAGAGAAAGCCCTAGCACAGAAACGAAGACCCAACACAGCCATAAATAAATAAATAAACAAATACTTAAAAAAAAAAAAAAAAAAGGCAGGCCTTCCTCTTTAAAATAAATAAATAAATAAAATGGGTTTCATATCCGACCCAGTCTCTTCCCCTGGCCTCTTTCACCTCGGAGGGCTAATAGCCATAAAAATCCAAACAGGAGCTAAGTTTTGTTTGGGTGTTAACTGCATATAAGGGGCTGTGTTCCCTCAGTCCCCAGCTTGGGCCTCACCTTGCCCCGGGGCTTCACACCAGGTGCCGTGAACACTAGCAGCTTCTGGAAGCTCTCCCAGCCAGGGGATGACTTCCTTATCCGCTTTTTCTGCTGTTCATCCTCCTCCTCCTCCTCCTCCTCCTCCGGGGCCACAGGAGGGGTGCCTGGTGGAGTGTCTGGCTGGGATTCTGGCGTGCGAGCCTCTTCCCAGCGCAGGGTCAGCGGGTGGAGGCCATTGACCAAATACAGCGTGTCCCCCACCCCCAGAGAACCCTCCAACCCTGTTCTCAGCTCCTGAGTCCCGGCAGTTGAGGGGTTAACTCCCAGCTGTAGAGAGAGAGAGGGAGGACTCAAACTGGCTCCACCCCCAGCGGCAACCTCCTCCAATCAAATAACCCGGGAAAGGACTCGCCTTTCTCCACCAGCCAATCAGATCCTTAAGTCCCGCCTCTTCACCTTGTACCACCAATCAGGGCTCTGGGAAGGTTATAAGCATCCAGTCTTACCCAATTTAAACGGGGATGGATGTTTACCACATTGAAACAGGCACACCTGTTCCCCTCCCAGAATCAGATTTTCCCAATTGGGCCTGTTCCCCGCTGGGTGGCGATTCTCCACACCCCCCACCGCCACTCCACCCCCAGGCCCCTTGCTAACGAACTGGTACCTGTTTCACTGCCACCGTCCGAGTCTCAGGGTCAGCGACCAGCTCCACTGAGGATTGAGGGGGTGGAGTCAGGATTTGAATCCTTGTGTGACTGCTTCCCTCCTTACTGGGGAGCATGGCCAACTTCAGACCACAGTATGGGGCTACAGCACCCATCCGGCAGGAGGAAGCAGTTTATTTCTAAGTAGAATTGGCTCACTCCTTGACATGCAGTACCCAGATAAAGGCCTTAACGATTGCCTGTGTCACTGGTCCTCGCCTAGGGGCAGGGCAGGTATTTTTCCGTATAGAATTGGCTTCTCCTTGACAACGCAGACCTTGGCAAGATGCAGGTTCTGGGCTTGGCCCGCTACCACCCATCTCTGCTTAGCAATATGCACTTTTCTCCATAGGATCGTCTCTCTCCTTGACAAGGGTCGTGGCCTGATTCAAGCCTTCCCGGTGGCCTGTGAGTATCGTCTTCCCAGTGACAAAGTGTCTCGGGATTGACTCCATCCGCTCCCGCCCAAGGTGTCTGGCTAGTTCCAGGTCAGGCACAACCTTTTTCTTCCTGTGCTCCCCACATGCCACCTACCAACTTTAGGACTGGCTGCACCACGCAATTCCTGGACTATCTTTCCCATTGATTGTGTTCCCGCTCCTGAAGCGGACCACACCCCCTCCAGCTCAGGCTCCTCCCTGCCCACCTTGGTTTCTGGAGCACTTCCGGTCGGTAACCTGCGTCAAGGGTCCCCGGCCCAGCACCAGGGCTTGCCCACCCAAGGGCAGGAAGATGGGAGGCGCTCCCCCAGGGGGGCTCTCCAGCCACAGGCGGCCCTGGGCCTCCACCTTGGCCATCCTGGGAGCCGGCCTAAAGGAAAGTAGGTTAATAGGTTTGAGCGGCAGCCCTCAGTTGCTAAAGGAAGTCCCGCCTCCTCTCACCCTCTACACCAGGAATTCCCTTCATCCGCTAAAGGCTCCGGAAATCCCACCCACTCGCCGGCCTGGGGCTCGCGCCGTTTCCCAGGCGACGACGCCCCACTCCTTCCCTCCGGAACCCCGGACTCCAACTTCCCACGGCAAAGGCTGAGAAACTCTAGCGCTCTCGCCTCGGCCCCACACTCACCCTTGCCCGCCGCTTGGCTCACTCGCCGCTTCCGACCAGGGAGGGCCTGCCGGAGGCGCTCTGCTCGCAACTCGGCCGGCGGCTGCCTCTGTTTCTCCGCGGACGGAAATGACTCGTCCTACCAAAGTGGGCGGGGCATTGGCTCCGCCTGGCCATAAGCCCCACCCCTTCCCAGACACAGTGCCCCTAAGGTCCCTCCGCTGCTCTGACCTTCATCTCTCCTGATGCAGTATGAGACGCAGGCCAGTAGGGGGGGTAGATTCCCTGTTCACACATTTTTTCCTCTTTCCACGTTGAACTCTAATTTTCATTCCCTTTGCCGGAGACAGTTATAGCGGGAGGAAATTCTCGTTACGATTATTGTCAGTCGAAGAAACCCCGCCCCGACAGCAACCCTACCCTGGATGCTGCAGTTTTCTCATCTACAGTGTGGGGATAATCGTTTCCACTTTGTGGGGTTACTAGGAAGATTAAATGAGTTAGTACATGTAAATAACTTATAAAAGTGTCTAGGTGATAGTTTGCCCTACGTTTTGTCTGTTGTTAGCATTCCATCGGTGGTGGTCTGATGGGACATGGGGATTCCGCGTTTACATCTTCGGACCAGGCGCCACTTGTTCTCTAACCTCCAGCTGTCTTACGTTAGTCAGAAAACTCCCGGCCTCAGCTGGAGGTTCCTGGCTTTCCTGGGCACTATGTGGGCTCAGGAGACTGACTCATTAAACTATTCCGATCCCAACACTCAAAGCCCTGAAGATTGTGACTCCACGATCATACAGGAATGGAATCCTTCCTCCCACCCCGTGAATCTCTCTTTTCTTGTCCGTAAAATGGGGACGAGTCCCATTCCCAGCGTTGCACTGAGAAGCAATGAGACGCTGCTAATTTGGCTCCAGAAAATGTTAAATGAATACCCACAACACACCTCATACTCATTTGTCAGAGGTAAAGCTCTTTAATCTCAGAGCGCCCCTCCCAACTCCCGATCCCGACCCTCCACTCTCTCCCCCACACCAGGGCCGGAGAGTGAGGCCCCCTGCCCCCCACCTTGGGTGGACGAGGGCCCTTTAAGGCACCTGTGGGGGTGGGGGGAGAGGGGCGGGAGCTGGTAACGTCCTGGATGCAAGGACGGGTTTGATTGGCAGGCTGTTGTGGGATGGAACCAATGAGAGGGTGTCAGACGCAGGAACAGGATCGGGCCATCCCTGAGGGGGCCAGAGGGACAATTGTCTGGACTTCGGCAAAAGACGACCCCAGCCCCAGTAGTGTAAAGAACGTAAATTTAAGGCCACAGGCCAATCCTGGGCACAGGAAGAGGGTTGGCCACGCCCCCAGAAGTGGAGCCAATCAGGTGGGGGAACTCAGGAAGGGTGATGGCTCTGTCGGGAGATTGGTCAAGCCCTTTACAGTGTTCGAGCCAATCAAGTGAAGGAGCTGCCCGTTCACTGTGCTGAAGTCGAGGGCCACTACCCAATCCTGGAGCTTGACTGTGCTCTTTCAGGAATGGAGCCAATGCCGTGCGAGCAAAGCCCTTGTTGCTAGGCAGAAAACGACGGAGTTGGCCAACTAGCCACGCCCCGATCGGGGAGCGAGACAATCCCTTAATAGAAAGAATCTGTCGCTGGGCAGAGAGAAAACAGACCCAATCGGGAAACTGGACAGGCCTCGCTCATCCGCGCGGGAGCGGTCGTGGGCTGGAAGGGCGGCGGGGGTTGGCAGGGGCTGGTCAATCCTGGTGGCCCGGGAGGCCGGTCCCGGATCTGACTCGGATTGGCGGGCCCCGGGGGCGGGGCAGGGGTGTAGTGTGGGGGTGGGGCGGACGCCGGGCCGGGAAGCTCCCTGGGCCTCAGTATTTCCGCTTCAGCTTCTGGAAGTCGCTGGTGTTGAGCCGTGGCCGCGGCAGGTCCCCGAAGACCTGAGTGTCCTCGGCCTCCCGCAACACCAGCGCGCGCATGCTCGCCGCGATACGGTCCAGGTCCGGCGAGGAGGGCTGCGGGAACGGCGACACGGACGGGGTCAGAGCCTACACCCTGGGCTCCAGGTCCCCTCCTAGCACTTTTGCCCCTGCGATGCCTACGGCCAGGAAGGCCCTTCACCCTGTCCTGCTCCATTTAGGGCTCTGCCACCCAACTCAAAACACCACCTCCTCCAAGAACCTTCCTGCTCCTCTCCTCCCCCCATTCTCGGCCTCCTATGTGCACACACAGAGGCCTGTCTCACCGCCGTCCTTCCACATAGTGGAAGTGCTGCCTGTCTGCTGACCATCACAGCTGTGTGCACCCAGAGGGTCTCACATCTAAGGATCCGGGTTCGGGATTCAGTCAGGTTCTAATCAGGCTTCTGCCACCCACTAGCTGTCAACAGGGATTTTACCTCCCTAGGTTTCAGTCTCCCCTTCGAAAAACGGGGCTGATAACAGGGTCTGAGATAATCAGCATAGTGATTGCTAAAGAAGGGTGAACGACCATGTCACCAGCGTCGTAGAGAAAGGAGCCCTCTCCCTGTCAGTCTCCACTGGGGAGGGGTCCTGTCATTCTGCCTGCAGCCCCAGCACCTAGTACTACCTCCCTTAGGGCCCCTGTCACCCTGAGCTGGGCCTGACGTCCAGCGGAATGGGAGAGGCCACGAACAGAAGCTGGACCCGGGCCCTCTCGGAGGCCAGCCCAGGACCCAGCACTCAGGCCTCAAAGGTTCAGTTAATTAACTGTGTTTCCACCAATGACAAACAAGGACAGCAGCAGCTGATGGGCCCTGCTAGTCTGTAAATGAGGACACTGAGAGGTGTCACAGGGAGGGGGAACCATGGGATGCAAGGCCTCCTCCCTGCAAGTCCATAGCTCTTTTCCAAAAGTAAGCTAGGTTCCAATCCCAGCGCTGCCCCTTACGGGCTGAGTCTCAGGAAGTCATGTGTATTCTCAGTGCCTCAGTTTCCCCTCTGCTTCAGGGAGCTTTAGTGATGGGAGATAAGGACCCACCCAGGCCAGCCCAGGAACTCCATGTGTAGGACAGTGTGGGAGGGAGGAACAGAGGACAAGGGAGGTGGCACAAATTCCAGGAGGGGCCAGGAATATGTGGGGTGGGGGTGGAAGGTGACCTGACCCCTCTGAGCCTCAGTTTCCCCATCCGGAGGGGATACTAAAATACTTGTGCCCTGTGCAGACCACGTATTCTATAAGTGGAGCTGTTCCTGGAAAGGAGAGGCTGCTTTCTCTACAAGGCACTGGGGCACATTACAAGGCTGCGATAGTTAAAACTGCAGGGCTCTAGCCCAAGAGCCAGCCTTATGAGTAGGAGGGGAGGATCAATCCTGAGAAACGTGGCATCCACGTCCGAGGGCTTCCTGGAGGAGACAGCTCTGAGCCCTTCCTGACATCCTCCTCCCCACCTCCCATTTGCCCCTCACCGGCCCGTTCTCCTCATCGGATGACCGAGCTTCTGTCCTCTTCTCCTTGAAGGCCCAGACGGGCA
This sequence comes from Balaenoptera borealis, assembly GCF_965194805.1. Classification (NCBI taxonomy): domain Eukaryota; kingdom Metazoa; phylum Chordata; class Mammalia; order Artiodactyla; family Balaenopteridae; genus Balaenoptera; species Balaenoptera borealis. The sequence continues at coordinate 62,531,421 of NC_138878.1, forward strand.
CGGACATGGGCAGGGACTTGGCGTACTGCTGTGTGGGCAGGGCTGAGGCCGGGGGCACTGAGTAGGCTGGGGGCCCAGCGGGGGTCTCCTCGCTCAGGCTGCCATCTGGGAGAGAAGGTGGACTTCAGCCTCTGTCCCTGCCTTCCTCCCAGCTCCCCACCCCCCTCTCCAGGGATGGGGACAGCCTGTGACACTCACCATCCGTGCTCTCAGGGTCTGACTCGCAGAAGGGGGGCAGGTCCTGGAGCGTGGTATCCTCGTCCATCACAAAGAGTCCTGTGGATGGCATTAGAGGCCCAGGCCAGTTGAGTCCCGCTGGACTCCATGCGCTCTAGACTCCAGCCACTGCCACCGCCTCCCCGTTCCCTGCACTGGCCAGGCCCTTGCAAGCCTCGGGGCTTCTGGAATAATTATTCCCTCTGCCACGAACACCTTTCCCCTGGTTATCTGACTGGCCTTCGGCAGAAATAAATCCAGTTTCTCTCTATGTGGTACATCCCCAGGTGAAAGCAACTGGCTGGACGAACATGAAATCTGTAAGATCTGTTTGGGATAAACTGACTCAAAATACAGGCTGAGAGAAATATGAGATGATTATGATCCCTGTTTGACAAATGGGGACCCGGAGGCACAGAGAGATTCACTCACTTGCCCTTAGTCCCACATCTAATAAGTGGTGTCACCAGGATTTGAACCCAGGCCACCTGGCTCCAGAGTCTGTGCCCTTAACTCTATGAGGGTTTCTCCAGCAACAGTGAGGAAGTCAGCCATTGGTAGTAGCAGTAACAAATGAGTAACTACTTACTGGATCCCCCACCCACCCACTGCCAGAGAACTCCTACTCACTCTTCAAAGCCCTAATGTTACAGTGCAGTCTCTGGGAAGCATCCAACCTCCACGTTTCCCCCAGTGCAGCTAGTTGCTTCTTCGGCTGTTGCTTGTATCCCTGACTCCTCTTTAACTCCTGTCTTTGCTCTCACAGGCATTAGGCACCCCAGATTTGGAAACAAGTTCTGTTCTACTCATGCACCCGGCTCAGGAGGCTCCCTCCCCCGCCATGGCCTCCACAGGGCACTGCTTCATGTCAGGACTCCAATTCCTTGGCCAGACCCAGAGTCCCTAGAGAAAAAACCCCAAGTTGGCTTTCTCTGTGCCCAGCATCTCCCAGCACAGAGCTGGCCCCCGGACGTGTTGGAAGGAAACTGAAGCTCAGAGAAGAGAAATGATTCGCTCAAGGTCACAGAGTGAGTCACAGGCAAGCCTGCAGCTTCCATGAACATTAGGGCTCAGAGACAAGCAAGCTGTACCCCTCCAGAAAAACCCACTGAGGAGGTAACTTACCAAGAACCACCCCGGCCCCTGCCCCTGCCCTTCTCACCTCCATTATCGCTGACGCCCAGCCGCTCCCCAGAGGTCTCTGTCTCCGTTGGCTCGTCCTCGTCCTCCTCATCTTCCTCCCTGGCTAGGGTAGGCCGGGGTGGGCTCCGTGCAGGGCTGGGCGGCTGCGGTGCTGGTGGGGGCACGGGGGGCCGGGCGGCGGCGGCAGCCCGGTGGGCCAGGGCGATGTCGTGGAGGCAGCGGCGGGCAGCCTCGGCCAGGGCCCCTCGACCGTGGGCTGCATAGGCGCAGGGGCCCGGGCGAGGGGGCGGGGGGGGCGCAGCCGTCAGCAGCACCAGCTCCGTGCCCGTCCGGGCCCGGAAGCGCTCGGCAGCCCCCACCACCGCCTCCCACAGCTCCTCGGGGCGCCCCGACGCCATCCGCGCCCTGCGGGGCAGAGCAGGACACAGTGGGCTGAGGCTTGGCTGACTTCGCCGTCCACACCCAGCCCCGTGTGTCCACCAGCCCCTGGACTCCACCCCCATCCCTCCTCTCCACCTGATCCCAGCTGAGCTCCGCATCTTTCCCCCAGCCCCCTACTCCCCCAGGGCTCCTCCCCGTCCAGCCCTCCAGGCCCTGTCCTCAGCCCCCAGCCCCATCCCTCGTCCCCACAGCCCCGCTCTCTCCTCTTGGCCCTGCCCTGTCCAATACGGGAGCCATCAGCTACATGTGACTAGGGAGCACTTGAGATGTAACTGATCCAAAGTGAGAGGTGCCACGAGTGTGAAATCCACTCGGGGTTTTCGAGACTTAGCACAAAAAGGTAGGATGTAAGATATCTCATGAGCAATCTGAAGTTGATTAAATGTTGAAATGATCACATTTATTTATGCTGGCTAAATAAAATATAGGGTGAAAGTGAATTTCATCTGTTTTCTTTCCACTTTTTTAATGTGGCTCAAACAAGATTTGAAATTATGCAGGTGGCTCAGATCATATTTCTGATGGACGGTGCTGCCCTGGACCATCGCCCCAGCCTCCAGTCCAGCTGGCACACAGCCCCCCAGGGGGTCCTTCTACCCCTGGAGCTGCCTCAGCTCCTCCCCCGCATCCCCAGGACAAGGTCACAGCCCCTCAGCCCGACACTGGAGGGCCTGCCCCCGGCCTCACAGCCTTACACGCTCCTTCAGTCAAGGTGGACCCCCTCTGCCTGGACCACTTGTCGTCCATGTACTTGTCACTCCTGCACTCACCCCTAGCTCAGGTTGGCCCCTCCCCACCTGTGGGCTCCCACAATGTCTGAGTGACCCCCGTTCTAGCACATATCCCCCTGGGAGCACTGCCTAGATCCACATCCATTTCCCCAGCCAGTGTGGGCGTCCCCTGTCAGATTCATCTCTGAGACACCAGCCTTGCCCAGCACATGCCAGGTCTCAGAGAGCGGGGGTTGAGCAGAAAATGGGGTGCTGGCTGTCCTCTGCCCACAAAGCTCTTGCACTTCCTACAAGACTGTCCGGCAGGTCCTCTGGAAGTCTTCCCTGACCCGCAGGATGGATCAGATGCCTTCCCTAGACCCACAATGCCCTGGGCTACCTCCACTATAGCTCATGTCACACGAGCCTGTGACAGCTGTACCTCTGGCTGCCTCCTCCATCAGAGTATGAGCAACCCGAGGTCAGTGATCCGTGGCCCCAGGACAGGTCTGCCCTAAGCAGATAATCTGCTTGGATGCATCCCCTTACAAGGTGAGAAGAACAAGGGACAAGGGGCCTGGCTTCCTGCCCTGACTGCTGTGTGACCTTGCACCACTGAATGGCCTTCTCTGTGCCTGTCTTCTCCCTGTAAACCAGTGGTTGAGCTAGGCCTGCTGGGCCGCTGAGGAGCCTCCGCAGAGAAGCAGCAAGCTCCCCGTCACTGGAGGGATTCAAGCAGGGCTGTGATCTAGCCCTCCAGGGCTGTAGAAGTTTGATTTCAATTCGCAGGCCCTTTGTGACTCAAGATCATAGAAGCCAGTGTTTGCTGAGCACCTACTCTGTGCAGGAACTCTGTACCTGTCATCTCCCCTCCTACCTGACCCACAAAGGTGGGAGCTGTTACCTTACATATGAGGCAGTTGAAGCTCACTGAGTACAATGCCCTTGCAGTGAGGCACAACCAGTACCAGTCCTGACAGACCCTGAAGCAAGTTTATACCACACCTCCCACAGGCTATGCAGGGACCCGAGTGTGTCATCAACAATCTCATTCCACCCTCCCACCAGCCCTATGAGGGAGGAGCTATGATCACCCCACTTTACAGTTGCAAATGGAGGCCCGGGGAGATTCAATATCTTGCCTGGGGTCATTCAGCTAGAGAGATGGACGGCTGGGACCTGGATCTGGCAACCTGTTCTTAATCCCAAATGCCATCCTGCCTACCTTATGAGGAAAGATTTATGATCTCCTAGTCCAGATGGGAAAAGTGAGGCTCAGAGAGCTTAAGGCACTGGTCAGAAGGCACACAGCTAGAAAGGGCAGAAGTGGGGTGAAACTGCTGTCTGCCTGACTCCAAAACCCAACAGAACTGGGAGCTGCACAGGGTCTCACAGCCACTCCTTGGGTCATCCCCATCTGATGGAGGAAACTGAGGCTCAGGGCAGGGAAATGACTGGTCCAATGTCACAAAGCCTTGTAGTGCTAGGCCAGGGGGCTCTCACTCCCTTGGGACACCAAGATTCAACTCCTCTCTTAGACGACATCTCTAAGAGCAGATCAAACTCCTATAGCTTAGAATAGCTGAAAAGAGTGAAGTGGGAGTGAGTGGGTCATGAGTGTCCCACACACCTCAAAGAGGAGAAGGGTGATTCATTCAGACCTCTCTGCCTAGGCTTGGGAGCTCTCTGGCGTCGGTTACCCAACAGGAGAGTAGCCAAGCCAAGTACCCCACAGGAGAGTCTCCCACCCCTTCAGCTTCCGGAGGAAGTCCTGTATCTTCCAAGGAGCTTAGAGATGGAAGATCCCCCCTCCCCCCAAATGGAGGTGTTCAAGATTAGGGAGAGAGGGAGGTAAGACCTGTCCTCCACAGGAGGAGGAAGGGACAGGTAAGGTGACTGGCCTTTTAGGATGAGGTGAGGAGATGAAGTGAGGAAAGTGACTCCAGGAAGAGACGAGGAAAGAGGAAAAGCCCCCCAAGGAATGAGGGATGCTAGCGAAGTCCCCTCCAACCACCTGTCAAACTGGAAGTAAACCCCTCCCCCGCCCCAAGGTGGGAGGAACTCGAGGATGCACCCAGGGGCCGGGGGCAGGTTAATGTCTGGGGTCTTTCTCTACCGCTCAGAGTCCCCACTTCGCCCGGGGGTCCAGGGAAAAACCCACTTCTCTAGGAAGAAAACAGGAAAGCCCGCCCAGGTGGGGGCCAGGACCGGAAGTCCCTCCTTTGGACGGGTGAGGGGCGCCCCGAGGCCCCACCGAGTAACCCCCCGACCCTGTGGACATGGTCCACGGCCAAAGTAAAGATCCTAGTGGGTCTAGAGACCGGAGGATAAGGCTGTCTAAGCGTTGTCTCGGGTCAGACACGACGGTTCCCGCGGGCGACACCTTTCCAGCGCTCAGCGTAGGGTCACTGGGCGATTTCTGCCCTCTGATCTACGCTGGCTATACCCCTCCCGCGAGCGGCTCGCCCTCCCTGCGCCCCTCTCCTCCGGACTGCCAAATTCTCCCCACACCGCGGTTCACAACGCCGCCTCCACTCACGTGCCCGTAGCCAGCATGGCCGGCCCGGCACCGTCGCCGCCCTCAAAAGACATGGCGGCGCCTTGCGTCACTTCCGCGTGGTTGGCCCACCTCCAATCTGCACACTCCGCCTCCCTTATCCCGGCCGCCCGAGACCAACATGGCGGCCACGGGGGCTTCGCCGGATCACAGTGGGGCAATAGCGACGGCAGGGTGCCCATAAGAAAGATGGTGAAAGAAAAGCTTCAGCTTGCTCGGAAACATTTCCCCAATAAATACGGGGAAAATGCGCACGCACACTCAGGACCACAGTATACTAATGCAAGCGACCTAACGTCCCTCCCCCATAATAACCTCTTCCACAGAACTGGTGGAAAGCAGGGCCCGTTAATGACATGGCAACCAGCCTGGCATCATTTGCCCATAATGTATATATGGGCTCTCTCTCCAGCCTATCCCCCTCAGCACCAAGGCTGGCAAAGATCCAACATGGCATCCTTTCTTGCTTCGGTTTGCCCAGCTTCAATATGGCGGCTCAGAACGCTTTCTCTTGCCGGTGACTCAGGAATTCGTCTGGGACCGCTTCGTCCCCGGGGATACTGACGGCTTCATCCCGTTAACCCGAGTCCTTCGGGGCCTCGTGGGATGTACAGCTCCTCTCACCTTTTTCTTTAACTGTTTCGCTCTTCCAGGACCTTGCTTTCGCGCCCCGCAGAGAGATGGGACTGCCCCGCATTAACATGGCCGCAGCTGACCGGCCTTGTCCGTGCCCTCGAGCAAAATGGCATCTCTTTGGCTTCGATGCCAGTACACAATATGGAGAAAGGAGTAGGCCTTTCGGAGCCAGTTTGAGCGAGGGGGTGGAGCTCTTGGACCCGCCCCCTTGTTTACTTCTCCTTTAGGACTGTTTTACTGTGCCTGCGCACTGGCCGCTCCACCTTTAACGTCTGTGACGTGACTTGAAACCTCGTGGTTCAAGTTTAACCACCCCATTCTGAAAAATGGTTACACCCATTCCTATTCCAGAACAGATGGGGACGCCACCACTGTCTGGGCTTGAGGGGAGTCTCCTATCCGGATGTGACAGCACGCTGACCCGGAAAAGGAGGGAGCCGGGGCAGTGAGGCCTCGGCCGCGGCTATGGAGGGCGCCGGTTACAGGGTAAGCACTGAAGACGCATTCTTTCGCTTCTGTCTATGCGAAACACCGCCCTCCGATGGTCTGCTTCTTTCTCAGGCCTTGCAGGGACTCTGGGAGCCCAGCACCTCCTTAACAAGCACACCATTCCCTTAATAAACGCGCTGTCACCCTTCCTTCCACTGCCCTAGGGAGACCCATATCATTTAGCCCCGCCCCCTGGGCCTCGCCCAGTTTGGAATGCACTCCCCCTTTCTCCCCTCCCCATCCTCCGGAGTGCCAGAGAAGCCTGGATCTATACAGGCTTCACTCCGGGCCCCATCCCCTAGGTAAATGTACCCGGGCCCCGCCCCCTGGTGAATAGCTCCTCCCCCGAGTCTGCTCCCATTGGCTCTCTTTAGGGCCCCGCCCCCTTGAGTGTCTTCCCACGCTTGGGCCCTGCCCCTCAATGGTCCCGTTCCTAGGTGGTATTTGAGAAAGGAGGCGTGTACCTGCACACCAGTGCCAAGAAGCACCAAGACCCGGACTCCCTCATCGCCGGCGTCATCCGTGTTGTGGAGAAGGTAGGCCAGGAGAGAGCAGGGCTCGAGCAGGCCCAGAGCAGGATGGAGGCGACATCTGTAGGAGTATAGTGTGGAGGTCAGCAATGAGACATTAGGAAGGAGAGGTGGCTTTCTAAGGCTGAGGGTCCAGAACTGGGAGGAAGTTTGGAAATACGGTTTGGGGAGTTTGGAGGGAAGCCCCCCCCCCAACCCCTCTTTTTTTCACTCAGGACAATGACGTCCTCCTGCACTGGGCTCCTGTAGAGGAGGCTGGAGATTCCACCCAAATCTTCTTCTCCAAGAAGGTAGGCTACTCTTGCTTCCCCTTTCTCCACTTGCTTTTTTCTAGGTCGAGGCAGTGGAAAGCATTTGAAGGACTTGAATACAATTCCAGACCAACCCTAGGAGCATGTGTGGTCCTGGTTGGGACCTAAGTTCTCTCTGTTCCTCACTTTCCTTTTCTCTGTGAAATGGGGCTGAAGATCCCCATTCACGGAAAGAAAGTAGACGCTATGAGATTTGTGGCCATGGGGGTAGCTGCCTGCCTCCTCACCCCCTTTGCTTCTTGGGAGAGCTCTGCCAGGGTGCAAGAGGACAACTCAGCCTGTGGATTCAGGTTCCACGGGCTCTCAGCCCATAAGGACTTGACGGAGTGTGGCATTTTCTCTTGGGCAGTCCTGCCATCATGTCCAGAGAGGGAACAAGACCCGACAGAGGCTACTCATCCACTTCGCCAAGATTCCTTCTTTCCCTGGGTACAAGACCTCGCCCTTCTCATTTCCAGATGTCTCCTTGTCAGGCCCTTGTGCTGGATGGTGCTGGGACCCAGAGATGAATCCAACCCAGACACTGCCTAAGTCCTCCCTCACCCCTCATTCTGTTTTTGAGAAATTGAGGCACGATGAGAGGAAGCCTCATCCTCTCATCCTCTCCTGAGGTCAGAAAAGCTAGGAAGTACTGGAACTTGGATTTGAACCCAAACATACTGATTCCAGAGCACGTCTCTTTCTGGGGAGCAGACATTTGGGCTGGGACTCTAAAGTTGAGAAGCAGGCAAGAATATATTTCAGCGGGGACTTCCCTGGTGGTCTAGTGGTTAAGACTCTGTGCTTCTACTGCATGGGGCACGGGTTTGATCCCTGGTTGGGGAACTAAGATCCCACATGCCACGCAGCACGGCCAAAAAAACAAAAGAATATGTTTCAGGGACAGCAGGAAGAAGGGTGTTTCAGGGCACAACGGAACGTGGGACATCTCTGTAGAGGGTTTTGCTGGAAAGATGGTTGGGCCTGAAATGCCTGGCTGAGAAGCTTGGACTCTGTTCTGGGGACCAAGGTGAGCCTTGGGAGGGGAAAGGTATGGGTATGGAAAGCCCCATCTGGGGGGTCATGTGGGAGATGGATGGAAGGACCAAATGGAGGGAGATTGGGGGCTGGGAGGTCGGGGAGGAGGCCAGTGTGATGGGCCAGGAAGAGAGGATGAAGCCTCAGCTGGGGCCCTGGGGTTTCAAATGGAGATTCCAGAGCCTCCCCTATGGAAGGTGAAGCAGCAGCAACCAGGATTTTGCATTTTCACCAACCTCACAGGCAGTCTGAGTGCCTTTCTTGAGAATATTGCTGTTCTCCTTGGCGCTCTTATTTTCAAATAACAGAAACCCACTGAGATGGGCATCAATGGGAAGGGCACATATGAATTCAGGATACATTCAGCTCCAAGGAACACAAAACTGAGCTGACAACACAGTGAGCAAACAAGTTTGTTTCTTTCACCTCATAAGACTCCAAAAGGTATGAGGCTGCTGTCCTTGGTTAGTGATATCAGGGCCTGGATTGCTGAGAACCTACTGTGCTTGCTCTAGTGGTGTTTAAATGACCACTTCAGCTGCAGCCATTGCGTCTGCCTTTTAAGGCAGGAAAAAGGGGCCAGCAGGGTACCAATCGTATCTGTCCTTTTTATCAGGAAAAACAAGAGATTTCCCAGAAACCTTCTCATGAGTTAGGAGTTGCATTTGGTTGTACGTAATAGAAACAGGAATACCAGCGACCTAAACAAGATAACAGCTCATTTCTCTCTTTTTACAAAGCCCAGAAGTCAGCAGTATAGGTTCATATGTTATCAATGACTCAGCTTCCTTCCAACTTTGCTCTGTGATCCTCAGCATGTGGCATCCATCCTCAACATGTGGCATCTGTCCTTAAGGCTGCCTTCTGGTCCAGAAGGGCTGCTGGAGCTCCAGCCTTTTTAACTGTTTTTGTTCACTCTACATGTGCATCTCAGGTTGGCAAAAGAGCTCTGCTCATCATGATTACTCAAGGAAGCATGCTGCTAGAGCAGCCAGCATCTTAAAGGTCTCATTCCTTGTGGCAGAGGGAAAGAGATCTCTAGAAGTCTTTCCCTGGCAGTTAAACAGTCCATCTTGGAAGTGATATATCCCAGCCCTTTGGCCAGAACGAGTTGCATGTCTCCACTCAGCCAGTAGAGTTCAATGAGCTGTAATCCTACTGTATGCCGAGGGGCGGAGAGCTGCAAATATTTGACAAACAACACTACTAATTATCATTATTTTGTGTAAACATTGGCAAAGTTATCAAATTCTTCATGTCACAAAACAGGGAGGGCACAGATGGCTTTGCCAGGGGCTGGTTTGGCAGCTTGTGGACAGGTGTCCCTGCCATTCCTTGGCCTTCCTTTCATGGCCCTGGTTGGCTGCCACAGTTCCAAACACCATGTCCTCCCTTGACAGCACATAGAGGCTAACCTGAATAGGGTGTTCACTCCTGTAGGTGCCTTTTTATCAGGAATTCCCTTCTGCAAACTCCCTGCAGATGTGCCCTCAGCTTCCACTGGCCAGAGTTGGGTCCCTAGGCCACTCAGAAATGCAGGGAAGGCTGGGAAAGTGGATATTGGGATATTTCAGCTTCTGTTGCGGGAGTGGCTTGTCAGTCTGGAATATCCAGCAGAAATGGCTGTTGGGTAGACTCACAGTCTTGAGTCTTTCTAATCATGCAGGGTTTTACTGCAGGAGTCACAAAACACTCCAGTTACTTTAAGCAGCAAGGGGTTAAATGCAAAGACGTGGAGGCTTACAGAATTTTTACAAAAGCTGGAGGAATAGAACTGACGCTGCAGAACTGACCTGCCAGGGGAGCTGCCATCCAGTGAGGGCAGGGCTGTAGGGAATGGGACTGTCACTAGAGTTGTCAAATTCGAGAATACTACCATCAGAGCTGCTAATCGGCCCCACTGCTGCCCCAGTTACCGCTCTGTGTGCAGGAAGATGAAGACAGAGATAAGACTCCTCCTTTTTCCTTGTCAGCCAAACACCAGCCAGAGTGGCAGGAAGTTGCCCTTATCTAATTTCCACTTTGTAGATCTGAGTGCATCTGATTGGTAGGCTCTTGTGCCTGGAACGCAACTTCAGGGGAGCCTGGGAAATTTTTACCTTTCTAGCCTTTCCCATAGAGGAAGAAGATACATGAGCTGTGAATTCTTTCACAGTTGCTGCAATCCTCACACATTTTGTCCCCTCCCTGCCCTCCCCCATGGCTCATGGCCAGCATCATCGGCTTTTACTGCACTCTGACCCTCAGCATGGCCCTGCTCTGCATGGTTTCCCTGAATCTGCCCAACAGGCCCCTGAGCTCATGTCAATAAAAGCAGCCACCAGCTGGCCCCATGCTGGGCACTTCATGTTATTTTCATAACAAAATGCGAGCCAGCTATTTTTTTCTTTTATTCAGATAGAATTCACTTACCATCAGACTCAAAAAAATTCAAGCTTTATGAAAACTTAAAATTGTCAAAGTGCATAATTCAGTGGTTTTTAGTATTCACACACGTTTGCAACCATCACCACCGTTTAATTCCGGAACATTTTATCATCCCTGAGAGAAACCCTGTACCTGTACTCCCCTTCTCCAGCTCCTGGCAACCACTAATCTACTTTCTGTCTCTATAAATTTGCCTATTCTGGATATTTCATATAAATGGAATCATACTCTGTGTGGTTCTTTGTGACTGGCTTCTTTTATTTAGGTTGCTTTCAAGGTTCATCCGTATTGTAGCATCAATTGGAACGTCCTTCTTTTTTATTGCTGAATAAAATTCTATTGTATGGATCTACCCATTTTGTTAATTCATCAGTTTGATGGACAGTGGGTTGTTTCCACTTCTTGGCAGTCATGAATAATGCTGCTGTGAACATTCATATGTCGGTTTTTGTGTGGGTGTTCGTGTTTATTTCTCTGGGGTGTATACCTAGGAGCGGAATTGCTGGGTCATATTAGTAATTCCATGTTTAACTTTTTGAGCACCTGCCAGACTGTTTTCTACAGTGGCTGCACCATCTTACAATCCTACCAGCAGTGTAAGAGGTTCCAGTTTCTCCACATCCTCACCAACACTTGCTATTGCCTGTCTTTTTTTATTCTAGCCATTCTAGTGGGTGTGAAGTGGTATCTGATTGTGGTCCTGATTTGAGTTACTCTAGTAACTACTACCTACTTATTTTAAGGACAGCGACCTCCGGCAGTCTGACTGCAAAGCACCCCAACCCCTGCCTAGCTGTCTGCTTTCCACGTGGGGGTGCTTTGGTTAGAGCCACCATGAGACTTGGCTTCAAGTCCTGGCACATTCCCTGGCTGCACTGGGTGACCGACCCTGAGAGCAAGTGCTGTGCCCTCTTTGTGCCTCAGTTTCCCTCTTTGTTCAATGGGGCTATCTCCCAGGGTGGCCTTGAGGCTCAGATCTGGAAACTCTGAATCCACAGTCCCTCAGTCTCTTTTCCTGTCTTCCCCCAAGGACACCAGTGGGGGAGACTCCTGCACCTCTGAGGAGGAACCAACCTTTGACCCCGGCTATGAACCCGACTGGGCCGTCATCAGCACCGTGCGGCCACGGCCCCGCCACTCAGAGCCCACGAGAGGTAGACTAAGCTGGTGCCCCTGGGGGGGCAGGTGGAGACACGACTTACCCTCAGTGGTTATGGCTCCATGGGCTTTGCTGCCCACGGTCAAGATGGCCGCCCACACTGGCCTCCAGTCCCAGGAGAGTGGGTGAGGGGTGCAGGGCGGTCCCCAGCCCAGGTCCAGCGTGGCCGGCGTCTCTGGGGTTTGCAGCTTTGCTCATCAGGCCGGGCTCCCTGATTGGCTGTGGGCACCTCCACGTAAGTCCTGCCCATGGAATTTTCCAGGCTGTGGCGGTGACGGTTGCAGGGTGACAGGGTAATTCGGGCCACCCTGGAGTCGCACAGGGTGCTGGGGGCACCAGAGGAGGTATCTAGCCCCCTAGGGGGCAGAGAAGTCTTCCAGGAAGAGGTGGTGCCACAGCCTAGCTCTGAAGGCTGCTTGAGAGTTTTCTGTCCCTGCAGAGAGCAGCGGGGGCAAGGCCAGAGGTGTGGGGCACTAGGTGTGTTTAGGAAACCACAGCCTTTTTGTTGTGGCTTGAGAGGGGTCTAGAGTGAAGAGAGGGTCAGAGGTGAGACAGGCAGGGTTGGGGGGGGGCAGGGGACAGATGTGGGGAGCCTGGGGAGATTTGGGGGCAGGCACGTGTCCCCCAGGCTCCCCTCCACTTTTACTGGGTTCCTTTCCCAGAGGGCCTGGGGCTGGCTCGCAGCGGGCTCTGAGGAGATGCCTGAGCCGCCTCTGGCTCCCCGCCCCCGCCCCCCGCCCCTCGCCTGCTCCCGACGCTGCTGTCCCCCTAGGTGCAGAGCCCAGCTCCCCCCGGGGCTCCTGGGCCTTCTCCGTGAGTCTGGGGGAGCTCAAGTCCATCCGCCGTTCCAAGCCGGGCCTCAGCTGGGCATACGTCGTCCTGGTCACGCAGGCCGGAGGCTCCCTGCCCGTCCTGCACTTCCACCGCGGGGGCACCCGCGCCCTGCTCCGCGTCCTCAGCCGTTACCTGCTGTTGGCCAGGTGAGCCTTGTCCCAGGCCCCACCAGCCTGACTCCCTCACGGCTGTGAAAGTAATACAACCCAGACTGACTGAAAGGCAGGAAAAAGAGACTTGAGAGGCGCGTGTAACCGTGAAATCAAAGGGCAGTTTGACATCAGGCGGGACCCGGGTCCCAGAACGCAGAAGGAGTTGCCCTTTTTCCTTCTGAGTTTGCTGTCACTCTCTGGGGGCCCCGGTGGGTAGAAAGCACCTCTTTCCCACGTTCCAGCAGCATCCTGGGGCTGCTTCTCGTTGGCCTGTCCCTGAGTCAGTCACCCCGGCCAGGGAGGTGGAAGGCCCTCGTTGACCAGCCCTGGGCCCTGTGCCATCCCTGGGGTCCAGCTGTGGTCTCAGGCCTGAGACGAGGGATTCCCCAAAGGCAGTCGGGACACTGAGAAAAAAAAAAAAAAAGCGGGGCACCCTGCGTGTGTGTCACCCAGACGCCCTGCCCGCAGCTCCCCGCAGGACTCCCGCCTCTACCTCGTCTTCCCGCATGACTCCTCGGCCCTCTCCAGCTCCTTCCACCACCTCCAGCTGTTTGACCAGGACAGCTCCAACGTGGTGTCTGTGAGTCCCCGGCGCCGGGCTGGCCGGTGTGGGCAGGGAAGGGCGGGCCGTGCAGGCCCGGCGGGGAGGGTGGACGGTGACCGCCCCTCGGCGCTGTCCCCAGCGCTTCCTCCAGGACCCCTACTCCACCACCTTCAGCAGCTTCTCCCGTGTGACCAACTTCTTCCGGGGAGCTCTGCAGCCGCACCAGGAGGGGGCCTCCCCTGACCTGCCTCCGGGCCCCGATGACGAACCCGAGCCTGGGTTCGAGGTCATTTCCTGTGTGAGTATCAGGGTGGACGCTGCTGCTCTTTGGCTGTCACCATGGGCATGGGACTGCATTTCCCTGGGCCTCTGTTTCCCCAGTGAGATGGGGATAATAACAGCACCGCCCTCATCGGGTTTCATGAGTGACTTGGTGGAAGGTGCTTGTAGCCTGTGCACCTGGTGCCTGTTATTACTAGGGGGGGTTTCCTGACTTGGGGAATGACTTTTTCACTGACCCACCCAAGGAGATGCTTCCCGCCCCGAACGTTCTGTCCGTCCGTGCAGCTAAGAAGGGCTCTGAGCTGACTCGGAGTGGCCCGCGGTGGGGCTGGGGAGCGCTGCTGGGCCGAGGCCCTGGGCTCACTCGTCCTGTGTCCCGCAGGTGGAGCTAGGGCCGAGGCCGGCTGTGGAGCGGGCGCCTCCGGTCACAGAGGAGGAGTGGGCCCGCCACGTGGGCCCCGAGGGCCGCCTGCAGCAGGTCCCTGAGCTGAAAGCCCGCATCTTCTCGGGGGTGAGGAGCCGAGTGGGGCGGGCAGGCCTGGGCAGGGTTGGCGGGCAGCCAAGGGGAGGCCCATCTGAGCTGCCCTCTGCCCTCCAGGGTCTGAGCCCCAGCCTGCGACGCGAGGCCTGGAAGTTCCTCCTGGGGTACCTGAGCTGGGAGGGCTCAGCCGAGGAGCACAAGGCCCACGTGCGCAAGAAAACGTGAGTGAGACGCCGTGGCTCCTGCCCTGCTGCGCTCCAGCCTCTGGCCTCCTGAGTCGACTGGAGGTTTTTGATCAACAGCATATCCCAGTGGGCGGCCCGGCACCGGCGCGCTACGCGTGCACAGACGGGCCGTCGACCTGAGCACAGCGGGGACAGAGGCAGTGGGCCAGGCCCCGCCCCTGTAGGGCCCGTAGCCCACCTCCGATGCCGTTTTCATTCGGGCGCCGTGCCGTTTCAGTGGTCACCGCTTTGCAGCGGGCTTCCTAACCCCATGGGGCCGCCTCTCGTCGCTCCTGGTGTATCCTGTGCCTCTGCCGTGTGTCCCGGTCCCTGCCCCTGGTGCTCTCTGTCCAATGGGGGTGACAGACTTTGAACAACAACAACAAAAAAATCCCACAGGGTGTTCTGTGTCATGAGAGATGTGGGGAAGGGGAAGCACAGGGGCGGTGACCTAGGCTGAGCCCTGTAGGATGAGGAGGCGGGTGGGGGGGGGGTGTCCCTACATCTCACCCCTCCCCTCCCCTCAGGGACGAGTATTTCCGCATGAAGCTGCAGTGGAAATCTGTGAGCCCGGAGCAGGAACGGAGGAACTCACTGCTGCACGGATACCGCAGCCTCATTGGTTGGTGGGGGGGCAAGGGTGGGATGGTGAGACCAGGAACAGCCGGGAGGGACCCGAGGGAGCCCCCTGTCTCCCTGAGAGCAGGAGCGAGGCCATCTGTAGGGATGGAGGGGGAGTGAGACGGGGGTGAGCAGGGAGGAGTGGCCCTGGGGTCGGGGATGGGGGGAGCACGGGAGGGGAGCCAGGCCCCGTGGGTTCAGATCTACCACCTGCTCACTGTGAGATCTTGGCAAGTGATTCTGCCTCCCTGGGCCGCAGTCTCCCCATCTGTTGATGGTTTAGTAACTGTCAGCTGCTGGGAGGGTGTGGCGAGCTGGTGAGCGTGAAGCACAGCACTTCACGTGAGAGCGTTCGAGATGGTCTCTGGACGACCCACACCTGCCTAGGTGTGCTGGCGGCCAGCCGGCAGGGACAGGGCGCACCTTTCACGCCTTTGCACTTTGCCCCCTGTCCCCACAGAGAGAGATGTGAGCCGCACCGACAGGACCAACAAATTCTACGAGGGCCCCGAGAACCCGGGGCTGGGCCTGCTGAACGACATTCTCCTTACCTACTGCATGTACCACTTCGACCTCGGTGCGGCACAGCCCGGGGGAGTCGCTGGGGGCTGGCCTTGCGGGGGGAGCGCACTGCAGGCCTCGGCTGGGACCTGACCCCATGTCCCCCCAGGCTACGTCCAGGGCATGAGTGACCTTCTCTCCCCGATCCTCTACGTCACTCAGAACGAGGTGGATGCCTTCTGGTGTTTCTGTGGCTTCATGGAGCTCGTGGTGAGGCTCGGCAGGGGTGGGAGACAGGCCCCCTCAAAAGCTGGGGTCTG
Organism: Balaenoptera borealis; assembly: GCF_965194805.1. Lineage (NCBI taxonomy): Eukaryota > Metazoa > Chordata > Mammalia > Artiodactyla > Balaenopteridae > Balaenoptera > Balaenoptera borealis. The sequence goes on from NC_138878.1 coordinate 62,547,016, forward strand.
GCTCCTCACGTGGCCCTCCCTCCCACAGCATGGGAACTTTGAGGAGAGTCAGGAGACAATGAAGCGGCAACTCGGGCAACTCCTGCTCCTCCTGAGGGTGCTGGACCCTCCGCTCTGCGACTTCCTGGGTACGTGTCTCGGCGGGTAGGCAGGGGATGATGGTGGGACCACAGACCTTGCTGCAGAGTCTCTGGGAGTGGCCACAGACAATGTCCAGGATGTTTGGACATAGTGCAAACAAGAGAAACATCCCCACAGAACCCAGAATTGATATGTAAAAGCAGGACTGCGGTTTGGAGCAAAACCTCAGCGAATGCAGATGTGGGTCCCCTACCCCTGCCAGACGCGCCCCTGCTGCCGGCTGAGGTGGCTCCTTCGTGTCCTGTCAGACTTTTCAGATGAAGGACCTGGGCGCAGCTCCTCACACTCCTCATCTCCAACCAGCTCTTATCTCCAATCACCCCTGAGCTGGGATTGGAAACTGGCTCTCTGGGCTCCTGGGGCGGGGACTGCTACATTTCGGCTTTAAAATTTGACTGCATTGCTTGTTCAATGTAAAAAATGCAGGGAATTCACGTAAAGAAAAGAAAGTTAAAGTTGCTGTTGCTCGTACTATTTTTTTTGAATGCAGATAATGATAAGCTAATTTATTTATTTATTTATTTATTATTTTTGGCTGTGTTGGGTGTTCGTTGCTGCACGCGGTCTTTCTCTAGTTGCGGCGAGCGGGGGCTACTCTTCATTGTGGTGCGCGGGCTTCTCATTGTGGTGGCTTCTCTTGTTGCAGAGCACGGGCTCTAGGTGCGTGGGCTTCAGTAGTTGTGGCACATGGGCTCAGTAGTTGTGGCATGTGGGCTCTAGAGCGCAGGCTCAGTAGTTGTGGCGCACGGGCTTAGTTGCTCCGCAGCATGTGGGATCTTCCTGGACCAGGGCTCGAACCCGTGTCCCCTGCATTGGCAGGCAGGTTCCCAACCACTGAGCCACCAGGGAAGCCCTACATCATCAGTCTTATCGACTACATGGTGTTCTGTCCATCTTAATGATGTATAAGAATAGATTTAACCTGATCTGCTGGACTTTTAGGTTATTTGTAGTTCTTCACCATGATGAATCTATATTCGTGGATTATTTTTTTAGGTTAAATTCCAAGAAGTGATATTGTATCCAGTGCAGTACATATTTTTACATCTTTTGAAACATTTGTCTCCATCACTGCTTTTCCAGAAAGTTCTACCAGCTTACGTTTTTGCTAGCAGTGTACACGAGGGCCAGTTTCCTCACACCTCCCCCAGCTTTGGATGTTGAGTAGATTTTTCTCCCTGAGTGGACTGGTCTTACTGCCTCCCTTCCACGTGAGGGTGGGGACCACGGGGCTAGCTCACTTCATCTGGAGCCTGGAAGGCAGGATGGGAAAGGTTCCTGCTGACGCCGAGCATCCCTGCGCCTGCTCTGAAGCGCCCCCTCCACTTGCCCGGACTGGTGCGGGTTCTTACAGCCAGGGTGACTTCTTAGAGTCCAGTCCGACCACCGGGCGCCCTGTGAATTAGAGCGGGGTTGGAGTCGATTTTGAGCTTGCTTTCAGCTGAGTGCTGCCCCTCCCACCGCTGTCCTCCCCTAGACTCCCAGGACTCTGGCTCTCTCTGCTTCTGCTTCCGGTGGCTGCTCATCTGGTTCAAGAGGGAATTCCCCTTCCCGGATGTCCTTCGGCTGTGGGAGGTGAGCCAGCCAGTTTGGGTGGGAGGGCTGAGAAGGAGAAATGGATTGGCTGTACTGCCAGTGGGTGGGGCAGGGAGGTTGGTGGGAGGTGGGCAGGGCGTGGGGCAGACCTGGGTGGGACCTGAGGCAGAGGCTTTGCAGTGACCCCTCCCCTGGGCACCGCTAGGTGCTGTGGACGGGGCTCCCTGGCCCCAGCCTGCACCTGCTGGTGGCCTGCGCCATCCTGGACATGGAGCGGGACACGCTCATGCTTTCAGGCTTCGGGTCCAATGAGATCCTCAAGGTGAGATCCTGGCTCCCTCCCAGTCCCCTCCCTCCCCCTGCCCATCCTGACCTGTGTGGAGAAGACACAGCACCTGGGTGTGAACTCCATGGAGGCTGGCCTTGCCCTGTGCCACAGTACCTTTCGGTAGTAGGCACTCAGAATAGGATTGTTGAAAGTATGATTGGCTAAGCCGCGAGCACGGTGGCCAGGAGACGGGGTCTGTCCGTCTCCTACCCCATCTTATCCCTGGCTCCCTGCAGTGTCCTCACAGAGCATGTGGCCCATGCATGAGTGGGCCACCTGCCCCTGCCCCAGTGCATTAATGTGGGGCGCGGCCGCGGCGGTGGGGCTCGGTGCCCTTTTCCTTCCTTGAATACTGCGCCTGGCAAGCAGCCGGAGAGAACATGACCTCTCCTGATCCCCCAGCTCCACTGTGAGCCCCAAGAGGGCCAGCCCGGGCTGCCTTCCCTCAATCGTATCCCGGCACGAGGCACAGAGTAGGCGCTCGGGCGGTGGTGGCTGGGTGTTTGCAGGCAGGCAGGCCTGACCCACCCCCGCCCGCAGCACATCAACGAGCTGACCATGAAGCTGAGCGTGGAGGACGTGCTGACGCGGGCCGAGGCCCTCTACCGGCAGCTGACCTCCTGCCGGGTGAGTCCCTGACCCCTCCCGATAGCCCCCCAACCCCCAGCAAACCTCTGACTTCTCGCTTCCTACCCGCCAACCCTCCAGGAGCTGCCCCACAACGTGCAGGAGATCCTAGGCCTGGCGCCCCCCGCAGAGCCCCAGAGCCCCTCGCCACCTGCCTCCCCACTGCCGCTGTCGCCCACCGGCGCCCTACCGGCTCCGCCGCCCCCCGCGGACACAGTCCCGCAGCCTGACAGCAGCCTGGAGATCCTGCCGGAGGAGGAGGAAGAGGAGGAATGTGCGGACTCTTAACTGTGTGGGCGAGGCGGCCTGCTCAGTACCAGACACTTTATCCAGCTCCCCCCCACGACCCCGCCCCTCCCGGAGGCTGGGGAGGGGAGGCGCAAAGAGGGGCGGGGCTCTCCACCAGGCCTCCCTTCTCTTAGCTGGTTTCTTGAAACTGACACTTTCCTATCTAGTTGGCCTCGAGTAGGTGGAGGAGGGAGGCCACCGTGTTGGCTTGGCTCTGGATGGAGAGGGGGTGGTGGCTCGTGGTCTCCTCTGACCACTGTGCAGAGTCGATGTCTGACCACTGTGACCCTGATCCGGCCAATGAGGCCTAAGAGGAGGCCCCCTGGGGGTGAATGGTGGCGGTTTGTGGAGGCAGGGCTCCCTTACCTGCCTGAGTCTGGGGCTTTTGGAGGAGTTAGGATGGGGTGCTGGGGTGCAGGGGCACATCCCGGACATAACCGAGATGGAAGGGCCTGCGGGGCTGTTCCCTCTGGGGCCCTGCCTACCAGCTTCTTGTTATGAGAAAAATAAACTCGTGTTTAACCCAATGTCGGCTGGGCTTTTTGTTACTTACATAAGGATCCCGCTGTGTCGTGACAGCCGTGGTGGGCACTGTGATTAACGTTTACCAGTGGCGCAAAGCGGTGTCCATCCTGTACCTCCTACTCCCCCAAACGGAGCCCACGGCCCAGGAAGAAGTAGGACAGCTTCTGGGACTCCAGGACAGGCGCAGCCCCTTCTACCAAGAGGGCTAATGGTTTTGCTCCCTGCAAACTGGGGAAGCAACTGAGCCAGGGAGGGGGCGGGACCACACTGCTGTTTCCAAAAATACTTTAATATTGGGTCCTCTTTTAGGTCGTGTGCGGAGCGGTGACCGCATGTAAGGCTGGAGAGTGGGTGCCCCGCCCCCTTTCGAGGCTGCACGGGTGGTGGTGGGCGGGCGCCACGTGCACACGCCCCATGCTGTTGATGGTCCGGGGGTCGTTCCAGCTGCTGGTCCGGCCGTTGATCAAGACCGCGGCCCGCAGTGCCGACTTGACGGCCGTCTCCACCCAGCCGTGCGGGTAGGCCGTGTGCTCTCCAGCGAAGTAGATGCAGCCGTAGGGGGCCGCCCAATCGTGCTCCTGCCCCTCGTCCTTGTCGGTTCGCCAGAGCATCGGGGGCTGCACCACGAAGCCGCCCTGGCTGTGCGGGTCCTCCGCCCAGCGCTTGACGATGCCGCTGCCGTCCCAGAGCCGGTACACGATGGGCCCGTGAAGCGCCGCCACGTCGTCGAGCGCCAAGCGCAGGGCTTCAGACAGGCTCAGGCCAGCAAACGTGGCAGCCGCGTCCGACCACGTGTACGAGGCGAGCAGCAGCGCGCCCTCGCCAGGCGGCGGGTAGAATATCACGCGCGACGGGCGGTCGGTGTTCGAGTGGCCGCCTTCGATGTGCTCGTCGTGCCAGAAGGGCCGGCGGAAGCTCAGGAGCACCTTGGTGGCCGGCATGTAGTGCAGCGCGCGCACCGCCTCTTGCCGCTTGCGCGTCAGCGGCGGCGTGAAGGTGATGCGCTGCAGCGCAGGCCCGCTCACCGTCAGCAGCACCACGTCGGCCGTCAAGGACGTCAGATTCCGGGCCCGGCGCGAGGCCTCGATGTGCACGCTCACCTCCTGCGTCCCCTGCTTAATCGCCACGACGGGCGAGTGCAGCAGCACAGGCCCCGACAGCGAGCTCAGCAGCGCGCGCGGCAACAGGTCCCAGCCGCCCACGATGCGGCTGTACCTGCGGCGGGGCGGGTGCGTGACGGGCTCTCGGGCCCTGCATCTCCACAGCGGCCCCTCCCGAGACACTCCCCGCTCCCTCCCTCTAATCCCACCCCTTCATCTACCCCCGCCCTCGTCAGTCCCCGATGGCCCCCGAGGCCCGGGAGCAGAGCGGTGTGACCCGGGAACCCCGCCTCGTCCCCTCAGGGCCACGCCACTCTCCAGGTACCTTTCTTCCCCTGGAGGACCCAGGATGCGGGGGCGAGTGTGGCGGGACGAGCGCGCCTCTCCGCCCCCTGGGCCCCTGCCCCCACCTCTACAGGCCGCGCCCACCCCGCCAGCCCCGCCCGCTCCGTCTGTCCAGCCGCCGCCTCACCGGAGCCGGTCGCTGAGGCAGCTGTGAGCCCGCAGGGCCTCGGCGAAGCTGAGATAGAAGAAGCCGTCCTTGGACATCACGTCTCCCAGGAGCTGAACGGCAGGCTGGCTCAGGTTCCCCTCCCCGAGGAGGTATTCCTGGGGGACGGCGGGGCCCAGGTCAGGGCCCAGGCAGGCTGCACCTGCCGGCTCCGTACCCCCTCCCACGGGGCCGCTCCCCGCGGAGCCTCTTACTTAGTTCAGTGACACGACCGCGCTTAGTGCGGTTCCCTGCACCTCAGCGATATGGCGCCCCCCCCCCCCCCCCCCGCCCTTGTGACAGATGAGGGAAAACGAAGCCCAAAGAGGGGCGTGTCCAGCCCCGTCAGGCAGGGAGGAGGTGGCAGGCCTGGGGTCCCAGTTTCCTGCCCTCTGACTCCCCGCCCAAGGCCCCATGGGCACCCTCCTTGTCGTCATTTCTCAGACAGCGACAGCGAGGCCCTCACTCACCAGGAGCGTGTGCCTTTCAAACTTCATCATTGCCTTTCTGCAGCCCAGTGTCCTGAGATCTTTGATGGCCTGTGGCGGGACAAGCAGATGGCGCTGAGCTGTGGGGACAGGACCGGGGAGGCCCCACCCGGGGTCCAAACCTGGCTTCTCTTCCTGCTCCTGCCCATGGCCGGCCATTTACCTCTCTTGTTCAAGCTGCCAGGATGTTGCCCACGCTCGGCCCTCAGCCTTGCCCTCCACTGCAACTACATCGCCACCCTGGGAAGTCTTCCTGAGTCGTTCCTACCCCTCATTCCCCGGGCGCTCGGTCCACCCGGACAATGTCACACTCATCCTGGTTGGGTGTTATTTTGCCTGCCTCTGTCCCAGCCTGTGCGCTCCACGCGCTGTGTCCTTATGGACGGTAATTATTTGTCTCAGTCAGCGCTGTGTCCTTATGGACGGTAATTATTTGTCTCAGTCAGCGCTGTGTCCTTATGGACGGTAATTATCTGTCGCCTGGATCGTTGTGGGCGCAGACGGAAGTGGAGTCCCTTCTGCCACCCACCCATCAGCCCTGACAGGGCATGACTGCTCACAGGGGTTTATTCACGGCACCTTCCCTGCCCACAGGCTTCTGTGGCTCCCCAGTGCCTGGAGCCGCAGAGTTCCAGCCCTCAGCCTGCCGTTCAAGGCCGCTGCCAGCCCCTCGGTCACCATCTCTTAGGGCAGCTTCAGGTCTACAGCACAGTGTCCAGGGCCCGGACCACCCTTGAGTCTCCCCCGCCTCCATGCCCCTGCACTTGCTCATCCCCCTCATCTTCGCCGGGCATCCAAGTGGTCATCCTTCACTGCTTTGTTCAAGTCTCATCCCCTCCCGGAAGACTCGCTGCCCTCTGTTTTCAGCCCTCTCCTTTGTCCACCTGGCTTCTCTCTTGTGGCCGGGGAACTCCCTGAAGGAGGTGTCCCTTCACTCACTCACTCACTCACTCACCTTTCCCCTCACATTTCCCTAGGCTCCTTAAACTGGGCACTGGCAGGGCACAGAAATGGCCTGGACTAAGTGCCCACCCTTGTCCACAAGAGGAGATGGACAATTAGGAGCTCCCATAGGAGGCTTAGGCTGGCTCCTCCCTGAGGGCATCAGGGGAGGCTGCCTGGAGGAGGGGACACTGAAGCTGGTTCTTGAGGGATGAAAAGGGTTCCCTGGGTGGGAAAAGGAAAAGGCCTTCCAGGCAGGGTCAGTGGCATGGGTGTGGGACGGCGGACAAGCATAGTGCATACGAAGGAGTACAGAGCCGAAGGTGTTTGGGCCACCATGAGAGTTTGGGGTGGGCAATAAAAATTTCTTGGAGAGAAGATGGGGCTAAAGGAGTGGGAGAGACCAGACTGCTCAGGGCTTGAACCTGAGGCTGAGGCGCTAGGGAGCACAGGGGGTTGTGAGCAGGGTGGGCCAGGGTGAGGATGCAGGGAGCGGTCCAGGCCTGAGCTGGGGCTGGAGCTGGGGGGACAGAGAGGTAGGAACAGTGTGAGACAGTTGAGGGCAGGACGGATGGAGCTGGGGCCTGACAGGGAAGGCAGGAAGCGAGGATGGCCCCTGGAGTTCCGCTTCGTGACTGGGGGTGGTGATGATGGCACTGTTGTGAGATGGGGAACCCAGGAATCTGAGTAGGTTCAGGGAAGCTGCTGCTGAGCTCAGTGGGAGCTGGAGGGTGCTGGGGGATGGCCAGGGGGAGACAGACATAGGTCTGGGTCTCAGGAGATGGACTTGGAAAACATAAGCCCACAGATCATAGTTTAAACCAAAGGTGTAGAGGGACTTCCCTGGCGGTCCAGTGGTTAAGACTCCGAGCTCCCAATGCAGGGGGCATGGAGTCAATCCCTAGTTAGGGAACTAAGATCCCACATCCCATGTGCCGAATGACGCAGCCTAAAAAAACCCAAAACAAACCAACAAAAAACCCCAAAGGTGTAGAAAGGTGAGGTTGTCCCGGCCAGTGTGTGAGTGAGAAGGGGATGGGAGATGGGGATCAGCAGGGCTTATGGGGAAACTAAAGATGGAAGAGCCAGTGATGGGAGACCAGAAGGAATGGGAAAAGGAAAGCTAGGCCAGGAGGAGGAAAGGGCATGGGACACGACAGCGTGGAGGACGGGGGCAGGGGGACAGGGCTGCAGGGCTCGCGGACGCGCCTACCCTGTTGAGAGCCATCTGGTAGATTTCTTCGGGAGAGTGGCCCTTCTCCTTGGGATGCAGCTTGTAGCCCAGCTTCTCAGGCATCTTCTCCACCACGTAGTTCCGCAGCTTCACCTCATTCACCTCCGTCCACGTGTTCTCGTCGTACTGGGTGAATTTGGTCAGATTGAGTCCCAGGCTCTTGCAGAGCTCATGGAGGATCCTGAGGGAGTGGGAGCCGCTGGTGAGGGTCGGGCGGGGGAGGTGGGGGCCCCTCTCCCCAGTGGGGCTTGGAGAAGGGAAGGGGGTGGGTGGGGCAGCTGGGGACGGGGCTTGGGGCTGGGCATGAGGCTGGAGCCGGGCTAGATTAGGGGTCGTCAGTGCCAGGGATGGGAATGAAAGGGGAACAAGGCTGGAAGGCTGAGGGCGGCAGCACTTCAGGACTGGCTTTGGAGGGGGAGGTCGCTTTCACTGGGGATCAAGTAGGAATGGGGACAGAGTTGTGTTGGATGGGGGTGGGAGCTGGGGATGGGGAAAGGACCAGGGTCGGGGAAGATAGAGCTGGGGGTCTGGAAGGGCTGGACGCAGTGGCCTGAGCACTTCAGGGGTTCAGTGGTGGGGCTGGAGCCGGGAGGCCTGGAAGTGTCAGTCAGGAAAAGGGCAGAGCTGGAGGCTGGGTCTAGGCCTGACTTGACTGGGGCGCCAGGTTTGGGGTCAGAGTTGAGGTTCGTGCTGGCACTGGAGCAGTGATTGAGCTGGGAATCTGGCTGAGTCTGGGCTCAGAGGTGGGGGCTGGGGTGGCCCCGCACCTGCCTGGCCCCCAGGTCAGGCCCCACCTGTGCGAGCTGGGCATGCGCATGGCTCCCAGCTCCCCAGTCCAGCCGGTCTTCCGGTCCCGGTAGGTGAAGATTCGGCCCCCAATCCTGTTGTCTGCCTCCAGGATGGTGACCTGAGGGACGATGGGCAGCAAGCAGATGCTTTAGCTCCTCCCACTGACCCCCCATCTCAACCCTGTTGCAGCCCCCGCCCCGGGCACCCACCCAACCTTCCAGCCCCACAGCAGCACAGATGAAGATGAAGGAAGGATCTTTTTTTATGGGGAGGTGGGAGGGGCTGGTGGGAGAACAGAAAGTCATAGTGAACATGTACAATGTGACAATTTCCAGACTGCAGCAGGAAGGCCGCTGGCCAGATTTCAGAGGGACTTCCCAGCTCAGGGAGTGGGGAGATTTCTCGTGTGTACTGAAGCCACTGGCCTGGCCCATACTCATTCTTGGATTTCAGCGAGAGCGACAGGGGTTAGACTTCAGGGGGCACTTCCCCTTGTGTGGAGTTTCCATCTCCACCAACACACGTTCCCCCCAGGAGGTTGGAGGAGGTTTCAAGGGACTTTCCTCCAGGATGAGAGTGGGGCAGGGAAAGTCAAAGCCCCCTCAGCACAGACACACGTTCCCTCTGGGTTTCATGTTAGAGCAGAGGGTTCCAGGCCTCGCTCCCCAGACCACAAGGAAAGCATAGCTCCCTCTCTCCGCCTCCCATCACCCCCACCCCTCAACAGGGACGTAGCCAGGTCCCTCTACCCAGGACTCCCAGCCGCAGCAGGAAAGACTCAAGGTAGACAGCAAGCAGCACTTCTCACCTTGTGTCCAGCATCGCTGAGCACCTTTGCGGCCAACAACCCAGCCACGCCCGCACCAACCACAACCACCCTCCGGGGCTTCGAGGTCCGGTTGAGGCCCAAGGTCACGACTCTGAGCAGCTGCTCATAGTCGGGATCCTGCATGCACTTCTCGAAGGGGTCGTGGCTCTGGGCAGTTTGCCAGTCCAGGGAGGCCGCCAGGCTGAGGAGGACGGGGACCAGGGCGAGGAGGCGCCAGGCTGGGGGGAAGAAGGACAGGGTCAGCGGGCAGGTCAGCGGGTATGTGGGGAGAGAAAAGCGGGTTCTGCCCCCTCCCCTGCTTACTTACCCAAGAAGTGCATGTCTCTCTGGGGGGAGACGTGTCTGGGTTGGAGGGGAAGCAGGGCCACTGTGACAGGAGCCTGTGTCCCCCCCAGCCTGGCCCGCTGTGGGCTGCCCCGCGCCCACCTCAGCCCTCCCCACTATGGCTCCGGTCTCTCTAGACGTGTGTGTCCCCTGATCCCGGGCTAGCCGGCTCCTGGTCTCTGCTCGCCTGTCTCCCCTCCTCTCCTGTCTCTCTTCTCTGTCCCCTCTTTCTCTCACCTCCTCTGGGTCTCCCTGTTTCTCCCTTATCTGCCCTGCTCAGCCCTGTCTCCCCGTCTATTTCCGTGGGGCCCAGTCTCTCTGCAGCCTCCTCGCTACCTCGGCCTCCGCACGCAGCAGCACCTCCTCTCTCCTCTGTCCCCTCCGCCTGTCTGCCGAGTCCCCCCTCTCGGTCCTTAAACCGAGCCGAGCCCCGCCCTCCCCTCCCTTTTGGGTAATCGAGCTGTGGGAAACGAAACTCCTTTCCTGGGCGGCGGGTCAGATGCTCAGAGTCTAGTTGAGGCCGGAGGGGGCGCGGCGGAGGAGGAAGGGGTCGGGAGGAAGCAAATCAGTCTGGCCTGCCCCGAGCCCTTGGTCCCCCTGATCTGATCGCAGGGCCCCTGTGTCTGCCCTCTCCTCTGCCCTCTCTGCCTCTTTCATTCTCAGAGCAGGGGGAGAGGCGGCCTCTGGCCTTGGGGCTGCGTGTGCCCTGCGACAGCCTCTGAGTCCTTCTCTGTGTCAGCCGTCCCTGTGCGCTGGAGGGCCCTCGCTGGCCCCCGCCACATGGCCGCTCTGAGCTCAGTGAAACGGGCACAGCAGGGGACTCGCAGGCAGCAGCTCGTGGTCGGTGGCACGAGCTCTGGGCCAGCCTGCCTGGGTCCTGAGTCTGGCACCTGCCAGCGGGGGACTTGGAGCAGGCCTTCCCCTCTCTTTGGCACCGGTGTCATCTGTCAAGGGGGGTCGCTCCTGTGCTGGCGGGAGTAGGCAGTGAATCCAGGTCGGGGCCCTGGGAACAGCAGCCGGGTCAGTACTAGAAGCTGCTTCTTAGGAAATGCCAGCTGCTGCCGCCGCGCGGGTGCTAGAGGGATTCAGTGAAGGCCCCCTCAACCCCAGCCCTGCGCAAGGAGCCCGTCTCCCCTGCGCTGAGAACCACTGTGGCGCTCGGCTCAGGCTAGGGCTTCGGCGGCAGGGGGGGGGGAACCTCGGAGAAACTGTCCAGTGCTTCTGTCTCTCTCCCTGGCTGTGGCCATCACCACCCGCTGTCCGTGGGCCCTTTTCTCCTGAGGGGCGAGGGGCAGGCAGTGAGAACAGGGCGACCCGGCTCCAAGGAGACCCTGCGTGGCTCATGGCTTTGGGGCTTTAGCCAAGGGGACACATGGTGGGTCCCTTGAAGGGGGTGGGGAGAGGCATCTTGGGGATTTTTCTTGGGGTTGGAGGAGAGAGCACCAGGCGAGTGGTGAGGAGGAAAGCCAGAGGGCGGCAGGTCCTCTGCAGCAACCAGTTGGGAAAATCCAAACAGTAAATGAAAGAGGGATGTGGTTTGACGGAGGTATGGGGTTGGAGGGGGTGCATACCAGTGAGTCAGAAAACATCTGATGCGGGTGGGGAGGCGGTGGCCAAGAAGGGAACAAAATCAGTGAGCTGGACACTGAGAGAAAGCCAAGGGCGAGAGTCAGCAAAAACCAGTAGCGAGAGGCTTGCCGCTCTCTGAGGTGGCCTGTGCTCAGAGCTCTGCCCTGGGTAGAGGAGGAATCTGAGGCCCAGAGGTGGCCAGGGGCCGGGCAGGGGCGGACCCCAGGACTGGCACAGGCCTTCCCATCGCAGACCCCGCCTGCTTCATTCACAATGACGTGGAGGGTTGGCGTGCCATCTCGTCGGGACCTTACACACCTTGTGAGGGAGAGGGAACCTGGCCCGCGGCGGGGAAGGCACTTGCCCCGGGTCCCACAGTGGGACACAGCAGAGCTGGGAGTCCACCGGATCCCAGGTCCCTACCCCCACCCCGTCCCCTTCCCGGAGGCCCCTCTGCTCTACGGCCTCATGGCAATGTCCCACACAGAGAAAGGGAGCAGCAAGAACATGGAAGCAGAAAGGGATGGAGGCGGCAGAGCCAAGGGGCTCCCAGGGCACGTCTGGGCAAGGAGTGTTGGTCCGCAGAGCATCTGGGTTGACCCCCTGGTCTCTCCTGCACAAGGTCTCTGTTCACAGTTCTCCTGGCTCCGGGCACACCCCCAGTTCACCCCCTGGACTCTATGGAAGGCGTGCAGCCTTACCCCAGAGACCCCATGCAAGGAGTCAGGTGGGGAGGCGAGCAGGACTCACGGAGGCTACGAGGGCAAGGCCTGCTCGGTCTCCTTGATGCTGATAAAGTGACGGTGGGTCCTGCTGAGTACTGCGTGCCCGACACGCTACACGTTCTACTTCACTGACTCCAGTGACAAGTCTCACAGGGTGGGTTGAGCTGTCCCCATTTTACAGTGGAGAAAACTGGGGCTCAGATCAGGCACCGGCTAAGAAGGGGCAGAACCTGTGTTTGATCCCAGCGGCCCGGCTCCAGGATGGTTAACACTTGGTTAGCTCAGGCTCGTGGACCGGGGATGGGGCCCGGGCAGGGGCTCCCCGTCTCGGTGCTATGCAGTTGGGACCATTTTTGTGAGGAAGGTCCTGTGCATTGTAGGATGTTGAGTAGCATCACTGGCCTCTACCCACCAGATGCCAGTAGCACTTGCCCCTCAAGGCTTAACAGCTACAAATGTCTCTAGACATCGCTAACCATTCCCGGGGGAAGGGGAGGCAGAATCGCCCCGGCTGAGAAGCACGGGGCTAGGGTTTGGTTGATGTTGGGTGGAACGCCCAAGAGCGGCCAGATATGGTCCACGGTACAGTTGGCAGGAAAAGAAATGCTGGAAGGCCATACACCAAAGGTTGTTTTGGGGTCAAGAGATTATGAGTAATTTGGGGGTTGCTTTGGTAGAAATAACTGGATCTTCCAGACTCATTCCTGATAAAATCAGAGATTGGTGTTAGGGTTGAATTTAGGGTATTAGGGTATGAATTAGGGTCATGAGAAAGAGTGGTTTGGATTAGGTTAGGTTTCCTAAGCTTGTGAGTAGGAGATATAGGACACACAGCGAGAACTGAGGGTGGGGGCAGATGGTGGGAAAGACCTGGGGCTTTTTCAACCCTTTCAGGTAAAAATTGTCTCTAGGGAGAAAACCCTACCTTATTTGCCTGGCTTCTAGAACCACAATGACAGTTCTAATGGGGTTAGGTCACATCCGAAGCAGCCAGAGACCTGGCCCCGCTCCCCCCCACCGCCCCGGGGGGGCCTCTGTGGCCCCTCAGGGCAGCTACTAGTGATGGTGGCCACAGAGATGGGCAACGGACAGGGCTAGTGCCTTATATATATTCTTTCCTCTGAGTCAGTCCAAAGACCCTGAGTGGTCAGTATTAAAACTTTCACCAAGTCTCAGAGGAGGGCAGGGCCTACCCAGGGCATGCCAAGGGCCCCAGGCAGAAGTCGGGGGTCCAGAACTGGATGGGGAGGGGTGCAGAGGGCAGAGGACAGACCTACTTGAGGCCCTGATCTCTGGCCTGACCCCTAGACAGGGGCCCCCTTCCCTCAGAGCCCCCTTCCCCTCCTTCCCCAGTTTCCAGAATCCCAGGGCTCTGATGGGGGCACTCACTGCATGGCTGGCTCTGGTGGGCTCTCTCAGCGCCCATGGCCTTTCTGGTTAGCCTGGGACAGAAGTCATCGTTGGGTGTGTGCGAAACCGGGCTGAGTGGTGCTGGCTCTGTCCCGATTCCCTTGTTAGACCAGAGATGCCAGGGTCCTGGTATGGGGTCAGAGCAGTTGGGAGGCCGTGGAGCGCAGATGCCCCCTTCTCGAAAGCTTTTTATTACGGAAAATTTCAAACACATATAAAAACAGACTAGGATGATGAAGCCAGGTGCATTCATCGCCTCATAGCCTATCTTGTTTCATTTACACTTTCTCCCTCCCCCACTGATTATTTTACAGCAAACCCCAGACATATTATCATTTTTGTAGGTGAATACTTGAGGATGTTTCCGTAAGACAGAAGTTGGCAAAGTTTTTCTATAAACATTTGAGGCTTTTGGGGCCACGTGGTCTCCACCTCGCCTATTCAACTCTGTCCTCCCAGCAGTCACAGCATGTAAATGGATGGGTGTGGCTGTGTTCCAATAAAACTTTACTTACAAAAACGGGAAGTGGGGTCACAGTTTGCCAACCTCTGCGCTAAAAGAACAGAACTTGGTGGGAGGGATAAATTGGGAGCTTGGGACTGACATATATACACTGCTATATATAAAATAGATAACTAATAAGGACCTACTGTATGGCACAGGGAACTCTACTCAGTACTCTGTAATGACATATATGTGAACAGAATCTAAAAAAGAGTGGATTTATGTATATGTATAACTGAATCACTTTGCTGTATAGCAGAAAATAACACAACATTGTAAATCAACTCTACTCCAATAAAAATTAATTTAAAAAGATAAGAACTGGGCTTCCCTGGTGGCGCAGTGGTTGGGAGTCCGCCTGCCAATGCAGAGGACACGGGTTCGAGCCCTGGTCTGGGAGGATCCCACATGCCGCGGAGCAACTAGGCCCGTGAGCCACAACTACTGAGCCTGCGCGTCTGGAGCCTGTGCTCCGCAACAAGAGGCCACAATAGTGAGAGGCCCGCGCACTGCGATGAAGAGTGGCCCCCGCTTGCCGCAACTAGAGAAAGCCCTCGCACAGAAACAAAGACCCAACACAGCCAAAAATAAATAAATTAAAAAAATTAAAAAAAAAAAAAAAAAAAGATGGCTCATGGCTGGCAAGCTTACCTTCCACCAGCTTTAAAAAAAAAAAAAAAAAGATAAGAACTTATTTGCTTTTTCAAAAATAAAACTCCAATACCATTATCACATTTAAAAATGATATTAAATCAATGCTTACACTTCCCTGATTATCTCAAAATGTGTTTTTTTTTTTTTCTTTGGGCCACACCATGCAGCATGCAGGATCTTAGTTCCCCGACCAGGGATCGAACCTGTGTCCCCTGCACTGGGAGCGCGTAGTCTCAACCACTGGACCACCAGGGAAGTCCCATCAAAACTTTTTTTTCTTTTAACAGTTGGTTTGAATCAACATTCACAGAGCCCACACTGCATCTGAGTGATACTGAGTATCTTTGTCAGGAAGTGTCACTTTCAGTTCAGTGGATTTGGGGGTCTATGTTCTTAGAACCCAGGGGTGGGGTCTGATGTGGCCCCATGGCCCCAGGCTAGGCCTGAGCCTAGCAGAGCAGCACACCTGGGCTCTGCCTCGGGGAAATCTCAGCAGGTCATGGGGTTGAACCAGGATGGTGTCTGGAGGTGAGGTGTGGGCAGTGCCCAGATGGGTCTCTGGAGTGTGAAGTGACCAGTGCCAAGGTGTGTGAGGGCTGTGGGACAGGCCCAGCGGTGGCTCAGGACAGTTAGGTCTGGCTGGGGGTTGGCTGGTGTCTACAAGCAGACCTGACTTCAGAGGGTGAGGGATTTTGTTCCTGGGAAGTTCTGCAGAGAGCTGCTGGTCTGAGGGCAGACTTTTAAAGCACCAAGGCAATTCTGAGGTTGACTGAAAACCTTGGGAGCAGTGGTGTGCTGGAGCTGGCTCACACCTATTCACGAGAGCCGACCATTTAATTTTCGGATCTCTTTTTTGGTTTTGCTTTGCTAGCCATTATTAAAAATTTAAAATCTTTACAATTAATTTTATTAAAAACGAAGATAATACTCAAAATTCATCCCGTAGTTATCTGATTACGTTTTACTATTACATATATACTCTCGAGGTGAATTAGTTGCATCTACACAGTGTGTGTCAATTTCCCAAATTTGTGTTTGGTGACTTCACCTTAGTGGCTTGAAATCAGCCATAGTGGGAGAATTTACACCATGGGGATGGGCATATGCTGTCAGGGCTTTCCCTGACCCTGGAGGGCCGACTGCTACCAGCACACCACTGCTTGAGACTCATTTGTTTCAACTTCCCTTTGGAGATCAAGGCTGCTCGACCTCTGGAAATCTCTGGCTGTTTCAAACATCTGACTCTCTGATGCCCAGCTGTGCCAGATGAGGCTGGGGCATCATCCTGGGGAAAGGGCCAGGCCATAACGGAGGCAGTTGTTTGAGGGTGTCCTGGAGATGAAAAGTGAGCCGTAACCATAAACCCACAGTTGCCACTCTTACCCCTAAACAGGGAGAAGAAATGCCGTAACAGCTTACTGAGAGAGAGATTCACCTTTAAAAGCCTCTGACTCCGAATTTAGTCACCACGCTTGTCTTCATGCTAATTAATGAAGAGGAACTTAAGGAGAGGCCATTTGTTTGGACTGAGAAGGAAATGCATCTGTTTTCTTCCTAGAAAGGGAAACTGCAATTACAATGAAGCCAGCATCCGTGGGGTGGTACCCAGTCAGCTGCTGACCCTGTTGCAATCTTGGGAACGCCCCTGGCTCCCCCAGGAAGCCACTGAAGCCATTCCCATGGTGCCCAAGCACTGGAACCCCCACTCTGGCACGGCTGTTGTGTCGATTTATTATAATCGCTTGTGTCCTTCAAAGTGGGGTGCCTGAGATCCCTTGGGGTGTGGGAGGAAAATATTAGAACTTCAATTTGTTTTTATTTAAAAAATACAACTATAAGAAAGCAATTAAGCTCCACTAATGTTTAATATGCAAAGTAATAGGTATATGCATTGGAAATGCAAGCTCAAGGAATTTTTTTTTTCTTATCGAGATTGTGTGGCCCCTGCCAGTGACCTCATGCGCAGAGAATTATCGTCCCATTTTTGAAACCCCAATGCTAGATCAGGATCTGGTAGGTAGCAGGTGCTCCAAAGAAGGGTGCTGAATGAATACATGTAGGTAAAACACTACTTCCTACTTTCTAAGAGGACTCAAGGCCTCCCCATCTCTCCTCACCTCAGGTGAGGGAGTCAGATACAGGTCCCGGATGAAGTCATGGTTCACAGATGGCACAAAGGGCCACTGTCGCAGGGCTGGAGCCTTTGGAGAGAAGCAACTGGGGTTGCCGGGGTCTCCCTCTTCTAGCTCGTTCCCCTCCCTCTTCCATGGCTTCTGCTTGGATGGGACAGTGGCTCTTAGAAGCCCAAGATGGCCTGAGGAAATGACTCATGATCATGACTTTGGGAAGCTGGCCCATACATGTCCAGTGTCCTTGGGCCCTCCTTAGCCAAAACACGGCTTAGTGTGGCACAGGCTGCGGGAGGGTGGAGGGCAGACTTCCAATGCCCTGCGCCAGGAGCAAGACCTGAGCGCTCGGCATCACTGGCGCCTACAGGGGCCAGGGTCAGAGGGAGAACGTCAGGCCAGTATCTGGAAATCACCCGATACAAAGCTGCAGCCCAGCTTTACCTGCTGACCACCGTTGAAGCACAACTAGAACCCTCCGGCCAGCCCCAGGTAACAGGGAGAGGAATGCTGCTGATGACACGCCTTGGGGATGGTGACAGATGACTGGATATTTACGTGTACTGGAAGATATGACCCAGCTATAACGGGTTTCCCCACCTGCTCCTCTCCTGCCATCAGCACCAGAGGAACCCACGTTGTGAACATGTGTATGTGTGTATGCACGTGTATGCACGCCTTGGCAGTGCATTTAGGTGTGCTTGCTTCTGAGTTTCAGACAAATGGCATCCCATTTGATCTGGAACCTGCTCTTTTCCCAACCTTCTTCTAAGTTATCCACATTAACAGCAGCTTTTTTATTCCACTATAAACTTTATTTTATTTAGAAAAGCAAAAGACAGCCGTAGGTATTTCAGAGAGTGCAGCAGAGTGTAAAGACAAATACAAAAGACACCTGGGATACAGCTGGCTGGATTCTGCCTTCTGGACACCGTGGATCTCACTGCAACTGACTAGGTTTGCTTTGGCTTTGGGAGGTTCAGAATCAAGTCTGTGGCCGCCTCTGGCACCCCGGCCACTTCAACAGGCATCCTGTGGACTAATGTTTTATGCTGGTTTCATCTCTGTTCATCTGTTTGACAAGTGTGACAGGAATTGTGCCGAGGACACAAGGGGAACAAGAAACAGTCCCTGCCCACAGGGGCTTACGACCTAACGGCGAGGCAGAGAAATAAACAGTCGGCACAATACAGTGTGACGAGTGTAACCAAAGATGTGAGCTCGCAAGCTCAGTGTGGTGTGGGGCCCGCAGGATGCAGGACGGCCACCTGACCCAGCTTCAGGGTGGCTGAGAGGGCTTCCCGGAGGAGGTGGAGCCTGAGATAAGGAGACGAGGACGAGGTGTGTCAGCCAGGCAAGATGAGACCTCTTTTCTCAACACCTCATTCAAGTCCCTCATCTGACCTATCTTTCCTCCTTTGAAATTCTATGTCCCACTGTCCGTTCCATTCACAAGTCACTGCTCTATACTGGTTACACTTATACCAGGCTGCTGGCTCCTTGAGGATGGAGATTCTTCAACCTTAGTCTTTTCTCCCTGCACCTATGACTGTGCGTTGGACAGAGTTGCCGCGTGGCACCCCGGCTGGGAGACAGGTGGTTCTCAGGCGGCTCAGTGCTTCTCCAGCTCTTGGAGGCGGGTGGTCGTAGTAGATGGAGAGAGTCTAGGACACACAGGCGATACACACAGAAACCACACCTGCGAGGCTGCTGCCTGGACCGGAGCGCTGAGAATCCTTTCTATTCGCTATGGTGGAAAGTCAAACTGCAGAACAGTTCTCTCAACAGCACGACTGTTTGAAAGAAAGAAAGAAAGAAACACGTATTTCATTGCAACCCCCAACGGGACAGACTCACGTCCCCAGCCCCGCTGTGCACCCTCGGGGCAGCCGGCTCAGTCGAAGGTGATGCGGAAGCTGCGCTCCTGCTCCTTGCGGCGGCCCTCGCACACCTTGGTCACCTCCTCCACCTTCCTCTGCAGCAGGGCCGAGTTCTGGTCGATCCACTGCAGCGAGTCCATGTGCGCGTTGAGGATCTTGCAGATCTGCTGCAGCGGGTCGCTGGTGTCGGCGGGGCCCCCCGACGTGTTCAGGTGCTCGATGATGTCCTTGAGGTCCTGGGCCATGCGCTTCAGCTGTGCGTCGATGTTCTCGGCCAGCTTGTAGGTCTTCTCTCGCTCCTCGTCGGCGTGCTGCAGGTACACCGTCCCGCTCTGCTCCTTGACCGACTCCTCCAGCGGGCTCAGCAGGTCCTCCAGCTCCTTCTGCTGAGACAGGATGAAGTCGAGCTCCTGGTCCAGCCTCTTCTGGTCCAGCTTCACCTTCTCGACCTCGCGGTGGAGGGTGGTGATCTTCTCCCCGTTCTCGATCAGCGTGCGGTCCCAGGCGTTGACCTGCGTGGCCTGCTGTAAGAAGTGCCGTTCCTGGTCCTCCAGCTCCAGGCTCCACTTGTTGATCAGACTCTCCAGCTGGGCGTAGGTCATGGCGGGGCTGGCGGACACCCCGGTGGCTGCACTGGGGCCGGCTGGGGCGGTCCCGGAGGCCGCTGTGTTGCTGGGGATCCCAGCTGGAGCCAGTGGTTTTATATTCAAGGAGAAGCCGGTGGCGGCAGTGGTGGCGGTGGTGGTCGTCGCCGTGGAGGCGGTGGAAGCTGCTCCAGGGGCCTTCAGGCTGAAGCCCAACGTCCCCACTCCGGGCGTCCCCGCCGTGGTGGCTGGGGCACAAAGGGAGAGCCCGGTGGCAGCAGACGAAGTTGGAGCGGTTGCCAGTGAGGCAAAGAGCGAGGGCCCAGCACTGGTGGTAGCGGCGGCGGGTGTGGAAGCAGCCGGCTGTGTGGCCCCTGCCCCAGTGGCCGCTGGCGTGGCCGGCGTGAAGGGCAGCCCGGTGAGGGCCGTGGGCTGGGCCGAACTCCCCATGGAGCCAATGTTGAAGCCGGAGGTCCCGGTCTGGGACGTGCTTCCACCCGTGAACGAGAAGCCCCCAGGTGTGGTGGACGGGGCAGCAGACGTGGTGGTGGAGCCAAACACAAAGCCGGTGGGCGCCGTGCCCTGGGCTGACGTGACGGCGCTCGAGATGGCATTGGTGAGGGTGCTGCCGCCGAGCCCAAAGCCGCTGGGCTGCGTCGTGGCCGGGGTGGCAGCCGCGCCGCTCAAGTTTAGCTTTGGGCTGTTGATCCCTAAGGAAAATCCAGTTGCTGCTGCTGTAGGAGTTGTGGCTCCAAAACTGAATCCTGGGGTCTGTGTCGCCGGAGCCTGGGTGGTGAGTGAGAACAGGCTGGTGGAAGGGGTGCTCGCGGCTGGCTGGGAGGGAGTCCCAAAATTAAACCCGCCGGTGCCAGATGTGGAGAAGGAAAACCCCGTAGCAGGCGTGGTTGTTGCTGTCTTTGCAGCGCCGAAGGTGAACCCGCCTGTGGGGGCCCCAGTGCCTCCAAAATTAAACCCGCTCATGGCTCCAGACTCTTGTGGCAGCAGCTACTCCGGCTCCCAAAGCAAATCCACCGGTGTCTGCAACCTTGGAGAGATTTTTTAAAGCAGAGGAAGTGACATGATCAGATGGCGGTTTTGGAAAGGCAACCTCGGCGGCACGACGGAGCCGTCTGCAGGGTGGCAGGACTCGATAATTCTGATTAAACAGCCACCCTTCCTCTTCTCAACGTGTAGCCTAACCGGGCCCTGCTGAACTAGGAAAGAAGGACCGGGGTGCACAGCCCGTCCCGGGGGTCAGGCACTAGGAGCTGGAGGTGCTTGGGCCGCTCATGGCCACAGCCAGCACCAGTGGGAGCCCTGCTGCCAAGGAGGGGAAGGCCGAAGAGCGGGCGCCTGAACCGACCTCAGCCCCTGAGGAGGAGGTCGGATTCGAGGCGCTTCTGGCGAGCGGGGCTAGAGGCACACAAGCACCTTTGGGACCTGCTCCGCAGGCCTCCCTGCTGACTGCAAGTGGGTGGGGGTAGGCTGATTCGGCACAGTGCCACCCCACGTGCCCTTCTGGACCTCACAGAGAGACGGGCCCCAGGAAGCTGAGCCGTACGCCAGGGCCTTGGGTGCCAAAGGCCCCCTCTGTGCACACCCCACACCATTTAGGAGGATGGAGGGAATGTTGGCGCAGTCCCTCACCCTCCTTCTAACTCAGGGGTGGGCATGAGACCCGAGTGCTCAATCAGAGCGCTTGGCACCCCCGGCCGCAGAGACTTGTTCAAGGGGACATGGAGATGCGAGTTGGCCAAGAGATCTCCCCCGGGTTTCTCTCCAGGTGCTACAGAGGGGCCTCCTCCACCTGCAGGTGCAGGGCACAGAGGATGAGCACCGGGAGATGATGAGTTGCCACCAGAGAGCGCACAGGAGAGAGGGCGGGGGAGAGAGCGCGAGAGCCCCAGGAAATCCAGTCCTGCTCACCTGCCCCACTCCGTCCTCCTCAGAAGCGCCATGAGCCAGCACGCCCCTGTTCAGTTTAAGCTGACTGAGTTCCATAATTTCTAACTGAAAAAGCCCTGAGCAGAGCCGCCTGTTAGCTGGAAAGTCAAAGGTGACTCGGAGAGGAAAAGGTCAGTGGGTGCGAGTGATCACACGCTGAGCACCAACCCTCAGGCGGGCTGCTCACGGACACGATCTCTCACTACTGTCTGGCGGCAGGGGTTATGTCCCCACGTCCAAGATGAGGAAACTGGGCTCAGAGGGCTGTGGTGACCTACCAGGAGCTGACCCCAGGCCATGGGCCTGATCCACGAAGCTCCTCACCCAGCGCGGGCACCAGGTGACAGGGCATTTCCCTGCACCGAACTAGGGGATCAATTAGGTATCAAATATAAGGGAAGATCTGCATTATACCCACTGACACGGCCTCTAACTATATTCAAGAAATGCAGGAAATGACAACAAAGGGAAGCAGAATGCAAATTTACTAGTTCAGTGTGATCTTAGCTGTGGAAAAACAGAACTACTCTGAACAAAGAGAGTTGGAAAGAAATACACTGACATGTGACTGGGGGCTGTCTTTGGCTGGTGGGACTACAGGTGGATGGTCTCCTTGCTAATTTGCAGTAGCTTCCAAATGTTCATTCCATCTGTATAATAGACACATAATTGATAAGCTTGGTTTTTGAAAGAGACCTTCGTATTACAGGGTGTAAATATACTCTGAAGAACCAGAGAACTTGTGTAGCCAGATTCTAGAATCACAGTTCGAGCGGGACAGATGGGGAGACTGAATTAAACAAACCTCCCCTAGGCTGGTGCTCAATCACACCTTGTCTTGCCCCAAACGTGCCTTGGGTGTGGGGAGGGGCTGGACACCACAGGCTGGGCTCAAGGAAGCAGGGGAGCCGGCATGTGTAAATACCACCATGCCAGGTCAGGACCAAAGATGTGGTCCTCTAGAGACACCCATGTCGGACTTCCCTGGTGGCACAGTGGTTAAGAATCCGCCTGCCAATGCAGGGAACATGAGTTCAAGCCCCGGTCTGGGAAGATCCCACATGCCACGGAGCAACTAAGCCCGTGCGCCGCAACTACTGAGCCTGCGCTCTAGAGTCCGCGAGCCACAACTACTGAGCCCATGTGCCACAACTACTGAAGCTCGCGCACCTAGAGCCCGTGCTCCGCAACAAGAGAAGCCACTGCAATGAGAAGCCCATGCACTGCAACGAAGAAGTAGCTCCCCGCTCACTGCAACCAGAGAAAGCCCGCGCACAGCAATGAAGACCCAACGCAGCCAAAAACAAATAAATAAATAAATTTATATATAATAGGGGGCTTCCCTGGTGGCGCAGTGGTTGAGAATCTGCCTGCCAATGCAGGGGACACGGGTTCGAGCCCTGGTCTGGGAAGATCCCACATGCCGCGGAGCGACTAGGCCCGTGAGCCACAACTACTGAGCCTGCGCGTCTGGAGCCTGTGCTCCGCAACAAGAGGGGCCGCGATAGCGAGAGGCCCTCACACCACGATGAAGAGTGGCCCCCACTTGCCGCAACTAGAGAAAGCCCTCGCATAGAAACGAAGACCCAATACAGCCATAAATTAAAAAAAAAAAAAAAAAATTTAATATATAACAAAAAATAAAGACACCCATGTCCTACTCCCTGGAACCCGGGAATATACTACCGTATGCGGCAGAAGGAATTTTCTGATGTGATTGAATTAAGGATCTTGAAACGGGGAGATAATCCTGGGTTAAACAGTGGGCCCTAAATGTCACCATAAGTGTCCTTATAAAATGGAGGCAAAGAAAGATTTGACTAGAGAAGAGACCACCTGAAGATGGAAGCAGAGACTGGAGTAACGCATTTTTAACTTGGAGATAGAGGAAGGTGCCATAAGCCAAGGAATGCAGGTGGCCTTTAGAAGCTGGAAAAGGCAAGGAAATGGAATCTCCCCTGGAGTCTCCAGTAGGAACCAGCTCTCCTTGATTTCAGCCCAGTGAGAATGATTTTGGACTCTGATCTCCGTAAATACAGAGAATAAACGTGCATTGTTTTCAGGTGCTAATAAGTTTGTGATAATTTGTGAGAACAGCCATAGGACACGAATACAGTTGGGGAGTAGAAAGTGTCTGACGGATACGAAGGGGGACCCCGTGACTCCCTAGGGCGCCCTGAGACTCAGCGTCCTCATCAGGAGAGCGGGAGTGGCCCCTGCGACGCTGAAGCATGGCCGAGCCGGGAGGGAGCTGGGTGCGGTGCTGATGGCCTCGGTCGCTGCGCACAGGCACGCACTGCGCCGTCACTCTGGGGCGAAGCTGGAGAGGAAGGAAGGGAGGCCGGGGGTGGGGGGGGTGGTGGAGGTGGGCGTGAATCCAGCTGTGAAGTGCCCAGGAAAAAGACCTGGAGGTTGTGGCTGACCTCAAGTTTAACACGAACTCACGGTCAGCTGCCACTCTTCAGCGGGCCTCAGGCTGCATGACCCATTCCAGCGTCGAAATGAGCATGGTTCTGGGGCAGCCGACCCCGGCCCCGACAGCACTGTGCTACGTACCCCCTCCTCAGCCAACTTCACACCTGTGCTACGAGGAGGTCGGGACGATGGCCCCAGCGCACAGATTGGGGAGGAGAGGCTCAGCCGGAAGTAGCCTGCAATTCCACCCCACGGTGGGCCCTAGAGCCCCGCCCCTGCACTGAAAAGCCCTCTGCATTTCTACTTCATCAAATGCGCACCCCCCGCCATCCCGGTTACAGGGCAAGCAGCCCTGCTTTGGGGGCATGGCCGCTATTCTGCACCCCAGCTTCCACCCCACACCCTCATGTGCTTCTTTTCCTTTCATTTAAAAGCAGCTGCAAGACGGCTCCCTGCTTTCAGGCACGAAGCTGGTCTCTAAGCCTGAAGAAGAGACCCGGGCTGGGACTCTGCTCCCGCCACTCACTAGCTGTGGGTCCCGGCGCAGGTTGCTCCTGAACCGCTCTGCGCCTCAGCTTTCCCACCTGTAATGAGGATACTCTCCTCACACGCTGAAGAATAAACAAGGTCATGGCTGAGGGGCCGCGTGCCTGGCCCAGAGAAGGCATCCGCCAGTCCTGTCTCCTCTTCCCTCTGCCTACGTAGCTGCCCCTCCACCTTCCACCGCAGACCCCTGGTTTTGTTCGGTCTCCTCCACACAGCCATGTGCTTCTGGGGAGAGGCGCCCGGGGCCGCCCGCCCTGAGCCAGCAGACCTCAACTGGCTTCCTCCGACCCACCACCTCCTGGGACATACACTCAAAATGTAAGCTGATCAGATCACCAACACCAGTCTCTCTCCAGGGGCGGGATCATGACCTTGGCCTTTTTACAAAGCTCTTCTGGGGGCTTCCGAGAAAGGCCTCTCACTCTCGCCACCGCAAGTGCCTAAGCCTCCGGGACCACCGGCGCCCGGCCCTGCACCAGTTCCCTTCTTGCTCAGAGACGCCCACGCCCCCCGGCTCACTGCAGAGCCACCTCGAGCTGGGTCTGCTGCCAGCAGCCAGAAGCATCCGAACTGCTACACCCACGTGCCTCAGTTCTCAAGACCTCACTCGAGAGAGCTTCTGCTATTTATAAGCTGCAGCTAAAATTTTTCAGAAAAGCATTTATAGAAAGCTCTTTGCTTTTTATACCACAAGAAAAACAATCTCCCGTGGGGCCTTGTCTGGTTTGACGGTTCTCTATTTATTAAACGCCTCATCTGTTTCCAACACCTCGGATGCCAGGGACCTACTGAGAGTGGTGAACACATACTGATCCAGCCCACCCTGTGTGTTACGGCTCACTTATTCCTGAAAGCAAGTCCATTTGACGAATGGGGAGAGTGAGGCCCAGGAAGATGACCTAAACCCTGAAGGCAGCCAGAGACGCAGCAAACGTCGGTTTCAGTACCAGGGCTGCAGGCAGGGGCGAGGCTGGGTCACAGGTAGTGGGAGCAGATGCCTGAGCTGAGCGCTGAAGGACGAGGGGTCAGCCCTGAGACAGGGAGGAGGGCCCGGGTGGAGGCAGAGAGAGGCTGACCAGCAGGTGTGGCTCTGGGGCCTGAGTGCGCCGTCGGCATGGGCTGGAGGGAGAACGGCATGGGCTGGAGGGAGAACGTGCACAGGGCAGGGCTGAACCCTGCACATTCCAAAGAGAGGGCTGGCCCTTGCCCGGCTCTGGGGAGGGAACCTCCAAGCCCTTGGACCATCCTGCCTGACAGAGTCTCTCTAAGGTGGGCCTTGGGCCACACGGCATCAGCTTGCCCCGTGAGGGGGCTAGAGACTGCATAACGAAGGTGACAAGGTGCCTGTGTGACTGTAGCTAAAACCACCCCGGACAGCAAGGCTTCTCTGGTGGGCAATGTCCCGCGTGTGCTCACATTGCTGCTGGAGGATTAGCCCTGTCTGTGTGACTCCCCTGGGAGAAGACAACTGGAAGCTTCCACCTGGTCTCTCCCGGACTCTGCCCCGAATACCTTTTCCCCTTGCTGATTTTAACCTGTTTTGGTTTTGCTGTAATAAACCATAACTGTAACAGCTTTGCTGAGTTGTGATCTGTCCTTCCAGCAAATCACAGAAGCTGAGGGTGGTCTTGGGGACCCGTGACCACATTCATGTATGGTGCCACGTGATGTGAAGGGAGAAGCTGGCAGAGCCACCGATGTCACGATAATGGCCAGGCTTTATCCTGAGGGAGCCACAGAGGGACTTTAAGGCGGGGGGAGGCGGGGACTAACATGGTGGGGGATGGACTGGAGCAGTAGAGGCTGGAGGTGGGGCAGCTGGGAGGAGGCTGGGGGACGGTCTAGGCCAAGAGCCCAAGGCCTGAGCCAGGACCCTGTGGATGGAGAAGAGAGAATCCCAGGTTGGGACATGTATATATCTGCATCAAAATGAGACAAAACCATTATATAGATAGTTCTGCAGGGTCTGTCCCAGTTAACAAAGCCACCGACGACCAGAACTTTGGGAGTTTCTCATAAAACATGGCTGAACAAATACACACTATTGTGAGCTGTGAAAAAAAGAGAAGCAAAAAAAGCCCTCTGCCCTCTGTGAGGGCTTTTCTACTTTTACCAAAGGGGTGAGCTTTCCTAAAAGAGAAGCTGATGCTGCTTGAGGGCAAGCGGGGAGGTACAAAAACTGGAGAAGTGGTGCCTTTTCCTGGGAAGAGGGGAGGGTGTGCCCGGGCCAGGTGCTTGGAACTGGGCAGCTGCGGCTGGGGTAGTTGGGGTAGTTGGTCCACGTAGGACCCAGGCCCCGAGTGAGAAGTGGCTGCCTTGAGGTCACTGAGGGTGTTACTGGCAGAGCCACCAGCCCCGCATTTGCCCTCATTTTCCAAACCACATCCGGCCACCTGCATGGCCCTGGGGCGTCTGGGATTCCCACCTACAGACACAACTCACCCCCAGCTTCGAGGACCAGGGTTCTCTGCCATCACCTCCACCTTCGCTCAGGTCCACTAACCTTTAGTTCTTCTGCCTCTCCAAACCCGAACTTCATCTACTTTATTCACTCTAGCATTTACTCAGTCCTACCCTGTGTACAGTGACGACAACACAGAGAGGAAAAATGGTCCGTCCCCCGAGGGGGGAGTCACAGAGAGCACACAAATTCTTTGCAGTACAACAGTCGTTCATACAACAGGTATTGTTGATCACCTGCTATGTACAGACACTATTCAAGGCCCCGAAAATATGGCTGTAGATGAGACAGAGGAGTCTCTGCTCTCGTGGAGCTACATTCCAGCGGGGGAGACAAACAGGAAAACAAGACACAACAGAGAAATTACATGGCGTGTTAGAAGAGGATCAGTGTCACGGAGAAAAGACCAAGTGGGGCAAGGTAAGGGGAAGAGGGGGCCCGGCGCAGGGGTGAGGGGATTAACAGAGGCGGCCAGAGGGAAGAGCATCTGAGACCAGAGGGAGGAGCCAGAACAAAGTCCTGGGGTGGGACCAAGACAGCAGGAGGCCAGTGTGGCTGGAGGGCAGGCAGGCGGCACTGTTACTGAGCCCTGGGCTCTCCTTTCCCTCCCTCCCTACCCCAGCCCCTTTTCTTAGACACCAGGAACAGGGGTGTTTGGGAATGAATATGGGGGGACCTCAGCCTTGGACCAAGAAAAAAAGAAAGATTAAGAAGGGTATGGGGGAGGGGTTGTGTGTGGTGGACAGAATAACAGCCCTGAGACATGTCCACACCCTAATCCCAGAACCTGTGAATACGTGACCTCACATGGCAAAAAGGGACTTCACAGATGTGATTAAGGATCCTGAGATGGGGAAATGATCCTGAATTATCTGCGTGGGCTTTCAATGTAATCACGAGGGTTCTTAGTGGAATCAGGAGGCAGAAGAGGACAGCCAGAGGGACCGTGACCGTGGAAGAACGTTCCGAGAGCTGCTACATTGCTGCTCTGAAGACAGAGGAAGGGGCCATGAGCCAAGGAAAGCAGGTGGCCTCTAGGAGCTGGAAAAGGCAACACCCAGGGTCTCCCCGAGTGTCCAGAAGAAACACAGCCCTGTGCACCCATTTCAGACTTCTGACCTCCAGAACTGTAAGAGGAAATATTTGTGTTGTCTTAAACCGCTAAGTTCGTGGTAACCTGTTACAACAGCAATAGGAAACTAATACAGGGGTGGGGGACAAATAAAGAACAGGGCGGAACTCAATAAAGAGAAATGGATGGGAAACACATCCTGGAGTTGGGGTTGAGAAAGGGGCAGGAGGGAGGGGCGACGGGGCCAGGGCAGGCCTGCCTCTGTGCGTCGGGGCCGAGGACACAGGGGTGTTGCGATCGCGGGACCCTAGCAGCTGCGGAGCTAGTGGGGAAAGAACAGCTGTGATCCTGAAAATCCAGACATCCCCGGCCACTGGGGCGACCTCTTCGGGGCGTGGATGTGACACCCAGCAACGACAGGCCACGTATGACGGAGGGGAGGGCCAGGGTGGCCTGGGAGCAGCAAGGAGGGCTTGCGGTTGTGACGGTGTCAGCCCCACAGGGCGGGATTTCCCTCTGTTTTGTTTATGGCTGTACCCCCAGCACGTAGAGCAGTGCCTGGCATGCAGCAGGCACCCAATAAATAATTGTGACTGACCGACGGCCTGAGAACTGATACTAACTACATTTACTGAGTGCCACCTATGTAAGCGGTACCCGGCCAGGAGCACTAGGGAGCAAGCAGCACACTGAACCCTTCCTGGATGGGAAAGAAGCTCAGAGAGGTGAAGTCACTTCTTCAAGGTCACACAGCGGCGAACACTAGTCCCAAGAAGGGAATCGAGCTCCTTCTGGGGCAGGGGAGGGGGAGATGTCAGAATTAAGTCTTAATGGAGGAGTGGGGTGCTCTGGGCGGACACGCGGCCGAGCAGCCGAGGGAGAGACACAGCTCCAGGGCAGCTTCTGCACAGCTACGGCCGGAGCAGCAGGCTGAGGGGGAGTGGGGTCGAGGGCCGGGTCACAGAAGCAGACTGGCAGCCAGCCCACACACCGGACACAAAGCCGGGACCCCGCTTCCCTCCCAGCCCCACCGCGGCCCGTCACCTCCTCACCTCAGAAGTGACTCTCCCACCACGAGGCTCATCCACCGGGGCAGAGGCAGCTGCCCCACATCCACCCCTTCCTTCGTAACAGAAACTCTCTTTCACTGGGGGCAGCAACGAGTCCAGCCAAAGGACTCCATGTGCCACGGCTCCTTAATGGGGCCCAGGTCTGTCTAGTCCACTGATGGGCCAGGAGGAGGGCAGCAGGCCTGCAGCGGTCATGAGAAGGCCAGCCGTGCACTTCCGTGAGCTCTGCGCACAGAGGACTTTGCCCATCCTCTTCTGCCAGTCGCCCGGCAGGACACAGCCCAGCAACGACAAGTGGGCGCTGCAGCCTGTCGGCCCGAGCGCCTGCTCCTCCACTCCTAGCCCTGGGATCTTAGTTCTAAGTTCATCCCCCAGGCCTCAGTTTCCTCATCTGAAAAAAGGGGATGACGGCTCCAGAATCATACAGTCTCTGTGAAGATGAAATGGTCTAATCCGTGTCAAGCACTTAGCACCGTGTCTGGTGTATCCTCGGGACCCAGGAAATGTTAAATTAATGCGGTTCTGGGAAGTAACGGGAGCAACCGCTCCTGGCATTCTGCCCACAGCCACCTGGTGGCGCCAACAACGCTGAGCCCAGACAGTGCCCAGGCAGGGCAGGAGCTGCCTGTACCAACTACATTTTCCCTTTGGAATTAGCTATTTATTTAAGACTTGGAGGAAGTGTGGCCACGGGCTCAGAGAGACCAGAGGAGGGGAGAAGACATGGGAGAGACAAGGCAGGAAATCAGAGACTGAGGGAACCGCTGCCCCCTGGTCGTCATCAGCCCAGCCCAGCGCTGCTGGGCGCGGCCCTGCCTGGGGAAATGTGATGCCCGTTGAGGCTCAAAGGCCCGGCCCGGCCGGTACCTTTGCTGTGTTAGTGCAGGGACTCCCTGTCCCCTGCCCCCCACCATCATCTCCTCTGGGTTGTCTCACCAACATGTGAGACACTGACTCTTGCTTCTTAAATCTCTCTTGAATCGGATCCCCTACTCTCCCTTGAGTCAAAGAAAACCCCTCTAAACCTCAGGGAACGGATGAGCCCAGAGAGCCTGCCCTTCAAGAATGGAAATCAACTGATCAGCGACGAGCAGCTTGCCAACCAGACCTTAGACAAGGCAGAGTCTCAGGCTCCAGAGCGGCGAGGAGGCCAGTGTGGCCAGACCAGAGCACGGCGTGAAGCCTCGAGAGAGTTCTGAAGTTCCAGGATCTGATTTACATTTTGAAAGACTTGCCCAGGTTGCTGGGAGGTGGGGTGGGGCAAGACGCCAGCAGTCGCCTGGCGGGGGCCGGTGGTGACCTGGGCCACTCTGTCTGGCTCTTACACAACCACCCTGCCTGGTGGGCCCGGCCAACCCCAGGCACAGGAAACGGAGCCCCCGAGAGGGGCAGAGAGGCTTTTCTAAGCCAGTCTGCAGCAGGGAAACCTCAGCGCTCCCCTCCATGTAAAGGCCATCTCTCTTCCCCAGCACAAGGCTCCCCAGCTGCGAGGGTGGGACAGAGACCAGGCAGATGCAGCTTTCAACTGCCCTCTCACCTCCTTAAGCCGCCTGGGGTTCCGGCCCTAATTTCCTCGGGCCTGTTCCTCCCTGTGGATGGGCACACTGCAGGTTTCTCACCCTCCCAGGTATCAATATAACGAACCCATGTTAAGCATTAGAGACCTGTCTGGACAAACAGGAGGTGTGTCTGTCTGTCTGCTGTGGGGAGGGGAGGGGATGTGGAAAGCCTCACTGCCTGTCCTGGTCACATGAACTGATCCCTAAATGTCCCTGCATACTAACTGACCAAGACACAGTGTCACATGTGTTCCATTTCCCAACCCACCCAATGACATACTGGTCATTTTTTAAAATGAAAATTAAATTCTTTTTGTGAAGAGATAGTTTGTTCACATGGTTCTATGTTCCAAAGGTATAAGAGGGACTTCCACGGTCTCTGTGATCCTCCCCTGCCCCACACAGCTATCTTTCTTCCCTGCAGACAAGCTTTTAAGTTTCTTTTGCCTCTTTCCAGAGATTTTCTTTTTTTCTTTTTAAAAATAAAAAAATAAATAAATAAATTTATTTATTTATTTATTTTTGGCTGTGTTGGGTCTTCATTGCTGCGCGTGGGTTTTCTCTAGTTGCGGTGAGCGGGGGCTACTCTCCGTTGCGGTGCGCGGGCTTCTCATTGCTGTGGCTTCTCTTGTTGCAGAGCAAGGGCTCTAGGCGCACAGGCTCAGTAGTTGTGGCTCGCAGGCTCTGGAGCGCAGGCTCAGTAGCTGTGGCGCATGGACTTAGTAGCTCCGCGGCCTGTGGGATCTTCCCAGACCAGGGCTCGAACCCGTGTCCCCTGCATTGGCAGGCGGATTCTAAACCACTGTGCCACCAGGGAAGTCCCTTTCCAGAGATTTTCAATGTGTTTAAGTAAATGCAGTTTGCACTCTCCCCCGCTGTACACAAAAGGCTGCATATGCCAGGAGCACTATTCTGCACTCTGCTTCTTCACTGACTATACCTTAGAAGTCATGTTAAGCAGGCTCATCATCCTCACTGGATGGAGGAGGAAACGCTCTCACAGGGGGACTGCCTTGCACCCCTCGGCTGTTTGCTCCTCGGGTTGCCTCCAGCTGGTACCTAAACACTTCTTGGTCTCAGAGGTTCTCAGTCATCCCTCTTCTTCCTTCTTTCACTGGAAAATACTCTCTCTACCCCAAGAAGTCACCTCACGGCTAAAGAGCAATTACATTCTCCTTCTCACTCCTGAGGCCCAAACCTGCACCTGAAGGAGCTCAGGTGGGGGGACAAACAGCAAATTTCCCCATGGGGAAAACGAATCAGGTTAGACGTATGTGGAAAAGTCAGGAAACAACCAGAGGAGTAGATTTTTAAGGAAGATTCTAGAAGCACTCTTAATATAAAATAATAGGACTGGATGAGATCTGAGGATTACTCAGGTACTGGGTCCCTTACCTTTTTTGCCAAGAACTGTTTTGTTTCCTTCTCTTGTACTGAAAGATATTTTTTCCCCCTCTACCTCACCGCATTTTGCGTGTGTGTGTGTGTGCGTGTGTGTGTGGCCGTGCTGCATGTGAGATCTTAGTTCTCTGACCAGGGATGGAACCCGTGCCCCCTGCAGTGAAAGCGCAGTACAGTCTTTACCACTGGACCACCAATGAAGTCCCCCTAACTGCATTTTTAACATTTAAATTTTAACTACACAATCAATACATCAGTCCTCTCTTTAAAATATTGTTTTGGCCACCACCAACAAAGCTAAGCATCCCCTGGTCACTATCCTTGATCCTGGTCCCCACACCCATGAGGCACCCCGGTTAAAAGCCGCTGTGTATCTCTTATCTACGTACTTGTGCGTACCTTCATAGCCAGAGGAAAGGATTTTATTCATATGTTTTCTCTACTACACAGGGGATCATACTGCATGTGTCACTCCAAAATTTGTAGCGTTTTCAACAGGTTTTCCTCTCCTTCTAGCTGCTGTAAACCAGTCCACAGTGTGACTAGACCACATTTTATTTATCCGTGCCTCTACTGATGGACATTTAGAATGCTCCTGATTTTTTCTTTATTATAAACAATACTGCAACAAGCACGCTCACTCATGCTTTCTCGGGCACAGGCACAGACACTTTTCCAGGGCAGATCCCAGAAGAACTGCTGGCCACAGGTACCTGCATTCTGGTTTTGCTAGGGACAACCAAACTGCCCTCCAACTTGCCTGTATGTGCTTTTATTCTAACTGGCAGTGCCTGAGACAACCATTTCCCTACAACCTGCCAGCACCTGAAATTAGGAAGGTATTGCCAACCTGATGTATGAACTGCATTAAAAAAATAATAATGATAAAAGCACCAACCATTCAGCACCACTGTATGTCGGCATGTGTTGGGTAATTCACAAATATACCTCATTCATTCAGTCAACAAACATCCACTGAGACTTAGGAAAGGACAGGCCTTGGGCTGGGCAAACAAAGACAATATGGCATGGCCACCCGTCCTCAAAAACCCAGTGTTATAAATGTGATGAAGGAAAAGCTACCAGAATTGAAAACAGGTAGTCAAACAAAAACCTGTGCACAAACATTCACAGCAGCATTATTCCCAACAGCCAAAAGGTGCCCCCATCTCTAACCACCCTTTGCCTCCATCACTCCACTCCAGCCCCACAGGCCTTCTTGCTGTTCTTCACACACGCCTAAAGCACTCCTGCCTCAGGGTCTTTGCACTTGCTGTTTTCTCTCTGGAACACTCTGATGGCCCCATAGCTCACTCCCTTACCTCCTTCAGGTCTTTGCTAAAATGTCACCTACTCAGTGAGGTCTTCCCCAGCTATCCTTAGGACCCAGCATCATCTGAAATACAATATATTCCATTTACAGACCTCGTTTGTTGTCTGTCTCCCCATTAGAACGACGGCTCCATGAAGGGCAGGATTTTGGTCCGTGATCTCCACTGCTGTACCCCAATGTCTGTGACAGTTGCTGGTCACTGGGGGCACTCAGCAAATGCTTGTTAACCCAATAAACAGATCCAGGTTGCTTTGTGCCAGGTACTATTCTAAGTGCTTTCCATATACTAATTGGTTTACTTCTCACTGCTTCTACCACAGGGTAGGTGCCATTAGCATCTCCCTTTTAGAGTTAAGTAACGTGCTCAATGTCAACATAAATGTCAAAGTCAGGATATGACAAAGTTCCTGCCCTTAAATAATTCAGAGTTTACTGAGGGTAACAAAGAGATAAATTGTTGGACGACAGGTAGACACTATGAAAGAGCTTTGGTTAGAACCTACTGGAAGCCCAGGGGAGGGGCAAGGACACTGTCCTAGAGAAGGAAGGGATGTTTCAGCCTGTTTTGAAGGATGTGGAGGAGTTAGTCAGGGTGGGAAGGGGTTAGATCAATAGGTCATTCCAGGCAAAAGCTCAGATGGGCAAGGGCTGCCTTGAAGAACAGTGTTAAATGCCCTGTGTGAAAACCACAAGATGCCAAAGAAGATACACAAATGGGTGATAAGCATGGGAAAAGCACTGTTAGCCGTCGGGAAATGCAAATCAAAACCACAATGAGATACCAGTTCACTGGTGCCGCTAGGATGACAATAACAAAAAAGGTGGACAATATCAAGCGTTGGTTAGGATGTGGAGAAACTCAAACCCTCATCGCTAGTGGGAACGTAAGATAGTGCAGCCACTTTGGAAAACAGTACGGCAGTTCCTCAAAAGGTTAAACACAGAGTTATCCTATGATCCAGCAATTCTACTCCTAGGTATCTCCCAAGAGAAATGAAAACATATGTCCATACAAAACTAGTACACACATATTCCGTAACAGCCCAAAAGCAGAAACAACCCAAATGTCCATCAATTGATGAATGGATAAAATGAAATTATTATGCAGCTTTAAAAAGGAATAAAGTATCGACATATGCTACAAAACAGATGAACCTAGAAAACTAGACACAAAGGGCCACCTATTGTATGATTCCATTCATATGAAATGTCCAGAATAGGCAAATCTACAGAGAGAGAAAGCAGGTTAGTGGTTGCCTAGGGATGGGAGCATGGAGAACGACCACTAAGAGGTACGGGGTTTCTTTCTGGAGTGATAAATATGCTCTAAAATTAGATTGTGGTAATGAGTACACAACTCTGAATGTATAAAAACCACTGAATTTTACACTTTAATAAACGGAGGTGAATTATGCTTTTTTTTTGCAGTATTTCAACAAAGCCATTAAACCAACCAGCCAAGCATGGGATGCCAGGGAGGGGCTGAGAAGGCAGGGGCTGGGCAGAGCTGCTTCTAAAGATAGGATCACACTTTCTTGCGGGGATGAGTACAGCTGGTTGAGAATGGGTTGGGGAGGAGACTGTAGTTGAAATGCTCCAGTCAGCTGAGGCCAACAAGGGGCTCCAGTGGAAACGCAGCTTGGCACAGATACACCACAGATACAAGACTCAGTGAGGGGCTGAAGCACCAGGGCCAAGGGACTTTAAGAGCACCACAGGTGGACACGTGTTCTGTAGACAGAACCACACCACCTGTGCTCCCTCCCCAGCCTCTCTCTTGTAATCAACACCAGTGTCCCAGGGGAGAGGCAGTGATGTCAGTGGGGGAGGGATGCAAAGGTCCAGGTTGTGGCAGAGGCAGTTGCCATGGAGATGGCTTCTCTGGGAACCAGGTGAAAACCACCAGAGGTGGGGGGCAGGGTGGCTTTGACTCTGAGATTAGAACCAATCACAGCCCCTACCTATCCCTGGGTATCAACCACCGCACTAACACTTCTGGACACTTATTATGTGCCGTGCCCTGTTTGTAGTGCTTTACCTGTACTGACTACAACCCAAAGAGGCAGGAACTACCAGCGTTCCCATTTTACAGATGAGCAAACTGAAGTCAAGAGAACTTCAGTAACCTGCCCAAAGTCGCCCAGGTGGTTGGACTGACCGAGGCTGTCTGGCCCCAGAGCTAAGCTGGGGCATCAGGAGCCCCTCCAGTGTGACCCTTTTCACCACTACGCCCCCCCATCGCGTGCCATGTCCAGCACCCCCTTCCTGTTCCCTAATGACATCCCAGGCCATCTCTGTCACCTTCCAGACTAATTTAGTGGTGCAGGTTTCACTCTCAAATCCAATTCGGTGCCGTCTGCTTTCCCCCACTGCAGGCTAGACTCCTGATGGCTTGGAGTGAAGCGGGGGCCTCAGCTGCTCTTTCCTGCCCCGCGTCCCCCCCCCCGGCCCCTGCCGGAATCTGTTCCTGCTCTGGGTGGGGGCGGGCAGGAGAAGACGGGCAAAGGGCTACTGAACAAACCTAACAGCTCTGAGGTCTGGGGCCCTGCTGGCTGCTGGCCCTCAAAGCCCCCCGTGGGGCAGTCCTGGGGGACCTCTCAGGCCTGTGACGTGTTCCTGCTGTGGTTCCCTGCCTCTGCCTCAAACCCCCTCTCTTGCTCCCTCGGCTCCCCCTATGACTGGCCATCCCAATGGGTGCCAACCGCGTTCATTCAGGCCCTGCAACTTTCCTTTGTGCCCAAGCAAACCTGGGGGTGTGGCGCCTCCAAGGCCCACCTCAAGGCAGGGGCACAGGCTGCGCTGCAGCTGCCCTCCACCTCCCATCCCCCACTGGGCACGAGGAGCAGGTGGGCTGTGAGAAAGGGAAGAGCAGCCCTGACAGCTGGCCCTGCTACTCTCCTGCTGGGCATAAACAACTTAACAGAACACATCAGGCAAGGCCACCCTGACTGTGATGGATCTTGACACGTCTCAACACAGACAGAAAACACGCTGTCCAAAGCACAAAGGTGACCAAACATCACTCTCCTGGCTCAGAGCTGACGGCTGCTTCTTAACTAAGCACAGCATCAACTCCACTGATAAAGGATGCTGGTCACAGACTTGCCCCTGCTCCCTGCCGGCCTCCAATCCAGAGCAAAACCCCTCTTCCCTGAACCCTCCCCAGTCACCTAACCCAGCCCAGACCCTAGAAGTCCTCTCTGACACCCCCTTCCTGAGCTGCCCCATGGGCCCCCAAGGTGGGTGGTCCCGCAGCTGCGACAAGCAAGAAACCCAAATGGTTTGACTACATGTACTGGTGGTCCTGGGGGCATGGATGGCTGATGAAGGACACCAGCCCCCCTTCAGCAGGAACCCAACCTTCCCAGATGATTCCCTAGAGACCCCCTTCCCTACTCCCCACAAACACTGCCCTCCCCAACTGCACATAGGCTGGGCAGAGTCTAAGTGAGGCCGGCACCCTTTCAAGCTGGGTCAGTCCGGTGGGGGGTGGGGGGGAGCAGCTCGGGGGTGTGTGTGGCCCTGCACCGAGGAGTCCTCAGTTCCTTTAGTTCTCTGCTCTGAGCAGAGGATGACAGATGTGGGGTTGGGAGTAGGGGGGTGGGAATCACTGCACACAAAGGTCAGGGAGGGCCCTCGGCCCCAGCCTATCCACACTCGTGGTTTGTTGAGGTTTCTCTGAGTGACTCACCAACCTTTTAAAACTTGGATCTCATGGAAAAGTCTGGATTTCTCACTTCTATAAAACCCGAAGCTCTGTGCTGCCAGGCCGGCATTGTTGCAGGGCACGTGGGCCGACCCTGAGCAGCACCCGTGCCTGCGGGGACAGCTCGCTCGCGGAGCCAGGCATCGTTCCAGGCCTTTTCACACGTTATCTCTGGTCCTCACCACTGCCCTCTGCTATTGTCCCTGCTCTTCTGATGCAGCACGTGGGGGCACAGCACCTTGCTGAAGGCCACACGGTGGTAAGTGATGTGTCCTGAGCTCCAGGACACTATGCTGTCAATTACCTTCAGTTTACCCTGTCCACTCCCTGTGGGCACATGAGGGAGGGGTATGCCAGGGCTGGCGCTAGCCTTTAGCTCCCAGATGAGGAAACTGAGGCTCCGAGAGAGGAGGCGTGGTAGGATGGACAACGCTCCCAAAGATGTCCACATCCTAGTCCTTAGAATCTGTGAACGTTACCCTATACGGCAAAAGGGACTTTACAGACGTGGTTAAATTAAGGATCTTGAGATGGAGACACTATCCTGGATTTTTGGGGTGTGCCCTGACGTAATCACAAGGGTCTTTATAAGAGGGAGGGCAAGAGTATCAAAGGAGGAGATAGGGGACATGATGATGGAAGCAGAGGTAGAAGTGATTCAAGGAAGGGGCCACGAGCCAAGGAATGCAGGCAGCCTCTCGAAGCTGGAAAAGGCCAGGAAATGGATTCTCCCCTAGAGCCTCGAGAAGGACCCCTTTTAGACTTCTGGTCTCCAGAACTGAAAGGGAATAAACGCATGTTGTTTTAAGCCACTAAGTTTGCAGCAATTTGTTACAGTGGTCACAGGAAATGAAAACAGAAGATGACCATCGAGGGTGCTGGAGCTGGTGCAGCAGTATGGGGCCTCGCCAGGCTCTGAGAGCTGTGGCTACCTCTGCTGAGGAAGATGTAGCAGGAGCGAGGGGAGGGAAGGGACTCTGGAGGACTCTGAGCTGCTGGGCCACGTGGCAGACCTGTGTTCTGTGTGCCTGGCCCCTGCACTGCCCTTTCCCCAGCTGAACTGGCCTTGGCCTTCCGGCCCTTGTTTGCCAAGACGCCCACCCCCAACCTCTGCCCTCCTGGCCTGCATGACGCAGACACCTGCCCTAGTGCCCCCTCAGAGGCCACAGGATTGAATTCCCCAGTCTCTGTGCCTGAGCAACTCATTTAAAAATAAACTGATGCGGGACTTCCCTGGTGGTCCAGCAGTTGGGACTCCGTGCTTCACTGCAGGGGGCACGGGTTTGATCCCTGGTCGGGGAATTGAGATCCTTGCATGCCCCACAGCACGGCCCAAAAAAAAGAACTGATGCCTAGTGAGGCTACAGCACAGGGCTGGGGGCTGTGAGGAATGATTCTTGGGAATGAGGAGGGTCCTGACTTACCCTCTAAGTGCTCAGGGAAACAGTCACATACACAGACGTCTGCCTTCGAGGCGGCTCTGAAAGCAGAACAAAGTGGGGTAGGAATACGAAGAGAAACAAACATGGGTTGACCTTGAGTTCTTAGTGAGAGCTGGGCTTTACCTACATCATTTCATATAATCCCCTCAGCACCTAAGCCTTAAAGAGAAATAATGAATGCTCATAATTAGGCAGGCTCCGTTCTAGGAATTTTACATACATTTACCTATTTAATCCTCACAATAATCCCAGGAGGTGGGTCATCTTATCCCCATTTTATGGATGAGGAAACTAAATCACAGAGAGAAGATGTCACTTGCCGAGGGTCAAATAAGTGGCGTTGGGAATATGAACCCAGCAGGCTGGCTCCAGAGTCAAGGCTCTGAGCCACTTTTCACTTGATCTTAGCCAAAAGGTTGAGAAGTGATCTGAGCCACTTTTCAGAAGGCAGCTGAGGCCAAGGCAGAGTAAGGGCCTCGTGTGCACCCTTGGCCAGAACTAGGTGGTATGGGCTTGGGATTGAAACCTGGGTCCATCTGATGGAAAACTCGGTGCCTCTGCCATCACGGCAGGCCCGTCACCTTGACTGGGAGACCAGTTTGAGGTTCTGCGATAGGACAGGTGAGGAGGGCCTCCTCTGGGACAGGGGATGGGGAGGGGCAGGTCACAATCAATACAATTTGGCAATTGTGAGCAGCAGCAGACCCGAGGTGAAGGTCCAGGCTTGGTGGCCTCCCAGCAGGCTACATCCTGAGCTGGGGGTCAGGGACCCCACACATCTGAGAGCGGACAGGCTCTCCCTGGGACCAGCAGGGCTTTGGAAGCTGTATGGCGGAGGCCCGGGCTCTAACCAGCAGTGTGACTGCACACGACACCTTGCCCCCTGCAAGCTGAGCGGGTCAGCCTCTGTGATCTGAGTCTGTTCTTGGTAGTTCTTGGCATCGAGCCTGATTCTCAGGGTCCTGCACAGGTTGCTCTCTCTCCCCCTCCCCAAACCCCTCCCTTGCTGTGCTGGGGCCTCTCTCCAATCCAGGGCTCCACTAACCAGGAACCGTTGCCAGGTGCGCAGGGGGGCCCCCAGAGAATCCCCCCACTCCCCCTCCCCATCAAACAGCCAGGGTGATGCAACCTGCCTGCAATTGCCACCTCACTCCCCAAGCCTGGCTCCTCCGCACTGAAAAAGAGTCCCCAGCAGCCCCACCCATGCTCCCAGCCCCAGCTCAGGAGCTGAAGGGCCTGGGGCAGCTGGACCCCAGAGGACTTTGTGAAGCTGGGGGAGGCCAAGGCATCTGAGTCCTGGATGGGCAATAGGTCCAGAGGTGGGCGTGGGGAGAGGGCTCAGGGTGCCAAGACCTGGGCTCACAGGCACCACTGATGACCCACCGCCCATAAATTCGAATATGCCCTGAAGGGCTAGGGAGCTCAGTGTGCAAGCTGGCACCAGCTCTGCAGGACTGAGTCAGGCCGCGTGGGTGGGGTAATTGGCACCAGAACTCAACTCTATGGGACCCAACAGATGGAGAGAGAAAAAGGCACAAGGGGCTGGGACAGGGGGACCAGGGTCTTCTCAGTCAGCAAACACTGCAATCTACTGGCAGCAAGATTCCCACACTAAGTTCATTCCCAGGTATTAAAAAATTATCTTACCTGGTCATCCTCTCAAAACCCCATAATCCCCGTCTATGAGACAAAACCAAATGGAGGGACATTCCATAGAATATCCAACCTGCACTCTTCAAAACTGTCAGGGTCATGAAAGACAAGGAAAGTCTAAAAAGCCTTCGCAGACCAAGGGTGGCTAAAGAGACGCGACGACTAAGTGTAAGACAAGACGGCATCCTGGAGGGGATCCTGGAACAAAGGAAGGGCGTTAGGGAACAACTGGTGAAATCAGAAGACAAGGTGGCGTCTAGGTAATAGAAACGTACTGATGTTGGCTCCTGAGCTGTGACAAATGTACGAGCGTAATGCAAGATGTCCAGTGACAGAGACTGGATGAGGGGTATAAGGGGACTCTGCACTGTCTTTGCAGCCTTTCAGTACATCTACAATTATTCCAAAATAAAAAGTTTATTTAAAGAAAAATACTCTACCTAGTCCACCTGTTATAATCTAGAAGGTCTTTTCGAAGAAGACTGGGGAGTGACTGTGCCCCCTCACTGCCAGCGGCCTGTCCAAGACTCCCCTAATCCCACCTGCTATCGCTCAAATATCTACACTGAGAGGAGTGGAAGTCGGTCCTTACTTCTTACTTAAAAGAACTTTAAAAGCACTACTGCTGGGCTTCCCTGGTGGCGCAGTGGTTGAGAATCTGCCTGCTAATGCAGGAGACACGGGTTCGAGCCCTGGTCTGGGAAGATCCCACATGCCGTTAAGCGACTAGGCCCGTGAGCCACAACTACTGAGCCTGCGTGTCTGGAGCCTGTGCTCCGCAACGGGAGAGGCCGCGACAGTGAGAGGCCCGCGCACCGCGATGAAGAGTGGCCCCCACTCTCCACAGCTGGAGAAAGCCCTCGCACAGAAACGAAGACCCAACATAGCCATAAATAAATTAATTAATTAATTAAAAAAAAAAAACAAAGGAAAGGGAAAACTCTCCTTTAAAAAAAAAAAAAAAGCACTACTGCTTAGCAATGGAGATAAAACATACCCACCTCAGTAACAGTAATAATAAAAACCCCTTATGTAGCACCTACTGTGTCCCAAGCACTAGTCTAAGCGCACTTGACCTGGATTAACTCATTTAATCCTCAAAACAGTACTAAGAAGCAGGTACTATTAACGGCCACGTATATCAGTACGTTTCTATTAACTCAACTCCATGCTTTATTCTGGTACTGTTAATGGTAACCGAGGCACAGGGAAGGGAAATTGCCAGTTGGCTAGTAAGTGGGGTGTACTCAGCGTTTGAACCCAACAACTTGGCTCCAGAGACTGTGCTCTTCACCACTACTCCATGCTGCCTTGGTAATAACGTAGCCCCTATAGGGCAAGAGTTGGCAGAGTGGACAGTAAGTATCCTAAGGGAACACGGTCAGATCCCGTGGAAGACTTCCTGTACGCAACAGCAGCCTGCACGAGGGATATAATGTACAATACGATAAATATAATCAACACTGCTATATGCTGTATATGAAAGTTGTTAAGAATGTAAATCCTAAAGTTCTCATCACAAGGAAAAACGTATGTATTTTTTCTATTTCTTTAGTGTTGTAACTGTAGGAGGTGACGGATGTTCACTAAACTTATTGTGGTAATAAATTCACGAGGTATGTAAGTCAAATCATTATGTTGCACACCTTAAACTTATACAGTGCTACATGTCAATTATATCTCAATAAAACTGGGACATGCGTAAAAAAGAGCACACGCGTTTGGAAGGAAAAAAAAAAAAAACCTGTGCGTCTTCACTCCCAGATAACGCTCAAGATCAGGGTCCCCCACCTTCTTTGGATCTTGATTCAGTCTCATAAGCACCACAAAAGTGATGAAAAGCTGAACTCCAGGTGTAAGGTCCTGATGTGGATGAATGCAGGGTGGGAAAAGGAGGGGTTTCTGCTGCACAGGAAAGACCCACATCCACTTGGGGCTGGTGGAGGGTCCAGTGCAGGGGGAGGGGATGGCTAGGAAGACCCATTTCTTTAAGCAATGGAAGTACAGCTCTCCCTCTTTCTGGCAGAGTGTGAAGACTGATCTAGTGGCAGCGGGCGGGGTGGGGGGGGGTGCAGCCGAGGTAGAGGATCCTTCGAAAGGAAGTCTAGGGGAGGGGCAGGGACAGGAAGAATGAACCAACGGGCCTGAAAGGAGTGCTAAGGATAAGGGCTGAGGAGAGGTAGGCAGGGGATGGAGAAAAGATAAGACTGAGGGCGATGACAGACTCCCTGCACCAAGATGGGGCTGAGCGTCCATCATGCGAATGGGAGAGGGCGGGGATGGCTGGAAATCACCTTGGAGGGGTGAAGGAAACACAAGAACGACCTATTAGCAAGTGTTGCATGTTTAAGTGTCTGGGGCTCCGGCCACGGGGTTCGGAACGGTTGACGCTGGGGCCCAGAGTTCCCTCCTACTTATCATAAAAGAGGCTGAGCGAGCATGTAGGTGGTGGGATCTGGGTTTCACAGGAATGGACTTATTTCTCACAAACGACCCCACCAGGTACACTTGATTATTCTCCTTACTTTACAAATAATCCCCTATCTAAGAGGCTAGAGAATTTAAGTTATTTGCCCAAGGCCACCCTCGCCGGTCTCTGATTTGAACGGAGCGTGCTCTGTGACTCACGCCAGATTCTAAGCCACAAAAAGTGTTGTTCTCACCGTGGGACGGCAGTTAAGGATAAAGAGATCAACATGTGGCTGACCGGAAATTCGCGAAGCAGGGGAAAGGAAAGGAGAAATAAACTAGTGCGGGTCTCAGGGAAGAGGAAGGGCCGAGTTACCAAATCAGAGGGAGCAGAGAACCGGATCCCGGACCACAGGGAGGATGGGGCCGGACCCCAGAGTCAGAGGAAAAGAAGGGTCGGAACCCCCGAGGTCGGGAGGAAAGCGGGGCTAGATCCACAGGTCAGAGAAAGGAGAGGCCCGAACTCCCGGGGTCGGAAGGAGGAGGGGGCTGGATCCCGGGATCCCCGAGGGCGGGCGGTGAGGCCCGCCGCATGGTTGAGGCCGCGCGGGGCGGGGCGCGGAAGGATCCGGGCAGGCCGTGCTGCGCCACCCCCGGTATATCTGTCCCCAGTCCCCGGGGTCGCCTCATTCCCCATCCTCAGATCATGATCTCTCCTCACACTACCGCGACGCCACCTCAGCCCGCGTAGCCCCGGCCATGGCTCTGTAGCCGCGACCCCTCTGTGCCCCCGGCCAGTCTCCCCGCTCACCGCGCCTGCGCTCTCCGCTCCTGCCTTCTTTCTTCAGCCGAGGCCGCCGCCGCCTCTCCTTTGCGCAGCCATGGAGTGAGTAACCGCTCGCCTCTCCCTCTCCAACGGCCTTTCCCGCCCTTTCGAAGCTCGCGGCCCTCACGACCAGACCTGGGGGGTAGGGAGACGAGACTGAGGAATCACGGTCGCGCAGGCGCAGAAGAGGGAAGACGGGCCGTTCGCGCGCGATCGAGCATGCGCACTCGGCCCGATTGGGGGGGGGAGGGTGCGTTCTTCCAGACAATGTTGGTGTTTAAAGACAGCCCCTGTGCGTTTGCGCCTGCGCACTAGTTCCCAGAGGGGGTGGTGGTCCCCCCCCGCTCTGAATGAGTCTGCGAGCGAT
Organism: Balaenoptera borealis; assembly: GCF_965194805.1. NCBI lineage: Eukaryota > Metazoa > Chordata > Mammalia > Artiodactyla > Balaenopteridae > Balaenoptera > Balaenoptera borealis. The sequence goes on from NC_138878.1 coordinate 62,590,314, forward strand.
TGCTCATGCGCATCTGTCCACCAGCGGTAGTATTTCTATGCAAAGAGCGGGCAGTAAGCAGCCGCACGTGCGCACTGACCCCCAGGAGGGCGGAGGCCTGAGGGAGCAATGGGGCCGCTCCGGCGGTGGAGCATGCGCTTTAGCCCTCGGCGAGAGAGCCGCGTGTGGATGGTGGAGAGTGGGGAGCTGTTCTCTGCCTGCAGGCTCCACCCGCCGCCTCCACTTTGCTCATCTTCCCTCAGTTTCATTCAGGCACCTGCTGGGGGTGGGGGGGCTGGTTTAGATTGACAGGGGAGAAGGCGGGACTTAGAAACGACCCGTTTAAGGGGATGGAGCTAGGATAAGAGGCGTCACGGAGGGTGGGGCTGGGGGGGGGGTAACACACCGTGAGAAGGGGCGGGACTAAGAAAACCGTTAGCTGAGGGGATGGGGGCGGGACTTGGAGGGACAGTGGCGATCACCGCAAAATTCAAAGGGAAGGGTGGGATTCGAATGGATGACATTGATGAAGGGGCGGGACAGGGGGGAATTCCCCTGGGAAGAGATTTGAGATGGACTCTAGGGAGGAGGTGGGGCCTAAAGGTTGTATTTTAGAGGAAGAGGTGTGGCTGCAAGAAAATTCCCCTGGGATTGAGGTTTTTTTTTAATGAAACGGAATATTATGCAGTAGGTGGGAGGGACTTAAGGAAATTCCCCTGGGAGACCATAAGGTTTCTGTATTGGAAGAATTGGGTCTGGGGAATTCTGAAGAAAAGTAAGTCGGGCCTAAAGAGAATTCCCTTGGGAGTGGGTGGGGCTCAGATTTGGGGAAAGAAAGGGCAGATTTAGAATTCTGAAAGGGCAAGGAATCCCGGGGCCCTGGGGGTATGGCTTGGTTTCCCCGTGGCTTTGGCAGTAGGTGAGGCTGGCCCCGACCCACTCACTTTTGTGTCACACTCGTAGGTACTCCACTTGTGTCTTGGTGCCTGTCTTCGTCCAGCTGAGTAACCTCCAGAGCCTCCTCCCAGTTGTTGGTGCAGCCTTCTCCATTGCCATCCGTGCCCAACGCCCGTGCTGCAGCCATGTCACTCCTGGCGACCCTGGGGCTGGAGCTGGACAGGACCCTGCTCCCAGCTAGCGGGCTGGGCTGGCTCGTAGACTATGGGAAACTCCCCCTGGCCCCTGCCCCCCTGGGCCCCTATGAGGTCCTTGGGGGAGCCCTGGAGGGCGGGCTTCCAGGGGGGGGAGAGCCCCTGTCAGGTAAGGGCAGGCAAAGAATGGAGGTGGGGTGAGCTGGGCTGTGGGGGGCAGGGGAGAAGAATTCATTCATTCACTTTTCATTCATTCAGTAAGTATCTATTGAGCATGTATAATATGTCAGGCACTGTCTTAGGTGCTGGGGATACAGCTGGAAACAAGACTGACATGATCCCTGCCCTCTTGGAGCTCACACTCTACTGGGGAGACAGACAAGAGACATATTAAATGATGATGCATGGGGATACGTGGGAAACACTTAGTAGCTGAGCTTAAAAATGACAACAAGGACACGTTTAGAGCGGGGAGCCAGGAAACCCTCTCCAAGGCAGTAACATTTTGGCTGAGACCTAAAGAATGGTAAGGAATGAGCCATGAAAAGGGAAGAGCTTTTCAGGTGGAGGAAACAGCATAGGCAGAGCTCCTGAGGCAGGAAGTGTTTTATTCATTAGTGTATCCCAAATGCTTGGTACACAGTGGGTTTTCAATAATTAATTAAAGATGAAACAGGGTGTGTTTATGTGTGATTTAGTTTGCCGTTTCCAAGTAAACTAGAGGGTAAATCAAGAAACCACAGATGCAGGCTAATCAGTAAAGAGGATGTTGGAATGGTTGAAGAAATGGCTGGTTGACTGTTTTGTTGTTTGGGTCATTGGTTGGTTGACTGGTTCATTGATTGTTTGGCTAATTGGTCGGTTAGTTGGCTGGTCTGTTGGTCTGTTGACTGGTTTGATGATTCGTTGATCGGTTGGTTGACTGATTGGCTGGTTGGTGGTTTTACTCAACGAATGGGACGAATGAGGTAGTTGTGAGTGGGACCTGGCTGGGTGGAGGATTAGGAACTCAAGGAGCTTTCTGTCCCTCTCCAATCCTCCAGGCGACGGCTTCTCTGACTGGATGACCGAGCGGGTCGACTTTACAGCCCTCCTCCCTCTGGAGACCCCCTTGCCCTCAGGTGCCCTCCCCCCACCTTCCCCACCACCACCTGACCTGGAAGCTATGGCCTCCCTCCTCAAGAAGGAGCTGGAGCAAATGGAAGACTTCTTCCTTGATGCCCCACTCCTCCCACCGTCCTCCCCACCCCCGACACAGCCAGCACCGGCACCCTCCCTCTCCCTCCCCCTCCCCCTGCCCACCTTTGACCTCCCCCCGACCCCTGACCCGGACACCCTCGACTTGCTGGCCATCTACTGCCGCAGTGAGGCCGCGCAGGGGGACTCGGGGTTGGCGCCCCTGTCCCCCCCACCGCAACCCCCTCCTCCTCCCCCTCAACCCTCCCGCCCCACCCCCTACCCCAATCCTGCCGCCACCGGAGGGGACCGCAAGCAAAAGAAGAGAGACCAGAACAAGTCAGCAGCTCTGAGGTACCGCCAGAGGAAGCGTGCAGAGGGCGAGGCCCTGGAGGGCGAGTGCCAGGGGCTGGAGGCCCGGAACCGGGAGCTGAGGGAGAGGGCTGAGTCGGTGGAGCGGGAGATCCAGTACGTCAAGGATCTGCTCATCGAAGTGTACAAGGCTCGAAGCCAGAGGACCCGGAGCAGCTAGCTGGGCAGGGTCTTCAGGCCATAGCGGGGGTGCTGGTCTTCAGCTGTGGCTCACTCTGTTTCTGGGGCTGAGGTGGGAGGTCCCCAGTCATCCCCCTGCCTCTGGCTGCCTTCCAAACCTCCCCCTCCCCCTCTCCATCCTCCCGCCTTCCCCCTCCTTCTCCCTCTCCCTCCCTCTCCCCTCCCCCTCCTCCCCCCTTCCTCCTCCTTCTCCCTCTCCCTCCCCCCCTCCCCTTTTATCCTTGCCTCCTTTCCTGTCCATTCTGAATTTGCTCCCCTCCTCCCTCCCCAGAATCATGGAATGTTTGGCCTTAGTCAACATCTATACCCTTCAACTAACAGCTGAGGAACAGAGGCCCATGGGGAATTGGGGGGGCAGGGGAGAGCTTGGAAACCTGGTCTCTCAAGCAGGGAAGTGAGGCCAGGAATCTCTGCAGAACGTCTATGCAAAGGAGGACAGGGAAGCCATCTGGAGACTAAGTCAGGGAGGGCTTTAAGAAAGGTGCCCGTAGAATACAAGCAAAATAAGCCAAGTGACCTTGGGGAACTACATTTGGGGGTGGAACCAAAAGGTGGCCGAGTTCACAGAGCAGGTGGATAAGTGGGCAGCTGGGGAGGTGGGCGGGTGAGGGGAATGGCCATAATGGGTGACTGGGTGTTCATTTTAGCTCTGGGAGGAAATCAGTGTTTTGTGAAGGTGCTGGGGGAGGGGCTGCATCTAGGTGAGGGAGGGCGGGGACTGATCCTTTCTGGGGGTTGTGAGTGGAAATAAAATGAAGAATTTCCTCTGGCTGTGCGTCTTGTCTTTGAGAGGAGAAGTTGCTCGGAGGGCAGTCTTAGACCAAAGATGATAATGATAGTAACGGAAATAACATAATACTTACGGTCAAGCACACACACCGACACACGGTCAAGGCCAAGATGGGACTGACTGACTGGTAAAGGTACAAGACCCACTTTTAGCTTCCATTTGTTACTTACGTAGACAGGGAAAAGAGAGAATAGCCAAAGGTGCAAGCTCCCCGTGGTCCTTGTCACCAAAAAGGGTGACACCAAAAGGGGCTGGATGGCTGCAGCACAGTTGTGGGGTACCCTGTGATGAAGAGCCAGCTGTCTGAGCAAAGCTTCCCAGGGGAAGTCGGGAGGAAGTGGGAGGTGGCCTGGTAGCCATGGAGGAGACATTCAGCTACATCTGTGTTTTGAAGGCTTACTGTGTACCAAGTGCTATTTTAAGCATTTTGCATGGTTATTTTAGTCAACCCAAAAGGAAGGTATTGTTAGGTTTTGGATGAATAACCACAAACACTCATTCCAACTGTGTGGTGTCTGCCGGGCGCTGGCTGGGAGAGGAAGGGCTGGTCACATAGTGGTGAACAAAGTCATGTTTTCTGCCACTGTGGAAGCTACATTCCGGTTGGGGAGACAGAGGTGATATAACTTGACCAAGTGTATTAGTTATAAATGCTTTTGGCTGCAAGTAACAGCAGACCTGCCCATCAGTGGTGCGCACGTAAGTTTTTTCCACAGAAGTCTAGAGGGAGGGTGCTGCTGTTACCGAGGTCTCCCTGATTCTCTTGGCTTTTACATCATGGTCACAGGATGGAGGCCGCAGCTCCAGGCATTGTATCTAAATTTGAGACAGGAAGTCAAATTTGTCCTAGCTGACTCTGGTAGATTTCTGCTTACATCTCATTGTCTAGAGCTATGTTACATGGGTACTCCTAGCTGTAAGAATGGAATATGATTCAGCCTTAAAAAGGAAGGAAATTTTAACACATGCTACAATATGGATGAACCTTGAGGACATCATGCTAAGTGAAATAAGCCAGTCACAAAAGATAGTGTATGATTCCACTTATATGAGGTACTATTCAAGGTCCTCAAGTTTCAACCAGAAGTAGAATTGTTGAATCAAATGGTAATTCTATTTTTAATTTTTTGAGGAAATGCCCAGCTGTGTTCCACAGTGGCTACACCATTTTACATTCCCACCAACAGTACACAAGGGTTCCAGTTTCTCCAATCCTTGCCAACTTATTCTTTTCCTTTTTGTTTTTTTTAATATTGAGTTGGCCAAAAGGTTCATCATGGAAAAAACCCGAACGAACTTTTTGGCCAACCCAATAGTAGCCATTCCTGATGGTTGTGTGGTGTACGCCTAAAATTTTTAATTCAAAAAGAATCAAGGAGTGTATTCAAATATACTGTCGATTAAGGTATTGACTTGATTTACCAAAGACCACATAACAGAGGCTTTAGTGAGATGGATTGATTTTCTCATGTAAATATCCACACTGGTAGATGGGGCAGGGAGTAGGTCGGCCCTACCTGCTGAGGTGATCCATGGACCCAGGTTCCTTCTATCTTGTTGCTCCACATCTCCCAGCTCTGGTCCTCAAACTTGATTGTGCATCAGAATCCCCTGGAGGGTTTATGGAAACACAGTCCTGGGCCCCATGCCCCAGAGTTTCTGATTCAGCAGGTCTTGGATGGGGCCTGAGAATTTGCCTCTCTCACAAAGCCCCAGGTGCCACTGCTGCAGCTACAGTTGGTCTGGGGACCACAATTTGGGAACCATTCTCCTAAAGTGTCAGCCTCTTCAAGACGGTTGAACCCAAGTCATCATCACTATAACTTTGTTACGGCAAGCAGGAAAGGGCAAAGAGATACTGGAGAGCAAGCAGCCTCCTTTTAAGGACCCTCCTTTTAAGGATGTGAGCTGGGAGCTTTCCACATCTTTTCTGCTCCTTTCCTTTGGCTGGAAATTTGTCACGTGGGAACACCTACCTGCAAAGGAGCCTGGGAAATGTAGTCTCTAGATGGGTGGTCATTTTCTCAGCCAGAGCCTAGGTGGTCCTATTACCAAAAGGAAAAGGGGAAAATGGATGTTAGGGAGTCTGGTCATTAAGACAGAACTAAGAGAGTCAGCCAGGGTCAGGAATACAGGGACACAGGGGCTTCTAGGCCAGCAGTTCCCAGTGCTGTCTGGGGACCTCAGGGTCCCCAAGGCACTTTCAGGTATTTTACAAAGTTAAAACTATTTTCATAGTAATAGTAAGATGTTATTTGCCTCCCTCTCTCCCTCTCCCTCTCTCTCTCTCTCTCTCTCTGGAATTTTCCAGAGGTTATGTGATGTATGACATCGTTACTCTGACGGCTAATGGAATATGTGTTTGTGTATTCTCGATTTAAAAGTTTTGCAATTTTAATTGATAAAACTGAAACAGGAAGGAAAGGAACAGGGCTCAACCTTTAAAAGGATGACATAACCATAGGACGTGACAAAAACTGGTTAGAACTAACTAGGTCCAAGATGGCAGAAGATTTGACTTCCAGTGGACCTTGAGCCTCATTATATGCTCATTGTAATACATTAGCATATGCTAAATGACACACCCACCAGGGCCATGACAGTTCAGAGGCTGACCATAAAAGGCCAAAAAGTGGGGAGTGGCCCAACTCCTGGAAATCTCCGCCTCTTCCCCAAAATACTTGGAATAATCCTGCCACTCATTAGCCTGTGAAATTACCCAGCCCATAAAAACTAACCACCCCATATTTCAGGGCTTCTTGCCTTCTGAGATGGTCCACACTCTGTCTGTGGACTGTGTTTCTCTCTAAATAAATCCACTTCTTACCTATCACTTTGTCTCTCACTGAATTTTTTCTGAAATGAGACATCAAGAACCTGAGCTTCATTAAGTCCTCTGAGACCAGGTGTGTGATCTCAATTAAAAGACTGTGGGGGGCTTCCCTGGTTGCGCAGTGGTTGAGAATCTGCCTGCCAATGCAGGGGACACGGGTTCGAGCCCTGGTCTGGGAAGATCCCACATGCCACGGAGCAACTGGGCCCGTGAGCCACAACTACTAAGCCTGCGTGTCTGGAGCTTGTGCTCCGCAACAAGAGAAGCCATGACAGTGAGAGGCCCGTGCACCGCAAGGAAGAGTGGCCCCCGCTCGCCGCAACTAGAGAAAGCCCTCGCACAGAAACGAAGACCCAACACAGCCAAAAAAAAAAAAAAAAAGACTGTGGTTTCAAGTCCCACTCTGGATTTTGGCTGGGTTTGAGTGCTGGCACGTGGGACTATAAATATTGATAGATATAACCCATGCAGACAAAAGTTCTTTGGGGTCTCTGTTATTTATTTAAGAGTGCAAAGGGGTCCCTGAGACCCAAAAGGGTGAGAACTGCTGTATTCGTATTTATTTCTACTTAAATTCGAGTCTCGACACTTGGGCCAGCCAAGTGTTGTGAATTGGGGCTGAAATTCCACCTGAGGGCTGACCTGTCCTAAGGGGCAGGTTTTGCCCTTCTCCACCCGACAGTAAAGCATATTTATTTGTGACAGTGCTGACATTTACCTGAGCCTTATGCATCTGGACAACACAGAAGAAATCCCCTGCCCTGCACCCACCCCCAACTTTTGTTTTCCAGGAAGTGGCTTACTGCAAAGAAGCACCCTTCCCCATATGACTTAGATAAGACCCATGGATGAGCCCCTTGTTGACCTAAGACAAGGCAACACACAGATCCTCCTAATTTCCATTTTTTGGACTCATAAACGATTAGCTGTTTTGCCCGCCATGGATCAGTCGGCACAAAATGCTTGTTAACCAAACCTAAGTTAAGTCTCCCACCACATCCCTTCCAGAATTTTGGTCCATCCTTAGCCTGAGCCCTAATACAACCTCTGAATAGGGTGGCCTCAGGATAAACCATTCTCTCTGATCTACTGTTCTAGCAAGCTATCTTGTCATCCCACTTCCCCACATCTCGTTCTTTCTAGCCTTGTTTACTCCTCTCTATAAAAGAAAAACTCTGTTGCCTGACCCTTGTGCAGCTTGCAAATCTTATGGCGGTTTTCCTGATTATAATAATGCCTCTCCCATTGCAATAGCCCCTCCTCTGCTTTGCAGTAATCCTTTCGAAGAAAGTCTTTCTTTACCAAGTCTGAATTGTTTTTCATTGAGGTGAAATTCACATAACATGTAATTAACCATTTAAAAGTGAACAATTCAGTGACATTTAGTTCACACAATGTTGCACAACCACCACCTCTATCTAGTTCCAAAACATTTCCATCATGCCAAAATATAGCCCCATGCCCTTTAAGCAGTTACTTTACATGCACGCTCTCCCTCCAATTTTTTTTTTAAAGTTATTTATTTATTTATTTATTTTTGGCTGCGTTGAGTCTTCGTTAGTGCTTGCGGGCTTTCTGTAGTTGCGGCGAGCGGGGGCTACTCTTCCTTGTGGCGCAAGGGCTTAATTGCTCCGCGGCATGTGCGATCTTCCCAGACCAGGGTTCGAACTGGTGTCCCCTGCATTGGCAGGCAGATTCTTAACCACTGCGCCACCAGGGAAGTCCCAAGGGTCATCTTTTAGATGCCCCACTTGGGGACCTCTTTTACTTCATTATCCTTCATCTCTTGGTGCTGAGCACAGCAAGATTAAAAAAAAAAGAATAGGAAAAATACATCTCTGAGAAGCTGTGGCCACAGCCCAGACTTACTGTGGATATTCATTCTGGGTACTCGTAGTTGGGGGGACAGGGACCCTCAGAGCTCGAACTTAGTTTAAAGCATCCCTGACTGGTGTTGCTACCTAGTAGAAGTAAACACAAATGTCAAAGCCCAAGTTCGGGGCTTCCCTGTGGCGCAGTGGTTGAGAATCTTCCTCCTAATGCAGCGGACACAGGTTCGAGCCCTGGCCTGGGAAGATCCCACATGCCGTGGAGCAACTAAGCCCGTGCACCACAGCTACTGAGCTTGTGCTCTAGAGCCCGCGAGCCACAACTACTGAGCCTGCGCGTCTGGAGCCTGTGCTCCCCAACAAGAGAGGCTGTGATAGTGAGAGGCCTGCGCACCGCGATGAAGAGTGGCCCCCGCTTGCCGCAACTAGAGAAAGCCCTCGCACAGAAACGAAGACCCAACACAGCCAAAATAAATAAATAAATAAATAAATAAAATGAGGAATCAAAAAAAAAAAAAAAAGCCCAAGTTCAAGTTTGCTTGGAGCAGCCAAGGCCCGCAAGACAAATTATCTTTAGTGCTAACTCTCCTCTGGCATTCCTGTGGATTTTGGCTTGGGTGGTCCTTGACAATTGTTGCTCAGAAGATGATTTTCATATTCTATCTGTCACCTTTATGCAGATTTAAGAAGGATGGTTTGTTTGAACAATCTAGAATAGGCACAGACTCTTGATCTCCATCTCTGATTCGTTTTGTTACCTATGAAGACTTGCAATTTTAAGGCCAGAAAAAAAAAAAAAGCCCGAGCTCTGGAATGTCAATAATTTACATTGTACATGACAAGAAAACCACAGGCCAGTGCAGCTCGATCTTATCAGTAAACAAGGAGAAAGAACTAAATTAAACTTGACTTAATAACAGTGAAATTAGGAGAACTTAGTGCTTTTTCTCCTCCAGAAATGAGGCAGAAGGTGGCACTGCACATCCAAGCTGTGTGGCCTTGAACAGGCGTCTTTGCCTCTCTGAGCTTAGGTTCCTTATCTTGAAGTCAGGCATGGCAATGCTGGACCTGAGAGGTAGTACAAATGTGGAGAGAAATCACGAGGAATTTGGAAAGAGTTGGATCTGGGAACTAACCCTTTCTCCATCATAATCTTTCTTTGTGAGCTGAAAAAAATGGTGCAGATGGGCACCCTTTATAGAGTTGGATATCAATTTAAAGGATTCTGACCAGTGTTTAAAGATATGAATAGAACAGAATATAAAATACCATGTATCACAGAGTGGTATTTTGTGAAACTATGTTGATGTGAAATCATATCTTACTTTGCATCACGGTCAGAAAAGTTTGGAAGCCAAAGTTATGAAGCACCCAGTATCAAATACTGATTTTCAGACAACTGCCCACCCGCTATCAACTCCCTTTCAAAGATGCCGATTCCACCACGCCCAAAGCAAACGGTCCTGGTCTCCCGGCGGCTCTGTCTTAGCAGGACTCCGCCGCCAGGTGGCGCCCGTGCCACGCTGTGAGGGGGTTAACCTCCAACCTCGATTCAGCCCAAGCCCGTGATTTCCTTGGGGTCCCCTCTCGCCCTGAGGATCCGGTTTACTGGGACTAGAAGCCCTGACCACGAATAGAATTCCCAGAACAGAGAGCGGCAGGAGGGCGCAGGTGGTCAAGAAGGGATGTGGCCATCCTCAAATATCCACTCATCTCTTCATTCCACAATGTTTGTTAAATGCCTCTGTGCACCTCCCAGAGCTCACATCCCGGTATGGGAGGACGGGCGAGACCTCAAATTCACCACCCTGACGGTACAGGAAGGCCTCCCCGCCTAGTCTGGTGCGGGACAACCCGGGGTGGAACCCAGGCGGCTGTGTGACCTTGGGCAGCTTGCTTAGCCTCTCTGTGCCTCAATTTCCTCTGCTCTAAAATGGGACTAATAGCACCTACTTGATAGAGCTGTCTGAGCATTAAATTAGTTAATATTTGTAAATCACTTTGAAGGGCCTGGTGTGTTTGTTAAACCAATTGCTAAAAATTCCCACTTTACAGAAGAGAAAACTGAGGATCAGAGGAGGGGAGTGAATCACCAAAGCCACATTTCCCCACCTAGGGAGATCTCTGAGTTGAGTCCAGTGATCTTGATTCCACGCCCAGAGGTTTTCCTCGGTATTGTGCTTGGGGTAGAAGTAAACCCAGTTCCCTTGGCATAGTTGGTGGGGGCGGGGAGGGGGGAGCTGCCAAAGCCAGTGAAATACTCCAAAGGAGCCCAGGGTCCAACCAGACAACAGTTAGTACTGGAGTCACAGCTGAATCTAGCATTGGGCCCTGTCTCTGGGACAGTGGAACAGCCAGACAAGTAAATAAATCATTTTCTTACAATGAACGACATCCAGATTGCAGTAAAGACATAAAGAGAAAGTAGTGTGAGCTCGTCAATAAGTGTTATGGAGCTACACTGCCTCTTCAGTACTGAACTGTGATGAATTATGAAGTAAGGTTGGGCGTGGCATTAGCCCTCCTTCAGGAGAAGGGATCTAACAGGGCCAGAAGGCAAAGGTCAGTTACATTAACAGGTCCCAAGATTCCTGTATCACCTACGTATGCGGCTCTGTGGTCTTGCCCTGAATGTTCAACCATGTTCAAGTTTCACTTGGAGTTCCCAATGACCATCTGACCAAGTGTACTGGGTTGGATAGTGTCTCCTCCACATTTATGTTCTTCCCAGAGCCCCAGAATGTGACTTTGTTTGGAAATAGTGTCATTGCAGATGTAATTGGTTAAGATGAGGTCACATTACAGTAGGGTGGGTCATTCATCCCATATAACTGATGTCCTTACAAGAAGAAAAGAAACACAGAGACAGACATGCAGGGAGAAGGCCAAGTGAAGACAGAGGCAGGGATGCATCCACAAGCCAAGGGATGCCAGAGATTGCCAGCAGCCACCAGAAGCTGGAGGAGGCAAGGAAGGGTCCTTCCTTAGAGACTTCAGAGAGAGGAGAGCCCTGCCGACACCATGATTTTGGACTTCTAGCCTCCAGAACTGTGAGAAAATACATTTCTGTTATTTTAAGCACCACAGTTTGTGGTGCTTTATTACAGTAGTGCTAGGAAAATAATCCACCAGGTGGTAAATGACTCAGTCCTGTTTCATAGCTAGTTTGACTTACTATGTTGACAATAGCCAGAAATGTGCTGTTTCTGTATTAGTGGCCCTGAGGACTTAAAAAAATTGTGTTAAAAATACAAAATATATAGCAGCACTGTTTACAGCAGCAAGACAGGGAAGCAACCTAAATGTCCATCGACAGATGAATGGGTAAAGAAGATGTGATATATATATACACACACACAATGGAATATTACTCATCCATAAAAAAGAATAATGAAATAATGTCATTTGCAGCAACATGGATGGACCTAGAGATTATCATACTAAGTGAAGTAAGTCAGACAGAGAAAGATATCATACGATATCACTTATTTGTAGAATCTAAAAAAATGATACAAATGACCTTATTTACAAACCAGAAATAGACTCACAGACATGGAAAACAAACTTATGGTTACCAAAGGGGAAAGCGGGGTAGGGATAAATTTGGAATTGGTAATTAGCAGATATACACTACTATATATAAAGTAGGACCTACTGTATAGCACAGGGAACTATATTCAATATCTTGTAGTAACCTATAATGGAAAAGAATCTGATAAAGGATAGATATATATGTATAACTGAATCACTTTGCTGTATACCTGAAACTAACACAACATTGTAAATCAACTATACTTCAATAAAAACATACATAACATGAAATTTACAATTTTAACCATCTTAAACTGTATAATTCAGTGGCATTTATCACATTCACAGTGTTGTGCAACCGTCACCACTATCTCGTTCCAGAACTTTTTCATCCCCTCCCCCACCCCCAAACAGGAAGCCTGGACCCGTTAAGCAATCACCCCCAAAACCACTCTCCCCTCAGCTCCTGGAAACCGCTAATCTGCTTTCTGTCCCTGTGGCTTTGCCCAGTCCGAATACTTCATGTAAAGGAAATCATGCAATATTTATGTGCAAGAACAAAGCCCTCAAAGATATCCAGTTCCTAATCTTTGGAAACCTGTGAATGTTAATTTCTATGGCAGAAATGACTTAGCCTATGTGATTAAATTAAGCGTTTTGAGATGGGACAATTATCCTGGATTCCCTGCATTGGCCCTAAATGTAACCACAAGCATTCTCCTAAGAGGGAGGTGGAGGGAGATTTGAACACAGAAGAGAAGCCCGTGTGATGGAAAAGCAGATGAAAGCAGAGGCAGACAGAGAAGAAGCTATGCCATTGGCTTTGCAGATGGCGGAAGGGGCCTTGAGGCAAGGGGATGGATTCTCCCCTAGAGCCTCTCAAGGGCGTAGGGCTTCAATTTCAACTTAAAACAACCCAAATGCATTCTCTTACGGTTCTGGAGTCCAAAAGGCCAAACAGAGTCTCAGGGAGATAAATCAAGGTGTCAGCAGGGTTGGTTCCTTCTGGAGAATCTCGAGGTGAATCTCTTTCTTGCTTCTTGCAGGTTTTGGCGACGGCATCACTACAATCTCTTTGATCATCATCTATCATTTACCCCTGCTGTGGTCCATGCTCCCTCTGCCTTTGTCTTATAAACCTATGATCACAATGAGGATCCACCTGGAGAATCTCTCCACCCCAAGAGCCGTAATGTGATCACAACTGCAAAGGCCTTTTGCCCTGCAAGGTAACACGTATTCACACGTTCCGGGGATTAAGACGGGGATGTCTCTGGGGGCCATTATTCAGCCAATCACATACACTGTCTTCTGGAATCCTCCACCTGGAATGGGACCTAAGAAGTGGCCAAATCGGGCAGGTTTTATGCGTTTTAGGCAAAGAAACAAATCTGTGAGGAATTGACAGGACAAAGAGACTTAGGCTTTGGGTGCCCAATTAGTGAAGAATCTAGTGAGAATTTAGGCTTGGGATAGTAAATTAAAGAAGTAACGAGGTTTGTTTACACAGGCTTCTCGCCTCGAATTCCCTAGGTCTGCTGATAAGGGTGTCCTTCTCCCTCCAGATGTGGGGAGGGCACCTTTCACATGAGAGATTTATGTCCTGCTCTCAGGGAAGCAGAAAGGAGGGTCAGTGTCCTCTTGAGTTGGCCGTTTGTATTTATTTATTTATTTGTTTATTTATTTTTGGCTGCGCTGGGTCTTTGTTGCTGCGCACAGGCTTTCTCTAGTTGTGGTGAGCGGGGGGCTACTCTTCGTTGCAGTGCGCGGGCTTCTCACTACAGAGGCTTCTCTTGTTGCGGAGCACGGGCTCTAGGTGCATGGGCTTCAGTAGTTGTGGTGTGCAGGCTCAGTAGCTATGGCTCGCGGGCTCTAGAGCACAGGCTAAGTAGTTGTGGTGCACAGGCTTAGTTGCTCCATTTTTCCCGGAACAGGGCTCGAACCGGTGTCCCCTGCATTGGCAGGCAGATTCTTAACCACTGCACCATCAGGGAAGTCCTGGCGGTTTCTTGAGTAACTATAATGCAACATAATCAATATGCCATTGAAGCACATTTTGAGATGGCCTGCTCTGAGCCCCAAACACACTTGCACACATACACAAGCTGACACACACACATTTGGGTGTTATTCATTGTGAGTCCTGGGGTAAACTCTCCACCCTACTATTTCTCCCGGGAATGGTGGAGCTCTATATCCAGGCAACTGGACCTAGTTTTCAGGCCAAGGAGGCCCAGAGGCAATGACATCTCCCATGGAAGAGAAAGAATAGTGTTCCTGACTTTGGGTGACACCTTGGTCCTCAGCACTAAGTGTCCATGCTGTGTGGTCCTGGGTCTCCCAGAAATCCTACCAGTGGCTAACCTCCCCACCCCCATTCTTTCTGGCCATCTATTGGAAAAGCAATGAATAGTCTACTTGATTTGAAAGAAGGGAAGTTTTTGGGGCCTGTTTTGCAATTCTGTAGAAACTGGAAAACTGACTCAAACCAAGACAAGGCAGAGCGACTGAGTCAGAGACAGAGATCCTGGTTTCCCTTCTCCTCAGACCCTGCCCCCAAGGCCTGCTCTCCGTGGGGTTCAGGCTGGGCTGTAGATGACAGTGTAGCAAGTGCAAGAGGAGGGATGGGCACCTTGGTACCAGCTGGGACCATTTAGTTAAAAGTGATGTTGCCTCCAGGGACTTCCATGGTGGTCCAGTGGCTAAGACTCTTCACTCCCAGTGCAGGGGACCCTGGTTTGATCCCTGATCAGGGAGCTGGATCCCATATGCTTCAACTAGGAGTTTGCATCTTGCAACTAAAAACAAAACAAAACAAAAATGTCACAAGGAAGATTGAAGATCCTGCGTGCCTCAATTAAAAACAAAACAAAACAAAATGTCACAACTAAGATCGAAGATTCGTATACCACAACTGAGACCCCAAGCAGCCAAATAAAAAAAGTAAATATTAAAAAAAAAAAAAAGGGATGTTGCCTCCTGTTTGAGAGACAAGCGATAGGGAAGTAAAGTGAGAAACTGGTTGTAGATGAAAAGGAACTGAGGGTTTCCTCTGTGCATTTTCTGTGCTTTTCAGGCTGCATTTATCCCATTTCCTTTTTATGTATTTGTGATAAACTCAGCAAATTTCCCGGTCAGCAACTTCCCATCCTAGACAAGTTCTGGGCTCTTTGAGAGCTGACCACTGCAGGTCCACCAGAGGGCGCTCGAAAACGCAAGCGCTGGTCCCCAGGATGGGCAGACCCAGGCAGGTGGGTACCGTCGCCCCCACTTAGGTAAACAGTGGCTTTCTGCACCACAGTCTGAGGAGGAGGAGGGAAACAGACTGTTCTGGGGATGCCCAAGACCACCCTGAAGTTTGATGATTCATTGGAAGGACTTAAAGAATTCAGAGAAACTGTTATACTCAGGATTTGTTACAACAAAAGGATACACATTACAATTTGCCAAGGAAGGAATTCCCTGGCTGTCCAGTGGTTAGGAATCCGCACTCTCACTGCTGGGGCCCCGGCTTCCATCCCTGGTGGAGGAACAAAGATACCGTAAGCCACGCTGCACGACCAAAGGAAAAAATTTAGAATAGAATAGAATAAAATCTGCAAAGTTCATAGGACAGGGCCCAAGGGAGACCAGGCACAAGGTTCCAGTGGCCTCTCCCAATGGAGTCATGTGGACAGTGCTTAATTGTCTGAGTGCTAAGGACTGAATCCCCCCATCCTCAATTCATATGTTGAAGCCCTAACCCCTTCAATGTGACTGTATTTGGAGATAGAAACAAGGGGGTAATTAAGGTTAAATGAGGTCATAAGGGTGGGACCCTTATGCAATAGGATTTGTGCCCTTATAGGAAGAGACACAGAGACACCAGAGTTCTCTCTCTCTCCCTCTCTCTGTCTCTGACATGTGAGGGCACAGTGAGAAAGCAGCTATCTGCCAGCCAGGAAGCAGACCCTTGCCAAGCTAACACCTGGATCTTGGACTTCTGGCCTCCAGAACTGTGAGAAAGTGTTGATACATTTCTGTTGTTTAAGCTGCCCAGTGTGTGGTATCTTATGGCAACTCAGAGCTGACCAATACTCCCAGCGATGATGTGTGACGGCATTTGTGGAGTATAAACCTTGGTGTCCAGCGTTTTTATTGGGGGCCTGTTATGGGTTGAATTTTGTCCCCCCAAAAAAGATGTTCAAGACCTAACCCCCAGTACCTGTGAATGTCACCTTATTTGGAAACAGGGTCTTTGCAGGTGATGAAGTTAAGGTGAGGTCATTAGGGTGGGCCTAATCCAATATGACCGGTATTCTTATTAAAAAATAAAAAGGAAATGTGGACACTGAGACACACATGCCAAGGGCTTAGGATTCCCTCCCAGGAGCTGGGTAAAGCCCACGCCTCTCTTTGGATGAGGTTAATTCTTTACTACATGCATTTCCAGTCACTTGAGGAGTTGGGTTGGATGCCAGCAGAGTGGTCCCAGATATGTGTCCTTCATTCCTATGTTGTCCCAACCCTCAGGAGAGGGACAGATGCTCATCAACCCAGCCCCTGGGCAGTGCTGACTGCCTCTCGATGACTTAGACGATCATCATGACCCACATAGGCTTTTCCTCATGGACCCTATCAACACAGTCACCCAGCCCAGTGACCTGGGAGTGCTCTCCCCTCTGCTCTCTGTCTCCTCTCTCAGAGCCAAGGACCACCACCCAGCCATCTTACTGATTGTATTCAGTTCCAACTGGGCCTTCCCTACCCCCACCTCCTCCTTCCTCTCTGGACCGCTGACCCACTTTCCCCCCACTTCCTACCTCACCTCCCCAAGACAGGATGCCACAAGGCTCTCCCCAAAATAATTATAGTCTACTACCAAGTTTGGGGGTCCCCAAGACAAGCTCAATTTCAATAACTCACCAGAAGGACTCACAAAACTCACTGAAAGCTTTTATACTCATGGTTACAGTATATTACAGGACAAAGATAGAGATTAAAATCAGCTCAGGGAAAAGGCACGTGGGGCAGAGTCCGGGGGAGACCAGGCGTGAGTATCCAGTTGCCTCTTTCAAGTGGAATTGTGCAGAAAGTGCTTAATTCTCCCAGCAATGATGTGTGATAACATGTATGGGCTATTGCCAGACAGGGAAGCACACCTGAGCCTTTACATCCAGAGTTTTGTTTTTTTTTTTCTTTTTTTTGGCCACACTGAGCAGCTTGTGGGATCTTAGTTCCCCGACCAGGCTTCAAACTCGTGTCCCTGCAGCGGGAGTGAGGAGCCCTAACCACTGGACGGCCAAGGAATTCTCCCATACCCAGCGTTTTTATTGGGAGTTGGTTACGTTGGCATGGCTGACTGCCCACATGGCTTAACTTAGTGTCCAGTCTCTGCAGAGGTGTGATACTGTGTGACCCAAGGCCCCCACCATCTGTCACATTGTTACACCACCTAGTGTGGGCCAAGACCCAGGTGAACAAAGACACTCTAATCAGGCAAGACATTTCAAGGGCTTAGAGGTTCCCTCCCAGGTGCTGGGGCAAAGGGTCAAACTTTCTTTGGGCAAGGTTAACCCTTTCTGGCACAACAAGATCCTTTGATTTTAGGGTTCATAATGCAATTGGGTGATTGTGTTTGCCTGAACCTCTGAAATGCTGAGTGGTCCCTGAAGGGCCATCCAGGTCTGAGCAAATCCCTGTACTCACACCATCCATCCCATTTTTGTCCCATCTTAATGTGCAATTATATAGTAACATAATTGACTACTGCTTTAACGCCTGCTCCCCGCCGTCTCCCCCCCCCCGCCCCCCCCCCCCGCCCTCCCCGCAAGCTGCAGGAAGTCAGGAATGGTGTCTTCTTTGTTCCTCACTGAATATCCAGAGCCTGGCACCAGGGGAGCTGTTCCATAAGGCAGCACTGGAGTCAGAAAGATCTAACATAAATTTTGACCTTACCAATGACTAAATGTGTGATTTGGGGATATTTACTTAGCTTCGATTTCTCCACCTGATAAATGGGGATAACAGTGTCTCCCAAGTAGATTGTTGTGAGGAATCTAGGAGACTGGCAGCTAATTACCAAGGGCCAGGCATTATTACTCTCAAGCATTTGTTGAATGAATGAATGAATGAATGAATGGGGGCCTCAGCCAATGTCTGGAATGAATAGATGAAAGACTGAATGTTCAGTTTTCAGGTTTACTTGTGGACCCCCCTTGCTCTCTTCCAGCCCTGTTATCCTAATCTGACCCCCTTCTTTCCCTCCACTCAGGGTTACCAGCATGAGTGTCCTCCAGGCAGCCCCCTGGACCTCCCCCCACCAGTGGTGGCCGCCCTCCACCTCTGGGGAGGAACAGGAGCTCCATTACACCTCCCTCAGTTTCTATGCGCTGAGGCCCTGGGAGCCTCAGGACCAGGAGGCCACCAGCACCACCGAATATGCTGAGATCAAGATCCATAAATGACGACCCCCAGCTCTGGAGACCTCCGGCTGGAGGGCCCAGGGCTTCTCGGGGAAGGGAGACATCAGAGAATAGTTTTCCAGTTGGAAACTAGTGTCTGGGGGTTCCGCTGGTGGAGTGATGGGCAGAACCGGGCTCAAATGTCACCCCCGACACCGATGATGAGAATGAGTCAAAGCATTTTCTTTCTCAGTCACCCCCCTGGAAAACGGACACAATAAACCTAACTCGCAGGGTTGTCGTGGGGTGTTAAGGCGGTAATTGACGTAAAGTGTCCCACACCCGTGAATGTGCAGAGGGCATTGTGCCCAAGGTCAAACCTCTTCCCAGGGCAGCCCACCTGGGATAAGGGTCCGGCATCCTGGCCCAAATGGAGACCACTCTGCAGGGCTGTCTAGCTCCAGAGCTCCCCAAAGACTCGGCTGAGGCTGTCGTTGGGCTGCATCGCGTCCCTCTGCCCCACCTGCCCCCTCCCCCTCCCCTCCACAGGGACCCACCCCTGGGGCACTTCCTCCTCCCAACACATTGCATACTGGCCTCTCTCTGAGCCTGCTTCCTGGAAACTCAATTTGTGTATTTTCTCAGACAAAAAAAATCATTCACTGATTATCTGAAATCAATGATTCAAGGGTACCTCTGGAATTCTGTGTCCTTGATATTTTGGTTCTCCTTAAGTTTCTTGTTTTGCAGAATCTGCTTATAAAATTCCTTGCAGGGCTTCCCTGGTGGCACAGTGGTTGAGAATCTGCCTGCCAATGCAGGGGACACGGGTTCGAGCCCTGGTCTGGGAAGATCCCACATGCTGCGGAGCGACTGGGCCCGAGAGCCACAACTACTGAGCCTGCGCGTCTGGAGCCTGTGCTCCGCAACAAGAGAGGCCGCGATCGCGATGAAGAGTGGCCCCCGCTTGCTGCAACTAGAGAAAGCCCTCGCACAGAAACGAAGACCCAACACAGCCATAAATAAATAAATAAATAAATAAATAAATAAATAAATAAAAAGAAAGTAAACTTAAAAAAAAAAAATTCCTTGCAGTTCCAGTGTGGGTCCATTTACATTGTAACATAGTTTTTACGGGGGTCACATCCAACTGATTTTGTTCTTTTTTCCATTGCGTGTCCATTTAATTTTTTCCATTGTTTCCATTCATGAGGAAACACGCCCAACAACAGCATTATGAGCCAAGATAGGGAATGTGTTTTTGGCATAAAGTTAATAACTTCATGCTGAGAACTGTTCTTCAAATTGGAGGTGTTGAAGCATGTAATTCCATCTTTCACAGCAGATTTTGCTTTGCCATTTTTCAGGATCGTGTTGCATCTCTTGATCAATGACCTTTAAAAATGGTGTCCACCGACAAAACAAGAGCATGGTTGCCACTTTCTACCCCCTTCCTCAACATGACACAAGATGGTTCCATGTGTTCTCGTGCTGGCAGAGTATTTGGTAACATCTGTGTAAAAGAATCACATTCTCCAAGGGATGAAATCTTTTTGAAAATATCATCATGGGAATGCCACAGTAATTATCCACTTCAAGTCAGCATTTCTTCTCACAGACATTGAAAACAAACAGATGGTTACCAAAGAGGAAAGAAGGCAGGGAGGGATAAATTAGGAGTTTGGGATTAACAGATACACACTACTATATATAAGAGATAAACAACAAGGACCTACTGCATAGCTCAGGGAACCATATTCATTATCTTGTAATAACTAATAAGGGAAAAAATCTGAAAAAGAATCTACATGTATATATGTATAACTGAATTACTTTGCTGTACACCTGAAACTAACACAACATTGTAAATCAACTATATTTCAAATTAAAAAAAAGAATTTCTTTTCCTGTTCTAAGTCATGTCTCTTTTAAGAATAGCCTTGACACGTAAAGAAATTTTCCATCAATTCTTTAACACATTCAACAAGTTCTTATAAACAACAGAGCACTTAACATTCTTTTCTGTTCTTTTTATTTATTTATTTATTTTTGGCTGTCTTGGGTCTTGGTTGCTGCGCGCGGTCTTTCTCTAGTTGCGGCGAGCGGGGGCTCCTCTTCATTGTGGTGTGACGGTTTCTCATTGAGGTGGCTTCTCTTGTTGCAGAGCATGGGCTCTAGGCGCTTGGGCTTCAGTAGTTGCAGCACGCGGGCTCAGTAGTTGTGGCTCACCGGCTCTACAGCGCAGGCTCAGTAGTTGTGGCGCATGGCTTAGTTGCTCCGCGGCATGTGGGATCTTCCCAGGCCAGGGCTTGAACCCATGTCCCCTGCATTGGCAGGCGGATTCTTAACTGCTTCGCCACCAGGGAAGCCCTCTGTTCTTTTAATTTGCATAATTCTATGGCTAAACAGACCCTGGAAATCATAAGTAAGCAATAAAATATGCTTCCCCCCATGGATTATTTTATTTTTTTTATTTTTATTTTTATTTTGGATGTGCCATGTGGCTTGTGGGATCTTAGTTCCCCGACCAGGGATTGAACCCGCACTCTCAACAGTGAAAGCACCGATTCCTAACCACGGGACTGCCAGGGAATTCCCATGGATTATTGTTATCTTCTTCTATAAATTTTATTTATTTATTTATTTATTTATTTATTTATTTATTTATTTATTTATGGCTGCACTGGGTCTTCGTTGCTGTGCACAGGCTTTCACTAGTTGTGGTGAGCGGGGGCTACTCTTTGTTGCGGTGCGCGAGCTTCTCATTGCAGTGGCTTCTCTTGTTGTGGAGCACGGGCTCTAGGCACGGGGGCTTCAGAAGTTGCAGCACGCGGCCTCAGTAGTCGCCGCAACCAGAGAAAGCCCACCCAGCAACGAAGACCCAACGCAGCCAAAAATAAATAAATAATATAAATTTAAAAAATAAATAAACTAATAGCAACTCAGTTAAAAAAAATATCATCTACGTCTTTCACAAACACCCATCATAATTTGCATTTGTAGACTCTCCACCAATGCAGTAAAAATTTCCCCATTAACTTCCAACTGGGTGTTAAAAATAAGACAACAGGCCCAAAATGGAGTTGCTTATGCTACGCCCCACGTCACCAAACAGAGACTCCATGACAGTGTCGGCTCTTCCGGAAATGGCATCTTAAACCACCAATCAGGAATTGTCTGATCAGAATTAGTTAAGCCATGTGCCTGACAGACCCCTGCCGTCCCCTGAAGAAGAGCAAGTTTGCAATAGCCAACCTGATTTTTTTGCCTAGTAGAACTTCCTTGTTCTTGCTTCCTTCTGCCTCTAAAAGTCTTTCAAGATCCGTTCTATCTGCTCGACAGGATGCCGCTTAGTTCAGGAATCACTGAACAGAGATAATTAGATCTGCAAAAGGCACTCAGCTGAATTCTGTTTAACATCCATAAGAAAGTCTCTGCAAACATTTGCTATTGTTTCTGAGGTCTCATCCGGAAGGAATTTTACTTGCAATAGCCTTAGAAGCAATCCTTTTTCACAAGAAAAATATTTCACAAGGGAAGGGAAGTGATTTGTCCTTCCCAGCTGCCTACTGGGCGGCCCCTCTTGGAGATGAAACCCCACACCTTGTTAGGGAACCACTGACCGAAACTGCCCGCCTTGGCCAAGCATGATAATAACCGCTTGCATGAGTTGTCTCATGACAGGAGGTCCTGATAAACAACACGGTCCTTGCGGGAGAATTCAGGAGGGGCCAAAACGAGGGAGGAGACGCCAGTTGGTAATATGTCCTGCCAACCTCCCAGAAATCCTCATGCTAGAATCCATCTTGGCTGAGAGATGCGTGCACCACCAGGAAGGACCCTGAGTCAGACCAAATATGGGCACAAGCAAGACGCTTAGCCAGAAACAACCCGGAAACTAACCCCATCACCATAAACCCTGAGACTGCAAACCACGTGGCAGAGCAGTTCTCCTGGGTTCCCTTACCCTGCTGCTCTCCGCCAGGGTGCCCCTTCCCAATAAAGTCTCTTGCTTTGTCAGCAAATGTGTCTCCTTGGACAATTCATTTCTGAGTGTTAGACAAGACCTCACTCTCGGGCCCTGGAAGAGGTCCCCCTTCCGGTAACAACTTGAGTTTACTGAAGGCTCAGAGGTGCCCTACAGTAAAAATTATTTAAAAACCCACACCCCCAGCACCACAAATGTCTGACTAACATTGAGCCAGGGTTTCATTTTGGGGCAGAGGTGGGGTGGAGGGGACAGAGGGCAGGTTCCAGCCACTGTCGGCCGCATGGCGGCCTGTGAGTCACTTCCACTCCCCTGGGCCCTGGGATTCTCATCTAATGCCCATGACCACACCCTCCTTTTTCAGAGGCTGGGGAATGAGCTGCCAAAACCTGGGCTCTGGAGACAGATTAAAGCCAGCTCACTGACAGGGAGGGAAACTGCCCACGTTCTCGCTGCTCCGCCCGGACGTGGGGTTCTCCCACTGTCTCAGCAGCGCTGGGTCTCGCTGCCTTTGCTCGCTCAGAGAGGAGGGTGGAGGACAGGGGGCTGCCGGACCTCGACGCTGGACTGGCCAAGGGCACCGAGGGCAGGATGATGGGAGGGGCAGGTGTTGACTGTGACCATCCCTCTTGCCTGATCTGGGGCCCTGAAGCGTGGCTGACGTCCCTCTTCTTTTGTGGCCTCATAAACACAGAGGGGCTGTAAGTAGGAGATTTTCTGATGGGTTTTCTCTCTCCTTAAGGAATACCTCCTTCTGGAAAGAATTATACACACTTCCTTTCAGCCAGGAAATGATCATCAGTCTGCTAATCTCCTTTCCTCTCCTGAGCAGGGAGAGAATCAGGGCGTCTCAGAGCAGTTTCCTCCCCCGTCCGGCCTCTGATTCTCCCCATCTCAAAGCAGGGTGGATGGTTTAAGATATCCAAGGTCAGATGCGGGGAGGCGGGTTTATCTCCTCCTCCTTCTTAACCTCTCCCAGTCTAATCATTTGCCACATGCTGCTGGCCAGCCTGCCTTTGACATCTCTCCCCAGGCCCTCCTTTCCTCTAACTACCATCCTACAGCTTCCTCCCGGTCCCTCTGAGTCCAGGCTCTCCCCAAAGGTGCCCTCCTGTCCCGAGGCCTCTCCCTCTCCATCACAGCCCGAGCTTTGTCTTCAGAGTGCCGATCACCACCTGAAGTCGTCTCCTTTAACACCGTCTCCTCCCGCTCAACTGTAGGCTCCATCAGCTCAAGGACCTTGGCATGTATATGTGGTTCATCGGAATCCTCTGCGCAGCATGATGCATGTCACATAGCATGTACTCAAGAAGTGCCTGCTGAATATTTCTCGAATGAAAGGAAGGGTCAATGTATGGAAGAGAAGAAGGGTAAGTGGATGGGAGAATGAGTCGTAAATGAATGGACGGACGAAGGGTGAATGGATGGAGGGATGGACAGACAAGTATATGGAGGGATGGATGGAGGGATGGATGGATAGATAAGTGAAAGAATGGATGGATGAGTGTCTGCCTGAAAGTGTGAATAGATGTATGAAAGAGTGGATGGCTGGGTGAAAGGTTGAAGGGATGGGTAGGTGGGAGAAAAAAACATGAGCTAAATTTTTCCAAAAGGAACTTCTTTTGCAGACACTCAACCCTCCAAGCTCCAATGAAACAATTTATTGTTAAAGCATAGTGGTGCCAATGGCAGCGTCCTCACTGAGAGGACCAGCCCAACCCCCGTTTGTGAATTGGGGGTCTTCTCCGTCCAAAACGCCAGTGGCTGGTGGGAGACAACGGCTGAAGGGAGGGAAGGTCAAAGGAGGGAGTTCACAGTGTCTGAGCCTAACTTACGGGCTCCCTGAGGCTGATCTAGACGGATGATCTAAAGAAGTGGCAGGATACACATTCGAGGGATCTTTCTAGAAGCTTGTCTGTGATTCTACAGCAGGCCTTGAGTCACATGTCTTCTTGTTTTTTTCTATTTCAAACTGCAGGCTGAAAGTTCTGGAAGACGATAAAAGTGGCTGTCAGTGTCATTCATTCAAAGAGCACCCTTAAGCCCTACTGTGTGATAGGGGCTTTCTACTTTCTAGGGACAGGAGATACCACCACGAACAAGAGGAACAAGAAGACTTTGCTGGGCTTACAATCTGGAGGAGAAGCGTGGAGACACGACAGATTAAACACATGTTCCCTCCAGAAGGCGATAAGGGGAGGCCTCGGGATCTGAGAGGCAGTGATGAGAAGCAGCCGGTCATGCAAAAACGAAGGGGAGGGACTTCCCTGGTGGCACAGTGGTTAGGAAACCACGTGCCAACGCAGGGGACACGGGTTCGAGCCCTGGTCTGGGAAGATCCCACATGCTGCGGAGCAACTAAGCCCATGCACCATAACTACTGAGCCTGTGGTCTAGAGCCCGCGAGCCACAACTACTGAGCCCGTGCGCCTAGAGCCCCTGCTCCGCAACAAGAAAAGCCACCACAATGAGAAGCCCGCGCACTGCAAGGAAGAGTAGCCCCTGCTCACCTCAACTAGAGAAAGCCCGTGCATAGCAACGAAGACCCAACGCAGCCAAAAATAATAAATAAATAAATTAATTAATTAATTAAAAAAGAAGGGGAAAATCGTCACAGACCATGCGAATGGCAAGTGCAAAGGTCCTGAGGTAGGATTGCGCTCGGCCTGGCCTAGAATCTGAGGGGTAGTTGGGCACTCGGGCCAAGGCAGAGGCAAGATGATCCTCAAGGTACTCCAAAGTCCCTGGGCTCCTTAAGGAGCATCTCTTCGTTAAGTTCCTAACCAAGGGACAAACTTGCCACTGAGTAAGTGGTCCCCAGAGAGTGAGCTGTAATGATCCTGAAAGGGGCCGTTCGGTCTTTAGCTTTTAAATTTCCATGGTACCGGAGGGTGGGGGACAGGGAGATGCTGTAAGACAGGCCAGCACTGACGGGAAGGCTGGACTCACCCACTCGGTAAATATGGGCGGAATATTTATGAGCCAGGCCAGTGACGTGAGTGGGAAACACAGAGATGCAGAGACAGACATGACCCGGCCCTCCCAGAGCTCACCGCCAGCAGGTGACCACACTCGGGGGAACTGGGCAGAGGCAGAGCCCTGGAGGAGAGGGCTAGAAGAGACTTAGCAACCGCCTGGAGGGACAGGGCTGGGGTCAGAAAGGGGTGTGGGAGGACCCAGAGGTCTCTCGGGACAGCTGGGGGTTGGGGGGACACAAAGACTTCACGCCTTCACTTTTGGAGAGTGTCTGTGATTAAGGCAGGGAGCCTGCTAGGTTACTGAACAAACAAACAAACAAACAACCTGGCATTTTTGGAGCGCTCTGCACCCAGGCACTGTGTGAAGAGCTGGATACACATGTTATCTCGTGTCTTCAGCTCTGGGATGTGAGCAAGGGTGGCAGGGCTGAAGAAGCACCTGTTGTCAAGGTGCCAACGGAAGAAGACCACTGTGGGAGACAGGCTGCCACCCACAAAGATGCTCCTCAAGACGCACGTGGGCCTGCTTCCTCGGCCATGGCACTGCTGAGAGCAGGGCGGCCTGTGTGTCGCACGACAGGGAGCAGCGTCCCCCGCCTCGACCCCTGAGGTGCCAGCAGCACCTCTCCCCAGGCGTGACCACCAGAAATGTCTCCAGACGCTGCCAAATGGCCCCTGGGGGAACACTGCCTCTGTCTGAGAACCGCTGAGTTGGACAGACACTGAGCTTTGAATCCAGACAGACATGTGAGAGAAATGACAACCCCACGGACAGGGGAGGGCCTTGGGGAAGCTTCTCCTCAGAACCCATCCATGCCGCCTCGCCAAAATGAACCGTCAAGTGAACTGAGTTTATAATTTTGACCTTCCACAGATTCCTGTACGCTCTCACTCAGTGCTAAGGGGAGTGTAAATGAGTGAGTACAGCCCCCAGGTGGAGCAATCTGCTTATCTCCTTCAAAAGAAATCCATCCTCAGGCCTGTATGCAGACGGGTGTTCAAGGTGTTTTGTCTGGAAAACAAAAGCCTGGCAAAGCAAGCAAACACCCAGCCACTGGCGTTATAAAGAGCATCCTTCATCCCCGCCATGGGAGCGCTGCAAGACTGCGGGGGAAGGAACCAAACAGTATGAGTTGCCCTTCCCCATTATCCCAAGGAACGGCCATATGGGCTCAGTGGAACAACAACGAAAAAGGCAAAAGGACCAATACAGCCCCTTTTATAAAGATGTGGAATGTTTTGTCAATGTGTTCGTCCACGTGTTGTACGGTGTGGCCTTTCTACTTCCTGGGCGTTAGCTCCCCTACTTCCTGTATGTGTATGCTTACTGTAGTCAAACAGTCATCACACACACACACACACACACACACACACACACACACACACACGAGCAAGGTGAGGCACTGGACACAGAGCCAGGGGTTTTGGTGGGGGAGAGATGGGGTTTTGGGGGGAGTGACCCAAAGGAAAGCAGAGACTGCAGGTGGATGGGTAGAGGGATGGAGGGAAGAGAAAAGGGACAGAGAAAGACAGAGACTGCCAACATCTCGGTGCTAACTTCCAGGCCCCGAATCCAGTCACACCTAAAGCTTCCCCCTCGGAATGTTCTAGTGACAAGGGCCAATCAATTGCCCTTTTCCTTAAAGCCAGTTTGAGTCGAGTTCCTGCTACTTGTGATGCCTGGGGGCTGGAAGGTTCAAGAATCCTGTGGAAAAAGGCAGCAGCTCACTGGGAAGTTGGCTCCTGGAGTATAAACATCAAATGGCATGGGTGGAAACAGCGGTGGGAGCTGGGGAGAGGGTTAAGCCTCACAAACTCTTCCCACTGGAACCCACCTAGGGTACCACCTGGAGGTCCAAGGGGTCATAGGCCGACACCCACAGATCCTGCAGCAGGGCTTCCAGATTGTTCCTCAGGGCGGTGTAGGGCGGCTTCTCCTCGTACTTGAGGGCCATCACCACCTTCAGGTACTCCCGCAGGGTCTCTGTGGTCAAGACACGGGAGGAGCCTGAGAGGGGTACCCAACCCAGAACCTGAGGGGCTCTGCCTAGAGGGTCTCAACAATGGTGCCCATTTGCTCAGTGCTTCCTCTGTGCCTGGCACTGCCATGGCCACGGCCACTTAGATTTAAATTGGTTTTTTTTTGGAAAACGTGAAACATAAGCAACAGGAGAGCGGTACCATGAACAGCAGCATACCCGTCACCCAGTCTCATCAGCTGTCAACTCATGCCCATCTTGTTTCATCAAAACCCCTACCCCTTCTCCCTCCTGTATTGTTTTAAAGCAAATCCAGGCTGATTATACGATTTTATCTCTAACTATTTGGTGGGTATCTCTAAATGGGAGCCAGCAAGCTTTTACTGTAAAGTGCCAGAGAATAAATATTTTTGGCTTTGTACGCCGGGAGTCTGTGTGGCCAGGACCCAACTCAGCTGTTCTCCCACAAAAGGCCCACAGAAGGCAGGAAGCCAATGGGCGTAGCTATGCACCAAGACTACTTTATTTATGGACTCTGCAGCTTGAACTTCAGACAGGTTTCATGTGTCACAAAATATTCTTCTCTTGACTTTTTTCCCCAGCCATTTCAAAAGGTAAAACAGGGCTTCCCTGGTGGCACAGTGGTTGAGAATCTGCCTGCCAATGCAGGGGACACGGGTTCGAGCCCTGGTCTGGGAAGATCCCACATGCCGCAGAGCAACTAGGCCCGTGCGCCACAACTACTGAGCCTGCGTGTCTGGAGCCTGTGCTCCACAACAAGAGAGTCTGCGATAGTGAGAGGCCCGCGCACCGCGATGAAGAGTGGCCCCCGCTTGCCGCAACTAGAGAAAGCCCTCGCACAGAAATGAAGACCGAACACAGCCAAAAATAAATAAATAAATTAATTAATTAAAAAAAAAAAAAGGTAAAACAATTCTTAGGGGAATTCCCTTGCAGTCCTGTGGTTGTGACTCCGTGATTCCACTGCAGGGGGCACGGGTTGGATCCCTGGTCAGGGAACGAAGATCCCGCAAGTCAGGGTACGCGGCCAAAAAAACCCCCACAAAAACTTAGTTCACTGGCTTACAAAACCAGGCTGGCTGCCCCAGGGACGGAGTTTAAAAGATAGAGGCTGTTTTGAAAGATAAAGCCTTTTTGTTGTCTGTTTTCCCTAAATAGCACAATGCCATTATTACACTTTTTAAAAGTGCCAATTATGAAACCAATAATCATAAGAGCTCCCACTTGAGCAATGTCTGTCTCAGGCTGGCTCTGAGCACGTTTAATTAGGGCTGCAGCAGAAGCTAAGGCAGCACCCTTGGGCCCAGTTCTACGCTGAATTCTCGGGACAAACCTCGGGAGGTGAGGGCTATTATTGGCCCCATTTTACACGTGGGGAAGCGGAGGCTCAGAGAGGCTGTAAACCTGGGGCTGAACTTCCTTCTGGCCCCGCCCACCCCAAGCCCGGACCCACCAGCCCCACTGGCGCCACTGGCTCCGCTTCCCCGTGACTGGCTTAGAATCTCAGAGCTGCAATAAACTAACCGGGGGGCTCCTTGTTTTTGTTTTTGTTTTTTTGGCCATGCTGGCGCAGCTTGCGTAATCTCAGTTCCCCGACCAGGGATTGAACCTGGCCGGGACCTGGGCAGTAAAAGCCTGGCATTCTAACCACTAGACCACCAGGGAACTCCCAATGGAGCTCATTCTTACGGAGCAAGAGCCCGAGGCTGGAGGGGAGAGTGACCTGAGCAGCAGAGACATGATTTGAATCCAGGGATGTCAGGTAATTTAAAAATGAGTCCTTACAGAGCTGGAGGGGATAAACTATACTTTTCCGGCTGTCTTTCTGCCTCATGTTTAGAGAGCAATGTAGACGTCCTATAGCAGGGACGCTGGAAAAAACCACTCCCCCAAACAAAACAAAAACAGCCTCAATCTTCAATAATAGGGATTGGCTTTAAAAATGATGGTTTACATGAAAAGATGCTCACCATCGCTAATTATTAGAGAAATGCAAATTGAAGCTACAATGAGGTATCGCCTCACTCCGGTCAGAATGGCCATCAGCGAAAAGTCTACAAATAATAAATTCTGGAAAGGGTGTGGAGAAAAGGGAACCCTCCTACACTGTTGGTGGGAATGTAAAGTGGTGCAGCCACTATGGAGAACAGTATGGATGTTCCTTAAAAAACTAAAAATAGAATTACCATATGAACCAGCAATCCCACTTCTGGGCATGTATCTGGAGAAACCTCTAATTCACAAACATACACACACACCAATATTCA
This sequence comes from Balaenoptera borealis, assembly GCF_965194805.1. Classification (NCBI taxonomy): domain Eukaryota; kingdom Metazoa; phylum Chordata; class Mammalia; order Artiodactyla; family Balaenopteridae; genus Balaenoptera; species Balaenoptera borealis. The sequence continues at coordinate 62,619,711 of NC_138878.1, forward strand.
TAGCATCACTATTTGAAGTAGGCAAGACAGGGAAGCAACGTAAATGACCATTGACAGATGAATGAATAAAGAAGCCGTGGCATATATATATATATATATATATATATATATATATATATATACACACACACACACACACACACATATATATACACATATATATACAGTGGAATATTACTCAGCCAAAAAAAGAATGAAATAATGCCATTTGCAGCAACATGGGTTATCAAACTAAGTGAAGTAAGCCAGACAGAGAAAGACAAATATCATATGATATTGCTTATATGTAGAATCTAAAAAAAAAAAAGATACAAATGAAATTATAAACAAAACAGAAATAGATATAATTAGAAATACATTTTATAATATAAAATATAAATATATTATAAGATGTATTTCTAATTATAACCCATTACTCACATACATATATATGAGTATAAATATGTATCACTGAAGATATGGCATTTCCTTAACTTCTGTAAGGCATTCATATTTTTTTGTCTGTTTTTTAATTTTTAAAAATCCTGTTTTCGGGGGCTTCCCTGGTGGCGCAGTGGTTGAGAATCTGCCTGCCAACGCAGGGGACACGGGTTCGAGCCCTGGTCTGGGAAGATCCCACATGCCGCAGAACAGCTGGGCCCGTGAGCCACAATTACTGAGCCTGTGCGTCTGGAGCCTGTGCTCCGCAACAAGAGAGGCCGCGATAGTGAGAGGCCCGCGCACCGTGATGAAGAGTGGCCCCCGCTTGCCACAACTAGAGAAAGCCCTTGCACAGAAACGAAGACCCAACACAGCCATAAATAAATAAATAAATAAATTAATTTTAAAAAAAAATCCTGTTTTTGACCCGTTAAACGGATTTCAGGACTGACTAATGAGTCAGAACTGTAGTTTTAACTGACGTTAAGTGTATTATACCACAATTTAAAAAAATACCCATAAAATTCTACAAGTATTGACACAGAAATCTCTAAGGTATCACCGTCTTAAATGAAAAAGTAAGTCAGAGACCAATATACGTAATATGATTCCATTAAAAAAACCCACACATTATGTGTGTATGGTTGCATGTGTGTGTGTGTTGCTGTTATTACTGTTCAGACACACTTCTGAAATTTGGGAGAAGATTTTTGTTTTTCTACAAGGGGCACAAATACATGTGTGATTTGGAAAACTCAAAGAAGGAAAATAGAGGGGTGGTAAAGAGAGGCATCTGGGATGCGCCTGAGCCCCGGTCCCTCCATGGCCCCCGCCGGCTCCCTCCTCTTGGGACATACCTGAGGTATTGATCCAGCGACTGCGCTGTCCCACGAGGCCTTCTGGGTTGTCAAGAAACCTGAGAGGGCAGAGGTACATGTGAAAGGCCTTTTAGGGAAGGACAGCAACCTTCTGAAACTGGATGTCTGGTAGATGTGCCCTAGTTCTCATTATTCACGGTAGTTATGCCTTGGACACTGAAGGAGCAAATTCTGAGCCAGGAGTTTACCAGAAGCACAGCTTCCAATTCCAACATTTTTACCAACTGATCAATACATCACCTGGTTTTACCTGTGTGCCTAAAGACATCTTATTTAATATAATGTTGAGTCATTCACATGGATCTCTGGCCCAACAGCACTATAGTTCACACCTGAAGGAGGCTTATCTCACACACGTATTTCCTTGCGCTTAGCACTTCATCACTATGCTTGGGGCCATTTTAAACAGCAAAATCCCCCCCAAAAAGCATAAAAGTGTGGAAAATGTGGCACTAAACAGACCACATGAAGGACACTTGTGAGCTGAAACAAGAAGGCAGAGTGTTGCCTTGTTCAACCTCGGCTAGGATCATGTGCATCGGGCAACTCAAAATTTTCTCCACTCTGCGTGTCTGAGAATGACTTTGAAAGCCATTCAAAGTATTGATTTTGGGGTTACAAATACATTTTAGGGAAGAGGTCAATTCACAAATACAGAATCTGTGAATAATGAGGATCAACTGTCTATCCACACACATTTGTATACATATACATGTATAAATACACAGACACACAGACACACACACACACACACACACACACACACACACACCCTCTTGGACCACTCAAGAAAAATGAAAGTTGGGGGGGGAGGGATAAACAAGGAGGTTAAGGACCTACTGTATATAGCACAGGAAACTCTACTCAATATTTTGTAATAATCTATAAGGGAAAAGAATCTGAAATAGAATATATATATGTTCACATATATATTCATATATATATATTCATATATATATAACTGAATCACTGTGCTGTATAATGAAACTAACATGCTGGGGACTTTCCTGGTGGTGCAGTGGTTAAGAACCCGCCTGCAAATGCAGGGGACACGGGTTTGATCCCTGGTCCGGGAAGATCACACATGCCGTGGAGCAACTAAGCCCGTGCGCCACAACTATTGAGCCTGCGCTCTAGAGCCTGTGAGCCACGACAGCTGAGCCCTCGTGCCACAACTACTGAAGCCCGCACGCCTAGAGCCCGTGCTCCGCAACAAGAGAAGCCACCGCAATGAGAAGCACGCCCACCGCAACAAAGAGTAGCCCTGCTCTCCGCAACTAGAGAAAGCCTGCATGCGGCAACAAAGACCCAATGCAGCCAAAAATAAATAAATAAAATAAATTTATTCCCCTTCCCCTCCCGTACAGCCCAGAAGTCCCCAAGCCCCACCCTCCTGCTCCCCAACACTCTCTGCCCCATCCCCCTCTCTGTCCACGGCTCTAAGCCCAACTCAGGCCTCACCCTTTCTCCCTGGACCCCAGCCTCCTCCCCAGTTTTCCATGCACCCCCCCCCCCACAGCCCCAGAGAGTCTTTCTATGCCCAAGTGGACCCTGCACCTCCCTGCTCACAGCCCTCCTGTGGTTCCCCAGTGCCCTGCTGGGAAACCTCTGGCACCAAAGCCACCAGCCCCTGTGGCTTTGTCTCCCTGACTTCCTCCCTCCCGTCTCATGCTCCAGTCACACCAAACTCCTTCTAGTCCCCCAACCAGGTCACACATCCACCCACATCTCCTGGCCTCTGTACATACTGCTCCTCTGCCTTTGGCAGCCTTTCCCCACCTTGACCCCCAGTACGTGGCTGCTCTCCCTTCTGGACATGGCTTGAGGGCTGGTCCCCTGGAAGCTTCCCCTGGACCCCTGCAGGTGCAGGAAACGGATCCCTGCCGAGTGTTTGCACACCCTGCGCATAGGTCCACGGATCCCCTACAGCTACTGTCATATGTGCACAAGAAGGGCTGGGTCTGACCCTCGTCTCTCCCTAGCAGCCTCAGGATGTATGTGGTAAATGATTGAGCGAGCGAGTGATGGCAGAAAAGAGCTGTGCCAGCCTCAGGACGTTGTAAATTGTGTGAGCAATTCTCCCATCACTGGCTGTCACTGTGTTCGTGGGACCTCCCCGCCCAGCGGCAGCCTTGAGAGCAGGGACCCAACTCCGACCGTGGTCTGTGCTTTCCCAGCTGGGAGCCTTGCACAACAGTAAGCCATGGGGAATCAAATTGCCTTCCTCTTTCTTTTATTCATTCATTGTCATGAACTAGAACTTTCAAAAAAATGAATACATATTTGCTGAGTGAATGGAAAAAAGCCACGCACACCAGTAAGACTTCGGAGAGGACAGGTTAGGGCTCCGGAAAACGTGCATGTGGCAACACTGCCCCCTTGTGGGCCCTTTGGTTACTGCCTCAAGTCAACCGACAGAGGCTGGGCTGGGGGTGTCTAGAATGAGTCCCACATCACCACTGATGCTCCCTGTGGAGCATCTTCATGTTCCCCGCCCTCCCTCTGTGATCGTGACTGGGATCTGGGGTTCTGGAAGGAACTCTTACTTATTCTGAAGTCACTGATATGAAAATGATTACTAAGACCTATTTTATTTACTCTTGCGTCCGACTTGGCAAGGGCAGAGCCTCTTAGTGAAGCATTTCACAGTCACATTTGATTAACTCCTGTGAAGGGGAAGGTGGGAGAGAGGTGAAAAGGGAGATAAGACTGTTCTTAGGAGTTCGAGGAGGTAGAGGGAGGGAGGATCCAACCCAGTGGAGCCTCAGGAAGCAGGTTCAGAATGTACGAATGAACGAACAGAGGGTTCACATATGTGACACGCTGTCTGCCCAGAAATCTTGCCTCCCCTTTGCCTGCCTGGGAAGCTCCTCGGCCGACCGGGTCAGGCGCCTCTTGGGTAAGGGCTCCCAGCAGCCCCGAGGCAGGTCACGTGCCTCCCCCCTGCTCCCACAATGCCCCGGGGCTGCCTCCACCCTCACAGGCACCGCCCACTTCCTGCCTGCGTGTCTCCTCCCGGGCCTGGGAAACTCCAAACCTGGGGCTGCATCTGCCCGACCCGTGTGCCCACGCGGAAGCCCAGGCCTGGGTGTGAAGAAGGTTCACGCCGCCTTCTTTCCTTAGTCGTTCATCCATCCTGCAACTATCTCATGAGCACCCACAACGTGCCAAGCGCTGTACTGCGAACAACACAGTGACAAGAGAGCAGACGCGGTCCCTGCCTTCAGAGAAATCCGACTAAAGGGGGCACTGCGGAGGAGTCCGCTACCTGGCACCCCGTGTCACTCCTCCCCTGCGATGGCAGAATCCCAGGGGTCGGCAGCCACGGGCTGGAGACATTTCCCAGCCCCCACTGCAGCTTGGGGTGGCCACGGGACCAAGAGACATGTCATTTCCGGTCCTGCCCTCTAAAAGCAACGGGAGTCAGTGGCACTAGAGCTCGCACCCAGTATGAGGGGGGCCGAGGTGCTCCACAACCCTTGGTCTCCTACCTCGGGACTGTTAGTGAGAAGGAAGTCAAGATCTACCTCCTTTGAGCCGCAGTCTTTCGGGGTCTCCTCGTAAGAGCAACTCAGCCTCCTCACTAACACAGCAGAGCGCTTCAAGGAGCAGTTCACAAACTTCAGCCTCACTTAACCGCTTTAGCGGCTGGGCTGTGGCCTCCGACTACTTGTGTTGCTAATTCTGTGACTCGTTTTCACCTGGCTTCAATGCAAAAATGGAAAACTACTGGAAAACTAGACAATAAGTGCAGAAAGAAATTAAGCAGGGAAGTGGGCTTATGTTCTGGCAGGTTCTGACGCAGAGGAAACCTGGGAGCTGAAAGCTGCTCTTTCTCTGTCGTCTCTTCGTCCTTCAGCAGAGGTGTCGGGGCATATCAGCACCGAAGTGGGACCTCCTACTTGCCTCCCTGCCTTTCTGGAGGTGATTCATCTGTCACCACTGCCATGAGACCTGCCCTGGCCTTTAAACGTAATACAGCAGGCATGCCCACACCCTGACAGCCCCCCTGATGGCTACCCAGGGTTCCGACCCGATGGCCCCCACCGTCTGACCTCTGCCATGCTGTGTGTTTCACTGTCTCTGTACTGTCTATCTCCCCCATTAGAAAGCGAGTTCCCTGAGGGCAGGGATGTTTGTCCTAGTTACTCCTGTATCCCCAGGCCCTGGAATAGAGCCTGGTGCATGGGAGGTGCTCCACGAGTATTTGGTGAGTGGAGGACGGCTGCACCCAAACACCACCAATCCACGTGCGATACGCCTCCCGTACTTGGGAGGTACTAGCTTCCAGGTGAAAGGGCCTCCTCTGGAGTCAAATGACCTGGGAGCAACTCTAATCAGCTGTGTGACCTGGGCTGATTACCTAAGGTCTCTGTGCTTTCAGATCATGAGCACACTTAGCTCAGAGCTGCTCTGAGGATGACACAGGGGAGCACTGCCCTCACTGCCCGGCACAGGAAAGTGTACGATAAAGGTCAGCCTTGAACAGGTCATTACGGGCAGGCCAATGTGACGGGCGTCCCTTCCTCTGAGCGTGAACAAGCAGGAGACCTGATGCAGTGGGGGCGAGGGAAGGGCTCCCTGGGGAGTGACGACTAAGCTGAAACCTGAAGGAGGGTGAGATTTGGGGCATGGCATCTGGGTGTGTGTTCCATCGGCATAAATCAAACATAACATATTTCAAACACAACATGTTCTTCAAGGACACAGCTACATCTAAAATTAATTGAGGAGAAGCACTGAGCTTCTTTAACAATGTAAAGTTAAAAAAATACAGCATTGAGTGAAAGAAAGAGAATGAAATTTAGAGCACAGTACCATTTATGCAAGTTAAATACACTCATCATATGTTGTATAAGGACATACACGTGTCTATACAAACTTATTTGAAAGCAGTAGTCAGAAGCAGTAAAGTTGATGCACGTGTAATGATGGGGTTAAAGTGCTGAGTGAAAAAAGCCAGAAACAGGTGAGATTCAGAACAGAATACCATTTATGCAAGTCAAATACACACAGTGCCACCACCGTCATGCAAGTTTAAGGATACAAGTACATTTACACAAGCATATCGGTAGGACATATATTCAGCAAGTATGTGTGTCCACAGTTGAGAGATCGGAAGTTGGGGGATAATAAAGGGGGCAAAATAAAATGAGAGAGAGGCTCAACACGAACCAACAACTGAGAACTGAAAAGTACGACAGACTCAATGCTGTTCACTGGAGAGTTTTCCCTCTTCCCACTCTGCACACTTTTCCTGGATAATCTCTCACCCTCTCCCAGGGCTTCTGCTGACAATTCCTGAGACACTGCTGGGGTCTAAGGCTCCGTTTGGACTTCATTCCTGCACTTCAGATGGGAGAGCCAACCATCTCCTGGATGGCCCCTCCTGGATGACTCCTCTTGGGGCAACTCTCACACCCCAAGGCTATACCAGATCTTGAATCCCAACATGTGGACCTGCAGAGCTTCCCTGTGTCTAGCTGTCTACTGTCCTTGGTGCTGAAGACCAAAGCCCCTGTGCTCGCTTCCCTCTGCGCCCAGCTGCCCTCTGTCCTTGGTGCTGAAGACCAAAGCCCCTGTGCTCGCTTCCCTCTGCGCCCAGCTGCCCTCTGTCCTTGGTGCTGAGCAGCACTTCCCTTAGCACGGAGGTGCCCTGTCCTTGGTGCTGAACCACACCACCCAGCTCTTCCGGTTTTACCCCGCCGTCCTTGGTGCTGAACGTCTAAAACAGAACTAGCAGGACCGGGCGCTTTTACATGCAGAGGTGAGGGAAGCATGTAAAAGAGGCCAGTGTTGCCAGATGCTGAGGCAGGGCCCAGGCCAAATTGTTCCGGTTGCCCGTGTGTCCCCGTGGGAGTGAATGAATCATGGTGTCCTGTACACTGTGAGCATTTTCTACAGGCCAGGCTCTGTGCTGAGTGCTGTGTACCTGACTCGCCCGAATCCTTCCACAGCCCCCTGAGGTGGGTGCTAATAGGATCCCACCTGAAGGAGGGCACTGAGGCTTGTGGAGGTTAAGCTGCCCACCCAACACCCTGCAGCAATGGGGCTGGAGTCTGACCCCAGGCAGTGTGGCTCCAGAGCCCACGCTCCTGTCTGCTGGAATGGACGGTAGAGCAGATTCCCGAGAACTGCAGAGGCCTTGACTCTGCCAGATGCCACCTCCCCCTCTTTTCTGTTCCCTGTTGGGTTCTCGGCTTCAGCCCCACCTGCAGGGGTGCTGGGCCAGTGCTGGGCTCTGCTGACCCCCAGACTCACTTCTGTTTCAGCTCCATGATTTCCTCGGTGTTGGGAAGGCACTTCGTCCATGGCAGGGTCCCATAGAGCCACTTCAGCAGACAGTAGCCCAGGGTCTGGAGGTCACTGCGGCGGGAGGGCCCTGGGGAGGGAGGGGAGGAGGTGGCGGCTCAGTCCAGATGTTCTGCTCACTGACACCCCCCCCTTCCTTTCTCTCATGGACTCAAGCACGGGCTCACACACTCAACCACCCAAACATACAGGCTCCCGTCTGTTCATTCACTTTTCCCTCACCTACTCTCAGTCCCTCATGTGTCTCTCAATTACTCATTCACTCCCTCAGCCATCCCTTCATCCCCGCTTTCACTAGCTCACTCCCTCATCTACTTGTCTTTCATTCATGCACCTATTTGTTCAATGAGTCCTCAGAGCCCTGTGTGCCAGGCCCCCTCCCACATTCTTAAAACACAGGTAAGAGTTTGGTTGGGTCCCAGCCCTTGACAGTCCTTGACAGTCCAGTGGAGAGACAGTTATAGCGTGGGATCACCTGGGTTATAGAGGAGACAGAACAGGGCATAAGGGAACGCAGAAGGATGGGCACTGAACTCAGCCTCACTCAGTAGGGGAGGGCAAAGGAGACAGCAGGGTTTGATTTTTCTTATGCTTCCTAAATCACATGATGTAGACAACACTCCATATAAGCATTCAACAAACACGGAGAGTTGACTGTGCCAGACCTTCGCCCTCTGGTGCTGGAGGCACAGGTACCATCGCTTCCCTGGGGGAGCTTAGAGTAGTGGGAGGATGCGGGCAGGCACATGGATGGTCATGATATCAAGGGGTTTGGGAAAGAGAGGCCGAGACCTCCTCCAGGAATCTTCTTCTCAAAGTGCTCTCTTCTCTCCCCATACACCTTCCTTGGATAATTTCATTCCCATCCCTGGGCTTCAACTGACAACTCCTGAGATACTGCTGACATCTGAGTCTCCATCCAGACCTCGCTCCTGTGCTGCAGACGTGGATAGCCAATTGCTTACTCAACAGCCCCTCCTAGATGACTCTTGGGCAACTCTGACGCTCCAAGTCTACACAGATCCTGAACGTGAACCTCTGGACCTGCAGGGCTTCCTTGCAGCCAACCGCTCAGTGTCCTTGGTGCTGGGCTACTGCCCCACAGTGCCCTAATGTGTGGGGGCGCTATCCATGGTCCTGAGTCCCTACTGTGGCTCCCCCACTCAGCCTGACTCCTGTGTTTGGCCATCTGCTGTCCGTGGCTGTGAAAACCTACAGCTGCCCTTGTCCGAGAAGCATGTCTCCACGGTCCCGAGCCCCTTCTCTGGCCTCTTACCACATCCCTTGTGCAGGTCCATGCTAATGAACTCAAGGTCCCCCTCATGTGGGTTCCTGCTGCCTTCGGTGTACGCCACGTGTGTGCCATCTGGCGAATAGCGGAAGGTGAAGCCGTAGCCTGCCAGGGTCACCTGTGTGGACGTGGGGAGAAGCCATACAGTTTGAAGGTTAGGAGCTCGGATTCTGGAGTCAGAGATTTCAATCGTGGGTGCAGTTTGAAACATAATGCCGAGCAGTACAGAAGGGTGTGAAAAGAACACAAACCAACTGTCCCCCATCACTGCTCAGCCCCCCTAAACCCACTGTCCAGAAGCAACCACTAATACAGATGCTTATGTGTTATTTCACATCATTTTCTTTAAATAATCAGTAAACACATGTGGACGGGGAGGGGCTCTAGTTTCCCACACATGGATCACACTCTGCCTCCTGCTGGGCACACAGCTCACTGCACTTTAATAGTGTGTTAACTCTAGAGCCAGACAGACCAGGTTCCAATGCCAGCTTGGCCCTTTAGTGGCCATAAACTTTGGTTAAATTATGAAACTTCTCTGTGCTTTGATTTCTCCATTTGGAAAATGAAGATAATGATAGTCCTCACCTTGCAGGGTTGTTAGGAGGCTTACCTGAGTTTAAAACAAAAAGTCCGTATCTACTAGACACACAAAATTAGCCACATCAGCTTTTTAATGGCTGCATTTTAAAAAAAGATTTAATTAATTAATTAATTTATTTATGGCTGCGTCGGGTCTTCGTTGCTGTGCGCGGGCTTTCTCTAGTTGCGGCGAGCGGGGGCTACTCTTCACTGCAGTGAGCGGCTTCTCATTGCAGTGGCTTCTCTTGTTGCAGAGCATGAGCTCTAGGCATGCGGGCTCAGTAGTTGTGGTGCATGGGCTTAGTTGCTCTGCGGCATGTGGGATCTTCCTGGACCAGGGCTCAAACCCGTGTCCCCTGCATTGGCAGGCGGATTCTTAACCACTGAGCCACCAGGGAAGTCCCTAATGGCTGCATCTTATTCTGTCGAATGGAGAGTAGACAACTGTTGGCTTTGGCCATGTGAGACCTGCATCTTTTTCTGCTGGTCACAGTTTGTGATGGTTAATTTTATGTGTCAGCCTGACTGGGCCCCAGGGTACCCAGACATGTAGCCAAAGGTTATTCTGGGTGTGTCTGTGAGGGTGTATCTGGATGAGATGAATACTGGTATCAGGAGACTGAATAAAACAGACCGCCCTCTCTAGTGTGCACGGGCCTCATCGGATCAGTTGAGCAGAACACACAGGCTGAGTGAAAGGGAATGCCTCCTGCCTGACCACTTGAGCCGAACATCAGCCTTTTCCTGCCTTTAGATGTGAACAGAAATATTGGCTCTTCTCAGGTCTCGAGCCTGCCAGCTTTCAGACTGGAAATCACACAATCAACTCTCCTGGCTTTCAGGCCTTTGGGCTCTGACTAGACCACATTAGCAGCTCTCCTGGTCTCCAGCTTGGCGACTGCACATCTAGGTCCCTAGATCAGCTTCCATAATTGTCTGAGTCAACTCCTTATAATAAACCTCTTTCTCTCTCTTACATATATACGCACACACACACACATACACATTCTATTGGTTCTGTTTCTTTAGAGAGCTCTGACTAATATGGTCCCAGGATTTTTCTCTGGGATCACCCCTCTCCAATTCTCAGTCCATGTGTTTGAGGTGGGGTTCACCTGATTTATATTTCCACTGGGGTTGCTAAACTGAGGGGATTTGAGCCTCATTTGCTGGTATTTATTTTGTTACCATAGGGAAGACAGTTTGCCTGATTATGAGCAATGCAAACACAAGAGCCCAGGAATGGAAGAGCCAGCTTCCCAATGACAGGGCCTGAGTTCTTAGATTCAGCCATGCTTGAAGCCAGTGAAGTCCTAGATTTTTCCACTCCATGGAGCAATAAATTGCACTTGGCCCTTTCTAAACTTTTTTTTTTCCTTTTTCTTTTTTGCTTAAGGCATGTTAAATTGGGTTTCTGTCATTAGCAGGAGTAATTAGAATTTACTTTAAAATACTAATTAGTACTCTGCTGGGAGTATATATTTGAGGTTTTCCAATTTTACTGTCACAATCAATGTTGTCAGGAACATTTTGTACATGTATCTCCGAATATATGGATAAGATACGTTCCTAAAAGAGGACCCGGTGGATCAAAAAACATATGCATTTAAATTTTGACTGCTATGTTCAAATTACCTTTCAAAAAGGTTGCCCATTTCATACTTCCAATAGTATATAAAGAATTCCTAGTTCCTTACATCCTTATCAGCAAGAGATATTATTTTTAATTTTGTCCACCCAAAGGGTAAAAATAGTGTATTTTAAGTTTAATTGCTATGACTATTAGGGAGGTTGAGCATCTTTTCATACATTTAACTAACCTGTGGATTTCTTTTTCTACGAACTGCTTTTCCTATCCTTTGTCTATTTTTCTACTAAGTTACTTATCTCTTCTTATTTATTTGAAGGAACTCTTTATACGTGATGGATAGCAATTCTTTGTCTGCAGTAAGCATTGTGAAATAAATGCAGGTTTTGAGACAGGTGAGCTCCTGAGCCCAGAGAGCCCCCAGGATGGGGGAGGACCTGGCTATTACCTGGCACAAGTCCTCTGGATTCACAAAGATATTCTCAGCTGTCACATTGCCATGAACGTACTCATTCTCATGGAGGAACTTCAGCGCATCCAGCTGGGGGGAAGAAAGCAAGCATCTCCATGAGCAGCAGGCTGACACAAAGCTCCGGAGGGAACCCCCACTGTTGGGCCTGGGGTCACGTGGTGCTACTTGTGATGGGGGTGGGGTGGTGGTTCAAGCCTGACTACTCCTAAGTGAAGCATCAGGAAGCCCACCCTGACAGCACACCTAAGCATGTCTTCTAATTAAGCCTTTGAAAAATTCAGCATTAAAGCTGATATTTGGTTTTCCATTGACCTCTTCTGTCTATCTCTTAGCTGATCTCAGGAGGGGAAGAAGCGGGTTACTTATTGACCCCCTGCAAGAAAGAAAACCCAGCACTCATGTACATCAAAGAGGTTTTGTCTCATTCGCCCTAGGGAGCAGAAATACATTTAGTTAAGTAATTTATATTTTGATCTCTAGCTCTGACTTTTCCATTGAGCTCATATATTGAACTGCCCAGGTATTCTTACATCTTGATTACAACCTAAACCCCCGTCGACTCCAAGGCTCTACTGCCCACCAAGTTCTGCTTGTTCAAACTCTCCATCCCCACAGCCCAGCTCCTCCTCAGGCCTGGTCCTCTCTGTGCTGACCTCACCCAGCCTCCATCTACCCCCTCCAGCCCGTCCCCACACGGCCCACAGGGTCTTTCTACACCCAGAGCTGACCCTGTCCTTCCCGTATTCCCAATCCTCGCGTGGCTCCCCGGCTCCCTCGGGACAGAGGCGCCCTCGGCCCCCCAGGCTGGTGTTCAAGGTCCTGCGTGACCTGGTCACTGCTGAGCTCTCCACACCAACCTCAGCTGTTACCTTTCCCCTCCTCACGTCACGCTGCAGACACTGAGCGTAATGACCTTCGGGACTCACCTGATGTGTCACTCCCTTGCCACTTCCATCCCTCCAGCAATTTACACTGGGTCCTCTTATTCTTCGTCACTTCTAGTCAAAGCACTTTTCACAATTTGTGCAACTGTGACTTAATATCATCCTCTCCCACTAGACATAAAAACCATGATTGTGCTGCCCCCCATGGTACTCCCAGCCCCTGGGACAGTGTCTGATTCCCAGCAGGGACCTGATAAATATTTAATGAAACGATGGATGAAGGAAGGAATGAATGAACGAAAGTCTTGTGCTCTCTCTCCCACACCAGCCTTTGCCTAAGCTATATCCTTGGCCTGGAATGTTCTCCCCATGCATCTCCACTCCTACTCTACCCAGCACCTTGCTATTTCCCACTCTTGATTTAGAAATGACCTCTACCAGGAAGTTCAACTGAACCCCTCAATTTAGGCTGGGCCCCTTCCTCCAACTGCTACTGTCTCCTGAACATCCCTCATGACAATACTTATCACTCTGTGGTTTTTTTTTTTTTTTTTTGGCCGTGTTGCACGGCATGCGGGATCTTAGCTCCCCAACCAGGGATCGAACCCACGCCCCCTGCACTGGAAGCACGGAGTCTTAACCACAGGACTGCCAGGGAAGTCCCACTTGTCACTCTGGTTCTAACAGCCTGGTGTTCAGCTGTGTTGGTCACCGTGCTCGCCCAGTGCCCAGCAGAGGGAGGTGCGGGCTGAACGTGTCAATGAGCAAACAGACCGATAAACTAGGAGCCGGGGGGCCATCCTCCGGACAGGAGCCTGCAACCCTCAGGTGCTTACCAGCCGGCAGGCCATCTGGAACACAGACCTCACTGACATCACATGCTTCGGGTTGTCATCCAGGATCGACTGAAGGCTCCTCCCCAGGATGGGGAACACCAAGAACCTGGAAGACATGAGTGTCCCAGCAAGTGGGAGAGATGACAGGGGAGGGGATGGAATACAGGCCACCAAGGATGGGGTGTGGCTGGGGGCTACCAGATCCCGGTCCTGGGTGAGATGGAGGGTTCGGATTGGTGGGGGACCAGCCTGGCTCAAGGCTGGGGGAAGGAAGGAAGCAACTATCTGGCCAATGGCTCCAGGGTCCCAGCCATGCCTGGGCATGTGACAGGGAGAGAAAGGAAGGGGCCAGTGAGGCGAGTGGCAAGTGAAGTGACTTACCTGTACTTGTCCTGGTGAACGCCAAAACCGACGCAGGTGGGGATGGCCAGATGGGGGGTCGAGTACCGCTTTTTCCACTTGTTCACTGTGGGAGGCAGGGGCTTGAGAGGTTAGGGCCCACCTGGCCCTGCACCCACAATGGACAGCAGCCCGTTCTCAGACCAGAAGCAGAGCGCGCCCAAGCCCAGGCCACACACTGGGTCTCCTGGTTGGTGACGTCGCCTCTGTGGGTGCGTGACGGCGAGGGGGGTGACGACAGGGGTTGTGAACATGGGAGAAAGCACTGACAAATCTGGAGTGAGCGGAAGGGGTAAGAGCGACAGCGTAACCTCTGAATTCCCATGTAGAGCTAATGAGATCGGGGAGTGTCTAAACTGGTCACAGTGTCACTACATGTCCGCCCACCTTCCAGGATCTCAGTTGGATGGTACAGATCCAGCGGTGTGCTGATAAAAGTTTAACAGCTGGTTGTCTGGGGAAAGATAGCCCTGATTTGTCGCGTTTGCCGATTTCTGTGGTGTAAATACTTCCCAGCATGGCCAATTTCAAGCTACCAATGTGGTATCATGGAAGACGGAGTTGGAAAGAGAGGCAGTAGCGTGCCCTCACATGGTATTTCCACCACACAGACACGGTGAATGTAAACAACCTCAAGAATATAGATAATAGGGACTTCCCTGGCGGTCCAGTGGTTAGGACTCCGCGCTTCCGCTGCAGGGGGCGTGGGTTTAATTCCTGGTCGGGGAACTAAGATCCCACACGCCAAGAGGCATGGCCAAAAAAAAAAAAAAAAAAAAAGTCTAGCTGATAGAAAATGTAGACAAATAATTAGGAAGGGATGAGCTTTGAGTATTTATTACCCTTGCTCTTAATTTGACTGTAAATTGATAAAATTAATTTATGATGGCTATGTTTTATTCATTCATTCATTTATTTATTTATTTAAGATGGCTATGACTGAAAGCTTGGAGGGCAATTTTATTTTTTTTAAAAATATTTATTTATTTATTTATTTATTTGGCTGTGCTGGGTCTTAGTTGCAGCACGCAGGATCTTCGTTGTGGCAAGTGGGATCTTTAGTTGTGGCATGCAGGATCTAGTTCTCTGATCAGGGACTGAACCCAGGCCCCCTGCATTGGGAGCGCGGAGTCTTAACCACTGGACCACCAGGGAAGTCCGATGGCTATGTTTTAATAACTGGCTTGCAGTATTTGTGAAAATTTAATACTTGGTGCTCAAGAGCTGGTACGACGAGCCAGCCTCAGCCCACTGTCCGCTGTCTGTCCTCTGGAGCCTGAGGCCCGAGGGGTGATGGGAGCAAACATGGGACTTTAATTTAATCCCCACCCTTCCCACACCTTCAGGGAGAAGCCAGTTGTTTTGACCAAGCTGGTACCCCCAACTCTTCCCCCACTTGCCCACTTCCCTGAGGAATACCTTGCAAAGGCTTGGCAGCCCGCTGGAAGAAGTGCTGCTCAATGAACAAGCGCCCATTCTTGGCATCCTAGTGGAGGAGGAGAGGGGAAAAGCTGTCACACTGGCATCTCTTAGGCAAGGGCTCCAAGGTCATCACTGGCCATGGATTACCCCAGGGTAATGCCAGCAATAACTCAGGTTCCCCACGTCCTGCACATCAGAACCAAATTCCCTAGGGTGCTCCATGTGAACACATATCAGAGACTTTGAGTCACTGCCTGGGTTCCTTTTCTTTTACAATAGGATCTACAAGTTTTCCCTAGACACACACCCTTCAGCTGAAAACTACATTTCCCAGTCTCCCTTGCAGTGAGGAATGCCCAAATGACCCAGTTCTGGCCAATGGGGATGTGAGCAGAAGAGATACGGGCGACTTCCGGTTTATGCCCTTAAAGGGCTAGGGCAGGCTCTCCCCTTCCTCTTTTCTTGTTCCAATTGGCTGGAATGCAGATGAGATGGTAGGAGGTGGAGCAGCCATCTCAGCCCATGAGACGGACGTTACAGATTGAGGGGCCTGGGGCAACAAGAGAGAAGGAAAGTAAGCCCCTGGCTTATGGAACCATCATATCAGCCCTGGACCACTGCTCCAGGCTGTTACATGGAAAAGCAATAAAATATACTTGTTTAAGCCATAACTAACATTGGGTCATTTTTTCCAAGCAGTCAAACCAAATATTTTAATTAAACGTAACTAGTACAGCTGGGTTCTTAAGAGCACAGGGTCAAAGAGAACTGGGTTCAAATCTCAGCTCTGCCCTTCATTCATTCTTTCTATAAAGCACATATTATGTGCCTACTATTGTTCTGGGCATTGTCAATACAGCAGTGAACAAAGCAATTTGCATAATGGGCGTCCCTGGGCAAGCGACCGAGCTTTTATCTCCTCATCTGTTAAATGGGAAACGAGGTAACCACCCCACAGGTTTGATTATGAAACTCTTAGCCCAGGGCTGGGCGCAGGACAGGCTCTCAGCAAGCAGGTGCTATCACTCATCTGCGAGCCTGGTTCAGGAGCACTCGCTCCGAACCACTCACACGGCCTCCATCTAGGGCCAAGGGAGGGCACCCGACCCAGCCGTCCCAGGTTTCCGGCGCTTGCCCAGACACACAGCCAGAAAGCATCAGAGCCAGGGCTCATGGGTGGACCCGACTGCAGTTTCTGAGGGGCCCCATGTAGAAGAACCCAAGGCCCAGAGGGGGACGCGCCCCACCCAAGGTCCCACCGCTCCTTGCAGGCCACGGCCGTGCTCTCTGGCTTGCCCAGCCCACGGAGGGGCTCAGAGGTCAATGGTGCATTTGCTAACGCCCCAGGCCCTCCCCTCAGTGCTGCCCCCCCCGGGGGCCACTCACTAGTTTCAGTGAGAATCTTTGTTTCTGGGGACTTGACTCGCAGGCAAAGGCGGAGCTGGGCTCAGCTGTGGACGGACGAAATGAACAAGGTTATCACCTAGAGGGCAGGTGAGGGTCACTGTCCTCAGAGTGACAAGCAGCCGCTGCGGTCAACGGGTTCCCACAGGGTCAAGTGCATTCTCCACTTTCATGACCTGCTCCTTCCTATTGTCAAACAGCTTCTTTCTTTCTCTCTCTGTTAATACACAACTGTGCACAAAGAGTAATTAACCCTGAGACTGCTCTCCTCGGAAAGGCCTGCGCGCAAGGCTGAAACTCGGCTGGTGTCTGCGAATCAGCTGGGAAGGTTCTAGGATTCCTAACCAATAGAAGGGGCTCCCGGTGCCCAAACTATTATGCTGAACACCTGCTTTCCTTCTGAGAGTAGAATTTTGGTACCTGCCAGGCAGAGGGTGCCTGTGTGACCAGCATCCAATAAAAACCCTGGGCACTGAGTCTCTAATGAGCGTCCCTCTAACGAGCATTTCATGTGTGATGTCACACCTTGTTACGCATCCCGTGTGACTCCAAGGGGAGGGGGACTCTGGAAGCTGGCGCTGGTTCCCCCGGACTTACCCCACGTGCCTTATCCCTTTGCTGACTGTGCTGTGTCCTTCTGCTGTAATAAATTAGGACATGAGTATGACTATAGGCTGAGGCCTGTGGGTCTCTCCAGTGAATCACTGAGCCCAGGGGTGGTCCTGGGGCCCCTGACTCAGCAGCTGTATGCATTTGTCTGCATATATGGGTGTGTGGCTGAACCACACTGACTCCGTCTCGTCAGGGTCATCTCAGGCCCACTGTCCTACCCCCTCCCCTTTCTGCGTGACAGAGCTCTAGCCTACTCATGAGGAACGCACCCAAGCCAGATAAGTTCCTGATTAACTTTAAGCCTTCCTCTGAAAACTGGAAGAATGACTTTTGCTGACGCAGATGGTTCACAGTCCACGAGGAATAATGGTTATGAGACCCCCCCAGGGGGAGGAAAAACCCGGTTCCTGTTGGCGCAGACGTGGTCCTCCCTTAGAAGTCAGATTCTATCTTTAGCTTTGGCCCCTTTAAATCCCCCTGTACCCCTTCTGGCAGCACAGAGTGCAGTTGCAAATGCTTCCAGATTGCTGTCCGCCGGATCCTACCCATATGTAAGGTACCCACAATAAACTTCGTAACTGTACTTTTTTATGGGGCTGTCCACTTCGTTTTCTTCGATCTCAAAGTTCCTTCTCAGCTCAGGGGATACTATTCAATATCCCCGTCTTTGAACAATGCCTAAATACCGTGTGATGGACGCAGATCCCCTTGCAGGAGGACCTGTTCCCCTAGCCCCACGCAACCCGGGGAGGCCACTGCAGCAGCCTTCAGCCCCTCAGGGATGCCCTCAGCTGCAAGTCCCAGGGCGGCCCATATCCAAAGGCTGATGGAGGGGGATATAAAGGCCCAGCCATGTTGGCCTAACTCAGAACCACACTGAAGGACCACTTCAGCTCCAGAGCCCCCACGGCGCCAGCCGAGGCGCTCCCTGGGCCGCACGGCTCTGTTTCTCCCCCCACCCGCCCCACCACTCCCTTCCCCTCCCCTCTGCAGGTGCTGATCCCTGGGGCACTTCCTCATGAACACCCTGCATGCTTGCCCCATTCTGCTTAATCACAAACCCTGCAAAGTCTGCTGCCCCGTGCTAAGTGTGGGCTTTACACAAATTGTTTCCTCTAATGCTCAGGACAGCCCTAGGAAGGTCTAATACAGTGTTATTGTTATTACTATTACGGTGGCTGTGGTTGTTAGCTCCATTTTTTTTTTTTTTAAGAGAGAAATGGAAAATTTTATTTGAGCCAAATTTGAGGATTATAACCTGGGAAAAGCATCTCAGAAAGCTCTGAGAACTGTTCCCTGTTAGCTCCACTTGACGGATGAGACGAGAAAGCTGAAGCTTAGTGAGGCCAAGTGACACGGGAGGCTTTGTGCCACGTAGATCTGGGCTCAAGCCCAGCCCCTCCATCAACTCCGTGACTTGGTGTGAGGTGCTAAACCTCTCTGGGCCTCCGCTCCATGTCAGTAAAGTAGGACTAATGAAGCCCACCTCTGAGATTGGATGTAAGGATTCAGAGGGGTCAGTAGGAATAACAATAGTACCAGCTGAGCAGGAATCACAGCCAGCTTCACCCGTTTTTGTTTTTGGCCATGCTGCGTGGCTTGTGGGATCTAAGTTCCCGGACCAGTGACTGACCCTGGGCCCTTGGCAGTGAAAGCGCGGAGCCCTAACCACTGGACCGCCAGGGAAGTCCCCAGCTTCACCCTTTGTATGAGCTGCTCAATGACGCCCCCACCACAGCCCAGCATCACACTGGGTGCCCCGGGAGCGCTCAGTGTGTGGCAGCTTTTAAAATATAATCAGCCGAGGGCCCACAGCTGGTAAGTGGCAGTGCGGCACTGGCCTAGGTCTCCTAGCTCACTCCCAGGAGCTCATGAACCGAACCATCGCCATCCATCCCAGCCGGCTCTCTGCGTCCTCCTTCCTTTTCTCTCTTTCCCACCCTTCCTAACCATCCAGGTTGGTGTTGTCTGAGACACGGAGCTAAGGGGCAGGGAGGTGACAAAGTTACCTAGAAGCCACCCTTGCCTTCAAAAAGCTCCAGCTGGAGCCGGGCAGGAACCAGGGCTTACAGATTTAAGGCCAAAGGTGACCTGAGCCTACCCTAAAGGAGGGAAATGTGGAAAGATCATGGATCTTGGGGGAGAGAGGCGTCCTTCCCACCTGTGGGTAGGGGGTTTGGGGGGGATCTTTGAGGGGCATGCAGGAAATGGCCGGGGCACCTCTCAGGCATAAAAACAGTACCTGCCTCACAGAGTTACCTCAAGGTCCAAGGAAAAGCACCAAAGAACCACATGCCTGACACTCAGAGGCAGGCAGAACAGCTGGCAATTTAAATATGCTTTTCCTGCACTGCTCTGCGGATTATGAAGGGCTTTCCCCCTCCACTCTTCTCACTGGCCCTCCCACCGACTGTCGGGGAGTCAGCTGGGCAATTCCCATTACAGAGAGGAATCGACAGGGGAGGAAGGGCAGTGGGCTTGGCCGAGGGCCTCAGCAGAGCCGGGCTGTAAATGTGGCTCCAGACCCTGCGACCTGGGAGACCCCTGCTTGATGCAAACCTGATACGTGTATGGAAAGTCCCTGCGTGTGACAAATGCAGACGGGGTGTGGCAGGCAGGCAGGTGGGAGCCTCGGATGGCCAAGAGACAGGCGACATTGAACTTGGAGCAACAATGCTGTGCTGGGAGCCATCATAACCAGAATAACAGGAAGCGCTGATACGGTGCTTTTGCTATTTTCCTGCTCATCGTTCTACTCATTTAACTCTCTCAACGACAACCCCGTGAGGTTGGTGCTATGACACTCTCCATTTTGCAGGTGAGGAAACTGAGGCGCAAGGTCATGACATCCCTCGAGGAAGATCAGACAACGAGCTGCCGAGCTGCCGGCAGAGGCAGAAGCCTAACTCAACTGGTCTGCCTATGCTTTCCCACCTCCCCAAACCCGGCTGGGGACCCCGGAAATCCCACGCCCCACCGTCAGCAACACCAGGATCCTGACGCTTCCTGCGCGTGTTTCCAGCCTCTGAGTCTTTGCCTGTGCCGTGCCTCTGTCTGGCCTGCCCTTCTCTGGCCCAACCTTTGTTGTGGGCACAGCTGAAAGGCGCTTAATAAAAGAACAGTGATTCCACCTGACAGTTACCAGCTGACAGGGTCTCTCCATCGTTGGAGGGCACGTCTGGGACGGCCTGACTCAGTGGTTCTCAACCGTGGGCGGTTCTGCCCCCCAGTGGGCATCTGGCCATGTCTGGAGACAGTTTTGGTTGTCACGACTGGGAGAGGGGATGGGTAAAGGTCGAGGATGCCACCAAACACCCTATTGTGCACAGGACGGCCCCCACAATGAACGCCAAGGGGGTCGGGGCCGAGAGTTAACTGTGTACTTAAAACAAGCCCTAAAGGATCCCTGGGGGACCCCTCGAAAAGGGAGGCAACCATTCTCCCAGAGCAGCTGAAACCGAGGACCAGGGAGAGGCTCAGGGCTGCCGCTGGGAGAAATACGTCGTGTTAAGGGGCTGCAGGTGGAGAGAACCAATGGCAGGTCTTTGTAGGTGTGATTAAATTAAGGATCCTGTGCTGTGGGGACTGTCTTGGATGATCCAGGGGGACCTAACGTAATCCTACAAAGGTCCTTATAAAGAGGGAGGCAGAGGGAGATTTGACCACAGAAGAGGAGAAGGCGATGTGATGGTGGAAGCAGAGCCTGGGGTGACGTGCTTTGAGGATGGAGGAAGGGGCCACAAGCCGAGGGATGCAGGTGGCCTCTGGGAGCTGAACAGGCAAGGAAACAGATTTGCCTCTGGAGTCTCTTGGAAGGACTAGCCCTACCCATCTCTCTCTTTTTTTTAAATTTTATTTTTTTGGTTGCGCCGTGCGGCGTGTGGGATCTTAGTTCCCTGACCAGGCATCGAACCCGTGTCCCCTGCAGTGGAAGTGTGGAGTCTTAACCACTGGACCACCAGGGAAGTCCCTTTGCCCATACCTTAACTTTAGCCCCGTGAGACTGATTTCAGTCTTGTGACCTCCACAACTAGAAGAGAATAAATGTGTGCTGTCTTCAGCTATTAAGTTTGTGGTGATTTGTGACGGCGGCCACAGGCAATGAATACAAGCCCCGAACCTCCATCCACAGGGGGGAAGGCCTGGACTTGAATCCCCGTTGCTTCTCAGAAACAACTCTCCACGCACACCACAGCTGCAGGAATTTACATGGTTGCCTCGGTGACAGGTCTCCCAAACTGGGCCAGGGAGACCCGGGAGGGTGACGTTATAATTCAGTGTTTCACACAGTAAGAGAGAGTGCCAACTCACAGGGCTGTAATGGGAATCAGGTGAGTTAACAGACATAAAGAACTTAGCGGGGAGTGGAGGGAGGCCCAGAGTGGGCTGGAAGTGTCAGCTGCTATAATAAAAATCACCATTCTGGTTGCTGCTGTTTTACTCTCACTGTTTTCAACTACATCTTCCCGACTGGTGCAAACTGGCAGAAGCCAAAGGCAACCCGTCCTGGGGTAACGCCGCCCTGAGGCACATCCACATGCAGCCCCTCCCCACTGTGCCCGAGCCAGCGCCCGGGCCTCGCACCGGGCAGGTATCTGCGGGAGAATGAATGATGCTGGCAGGCTGGGAAGGGGTCTCATCAAACAACCCGAGACACAAAAGGTGAAGACACACGGCCCAGAGCATTTCCTTCCTAAACTTGCACTGTGGGTTTCTGATGTGAGGACACGGCTGGTTTTTTTCCTTCAGATGCCTCCTGCCCTGTTTGCCTTTCTTCTCCCTCTTCCTTCCCGGCCCTCTGGGCCTCTCCCTATCCTTCTCTCTCCCCAGCCTTTCTTGTTGTTGGTTCTGCCCCTCTATCCTTTCTCTTCCTCTCATTCCTTCTCACCCCGATTCCCTCCTCCTCCCTCTCTTGTGGTGTAATGGTTACGAATTACACCTAGGTTCAAATCCCAGCTCTGTCACTTTTGAGGCTGTGTGACCTTGGGCGAGTGGCTTCCCCTCTCTGTGCTCCAGCTGTAAGATGAAGTAACATGAGTGCCTCCCTCCTAGCGTGGCTGGGAGCATTAAATGGGCCCCGGAACAGCGCCTGGCATGGAGTGAGTGCTCCCTAGTGTCGCTTTATGCTCTCCTCTCTCCCTCCCTCGCCCTCTGTCCCTCCATGACTAATGCTACCTACCTCGGCCTGAGAAGATCCCTCTACCGTTTTCCAAGCTCACTGCCTCTGTCCCTTCTCACCATTTGGGACCAACAGCCCCAGGAGGTGGGCAGGACACCATCTCTCACTTTTCCAACAGGGACATCAAGGCAGAGCTGCTCACCCAGGCTCACTCAGTGTGCCAGAGCCAAGTCACGACTCCACCTGGGTCTGTTTCTTTTCTTTTTTTTTGGCCTTACCGCACAGCACGTGCGATCTTACCTCCCTGACCAGGGATCGAACCCAGGTCCTCTGCAGTGGAAGTGCAGAGTCCTAACCACTGGACCGCCAGGGAAGTCCCCGCCTGGGTCTGTCTCAAATGTGGCTGCCCTGCCCTCCTGCCCGGGCTCTAACGCAGGATGGCCAACCTGAGGCTCGAAATTGCCTGCACCCGTGTCTGGCCGGCCGGTGCTTCCAAATCAGAGATTTCCTCTCAAAATCCCGATCTCTGGCTTCTCCTGCAAGCTTGGAAGCTCTCTGGAGCCACATCTCTGTCTAGTCATTAACACCCCTGGGCTTCGTTTTCCTTATCTAGAAAATGGGGATAATGACCTTGCTGACGTCATGAGGCTGTCGTGAGAATTAAACGGGTTAAGAAGTATAAAGCAAACATGTGTCCACGTGAAAACCTGTACATGCACGATCACAGAAGCATTACTCATCATGGCCCAAAGTGGACATAGTCCAAACATCCACCAGCTGATAAACTGATCAACCAGATGTGATATATACACACCCTGGAATCTTATTCAGCCATAAAACAGAAGGAAGTTCTGACGAAGGTGACAACATGGCTGGACCTTGAAACCATCGTGCTGAGGGGAAGAAGCCAGACACAAAAGGCCAGAGAGAGTATCACTCCATTTATGTGAAATGTCCAGAATAGGCAAATCCATAGAGACATAAAGTAGATTAGTGGTTGCCAGGGGCTGGGGGGAGAGGGATGAGAGTAACTGGTAAAGGTACAGGGTTTCCTTTTGGGGTGACAGAAATACTCTGGAACCAGATGGTGGTGACTCATAAAACCACATAAAGTGCTGAGAACAAGGCCTGGCCTGGAGTAAGCACTCAGTTAATGCTAGTTTGATTAATACTAACATTTCCAGTGCAGCTATTTTTTCCTTCATTGTAACAAGTTGTCTTGCTGCATTTCTTGTTTAACTATTGTTTTGTTTAACTTTTAAGCCCAGCCCGGCTTCTTCCCGTCCCACTGATAAGAAAGCCTGGAGCTTCCTCTTTTGGTGACGGCAGAGATTCAAACCACATGAGGCCCTGGCCCAGGCAGAACCCTCACCCCAGCCCCACCCCTTAACCACAGTAAAAACCGGGGCCAGGTGCTCTTCCTTGTTCTCACAGAGCTTCTCCCCCCACCAGCGATCTCAATCACGCAAGCAGTAAACCTTTCGTATCCTCATAGGTCTCAACATTCAAACCAAATTTGGAGGAAGGGTCCATCCTATCTCTGCAGGACAGACAGAACAGTCATCACTGTCCTTATCTTCCGGCCACACTGGGCCTGCACTCCCACGTGACAACAGTAGGTGGCAGTGGAGAAGAGTGTCCTCTTTATCCAGGGCACATGTGCTCTGGTTGGCCACAGTCCCCACCACTCCCAATCGCCTGACTCCCAGCATCCTGCACTCATCTACTCTACCTTCCCAGCCGCTGTAGGTGCATAGGTTTGTAGTCCCAGCTCTAAGAGAAAGCTGCCTCGAGGCAGGTCTGCAGTTGGGATACGGCTCCATCTCCATTCTCAGAAAGTGGTTCCCTCCCCCTTTGCCTTGGCTCCAAGATGGCCTGACCCAGCCCAGCCCAGCCCAGCACCTGCCCACCTGTGGACAGAGTGTACCTTCATAGAGAATGCCCTGGCCATCCCTGCTCTGGAGGCATCTCAGCTTCCAGTGCTGCCCACTCTTGTCTGTCAGCACCGTCCCCACTGGCAAAGCCTTGAGCGAGGTGGTCATCCGGCTCCGCTTCAGCGTCTGAGGGCTCTGCCTGGTTGTCTGAGGGCTGCTCTGGGAGGTTGGGGATCTGCTCCAGCACCCTGCAGGAGGATGGTCAGAAGAAAGAGAAGGCGGCATCCGGGAGAGAAAAGTTGGGTGGGTAATCAGACGGTGCTCATAATACTGTTCATTTATTCATTTGTCCATTCAACAAAAGCTTCCTGGGACCTTTCACGGATCCTGTGTGCTGAAGCTGGGGACCCAGACATGAGTCGGATCTGGACCCTTCCCTCGGGAGCCTCTAATTTGGTGGGGGAGACTGACCTGGACACAGCTGGTCAGAACTGAGTCTGAGACAGGGCAGTACAGAGGAATATGAGAAAGAGATTGACTGTGCCTGCAAAAGTCAGGGGAGGCTTCTGGAGAAGGGGACATTTGAGTTGGGTCCTACTGGACGAGCAGAAGTTTGCCAGGGAGGAAAAAAAAACCATTCCAGACATTCAACCCAAAACATCCTAAAACAGGACCTGGCTTTGTGCTGAGCATGAAGAGGGACCAGACATTTGTTAGACTGGGGCCCTGCCCTTGAGGGGCTCCTAGACTAGCAAGACAATGTGGGCGGTGTGGTGAGACAGGGACACAGGAAAAGATATTCCCTGCTTCATTCCTCCCACCTGCCACCCACCCAAGGCACAGATGGGAAGAGGCCGTGGGGCCCAGAGAAAAACAAGGGAGAAAGAGGAGACACCGAAGGGCTGTGACCTCAGATCCAAAGACCTGGTGGGAAGGAGACGGGCACATGGTCCTCACGCTTCCCTGCTCGCTGGCTGGCACAGGGCACACACAAATGAGTCCACGAGGGACCCTCAGTAGAGCAAGTGAGGCAGAAAGGGACATGGAGCCTGGAGGAGACATGAACTCAAGTGAGGACATCACTGGCACTGTGGGAGCCCAGACAAAGAGGCTCTGGAGGGAGACGAGGTGGACTTGATCCAGCCTATGGCATTCAGGAAAGGCTTCCTAGAGATCTGACCCTGAGTGCTGGAAAGAAGAGAGGCCCCTGGGCTGAAGGAACAGACTTAGCCAAGACCAGAAGCTGAAAACCCTAGAAAGTGTTTCCAAAAGTGAGTTTTCTGTGTACAGGGTTGTGGTGAGAGCTAAAGGAGGAACCAGACCACAGTCTCAGTGGTCAGGCTGAAGAGCCCAGACAGTGGCGCGATGGGGACGGGAGGGAGCTGTGAGCAGGGAGGGGTGAGGTCACCTCTGGCCACGTAGAGATGGGCTGGACGGGGAGCCTGCGGCTGGAAGGTGGGGGAGGATCTTGGGAGGAGGGTCCAAGCAGGCGTATGTGATGCCTGAGCACAGGCATGATGCCTCAAACATTGTCAGATGACCCTCCTTTTCCCCATATTGAGCGTAACTCTCACCTTTGGGTTTCTCACAGGGACTCAAGGTAACTTCAGATTCAGAACTGTTACCTTCTGAGAGAAGGGATGATGGGGGAGAGGAAGTACAGCTGAGCCATTTCACTTTCTTGGGAGATATTTCAGAACTGGAGTTCGTCTTTCTCCTTGAGCCTAGAGAAAGGAAGACCGAATGCAGACTGGAGTTACAGAAGTCCTTTCCAGGAACCATTAAACCAGAAACCCTGAGGTCATATTCAACACTCTCTTCCCTTTGACCCTCACAGCCAAGTTTTACTAAATAATCTAAGCACACTTTCCTTTGTTTTAGTCAGTCTTTCCTAAGAGAGGCTTAGCCTCTCTTTTATATCCTCAAGCACTTTATCACAGTGTGGTCTCCTTTAGGTAATTTCTTCAGATCTGTCTTCCAGGTCACTGTTCTCCTTCAGCTGTGTCTAGTCTGCAGTTTAAACCATCCGATGAGTTTCTGATTGCTATGATGATATTTATTTTTATCATCAAAGATTTTATTTGGTTCTTTTAAA
Organism: Balaenoptera borealis; assembly: GCF_965194805.1. NCBI lineage: Eukaryota > Metazoa > Chordata > Mammalia > Artiodactyla > Balaenopteridae > Balaenoptera > Balaenoptera borealis. Next base: position 62,645,899 of record NC_138878.1, read on the forward strand.
ACCTGCCTAATCAATTCTAACTAGCTTTTGTTCCTTCACTGTACCTTCAGTTACTTCTTTTATTTCCGTAAACATAATAAATGTGCTTTGTACATATTCTCATCTGTTAATTCCAAGGTCTCTGGTCATTGCAGGTCTGATTCTCTAGTTTGTGTTTCTCCCGGCAGTGGCTTGTTTCCTGGTATCTTTGTTAATTGGTTGGGAGCTGATGGGCCTGTTGGAAGTCTAAGTTCTGTCTTTAAAGGATGTTCCACTAGAAAAGATTTGCCTCTGCTGGGGCAGCGGGCGCCCACATCTCATCACTTTATACTAACTTTTCTGCTTGGATTTTTGGGGGGCCACACAGATCAGTATGAATTCTGGCCCCTAACTGGTAAGGATGTGAGTTCTTGGTTAGGAATTCTCAGAAAGGACATTTTTCACTCACAATCAAGGCTGAGACAGACAAATGTCTCCACATATTTTCTCTGTGGAGCAATTTTTTTTTACCACTGAAAAGTCCCAGATTTTAGAGGAGGTTTCCAATCTCACCCCTGTGCTGCTCAGGCCCTGTGCTTTGTCTCCTGTACCCCATTAAGACCCAGGCTCAAGGCCACCAATGACCAGCACACAGCCCAGGACCAGTACCACCTATAGCATTTGCTCAGCCCTGTGGGTCTGTGTTTTCTTTCTTTTTAATTAATTAATTATTTTTTGGCCTGCATTGGGTCTTAGTTGTGGTAAGCAGGATCTTTCGTTGCAGCACGCAGCCTCTTTGTTGCAGCGCGTGGGCTTCTCTCTAGTTGTGGCGTAAGGGCTCCAGAGCGCGTGGGCTCTGTAGTTGCGGCGCGTGGGCTTAGTTGCCCCGTGGCATGTGGGATCTTAGTTCCCTGACCAGGGATCGAACCAGCATCCCCTGCATTGCAAGACGGATTGTTAACCACTGGACCACCCGGGAAGTGCCGGTGTTTTCTTATTGTTGCTCACTTCCATGTAACTACCTTACTTTCCTACCATTCAGCCCTATGAATATAAAGATATTCTTTGTATTTTATCCAGCATTTTGTGGTGTGCTGAGCCATAAGGGACTTTTCCTTATCATCTAGTCTGCCGTATTACTAAAACCAGAAGTCTTCTTTCAGTTGATACTACCTCAGCCAGCATACTTGGTCTCTGGACTCCTGGAATGGCCTCCTAACTGGTTTCCATGCCTCCAATCTACTTTCCGCACGTAGCATTCAGAGAGGTCTCTTCAAAATGCAAATCATACTGTGTCTCCCATTTGGCGGAAATTCTTCCACGGCTCCTCACCACATCAGTGATTACTAAACTCCTTACCCATGGTCTACAAGGCCCCACGTGTCTGCCCCCAGTACAGCTGTCCTTCTTTACTTCTCCAACAGGTATGGCTCTTTCCCATACCATGCCTCGATGCCTGGAATTCCTGTTCCAACCCCCTCACCTTGCCCCCAGTCTTCACTTGGCTAACTCTTGTCATCCCTAGATCTCGGGTCAAACATTACCCACCTAGGGAGGCCTTCCCTGACCCTCCCAGAAACACATCTCCCTTATGTGTGTTCTGTGGTCCATCCATTGCCCTTCTGTTATCATGCACTCAACTAACAATTGTTTATTCAATGTCTGTTTGCCTTACCAGCCACCAAAATCTCTGAGAGACCAGAAACCAGGTCCATCTCACCTGTTACTACATCCCTGGAAACAAACACAGCACCTAAGTACACAATAGGCAGTCCAGGTATGTTTGTTGCCTGATGACTGGGTGAATGAACAATGAATGAGGCCCAAGGCTGGCATTAGGGAAGGCTGGGGTTAAGGACTCAGGCTCTGATGGATGGACCTAGAGATTATCATACTAAATAAAGTAAGTCAGACAGAGAAAAACAAATATCATATGATACCAGACATGTGGAATCTAAAAAAAATGATACAGGACTTCCCTGGTGGCGCAGCGGTTAAGAATCCACCTGCCAATGCAGGGGACACGGGTTTGAGCCCTGGTCCGGGAAGATCCCACATGCCGCGGAGCAACTAAGCCTGTGTGCCACAACTACTGAGCCTGCGCTCTAGAGCCCGCGAGCCACAACTACTGAGCCGTGTGCCACAACTACTGAAGCCTGTGCGCCTAGAGCCCGAGCTCCACAAGACAAGCCAATGAGAAGCCCGCACACCACAGGAAGAGCAGCCCCCGCTCGCCGCAACCAGAGAAAGCCCGCGCGCAGCAACGAAGACCCAACGCGGCCAAAAATAAATAAATAAATTTATATAAAAAAATGATACAAATGAACTTATTTACAAAACAGAAACAGACTCACAGTCTTCAAAAACAAACTTATGGTTACCAAAGGGGAAATATGTGTGGGGGAGGGATAAATTAGGAGTTTGGGATTAACATACACACACTACTGTATATAAAATAGATAATCAACAAGGACCTACTGTACAGCACAGGGAACGCTATTCAATATTCTGTAATAACCTATATGGGAAAAGAATCTGAAAAAGAATGGATATATATATGTATAACTGAATTACTTTGCTGTACACCTGAAACTAACACAACATTGTAAATCAACTATACTCCAATATGAAATGAAAATGGGAACCAAAACCATACACTAAGGATGAGGAGAAAGACAGGAGGAGCCTGGGTCCCTTATGGCATCATGGGGAGCCTGGGTCCCTTGTGGCATCATGGGGACACCATCCCTACACTGAACTGTCCCCTCCAGACTTTTTGTTAGAAAGAAAAACAAACCCATTCATTCGTTTAAACTCTTTAAGTAGTGTTTTCTGTTACTTGCAGCCAAACACCATCCCAAATGATAAAATGAATGTTGCTGAACTTTCTGCCACGTATGCCAACTTCCTTCTGTGGCCTTCAGATAAGCAAATCCACTTCGATTTACCAATGTAGGATCTGTGCTTGGGCTTTCCATTGGCCGGGACCTACTGCTGATATTTCATTCATTCAGTCAACCAATCAATAAGATTTCTCAGCACCCAACTCTGTGTCAGGCACAGTCCTGGATGCTGTGCAAACAACAGGTTACAAACCACAATCAACAGAGCTTACAAACCACGATAAACTCCTATCCTTACAGAGCTTAAAGATGAGGAGCAATATAAATGAGTAGGGCTTCCCTGGTGGCGTAGCGGTTAAGAATCTGCCTTCCAATGCAGGGGACACGGGTTCGAGCCCTGATCCGGGAAGATCCCACATGACGCGGAGCAACTAAGCCCCTGTGCCACAACTACTGAGACTGTGCTCTAGAGCCCATGCTCTGCAACAAGAGAAGCCACGGCAATGAGAAGCCTGCTCATGGCAACAAAGAGTAGCCCCTGCTCGCCTCAACCAGAGAAAAGCCCGCGTGCAGCAGTGAAGACCCAACACAGCCAAAAATAAAATAAAATAAATAAATTTATTTAAAATATAAATGAGTAAAATAATACATTTAATACAGTTGATACTTACAAGTACCGAAAGGCAAGATAAAGCAGGGGCAGGGGACAGGGGCTGTCACATGTAGGAGGATGCAATTTAATTAGAGGTGTCACGGAAGGCCTCTCTGGGCAGGCAACAATTGCATAAAGACCTGAAGAAAGTGAGAGAGGGGGTCATGCACCAGATGAGGGAAGAACCACCCAGAGAGAGAGAACAGCAAGTGCAACAGCTTAGAGGTCCAGGGTTAGGAGATGAGCTCTGAGAGACAACAGGGAGCTGATCATGTCAGGCTTAACCTGGGAAGGTGGTGAGCAGGGGAATGACAGGGTCTGACTTTGTTTTAACAGGGTCCATCAGGTTGCCACTTGAAGAGAGCTGTAGGGAACAGAGCAGCAGCAGGGAGACCATGGGAAGAAAGCTTCTACAATATCAGTGAGGTGAGGGTGAGATGGATCAGGGCGGTGGCAGGAAGTGGTCCGATTCGGCATTGAGTTTTTTTTAAATAAATAAATTTATTTATTTATTTATTTTTGGCTGCATTGGGTCTTCGTTGCTGCTCACAGGCTTTCTCTAGTTGAGGCGAGTGGGGGCTACCATTCATTGTGGTGCAGGGGCTCTAGGCGCACAGGCTTCAGTAGTTGTGGCACATGGGCTCAGTAGTTGTGGCTTGTGGGCTCTAGAGCGCAGGCTCAGTAGTTGTGACACACGGGCTTAGTTGCTCCGCGGCATGTGGGATCTTCCCGGACCAGGGATCGAACCTGTGTCCCCTGCATTGGCAGGTGGATTCTTAACCACTGTGCCATCAGGGAAGTCCTCGGCATTGACTTTTAAAGGGAGAGCTGATGAGATCTGCTGGAGGGCTGCAGTCATGGGGTGGGAGAGAAAGAGGACTTGAGGATGACTCCATGGTCTGAGAAACTGAATAAGCTGAACTGCTGTTACCTCGATGGGATAGTCTGTGGAAGGGGCAGGTGGGGGGTGGCAGTCATATCAGGAGCTTAGTTCTGGGCTTGCGGAGACACTTAAGGGACATCAAATAGATGTCAAGCAGGCAGTCTGATATATATGAATGTAGATTTCAGGGGAGGAGTCCAAGCTGGAGACAGAAATGCATGAGTTGTCAACTTCAGAGCCAGGAGCCCGATAAAATGCCAAGAAACTCTGTATAGGGAGAGCCTGAGCTCTGGGCTTCTCCGGTATCCACGCAGGGTCAGGCAGACTGCAAAGGTGTCTGTCCTTCCTTCCCAAACGCACACACATCACCCCTCCTAAAGGGAGAAGCATAAAGCCCTGGTTCTTACCTTGGGAGGATGACAGAGACGGCTTGACAAAGGTCTGGGACCCCTCATGCTCCTCTGTAGGCAAAGGTTTTCCGCAGTAGGGGCAGAATTTGAAAGTTGCTTCAACACCTTTGCCACAGTCTGGACAGAAGACCATGCTAGAAAACAGAAGTGGGGTGGGGGGACAGGAAGCTGAAAGAAAAACTTAATCCACTGCCGATGAGTAGTCACCTGAGTTCCCCACGATGATGAGATTACAGAAAGAAGAAAAGTTAGCATACCTGGAATACCGTCTCTCAGAAAGTGGTCACTTCTTTTTTTTTCTTTTTTGGCTGCACCACACGGCATGTGGGATCTTAGTTCCCTGGCCAGGGATCGAACCCGTGCCCCATGCAGTGGAAGTGCAGCATCCTAACCACTGGACCGCCAGGGAAGTCCCAGAAAGTGGCCACTTGTAAAATGAGTTCTCAGGGACTTTCTGGCAGTCCAGAGGTTAAGACTCTGCACTTCCACTGCAGAGGGCGCGGGTCTGATCCCTGGTCAGGGAACTAAGATCCCGCATGCCGCATGGCGTGGCCAAGGGGAAAAAAATAAAATAAAATGAGTTCTCGGCCCGTGTCCAGCCTCTAGCCACCTGTCTCTCCCTAATGGCCCAGGGAAGGTACAAAGCAGAACAAATGCAGAATGAAACTGCAGAGCTCACAAAAGATATGAGAATGCCTTGAGGTCAATAAAAGTTCTGCAGAACTGCTCCAATCACGGAAGCACTGAGGGTCTTCAACTGTAATTGTGATGCTCATTTCTTGAACCACATTATGGGGAAGGTAGAGACCGTTAGTGCTCACCAGATATCCACATCCTCCCCTTCACTTCCCAGGATCCTTTGCAGTGAGATTGGGGCCACTAGTTTTGGCTACTTCTGGCCAATAGGGTGTGAATGGAAGTCACTTCCCGGCTGAGGCAGTTAAGAGCCTGAGTACCTCCTCTGTCCACCCGTCCTCTGCAGGGATGGCCCAGATGGTCCATACTCCAGATGGCATAGGTACAAGATGAAGCAGGGCTGCCTGGTCCACGTCGCAATCTCATGATGGGCAAATAAACTTAACGTTGTATTAAGCCACTAAGACTTCAGGGTTTACTTGTTACTGCAGCACATCCTACCCTATCCTGACTAACTTAGAGGGATAACGGGTGTTGACTACATTATCCTCTAAGCCTTGTGTATTTCTGGAATACTTCCTAATACTTTAAAAAATCAAAGGCAAAATCACACATAGACCTACAACAAATGAGGATACAGCAGGTGTATTCATTTGCTTGGGCAGCCACAACTCAATACCACAGACTAGGTGGCTTAAACAACAGGAATTTATTTTCTCACAATTTTGGAGGCTAGAAGTCCGAGATCGGGGTATCAGCAAGTTTGGCTTCTTCTGAGGCCTCTCTCCTTGACTTGCAGATGGCTGCCTTCTCACTGTGTCCTCACACGGTTGTCCCTCGGTCTGTGTTCTAATCCCCTCTTCTTATTGGATTAGGGCCCATCGTAGTCTGTTTGAGTGGCTATAATAAAATATCACAGACTACTGGGTGGCTTACAATCAACAGAAATTTATTTCTCACAGTTCTGGAGACCGGGATGTCCAAGATCAAGGTGCCACTGTGGCTGGGTTCTGGTAAAGACCCTCTTCTGGGCTACAGACTGACAACTTCACCCTGTGTCCCCACATGGAGGAAGGGGCTGGGGAGCTCTCTGGGTCTCTTTTATAAGGGCACTAATCCCATTCATGAGAGCTCCACCCTTACGACCTACCCACTTCCCAAAGGCCCCACCTCCTAATACCATCACATTGGGCATTTCATTTCAACGTATGAATTTTGGGGGGGACACAAACGTTCAGACCACAGCAGGCCCTCCCTAAAGACCTCGCTTTAATTACCTCTTTAAAGGCCCTATCTCCAAATACAGACGCATTCTGAGATACTCAGGGTTAGGGTTTCCTAAAAATATGAATTTTTGAGGGATACAACTTAGCCCATAAGAGCAGGATGAAACTAGTTCATAAATGAAGCAGAGAAGCTCAACAGGGATGACAGTGCAATAGGCATTTCCAATGAATATATTTTAAATAGCGAAAGAAAAAAGCAAAATTATTTTATTTGTTTTTTATTCTAAGATTCAGTGTACAGTCCCAGTTATAAGCTGGGATATCAAAATCGAAGTCAAAATAAACTTGTGCTCGTGACTTCATTTTGCCTTGCAAGACAAAGTTCTTTTCTTTTTACTTTTATTTATCTTTGACAATTAACAACTGTCTATATTTAAAGTGTACAACTTGTCTATATATGTGTGTGTATATATATATATATATAAATAATTCTAATTTGCCATATATGTGTATATGACAAATTAAAATTATAATGGAGTGATCACAGTTCAGACATACAAAAATGGAACTGGGCAGCCATTGAGGATCTGGTCTCAGGACTTCCCTGCAACACTGAGAACTTGAACTTTCTGTGAACTAGACCTAACCCAAGGACACCCACCATTTTTAAAACAACATCTGCTACCTGGAACCTTGTGTCTCAGGGTTGTTCCCCCTTGTAAAGATGCAACCATTCTGACCCCAACCAATCCTTGCTTAACAAACACCCTACTTCTTGCCAGCTTGATTTTTTTTTAACATCTTTATTGGAGTATAATTGCTTTACAATGGTGTGTTAGTTTCTGCTTTATAACAAAGTGAATCAGCTATACATATACATATATCCCCGTATCTCTTCCCTCTTGCGTCTCCCTCCCACCCTCCTTATCCCACCCCTCTAGGTGATCACAAAGCTGATATCCCTGTGCTATGCGGCTGCTTTCCACTACCTATCTATTTTACATTTGGTAGTGTATATATATATGTCCATGCCACTCTCTTCGTCCCAGCTTACCCTTCCCACTCCCCGTGTCCTCAATTTCATTCTCTACGTCTGCATCTTTATTCCTGTCCTGCCCCTTCAGAACCTTTTTTTTTTAGATTCCATACATATGCGTTAGCAGACGGTATTTATTTTTCTCTTTCTGACTTACTTCACTCTGTATGACAGACTCTAGGTCCATCCACCTCACTACAAATAACTCAATTTTGTTTCTTTTCATGGCCGAGTAATATTCCATTGCATATACGTGCCACATCTTCTTTATCCATTCAACTGTCGATGGACACTTAGGTTGCTTCCATATCCTGGCTATTGTAAATAGTGCTGCAATGAACATTGTGGTACATGACTCTTTTTGAATTATGGTTTTCTCAGGGTATATGCCCAGTAGCGGATTGCTGGGTCATATGGTAGTTCTGTTTTTAGTTTTTTAAGGAACCTCCATGCTGTTCTCCATAGTGGCTGTATCATCTAATTATAATTTTTGATAAACAACTAATGTAACTAATTGTGGCTTTGCAGTTTTTGCCTTTGGAAGCTTCCTTCATTTGTAGTCCAGTGGAACACAATTCAAGTTGCTTCTTCTTCTTCTTTTTTTTTTAATTGTAATACGTATATATGTTATTTCTTTATTAGGATGCCCTCAAGTACTTCTTGAATCTGGGCCTCCTGGGCTGCAGTCCCAACAAACCCCAAATGAATGCCTCTTTATTTCAGTCAGTCTCCGTTTCTGAAAGTCTGGTTAACAGTATACATTATGAAACTATCACCACAATCAAACTAATTAACATATCCATCACCTCTTATAGTTCCAATTTGTGTGTGTGTGTGTGTGTGTGTGTGTGGTAAGGACACTTGAGATCTACTCTCTCAGCAAATTTCAAGTATACAATTAGTTATTATTTACTATAGCTGCCATGCTATACATTAGGTCTCCAGAATTTATTCATCTTATAATGGGAAGTTTATACCCTTTGATCAATATCTCTTTTCCCCCACAGCCTCTGGTAAGCACCGCTCCACTCACTGCTACTATGAGTTTGACACTTTTTTTTTAGATTCCACATATATGTGAGATCATGCCATATTTATCTTTCTGTGTCTGGCTCAGTCTAATTAAAACCTTTTCCTTTATTCACTGTAAAGACTGGTTTCTGTTGCGACTGCAAACAGTAGAGTCCTTAAAATTACAGGCTCTGGTCCCAGGCTGCCTGGATTTGAACTCCAGATGTGCTCCTTGCTGGGCATGTTACTTAACCTCTCTATGCTTCAGTCTGCCCAATGGTAAAACGGGGCTTTTAACAATTCCTGTCTGACAGAGTGGCTGGTGGCCTAAATGCAATACATTTCTATCAATTGCTAAGAACAGGGGCCCGGCCCACAGAAAGCCTTTTATGTTAGTGGTTGTTATTACCCTATCATGCCCTGTATCCCACTTATCATCTTCCATTTGTTAATGGTTCTATTCCTCCCTTTTCTCTTTCCACATCCTAAGTTCTGAGCCTCTCAGGTCTCTCCATTTCCTCTTGGTGCTAACTCATGGAATTCCAGTGCTTGCCCTTGAAACACACAGGCCGTCCAAACAGCCCATGAAAGAAATCTCAACCAGAGGAGAAAAGGGTTCTCTTCCCCTTGGCCTGCAGAAGAGCACAAACCATGCTGTGGCATAAAACTGCCCTTCTGTTATTTTACACAAGTTGTGTAAGACATATGATTTCAAAACTGTCGCCAAGTGTTCTTTAGCCTCTAAGGTTGTAATCCTGATCGGTCGTGAGACTTAATCATTTGCTCTCCTGGTAATAACACTTAAACGGACATCTCTAGCTTTTCAAAGATATAAATACTGGTGAGCATTTTTTTAAGTTAGAAGAGTCACCATCACTTCTCCCTTCAGGCCATGACAAACCAGAAACCCTTGTGTGATGTTACAGCCACAAGATCAAAACTGTCTAGAGAACAGTCAGCTCTACCCACCACCAGAGCCTCCCATCAAGCCTCTTAGATAGCCTCAACCACCAGAGGGCAGACAGCAGAAGCAAGAAAAACTACAATCCTGCAGCCTGTGGACCAAAAACCACAGTTACAGAAAGATAGAGAAGATGAAAAGGCAGAGGGCTATGTACCAGATGAAGGAACAAGAAAAAACCCCAGAAAAACAACTAAATGAAGTGGAGATAGGCAACCTTCCAGAAAAAGAATTCAGAATAATGATAGTGAAGATGATCCAGGACCTCGGAATAAGAATGGAGGCAAAGATTGAGAAGATGCAAGAAATGATTAACAAAGACCTAGAAGAATTAAAGAACAAACAAACAGAGATGACCAATACAATAACTGAAATGAAAACTACACTAGAAGGAATCAATAGCAGAATAACTGAGGCAGAAGAACGGATAAGTGACCTGGAAGACAGAATGGTGGAATTCACTGCTGCGGAACAGACTAAAGAAAAAAGAATGAAAAGAATTGAAGACAGCCTAAGAGACCTCTGGGACAACATTAAACGCAACAACATTCGCATTATAGGGGTCCCAGAAGGAGAAGAGAGAGAGAAAGGACCAGAGAAAATATTTGAAGAGATTATAGTCGAAAACTTCCCTAACATGGGAAAGGAAATAGCCACCCAAGTCCAGGAAGCGCAGCGAGTCCCATACAGGATAAACCCAAGGAGAAACATGCCGAGACACATAGTAATCAAAGTGGCAAAAATTAAAGACAAAGAAAAATTATTGAAAGCAGCAAGGGAAAAACGACAAATAACATACAAGGGAACTCCCATAAGGTTAACAGCTGATTTCTCAGCAGAAACTCTGCAAGCCAGAAGGGAGTGGCATGATATACTTACAGTGATGAAAGGGAAGAACCTACAACCAAGATTACTCTACCCGGCAAGGATCTCATTTAGATTTGATGGAGAAATCAAAAGCTTTACAGACAAGCAAAAGCTAAGAGAATTCAGCACTACCAAACCAGCTCTACAACAAATGCTAAAGGAACTTCTCTAAGTGGGAAACACAAGAGAAGAAAAGGACCTACAAAAACAAACCCAAAACAATTAAGAAAATGGTCATAGGAACATACATATCGATAATTACCTTAAACGTGAATGGATTAAATGCCCCAACCAAAAGACATAGACTGGCTGAATGGATACAAAAACAAGACCCATACATATGCTGTCTACAAGAGACCCACTTTAGACCTAGGGACACATACAGACTGAAAGTGAGGGGATGGAAAGAGATATTCCATGCAAATGGAAATCAAAAGAAAGCTGGAGTAGCTATACTCATATTAGATAAAATAGACTTTAAACTAAAGAATGTTACAAGAGACAAGGAAGGACACTACATAATGATCCAGGGATCAATCCAAGAAGAAGATATAACAATTATAAATATATATGCACCCAACATAGGAGCACCTCAATACATAAGGCAACTGCTAACAGCTATAAAAGAGGAAATCGACAGTAACACAATAATAGTGGGGGACTTTAACACCTCACTTACACCAATGGACAGATCATCCAAAATGAAAATAAATAAGGAAACAGAAGCTTTAAATGACACAATAGACCAGATAGATTTAATTGATATATATAGGACATTCCATCCAAAAACAGCAGATTACACGTTCTTCTCAAGTGCGCACGGAACATTCTCCAGGATAGATCACATCTTGGGTCACAAATCAAGCCTCAGTAAATTTAAGAAAACTGAAATCATATCAAGCAACTTTTCTGACCACAACGCTATGAGATTAGAAATGAATTACAGGGAAAAAAACGTAAAAAAGACAAACACATGGAGGCTAAACAATACGTTACTAAATAACCAAGAGATCACTGAAGAAATCAAAGAGGAAATAAATCTTTACCTGGGGATGCCCTTTCTTGTCTGCCTATGTGCATAGGGATGATCCTGCCCTCTATTTCACATGCAATAGGACCTTTTGAAGTTTGAAATTCATCCAGCGAATAAAAACAGGAAAAGTGGCACATCTACTAAATGTTTATTTCTGAAATGCATCAGATAATGGTTTCAGAGTGAATGATTCAGTCCCTAATAATAACACTGTATTAGCTAGTGAATCCAATTTAATCTGAATTCTTGGGAATATTCAAACAGTTTTATACTTGTCAGTACTGAAATTTAAAAAGCAAACAAATCAGCAACAGAAGAGAGGCAGGCAGCTGTACAAAGCTCAGCTCCATGGTGGCCTCACTTCATACCTGTCTCCCTTCATCACCAGACTCATCTTTCAGTGCTTCCTTAGACCATTTGAGTCTCTTTCTTCTAGGTTTGTACCACTGTTTACTCTTGAAACAGGCACACCTAACTACATATGCAGACATTCCCTGTGGTCGGTGAAAATTTCAGAAGCCGTACTACCCCGGGGCACACTCTTCACCCTCAGTATCATCCTACCAGTTTTGGCACAAAGTCCAAAGTCCTTAGCATGGCTTATAATAGGCCATCATGTAATTTATCATCCAACTCAAAGGATTTGAGAATGATAAGCGGTGCTAATAGTAATTACCATGGGATAATTGGGCGAACTGTGATAGCCCCAGTCAAATAGGAATCTCCATTAGCCTCCACACCCTGGCAGTTCATGATCTAGTTATGTAACCGGCACTTCATCAATGTCTACCTTCTAACACATATTATTTCTAATCAGTACAAAAGTTCTGCAATTCTTTATTATTACCCTTATTTTACATATGAGGAAATGCAAAGAAATTCAATGGCTTGCAGGACATTTTACAAACAGGAAAAGGCAGAATCAAAAGTCAAATCCTGATCTGTTTGGTTTCTATATCCAAACTTTTCCTCAGGTGGGTGTTTTTTTTAACAAGTAGTAACTTTCTAAAATAGAATAAACAAAACAAAACAAAACAAAACAAAAAACTGTCTAGAGGACAGCTACCCTGGAGAGTTGCTCCAGATCTTGTATGAGTGAGAAACTGTTCTCTGGGTTAAGCTACTGAGATTTGGGGGTCATTGTTACTGCAGCATGGTCTAGCCTAGTCTGACTAATACACTTAAGACTGTGCTAGGTTACTTATGTAAATAAAAGTTTGAAAATTTGAGGCAGTTTCAGTGGAATTTCCCCAGGTGCCAAGTGCCGTTGGATAAAGACGGCCTCTAGGAATGGGCAAGTGCCTGGACCACTGCCACGCCGCTGATAACCTTTCTCCTGGGAGTGAAGTCTGCGAGCAGTAACACACAGGAAATGGAGCAGGAGCAGGCCGTTGGTGGGGAATAGGACTTAAGGGGCATATGCCCCAGGGGATGGTACCTTTATGGGGTCACGGTCTGGCCCTCAGACTCACTGGGCTGGAAACTCCATCTTAACTGTGTCCTGTAAGTGAAAAGAGATGGAGAGGCTGACTCAGGTTTGCTGCACATGTAAGTAAAAGATAACGGTTGGGACTTCCCTGGTGGCGCAGTGGTTAAGAATCCGCCTGCCAATGCAGGGGACATGGGTTCGAGCCCTGATCCGGGAAGATCCCACATGCCACGGAGCAACTAAGCCCATGTGCTGCAACTACTGAGACTGTGCTCTAGAGCCCACAAGCCACGACTACTGAGCCCACGTGCCACAACTACTGAAGCCCGCGCGCCTAGAGCCTCTGCTCCGCAACAAGAGAAGCCACCCAATGAGAAGCCCGCGCACCGCAAAGAAGAGTAGCCCCTGCTCGCCACAACTAGAGAAAGCCTGAGTGCAGCAACGAAGACCCAACGCAGGCAAATAAATAAATAAATATTTATTTTTTAAAAAGATAATGGTTAATGTTTACTGAGCATTGGCTATGTAGCCAACATGTCCTAAGTTTGTTCATTCATTCATTCGCTCAATAATTATTCACTGAACTCCTAATATGTGCCTGCTACTGGGGATACAGCAGCAAAGGAAACAAACAAGGCTCCTGACCGACAAAGCTCATTCTAGTGGGGGGAAGGCAAGTTTAATAATCACATAAGCAAGCAACTGTTTAATACGTCACGTGGAAGTAGAGCTATACTAAACTCTCAATAAATATGTATGGAAGAAAGAAGGGAGTCTCAGTGTTGAAGTCACCGGTCCAAGGTCATATGGCTAGCTCAGGACTCAAAGCCAAAGCTCCAACACTCAGGCCAGTCTTTATCATTCATTCACCCATTTTCTTTATTTACTCAACAAACATTTACTGAATATCTGCTATGTGTTAAATACTGTGCCCTTCCTGGAAGAGCTAAAGATTATACTCTAACTTAGGGCAGGAGGGCTAATCATCTAGGTGACGGGATTCGCCTCGGTCCCGTCCTCCGCGGAAACCAGGGATGACATAGTACCACGGCGGGGCGTCTGTCGAACTCCCCATTAGCTCCGCCCGTCTCCGTCGTAGCTACGCCTGTCACCAAGAGCCCGAAGAAGCTGGGGACACTTGAAGCCGTCAGGTTATTTCGGAGACCAGAAGCTTCTCTCATCCCGACCCCCGACCCCCGCTCCCAGGGGCTCCGCCTCCCACAAAAAGTCGCGCTGACGTCACAGGCACCACGACCGAACTCTGGCTAGAGTATCAGGAGACCTCTCCCTGCTCCGCTTCTCCTTCCCCTCACCTCTAGATTTGGTGAGCGTAGTGCGGAAGCACATACTTACAGCTAAACTCTCGGACCCTCCAGGGGAACTGGGACTCACCTTTTCAGTTGCCCTGCGAAAACTTCCGCTTGGGCGGAGGGCGCTGCGCGCGCATCCTCTCCCTCGCGGGAGGACTGCGCCGGCGCAGCCTACACAGACCTCCGGACTGCCCGCGGGCTGTGCCTGCCTGAGAACTCCATTTCCCAGGCACCTTCGCGGCAGACCAGCCCTCTGACTCAGGGCTGGGGGAGGGATTATTCCCTCATCGCCCAACCCCATTCCACTTTCTGTGGAACGCTTCCTGGTTCTACTGCGCATATGCCAACGTGGAGCCAATCGTAAGGAGGGATGAACTAAATACCCAGATGCCACCTGATGCCGAGTCTCTTTCTACTCTTATTTCGCAGTGTGCTCAGCGGGGCCTCTAAGGACGAAGAAGCGGGTGGAGATGGGAAGACAAGATAAGGCGTCCGCATAACTCTCTGGGAAACAGGGTCCTGGGGCTGGCGCGGAGGCTCCTGGGTGGGGAGTAGCTCTGAAGAGATTCTCCCGGCACCGGAAGTGGCTGCGGGGAGGCGCGTGTCAGAGGAGTTGGGTCTTCCGCTCCCACCCGTTTGGGGTCGAGTCTTTTAACCCGGCTGACCGCAGTCTCGAGGTGAGGAGACGCCGGGGCTGGGATCGCTGAAGACGAGAGGTGACGGAATGCTTTTGGGGCGACTTCGGCACTGGGCGAGTCGCCTTGGGCTGTGGGTATCTAGGTGGAGTCTTTAGTCCTTGTTCGGAGTTACGAGCCAGGATCTTGCTGAAGTGGTTTCCATCTCTCACCAGCAGCCCTGAGAGGATCGATTCTATTTTATTTTATTCTTGGGTGAGCAAACTGAGGCTGAAGGAGGGGGTGAGTTGCCTGAAGTCTTTGGCAGAGCTGGGTCGGATCTTGAGGGATGAATGAATGGGAGTTCCTTAGAAAGTCAAGATATTTACCATTTATTTGGGCGTTTTCTGTGTGCCAGACGCCGCTCTGTCCTCGCATTTTCTCTTGTCAGCTCCGCAGCCACCAGGATCATCTCGGGAATCAGAATTTTTCAGAATTTAGAGAGTTAATAGGGTGCATGTTTCATAATTAGGCAACACCCCCAAGCGAGATCTGGGGCAATTCTTGGAAATCGAGTATTTCTGCCGGAAAAGGCATGAATATTCACACTGGAGGGGAATAAAGAGTATACATAGCCTGTGGCAATTCGGGTTCAGTTTGGCTGCCAATTTTTGAATAAAGTTCTGGTTTTCAGAGCCTTACGTTTTCAGAATTGTAGACAAGAGATTGTGGATGAGTTGTATCTGCCCCATTTTGTACATGTAGAAACAGGCACAGAAAGGGTGAATGATCTGGCCATGGTCCCACACCAGGAAGAGGCAAGACTCCCTGACTCAGGGCCTAAGGCTTTCCAGTCCCATTTGTCTCAAGTTATTATGACAGGCTGGGTGACCTTGAGCTTTGCATCAGGGCTCCAGTTTCTTCCCTCCCAGGGCTGAGAGTGTATGAGATGTGGACAGAACGGGATCTGGAAACTGTACGTAGAGTTCTCAAACTCAGATGTCTATGAGCGTCAGGCAGATAAGGAAAAGGAGAGAAGAGGTCTGGGTGAGGGCTGTGGGGCATCTGGGAGGGCTCACCCCATCTAAAGCGGGGTGCGGGGGTAGCTCTAAACAGCCTCCAACAAACTAGCTTCGTGGGAATGCAGACCCCATGTGGCCAAATCCTAGGATTTTTCAGAAGCTGGAAATCAAATTTTTAGGTGAAATCTCCCAGCTTTTAAGTTTGGGATTACTTAAAAGAATTTTCTGTCAAAACACTCTATGCCAACTTAGACCAGATAAAACATCTGTGGATTGGACATGGGGAACAGACTTGTGGTTGTTAAGGGGGAGGGGGGCTGGGGGAGGGACACATTGGGAGTTTGGGATTAGCAGATGCGAACTATTATATATAGACTGGATAAACAACAAGGTCCTACTATGTAGCACAGGGAACTACATTCAATATCCTGTAGTAAACCATAATAGAAAAGAATATGAAAAAGAATATATATATATACACACATATACTGTATGTACATATATATAAATAACTGAATCACTTTACTGTGTACCAGAAACTAACACAACATTGTAAATCAACTTTACTTCAATAAAATAAAATTTTAAAAATCTGTGGATCAAATTATACTAAAAAGTCACGGCTTAACCTCTGTCGTGAGGGAAATCCTCATTGGGTAAAATGTTAGCACTTATTATAGGTCTTCCACATTCCCTTATCTGCAGTCACAAAAATCTAGAATGCTCTGAAAACCAAACATTTTCTTCCATGGATTTGGTGCCCACAACTGACTAGAACTGCTGTGATCTATTACTTTTAATTATCCTACCTAGAGTGAATATTGATATCTCTGTTCTAGAAATATCAAAGTATTCAATTATGAAATGCTCCCGCCAGCATCCTCCCCCCGCCCCACTGCATTGGGATTCTAATGAAATACACCATGTATATGGTGGATCACCTTTTTTTTTTTTTTTTAAGAGTTTTTTTTTTTGATGTGGACCACTTTTTAAAGTTTTTATTGAATTTGTTACCATATTGCTTCCGTTTTATGTTTTGGTTTTTTGGCCATGAGGCATGTGGGATCTTAGCTCCCCAACCAGGGATTGAACCCACAACCCCTGCATTGGAAGGTGAAGTCTTAACCATTGGACCGCCAGGGAAGTCCCTGGATCATCTTTTTAAAATCTGAAAATTTCTGAATTCAAAGCATACTTGGCCCCAGAGACTTAAGAATTGTGGACCTGTGTCGTTGCTGATTCATGATATGGAATGCTTTCGACACCCCATAGATATATGCTACTTAGGAAATACACAGTGGCCGCACCAGTGGTACAGTGTTTTGCATACTATGGGTCATGAAAATAACTCGGGGGGCAGTGACCATAATTTTTTGTAATGAAGTAAAATAAAAGCAACCAGAATGGTAAACATCCCAGGCCATCCTACTTTGTAAGATGAAGTATTGTTTCATGAAGCTTTTGTTCAGTTATGTATGCAAATGAGTAGTCATGGTATATATTGTCTGTGTTACTGTGGGTCATGGTTTAAAAAAAAAGGTTGAAGAAACATCAACAGTCTTGGAGGCTCACCTGGACTCAAGTCTTAGAGATGATAATCAGAAATATCAGAAGCATCGTCCCAGGGGTTCAGTTAGAGACACATGTGTTCTGTCAACAAATATTTTAAAAATCCCTACTGTGTGCCAGGCACTGTGCACACAGTGGGGAGCAAGACAGAAGGTTCCGCCACGGTGATAGATCTGAATCTCCACCTCTCCCAAGTGGGTATTTACTGGCTGTATTTACTGACTGTGAGTGCTAAGAAGGGTTGTGAAGTGGCCTTGCAGGCTCTGAAGCGCAGGGGAAACGTGGGGCTGGGGTGGTTTCAATAAATACAATTGTTGTGATTCCTGCAGGAAGACTTATGTTCTGACTCCTCCTCCTGCTTCTGGACGTTTTGGGGGCTCCTCCAGCATGGCCAGAGTCAGCCCTAGGAGGAAAGGACAGTTTCTCCCAGGACGGGGAGCTTAAAGGAGGACTGGGCTGCTGGGCCCCCACTGGCTATGGCTGAGGTGAGTCGAGGGTCCCTCCCTATCCTAACCCATCATCCCCAAAGGCTGCACAGCTGGCCTGCCTTGTTCTGGCTCACTGTCTTATCATGGTCCCCAACTCGATCTTTTTTTTTAAAAATCAATTAATTATTTATTTTTGGCTGCGTTGGGTCTTCATTGCTGTGCGCAGGCTTTCTCTAGTTGCAGCGAGTGGAGGCTACTCTTCGATGCGGTGCGCGGGCTTCTCATTGTGGTGGCTTCTCTTTGTTGCGGAGCACGGGCTCTAGGCGCGCAGGCTTCAGTAGTTGTGGCTCAAGGGCTCTAGAGCGCAGGCTCAGTAGTTGTGGTGCACGGGCTTAGTTGCTCCGCGGCGTGTGGGATCTTCCTGGACCAGGGCTCAAACCCGTATCCCCTGCATTGGCAGGTGGATTCTTAACCACTGCACCACCAGGGAGGTCCCCCAACTCGATCTTCTTAAAGGAAAGCCCTCACACTGTCGCTCTGCTGCTCAGTATCCTTCCAGGAATCCTTATTGCCTATAGGATAAAATCCAGGTTTCTGAGCCCATCCCTGCGTGACCTGGGTCCTGCCCCCCTCCACCCTGTCTTCTCCGTGTCCCCACACACGCCGTACTCCCTTCTTGGCCTGGTGGTAAAATGTTACTCTGTACTTTCCAGCTTCCCGCCTTTGGTCAGGCTCCTCCCTCTGCTAGAATATACCCCGCCCACCATCTCTGGCTGGTGAGTCTTCCACAGCCTTCAAGACCCAGCTCATTCCCCCCACCTTCCCTCGGCAGCGTCAGCTCCTCCCCGCTCTGGTCTCCCATATCACCCCTGCTGCCTCCGCTGTAGCACAAATCCACCCGGATGGGGTGTCCCTGACCATATCTGTCAGCCCCACCAGACTTGGCGCTCCACGGGGACAGGTACTGATTGGGACTTATCTCTGGGTCCCCAGGGACCATCACCGGTCTGGCACACAGGAAGCCTCAAGATATTTTTTGTTTGTTTGTTTGTATTTTAATATTTATTTGTTTGCGCTGGGTCTGAGTTGTGGCAGATGGGCTCCTTAGTTGCTGCTTGCCAGCTCCTTAGTTGTGGCATGCATGTGGGATCTAGTTCCCTGACCAGGGATGGAACCTGGGCCCCCTGCACTGGGAGTGCAGAGTCTTATCCACTGCGCCACCGGGGAAGTTCCTCCAGGTGTTTGTGGAATGAGTAAATGAAACAGAAACAGGCTCACAGACACAGAACAGACTTGTGGTTGCCAAGTGGGAGGGGGTGGGGGAGGGAAGGGTTGGGAGTTTGGGATTAGCAGATGCAAACTATTTTATATAGAATGGATAAAAAACAAGGCCCTACAGGGAGCTATATTCAGTATCCTGTGATAAACCATAAGGGAAAAGAATGTGAAAAAGAATGTATATGTATAACTGAATCACTTTGCTGTACAGCAGAAATTAACACAACATTGTAAATCAACTATAATTTAAAAAAATTTTTTTTTAATTTAAAAAACTTAAAATCTTGGGCTTACCTGGTGGCGCAGTGGTTAAGAATCCGCCTGCCAATGCAGGGGACACGGGTTCAAGCCCTGGTCCGGGAAGATCCCACGTGCTGCAGCGCAACTAAGCCCACGCGCTGCAACTACTGAGCCTGCGCTCTAGAACCCGTGTCACAACTACTGAAGCCTGCGCGCCTAGAGCCCGTGCTCTGCAACAAGAGAAGCCACTGCAATGAGAAGCCTGCACACCGTAACGAAGAGTAGCCCCTGCTCTCCGCAACTAGAGAAAGCCCACGTGGAGCAACGAAGACCCAAATAAAATAAATAAATAAATAAATAAATAAAATATATAAATAATAAATAAATAAATAAAATAAATAAATTAAAAAAAAGAAAACTTAAAATCTTCAACAAACTGAAAAAACCAAAAGCCAAGGTAGATGGATGTCAGGATCAGAGAGACCCACCTCTTTGACCTTGAGGGAACCTCACGTCTCCTCTTCAAGACTCCTTGTCCTTGCCTAGAAAATACGGGGATGCCCAGTCTCTTACATCTGAAGGTTCTCACAAGATGACTTTTGCCAAAGGCCTGGCGCATGGGGGGCTGGGGGTGCTGAGTGAGCCGTTGGCCCCTCCCTGACCCCAGCCCTGCAGTCATCACTGACAGTGTGTTGCATTCCAGGAATTTGCGACCCTCAAGGACGTAGCCATGGACTTCACCTTGGAGGACTGGGAGCAGCTGGGGCTGGACCAGGGGCACCTGTTCTGGGACACGGCACTGGACAACTACCAGGACCTCTTCCTGCTGAGTGAGTGTCCACCCCAGCCCCAAGGGCCTGTCACTGCCCTGCTCGGTGATCACCCGTGGCTCTCTTGTCACCCATGGAATGAGCCCCTGCCTCCTGAGCGCCTCAGACCAGCGTACTCAGCTGGCCGATTCTGCAACATTGGCAATGCCTGGCGACCTTTTTGATTGTCACCAGTTGGCAGTGGTGGGTGTGCTCCTGGAATCCAGTAGGTGGAGCCCAGAGGTGCTGCCACATATCCCAGAATGCAGGGATTATCCGACCCCAAATGGCAGTAGTGCCCAGGTTGAGAAACCCTGATCCGGCCCCTGCCTTTCCTCTTCATCATGGTAGAGGAATTCCTCCAGCTGACACTTAGGAATCTTTGCATTTGCTCTCCTCTGTCCCCTCCCTGACTCAGGGCTTCCCCCTTTTTTTTTTTTTTCCCTTAAAAAAAAATTTATTTATTTCTGGCTGCGTTGGGACTTTGTTGCTGTGTGCGGGCTTTCTCTAGTTGCGGCGAGTGGGGGCTACTCTTCGTTGCCGTGCACAGGCTTCTCATTGTGGTGACTTCTCTTGTGGAGCACGGGCTCTAGGTGCGTGGGCTTCAGTAGTTGTGGCACGTGGGCTCAGTAGTTGTGTCTTGCGGGCTCAGTAGTTGTGGCGTACAGGCTCAGTTGCTCCGTGGCATGTGGGATCTTCCCGGACCAGGTTCGATCCCTGGTCCGGGAGGAGCCGACATTGGGATCCCACTTTGGCAGGCAGATTCTTAACCACTGCACCACCATGGGGCTTCCCTTTTTTAAGACAAACTGCAACCCCAGGAGCACTCCCTGCTTTTCCCCTGCCTGGCTTGCCCACTGCTCCTTCATGTTCTGACCGCTCGTTTTGTGGTCTGTCTCCCTCTGCCAGGATGGGAGCTTCCTGCGGACAGGGACTCGTGCTGCTCCCTGGTGGAGCCCGCGTGTCCGGAACGGCCAGTACCCGCTATGGGGACTCACCGAATAGATGAGTGAGCAGCAAGAGCCGCTGTGTCAGGCGCTGGGTTTTGTGCTGGCCAAGCGCTTACAATGCTCTCCTCCCATCTTCCAGTCACCCTGCAAGGAAGTCTGACTCCCTGTTTTCTTGATCCTCCTGAAATTGAGGTTCAAAGAGGGGAAGTCACCTTCCCAGCTCTGTGGGAGTCCCCAGGAGCACCCCGACATTTGGTGATTGACTAGGAGGACTCTTGGGACTCAGCGCATGGTCCTACTCACGGCCATGACTTACCACGGAGAAGGGGTGCGAGCACAGCCAGCAAAAGGGGAAGGCTCGGGGGGCCAAGTACGGGGGGGCCGGTGCCAGCTTCCAGAGTCCTCACCCCATGGAGTCACATGGGACATGCTTAATTCCCCCAGCGACCAGGTGCGCCAACACATATGAAATGTCTATGAGGATGCTCATTAGAGACCCAGCACCCAGGTTCTTTACCGGGGGCTGGTCGCATAGGCACCCTCTGCCTGCCACGTACCCAAATCCTAGACTCACCGAAGGGAAGCAGGCGTTTGGGCACAGGGAGCCCCTCTTATTGGTTAGGGAAGGCTGGAACCCTCCACCCCCGAAATCCAGGTTCCCAGACACCAGCCAAGGGCCAGCCTGGCGAGCAGGCCTTTCCAATGAGAGCAGGCAGCCTGCGGTGCTAACCGTTTTCCCTGGGCTGTGAACAGCAGTGTCACACAGGGAGGGAACGGCAGGGCTGAGACATTAGGTGGAGCCTTGCTGCTCCTCATCCGTGTCACCTCATCCTGATCAGCTCATTTCCCCTTCTCAAGTTCCTTGCTTCTTTCTTTTCCAAAAGCAGAAAAAATAATTTATTCCAAAAGATTTTTAGAAAGGAAAAGAAGGATTACACACTGAAAACTATCATTTCATGTAATTTTATTGCATTGGGGCAGATTTTCTCCAAACTGCTCAATGTGCTACAGAAGCAGCTTGTGGGAGGTCAAATCTCAGTGTCTGCAATTTTTAAATTACAATCCATGGTAGAAATGTGTTTCCCTTGACTCCCTGGCACACGTTTGTGTGTGTATATATATGAGTGGTGTAATCGTTTGCTATGGCTGCTCTTGCAGATGCCACAATCGTGGCTGAAAACAGCACACACTGACTGATGGTTCTGGAGGTCAGAAGTTTTATGTTTTTTGTGGTTGTTTTTAATTAATTTATTTTATTTATTTTATTTTTGGCTGAGTTGGGTCTTCATTGCTGAGCACGGGCTTTCTCTAGTTGCAGCGAGCGGGGCTACTCTTCGTTGTGGTGCGGGGGCTTCTCATTGCAGTGGCTTCTCTTGTTGCAGAGCACGGGCTCTAGGCACGTGGGCTTCAGTAGTTGTGGCATGCGGGCTCAGTAGTTGTGCCTTGCGGGCTCTAGAGCGCAGGCTTAGTAGCTGTGGCGCACGGGCTTAGTTGCTCCGTGGCATGTGGGATCTTCCCAGACCAGGGCTCGAACCTGTGTCCCCTGCATTGGCAGGCGGATTCTTAACCACTGCACCACCAGGGAAGCCCCGTGGAGGTCAGAAGTTTGAAGTGGGTCTGCCTTGGCTGAAATCCAGGTGTGGGCACAGCTGGTTCCTTCTGGAGGCTGTAGGGGAGAATCTCTTTCCTTGCCCTCTTTCAGCTAAAAGATGAAGCCTACTTGCTGGGCTCATGGCCTCTCATCTTTGAAGTTAGCAGTGGCTTTCTCCCCACTGTAGCACATTTCCCCAGGGATTATAACTCTGTGCTCCCTTCCTTGAGGAAGTTTGCAGGGGGTAGAGTGTGGGATTGAGCTCTGGGACCCCAACACACTTCATCACGGGGCGTGGCCCATGGAGGCCTCTGGCCGTGTGTGGTCCATGGGTGAATGAACGAATCGCAGATGGCCGAGGAAGTACCTGCCTCTCCCCGGCCACTCTGCTCATTCCTCAAGAGCTGTTACAGATCCTTTGTGTTCCCAGGCCCAGTTGTCACAGCTCTGATCACTCTGGATTGTGACTGTCCGGGTCCCTCTCCTCCACTGGACTGGGAACCCTGTAGGGCAGGCGTCCCTGGAGTCACCCAGTGCTGCATCTGGCCCTTGGGAGCCGTGCGCTGGATAAGGTGCTGAATAGTCAGGAGAGCCGGGAGTTTCCCACTCAGCGGCCAGATGGCCCTCCATGCTGCTGTCATCTGGTTGGTGACAGTGCTCTTCTCTCCCTTCAGATCCCCCCAGACCCAACCTGACCTCCCATCCAGATGATGGGGAAGAGCTGGCAGCCCTGGTGAAAGGAAGCCCAGAGTCAACAGGACCTGGTGAGTGGGCAGAGAGGGCCCACCAGCACCCAGCGAGCGGGAGGGTGGAGGGATCGTGGGGCATGGCCCTTTGTGGGCCCTCCATCTTTGGGACCTCCATCCCACCCAGTTTGTCTACCCAGACAGCTTGATTCCCTGCTTCTGGGCTTCACTCTGCCTCGCACTGGCTTTAGGTCCAGGACCCTCACCCTGCATGCCTTATCTCCACCTGCCGCTGTGTTCAGCACGTGGTTGTCCTGGTGCCCTTCCTCTGTCCCCTCCACATCCTTCCAGACTCAGCAGGGGTCGGCCTTACATTCCCTGAGTTGGTCTCTCCACCTTCCTGCCTTGTGCCCCTTGAGCACTGTGGACCCCCTGTCTACCTGTTTCACCCCCCTTTCGTTCAGGCCCATCCTTCCTTCCTGGTCCACAGGGCCTAGCAGATGGCCCATCTGTTAGTAACTCAAGCCTGGGCCTAAATGCTGCCAAGAGCCTTAGGTCTGCCCTCTTCCAGGCCATGGTTTCTCCAGGGGATCCAGTCAAGCAGTGAGGATTCCCAGGTGTTACACTGGTCGA
The DNA here is from genome assembly GCF_965194805.1 of Balaenoptera borealis. NCBI lineage: Eukaryota > Metazoa > Chordata > Mammalia > Artiodactyla > Balaenopteridae > Balaenoptera > Balaenoptera borealis. The sequence goes on from NC_138878.1 coordinate 62,669,974, forward strand.
GACATCCCCAGGAGGAAAAAGCAGAGGCAGGGCCCTGCCTGGGGCACTGGAGGCTTTTCTCATTGTTAGGCTGTTAACATGAGGAGAAGGACCCCTGAACCAGAGGCCACGGAGTGGAGGCTGCACGGCTCAGTCTCAGCCTGCACCGCAGCCATCAGCATGGAGCTCTGTTCTCCGCTCACCTCTCGTGAGCTTGTGAACATGGACCTTCTGTAGCCTCCCGTTGAGCGCACAGGTGTTTTCACGTAGGCCCAGGCTCCTGCAACTGTGGATTTCTGTTTCTGCCACCTTAACATCCAGGCTGGTTCCAAGCATGTGTAACCACGTGCAAACCACCTTTGGATGTGGTTACAATGATAACCACGTGGTAACAATCGTATTGCATTGTTATCATTTATACCTCTTTTCCATTGAGTGCACTTCTCTAGGAAGTGGGCCTTAGCTGATGGGGGTGATGGTGGAGATATCCACTGAGAGCCTCCACTTCTCTGTGGAACCCTCGAGGTTGCCCAGCTTCCCTCTTAATCCTCCTGGAAATGGGCTCTGTTTCCTGTGATGCCAGTTCCAGCTGGATCACCACTCTGGCCCTGTCTCCTTCATCCCCTTGCCAGATAGGCCTGACTCAGGACCCATCACCTGTTCTCCCTTTTGTCTGCTCTCAGCGTACAGCTCCCATCTTTAACCCCCAGGGCACAGGAGACATTTGCACTTGCCCTCTCTTTCAGACACCGCTGAGGGCAAGACCTCTCCTCTGCCACAGGACTTCTTGGAAGAAGGACTCTCCCAGGAGATTACCGAGATGTTTTCCAAGGATGGCCTCTGGAACTCCCATCTGGAAGAAGCCTGCATAGGCCAGAGCTGGTTAGATAGTTTGCTCGGAGATCCGGAAAGTCTTCTGAAGTCCAATATTGTTACCAGCAAGGAAAGTCCCACAGAATGCAAGAGCGATGAACTCGAGAGCCACAAACTCAAGAGAGGCCTTGGTCCCAAGTCCCTCCTTTTCCCAGGAGCGGGTTCTGTGACTCTTGATCTTCCTGAAAGGAGCCTGACACCAGCTAAGTCTCAGGAAAGTGGGAATGACTTTGGGTGCTACTCAGACCAGAGCCAGCAGGATAACATCCAGGGAGGGGAGAAACCATATAAATGTAGTCAGTGTAAGAAGAGCTTCAGCCAGAGCTACCGTCTGATCCAGCACTGGATTCTTCACACTAGGGAGGACCCCACTGTGCTTCAAGAGTATGAGAAAGATGTCAACCAGAGTTCTTGCCTTTTTGTGCAGTCAGTGACTCACACAGGCTCCAAGTCCTATGTGGGTAACAAGTGCGGGAAGACTTCTAGTCAGAATACACACCTCCTGTGGCATGAGAACATTCACAGTGAAGAAAAACCATGTAAGAGTCAAGACAGTGATGGTCCAGCAGGTCACGACTCACAGCCTGTTGAGCGTCACAAACCCCCCCCAGGTGGTAAATCCTACAAATGTAATGAATGTGGCGAGAGTTTCAGCCAAACCTTTCATCTCACCCGGCATCAGAAAACCCACACTCGGAAACGCTACGAATGTGCCAGATGCAAGGCGATCTTCAACTTTAAGAAATACCTCCTCCAACATCAGAAAATTCATGCTGCAAAAACGACCGCTGTGTGTCAGGAGTGTGGGAAGGCCTTCAGGCGAAGCTCCTTGCTTGTCAAACACCAGTCTGTTCACACTGGAGAAAAACCTTATAAGTGCGATGAGTGTGGGAAACTCTTCAGCCATATCCTGACCCTAAAGACCCACCAGAGGGTTCACAGGGGCGAGAAGCCTTACAAATGCAACAAATGTGGGAAAGCCTTTTACCGGAACACTCACCTTAATGAACACCAGAGGGTTCACACGGGCTACAGGCCCCACAAGTGCCACAAATGCATCAAGAGTTTCACCCGGCCCTCCCACCTAAATCGACACCTGTCCATTCACGCCACAGAAAAGCCCTACAGCTGTGCTGAATGCAAGGAGACCTTCAGCCACAACGAACACCTTGTTCAGCACCAGAAAATCCATGCTGTGGAAACCCCCTATGAATGTCAGGAGTGTGGTGAGCGCTTTATTTGCCATTCGACCCTAACTTGCCACCAGAGCATTCACACCAGAGAAAAACAAGGACTCGACAAGAGCAGGAAGATCTTGAATGAGAACCCAGAGCAGAGAGAGCCTCCAAGGGTCAGCGATAAGCGCTTTAAGTGTAACAAATGTGAGAAAACCTTCAGCTGCAGCAAATACCTGACTCAGCATGAGCGGATTCACGCCAGGGTGAAGCCCTTTGAGTGTAACCAGTGTGGGAAGGCCTTTGGCCAAAGTTCACAGCTCATCCGCCACCAGAGGATCCACTCTGGAGTGAGGCCGTATGAATGTGGGGACTGTGGAAAGGCCTTCGTTCGTAGTGCCTCCCTTGCCAAACATCAGTCCACCCATAAGAGTGAGCACCCCTTTCAATGTAACAAATGTGGAATGACCTTCAGCCAAAGTGCATGTCTCTCAGAACATCAGTTAATCCATACTGCAGAGAAGCCCTTTAAACCTAACAAGTGTGACGAAGTCTTTGCCTACAGTAACCACCTTGTTCAGCATCAGGGAACTCAGGCAGGAAAGAAGCCCTTTGAGCAAAATGAATGTGGGAAAACATCGCAGCAGAGCTCGTGCCTTTCCAAGCATCAGAGAATTCACACAGGTGAGAAGCCCTATGAATGTGGTGACTGTGGGAAAACCTTCAACCTGGGCGCTCAACTCACCCGACACCAGAGAGTTCACACTGGAGAAAAGCCTTATGTTTGTCAGGAATGCGGGAAAGCCTTCAGCCAGAGCTCGTGCTTTTCTAAGCATCAGAGAGTTCACACAGGTGAGAAACCCTACAAATGTGGCGACTGTGGGAAAACCTTCAGCCTGGGTGCTGCACTCATCCGACACCGGAGGATTCATACTGGAGAAAAGCCTTATGTTTGTCAGGAATGTGGGAAAGCCTTCAGCCAGAGCTCATGCCTTTCTAAGCATCAGAGAGTTCACAGTGGGGAGAAGCCTTATGTGTGTGCCGTATGTGGGAAAGCCTTTGCCCAGAAAGCAAATCTGATGCAGCATCAGAGAACTCACACTGGGGAGAAGCCTTATGCTTGTGATGTGTGTGGGAAAGCCTTTGGCCTTAGAGCCCATCTCAGTCAGCATCAGAGAATTCACACCAAGGAGAAACCACATCAGTGTCCACATTGTCAGAAAGCCTTGTGCTGCTGCTCAGGTCTCAGCCGACATCAGTGAGTTCACACTCCAAAGTAACAGGTAGCAATTCTGCCCATGGCTGCTGGGTGGCAGCGGATCCCAGACATCTGAGAATGTGTTCATCCGAGGCCTAAAGTTGAAACCATCCCAGTGTAAGCCCCTCCCCCCAAGAGTAATAAATCTCTTTATTAATAAAGATTGATTAGAAAATTTGCACGCATGAGTTTCATTAAAACAGTGAAAACACAAACATTGAGAAGCTGTGGAGCTTTGGAAGTCAGAGGTAGACTGGAGCCAGTCTGCTGAGTTAAATCCCAGCTCTGCCATCTGCCACCTAAGTGACCTAGGGAAAGTCATGAAACCTTTCAGGGCTTCAGTGTCCTCATCTGTAAGATGGGCAAAATAATAGCTACCTACTTCATAGGGCTGTTGTGAGGATAAAGAGATGTAAAGCACTTTAGAACTAAGTGCCCAGCACATAGTAAGTACTCACCAAGTGTGAGCTACAAACGTGCATCAGATATAACAAATATACTCTTTTACATTAAAAGGAAGAGAAAACTAAGCAACCCTCTATCTTTATTTCACTGCAGTTAACATTATTACTAATAATGTGCATGGCTTTTATTTTTAAAGTTTTCCACCAAAATATCCTTGGCTTCGTTGGATCCAAAAACCCAGTACTTTGCTCTTAAACAAAACAAAAAAAAAGCCTAGCCTTTTTCTTCCCTCCATTTCTCAGCTCTGTCCTAGTACTTTCTTTCTTTCTTTTTTTAAAAAATTATTTAATTTATTTATTTATCTGGCTACGTTGGGTCTTTGTTGCTGCACACAGGCTCTTCTCTGGTTGCGGCGAGTGTGGGCTACTTCTTGTTGCGATGCACAGGCTTCTCATTGCGGTGACTTCTCTTGTTGCAGAGCACCAGCTCTAGGCGCATGGGCTTCAGTAGTTGTGGCACACAGGCTCAGTAGTTGTGGCTCGCGGGCTGTAGAGCACAGGCTCAGTAGTTGTGCACGGGATTAGTTGCTCCGCGGCATGTGGGATCTTCCTGGACCAGGGCTCGAACCTGTGTCCCTTGCATTAGCAGGCGGATTCTTAGCCACTGTGCCACCAGGGAAGCCCTGTCCTAGTACTTTCTTAACCCGCAAAAAGCCAAGAAGAACACGTAAACTAACATCGCATGGCAAGAACTTTCCACTCCTAACCTCCCAAACCTCTCACTCAAAAGGACCCCCTCCCATATCCACATGCCATCCCTTCCTATAATCTCCTCCCATTTAAAGTTGTTGGTTAAATGATGAGACCCAATTTATCGTGAGAGTTAATACCATAAACAGCTGGATTCAGTTAGGAAAGCTGCATTGGATGTTGCTGTCTCCACACGGTTCACACCATTTATACAGAAGATGTGCTTGGTAGCAAAAACTGTGATGCACAGAAACGACTGCTGCAATGTTCCTCCTCTACCAGTTGTCCAAGTTGGTCACTCACCAGGCGCCACCCTAGGCTCCAGGGTGGGGAACGCCAATACGGTAAGCCCTGCCCTTGCCTTGAAGCTTCTAGAATCAAAGGGAAATGGATGGCCTCGTTTCCATTGCCAAGTGACGTCTTAAAATACACATTCTCTCATGTCACAGCAAGTCCCCCGAGGATTGTTGGCAAGCCCGGTGAGGACACAGTCCTTCCTGTTGGAGCCCCAAAGTTCACTGCTCACCTTGGCCAGGCTTGTTCTACAGCTGAGTCTCACCTCACGGAACCACACCACCAGCTCTCTTGATGGCACCTCCTCGGCCCTGAGCTTTTGTGTCCCACCTGCTAAGTGACCCAGTCACCTCTTTGCTGAAGCACAGTCTTACAAAGACACTGGACTCTTGACACTTTAAATATTCTTTCATATTTTTGGTACTAAAAAAAGTTCAGGAGTCTGTGCTCTGGGCCCTTAGGATTTTCAAACCTTGCACCTTGAGTTGTGCTGGTTGGTTTTGTCGTTGAAACTGGGACCTTGTTGGCTGACCGTTCACACCACAGTGGGGAGTGTACTGGTTTTCAAATGGCGGAAACGTCCAACTCCCCACCTGTTGTATCTGGGCAACAGGCCTGATATATACCTAAGGGGCAGGGCAGGGCAGGGGCGGGAACTCAACTTGATAAGTATGTTCAACCAAGAGTTTTGACACCACAGATAGAGGTCAGAGGCCTTGTAGAAAGTTGGCAGCCATTGTGTGTGTGGGCGTGGGGGGGGCGGGGGTGGAGGATCTATGTTACTAATGACCTGTGTTCTGCGGGCCAGTGTAGAAACACCTGCCCTCATGTTTGCGTGTTGGTTCTCTGATTAAAGTTTTGAGTTTCTAAGCGTTGGTTGCTTTTCTCAGCTCAGTGCCACACACCCGGCCAGAGGCTGGGCATGCGCAGTCACTACCTGCCAAGTGCTCACATTCTAGGACGGGAGGGCTCCTAATGGTGAAAACCACCCCACGATGAGATGGTTAAATCTGTTTTCCCAAAGTCTGGGAGGGGCAAGGACCACCAGGGAACCACTCAATTTCAGTTGGTCCTTAGCACGTCATCAACCGGCACTTTTCCATTCTCATGCAATCCTACTTGATCAAGGAGGAAGCGTGGACGGCATGTTTATTCCTCTCTAGTTACAAAGACACAGTAGGCCTCAGGCTCAGGCAAGAGTTGTTGCTAGAATTTAATATTGTTTTGCTCTCCTGATACTTATTTTACTTCACCTCTCCCCCTTTTTCCTCTACTGACAAGAGATACCAGTTTCCCACTCATGGTAGTGGTAGGAAGTCCTCTTTAAAAATAAATTGATTTAAGTTTTGTTTTAAAGCTGATTTAAAGGAAAATGCATGGCACACAACTACAGCAAAACAAATTGACAGTGGTATGTCATCGAATGAGGTTGGGGAACACTCGGCTAAGGCCTAGCATCCTGCCAATGGACTCTTAATTGTATCCATGAGGATGAACTAGATTATGCTATGGCCACACAGTTGTGTGTCACATTTCGGCAGCTGTTTATTTCCCTCATGTCATGCTACATGTCCACTGTGGGTTGGCAGAGGTGGGGAATGGGGTGGGGCTGGCATCTTACTCTGTCCAACCCGAGAGACCAGTGTTCCCTTTTTGAGTCTGTTAATCCCTCTTGGTCACCCCAATGAGAAAGTAGCTTTAACACTTAGCCTCTCCCCAGGACCCCAAACTCTGCCCTTTGGGTGGGCAATGCTATCCACTGAAAATGTGCAAATAGCAGTTTTCGTTGCATTTACTTTTACAGCAAACTTCCATTCATGGCAAGTGATACCGATTGTTCAGTCGCAGTCGCGGTTGAAAGTTTCAAAGGGCATGGACTGAAATAAATAGGAGAATCCTGGGACATGCGGTGGCGTCTTAGGAGGATGGAAAGGGGTCACTCTGCATAAACCAAGGAGGTGGGATGTGGATGCCTAATGTTGAGAAGATACCGTTCTAGGAAAATCGTACCTAGGAATGGTGGTTGCAAGCAGCTGGCGAAAGGGGCAGTTTTACAAGCTGAAAATAGTTGTGGGGATGAGTGGTAGTGATGGCCACACAAAGTGATGAATGTATTTAATACCATTGAACTGTACACTTACAAATAGTTAAGATGGTAAATTTTATGTGTATTTAACCACAATAAAAAATTGACAAAATTAAATGGATCAGAGATATATCTAAATGTAAGAGCTAAAACTATAAAACTCTTAGAAGAAAACATAGGTGTAAATTTTAATAACCTTAAATTAGGTAATAGATTCTTAGATATGACACCAAAAGCACAAGCAAAAAAAGACAAAAAAGATAAATTGTACTTCATCAAAATTAAAAACTTTTTTGCTTCAAAGGACAACATGGAGAAAGTGAAAAGACAACACAAAGAATGAGGACAAATTGTTGCAAAGCATATATCTGATATAGCACCTGTAGCTGGGCTATATAAGGAACACTTACGGCTCAATAGTAAGACAAATAACCCACTTAAAAATGGCAAAGGATCTGAATATAGATTTCTTCAAAGAAAATACACAAATGGCCAATAAGCACATGAAAAGATGTTCAACATCATTCGTCATTAGGGAAATACAATCCAAACCACAATGACATACTACACACTAGGATGGCTATAATCAAAAAGACAAGTATTGGTGAGGATGTAGAGAAACTGGAACTTCATACCCTGCTGGTGGACTTGTAAAATGGTGCAGCCACTTTGGAAAACAGTCTGGCAGTTCCTCAAAAGGTTAAACCTGGACTTACCCTGTGACCCAGCAACTATACTCCTAGGTATTTCCCAAGAGAAAAGAAAACACATGTCCACATAAAAACGTGTACCTGATTGCTCATATCACCATCATTTATAATAGCCCCCAAGTGGAAACAACTAATGTCTATCAACTGATGAACTGATAAATAAAATGTGGTATAATCCATAAAATGGAATACTGTTTTGCAATAAAAAGGAATCCAGTACTGATAGATGCTAAAACAAGAATGAACCTTGAAAACATTATGCTAAGTAAAAAGATCAGATATAAGAGGCCACATACTGTATGATTCTATTTAAATGAAATGTCCGGAATAGGCAAATCCACAAGACACAGGAAGTAGATTAGTGGTTGCCAGGGGCTGGGGAACGGGAGGATCGAGAGAGGCCGGCTAAGGGATTTCTTTTTTAGGGTGATGAAAATGTTCTACACTTGGGACTTCCCTGGCGGTCCAGTGGTTAAGACTCAATGCTTTCACTGCAGAGGGTATGGGTTCGATCCCTGGTCAGGGAACTAAAGATCCCGCATGCCGCGTGGCATGGTTAAAAAAAAAGAAAAAAGTTCTAAACTTGTTTGTGGTGATGGTTTCACAACTCTGAGAATATACTAATTATCTGTGCTGTGAATGAAGAAATGTGCTTCACCCTCCATCACTGAAGGCTTGTTACCCTGGAGGCAGCCTCTGGGGGTCATCTTCCCCAGGAAGCCCTTCCAAAGTGGGAGATCTTGCCCCACGTTTTGAACTTTCAACTGTCTGAACTGTGTCTGAACCCAGTTCACAAGGGTCAGGTCAGGGCTGGGGCCAGCAGGTGGGACATAACAGCCTCGGTTGCTCAAGCATCTGCAAAGAGGGCTGGGAACCCATTAAGTGTAAATGAGCACCACGTGAGCAATAATCCAACCTGTCATTCAGCTCAGCTTTCCTGAGCTCTAACCCATGAGGATGCAGGACATGACACTTCTGTGCTCCATCTGATGATCTTAGGCTCTCTGTTCCTGGACCATGTTACAAGTATGGAGCTTCTGAAGAACTATGGCCAGACAGGATGCCCTCCCCCCCCACAAATTTGCTTTGAACATCCAGAGTGTTGTCGGCACACACACACACACACAGCAAGAAGGTATGAAACGACTTACTAGTCACACAATGTGACTTTCTTTAGGGAGCAGGCAGGCTTCCCAAGCTGGTTCGAAAATGGCTTGAAAGAGAGCAAGGACCGGCTTGGGGTTAGTATAGTGGTTAATGGGTGGGGCCAGGGTGAGGGTTCCTGCATTTGGCTTGAACTTCCCACTGGCACCAAAAGAGGGCACAGCCAGGCTTTCCAATCTGCTTCCCCAGATGTGGGACACGGGAAAAGGGAGGGGTGAGGCTCAGTGTTTTCAGCAAACATAGAAAAAAATGGAGTTGGGAATTCCATGGCGGTCCAGTGGTTAGGACTTGGTGCTTTCACTGCCTGTGGTCCCAGGTTCAGTCCCTTGTCGGGGAGCTAAGATCCCGCAAGCTGCGTGGTGTGGGCAAAAAATACAAAAAAAAAAAAAAAAAAAGAAAGAAAGAAAGAAAAAAGGGACCTCCCTGGCGGTCCAGTGCTTAAGACTTTGCCTTCCAATGCACGGAGGTCGGGGAGCTAAGATCCCATGTGCCTTGTGGCCAAAAAACCAAAACATAAAACAGAAGCAATATTGTAACAAATCCAATACAGACTTAAAAATAAATGGTCCACATCAAAAAAATCTTTTAAAAAAAGTAAAAAAAATAATGGAGTTACTCTTTATTACATGAGGACTTTTTTTTTTGTCTAATAGCATTTCGTCGCTTGGCTTTGAAAATTATGGGTAGGCCTACCTATCTGCTGGTGAAAGAAATCCCAACAAGATAGAAAAGAGTTGTTCCCTTTGTACCATAAGCTGCATAAAAGCAGATCTCCACTGAGTCAGAAAACTTCCGTGCTTGATAAATTTCAGCTGTTACAGAGAGACAGAAAGACCTGATAAACTCACCAGGAAAACACGGCGTCACAAGGCTTGGGCCATTCCACTCCTGAGAGATCATTTACACCGTTACGACAAGGAGTGAGAGCCAAAAAGTGACACATGCTTCAGTCTTGTATTACTCATAAAACAATAATAACGATAAATTTCTTATTACAAAACATTTACTAATTACCTTCCTTAGATAGTTAGCTTAGAAACTGAAACTGAGAAACTGAACTAGTTCAACACCATTTAATTCAGCCAATGAGTCCCTAAACCAAGAATGAAAGATCAGTGAACAGGCCTGGACGAATCTCCACTCTTCTCTGAGCCTCACTTTCGCCAGTGGACTCAAGAAGGATATTGGATAGGAGGATTCTCAGGACAGTCAGCGAGTTCCGCCTACTCCAGCTTCATTGGCTCAATCCCACCTGAGGTCCCGCCCCTTCTCCAGGGTCACCCTCCTGTCCACGCCCATTCCAGCCAATTCCCGCTCTAGTCCTACTCATAACCACGCCTCATAACCCCGCCCCTACAACCGCCTCGCCTCTAAGCCCGCCCCCCGTCCAGCCTCAGGCTCCTTGACGACATGCCCCAGCCTCACCCAGCTTCATTCCTCTCTATACTCTAGAGCAGCGGTCCCTAACCTTTTTGGCACCAGGAACCGGTTTCGTGGAAGACAAGTTTTCTACTGACCTGTGGCGGGCTGTGGGGTATGGTTCAGGCGGTAATGAGAGCCCCAGATGAAGCTTTGCTCGCTCGCTGTTCACCTCCTGTTGTGCCACCCGGTTCCTAACAGGCCACGGACTGGTGGGTCCACCGGCCAGAGGGTTAGGGACCGCTGCTATAGATGGCCTAAGACTCCGAGACCGCTCCGAGCCTCTCTTCTGGCCAAAGACGGGGAGGACACAATGAGTGTCATGAACACTCGTATCCTGAAGTACCTGGCAATTGGGTCTTGGACTTCGAGTGGGTCCCCCACAGATAGTCCCCACGAAGGAAGGCGGCGCCGCGGAGTGCGCAGCCCCTGTGCGATGCATGCCTCTGCGCCTGCGCAGACTCCCTAACTACATTTCCCAGGTCCCCGCGGGATTCCGGCTCCTCAGGGCGACGGTCCTCTGAGGGCAAAGGCGGAGGAAACCCTGGAGTTCCGGGGCGGCCTCCGCTTTGGGTACAGCGGTGTCAAAGGCTTCTATCTTCCGTAGGCGGAGTGGAGAAGGAGAAGGTGGTTACACAGTTTGTTTCCTCTCGACCAATCACAGGCTGCGTTCTGAAAGCTAACCACCGCGCGTCCGTTGTCAGGGCAACCGTCAATCCCGGAAGCCTGTCTCCATGGCAACTGTCTAAGCACTGACGCTAGGCGAGGGGCCCTCTTTATTTATTTTATAAAATAAATAAATTTATTTATTTATTTTTGGTTGCATTGGGTCTTCGTTGCTGCGCAGGCTTTCTCTAGTTGCGGCGAGTGGAGGCTACTCTTCCTTGCGGTGCGCGGGCTTCTCATTGCGGTGGCTTCTCTTGTTGCAGAGCTTGGGCTCTAGGCGCGTGGGCTGCAGTAGTTGTGGCACGCGGACTCAGTAGTTGTGGCTCGCGGGCTCTAGAGCGCAGGCTCAGTAGTTGTTGCGCACGGGCTCCGCGGCATGTGGGATCTTCCCAGACCAGGGCTCGAACCCGTGTCCCCTGCATTGGCAGGCAGATTCTTAACCACTGCACCATCAGGGAGGTCCCAAGGGGTCCTCTTTAAAGGCGTTTCTAAGTAGTAGGGATGCTCAACAAAACAGCGTGCTTTGCTCATAAAACTTAATGAAAAACGTGTTACAGCACAAAGAAGGGAGAAAAACTGGGTAGGGCGGGACTGAAAGAGTTGATGTGAGGAAGGTTTCTCAGGGGAGGGGTGTTGAATAAGGCTTTGAGGGATGTGTAGGAGAGCGCCAGGAAGAGAAAAAAGAAAAATGCTATCTTTATTTATCTATCTGGCCAAAATTTAAAGCTGTATGATATACTATCTTGAGGGAGTGGGGAAACTAACATTCTCTTACCGTGCAAGTGGGGATGGGAATGTCTCAGCTTTCAAATAAATCAGTCAATCAGTCGGTGACTATTTTCTGAGAACCTACCATGTTCCAGGCAGTGCTCTAGGCGCTGGAGATATAGTGGTGACAGACACAAAGGACCTGCCTTCAGGGAGTCAGAGCAGGCAGTAAATAGGGGACCTATAGTAGGAAATTATGATAAGTACTATGAAGTAAACAGGGAAGGGGCTGAGATAGGAATGAAAAGGTGATCAGGCAATACAATTATTTGAGAAGATAATTGTGAAATAAAAACCCTATAAATCTCAAGTGAATTGTAGGGAAATATTAATGTATAGCAGGTGGAACTTGCCTTTCCTGTAGATTTCTTCTTCCTAGTGTTTGTGAGGTTGAGTTGGGGTTTTCTCTTACTTGCCACTGAAGGCATCCTGAAGCACTAGGATAAACAAGATGAATGTCTTGTTTTGGTCCTTTTGGCTACTTGAGCTAGTAAACTGTCTTTCTTGTTTGAACTCTTTTAAGTTTTCTGTTATTTGAAACCTAAAACATCTTTTGTAATATAGCTTATTATTCTCATTTAAAATATGAAGAAACTGGATCAGACAGCAAGGTAATGGCAAAGGCAAGATTCAAAATTAGGTTCTCTTAGACTAAGAATTCAATTATTCTACGTCAGTATGTTAGTACAGGAGGGGTGAATCTTCGAGAAGGGAGTGGACCAAGTGTGCTGAGAAAGTTACATATATGGTGGCATATATTAGGATGAGTGATTTAAATATGCTACACTGCTGGCTTTGAGGATGAAGGGGCCACAAGCCAAGGAATGCAGGTGGCCTCTAGGAACTGAAATTTTATACCATAAGCCATAAAAATGCAGAAGGAATAAATATTTACTTGTTAAAAAATCGTAACAGTACTAGAATATAGGAGGACTTTCTTCATAATCCTGGGGGGTGAGGCAGGCTTTTCTTAGTGTGAAGCTGGTCCAAGAACTATAAAAGAAAATACAGATAGAGTTGAATACCTACAAAGTTTAAAATTCTGTATAGCAAGATACACCATAAACAAAACTGAAAGAGAAATAATAAACTGGCAGAAAATATTAGTAATGTATATACCAAAGAGTTAGTATATGTAATACATAGACTTGCTCCTATAAATCAATACAAAAAGGCAGCCCAATTAAAAATGGGCAAAATATACAAATAAGCAATTTGAAGAAGGCAAAACATCAATAAAGGCATAAGAAGATCATTAATCTCCCTACCAATAGGACATTTTTACTTATTAGATGAGAAATGTTAAAAATAATAAAAGACTAATACAGTATTTGTGAAGGAAGTGGAGAGAAATAGGCACTCATGTACACTTTCAGGAGTTGTGTAAGTTGGGTCATCCTTTTTTGGAGGATTATTTAGCAATAACTATCAAAATTTTAAACATGGACATTCTATGATCCCACAAGCTTACTTCTAGGAATTCATCTTATGGAGATAATTTGCACAAGTGTCAAATAATATATGTCCAATGATGGAAAAGAAAATAAAACAACCCAAATGCCCATTAATAGAATTTGGTTAAGTAAATTCAAGAAACTCTAGCATGAACTATTATGCAGCTGTTAAAAGTGGCAAATGATGATACATATATATATACATATATACATGTGTACATATTTTTGTACAATATGTACTATATATATATTTTGGATTGTCATGGGAAAATATTCATATTATATCAAGTGAAAAAAGTCACTTTTAAAATCACGTCTGTGATTATGCCATATAAATAATATTTTATGTACATATATATTTCATACCAACAGAAAGGGAGAAACAACAGCAAACAGTCTAGAATTTTTGAAAAGAGTCTAGAATCTTTGGAATGAAGATTTATAGAGAGCCATAGTGTTCTTCATTTTTGTGTTGTTTGAATTATTCACAATAAACGAGTATTTCGTCAACCATGAAGGAAGTCACAGGAGATAAGAAGAAATACCTGAGCAAAGACTTTTAAACATGTTAACTACCAGTGATGATGTTGGTGAGATGCAGTCCCATCCACTGCCAATCAGATGCAGAAATTTCAGGAAGCCATTAGCTACGTGCACGGGGTCATTAAAATGTTCTCTCTTTGACCCCACAGACTCCCTGCCAGGATTTTACTTGGGAACTGGTGGGGTGCTCAGCCTAAGACTTCAGCAGAAGGGATGTTTATAAAAGTCAAAAATTGGGCTTCCCTGGTGGCGCAGTGGTTGAGAATCTGCCTGCCAATGCAGGGGACACGGGTTCGAGCCCTGGTCTGGGAAGATCCCACATGCCACGGAGCAACTAGGCCCGTGAGCCACAATTACTAAGCCTGCGCGTCTGGAGCCTGTGCTCCGCAACAAGAGAGGCCGCGATAGTGAGAGGCCCGCGCACCGCGATGAAGAGTGGCCCCCGCATGCCGCAACTAGAGAAAGCCGTCGCACAGAAACGAAGACCCAACACAGCCAAAAATAAATAAATAAATAAATAAATAAATAAATAAAAAATAAAAATAAAGGAATTCCTAAAAAAAAAAAAAAAGTCAAAAACTGGAAGCAACCAAAATATCCAACAGGCGAAGGGCTACTACTAAACACAAGCTATGCAAAGCCCCCAAACATCAAGTTGTTAAAGATTATTTAATGACGTGGGTATTTAATGATATCAGTAAATCATATTTAATGATAGGGGCCTGTGATATAAAGTTAAGTAAACATAGAAGTATGCTAAACTGTATATTAACTATGTCCCAGATTTATTAAAGCGTTATAATACTGTGATTAAGTTTTAAAAATAGCAGAAGTATACCAAAATGTTATCTCTGGGTAGCACTGGACTTTGCGTAAAATCTTCTGGATTTCTTGGATCTTGTAAATTTTTTATAAAAAGCATGTATTGGTTTTTATAATAAGATAATAAACATTATTTTAAGAAGGAAATGTTATATGTGGAATGTGTTCAATCCCAATAGAAGTTCAGCGCATAGCTCCTGGAGCTTTACTACTTGAACTTGAGTTCAGGCTCCATGACCTCATAGCTGTGGGGCTTTGTCTACATCATCAGCACGCCTCGGTGTCCTCATCTGTGAAATGGGATAATACAGCCCTGAACATATGTGGCTGTTTGAAGAATGAAAGGAGTTCACACGTACCAAGGACTTAGCACAAAATTGGCACACAGTAAGTTACTGAAATCACTAGCCATTTTATATGTTTGACATGGGAAAACATTATATGATTGATGTTCAGTGCTGGTTATAATGTAACAGAACTGTAGTCCTCACTTCCCAGCTTGCTCCAGGTAGATTAGGTCCAGCCCCTTTAGAAAGCAATTTAACAATATGTTCCAGGAACCAAGAAAATGGTTAGAGTCTTGATTCTGTTATTCCCATCCTGGGAATTTGACTTAGAGAAATAATCCCCCCAAAAGGAGAGAGGAAGTTAGCATGGAAATGCTCATTATTACATGATTCATAATTGGGAAAATTGGTGAATAACCTGTGTCAATCGGGGGCTTAGAGAAAAGTCTAAATGGGGGCATGGATTTGTAGATTATTCTATGCCCACCAGTGAAACATCATTAGCCCTAATAATGATAAGGATGGAGTTTACGTGGTGACAAAGGACAATGTCATGGTATAATGAGGGCAAAACAGAGAAGCCAAAATTGTTTCTGATTACAATTAAATAAAGTAACACTTATTTTAAAATGATATTCAGAAGGAAAGATGAAAAAAATCAAAACAACCTGACTTCTGAGGGTGGCCAAGTTGTAGGTGAGTATATAGCTTTTTGTTTTATGATCCAAAATTTTCAACATTAAAATATATGGATATGGAATACAGAGTGAAACGAAACCAGAAAGACATACACCCAAAAATGACTAGTGGGTCTCTCTGGGCTGTGGGATTATGGGGAATTGGTATTTTAGTTCATACTTCTCTACACTTTTCAAATTATCCTTTACAATAAGCTTATCTTATTCTACTTAAAAAATTTTCCTGTTATAAAAGTGTATGTATTATTTTTCTAATAGAAAATACTGTTTCAAAAATATGAGGAAATAAAAACCTCCTTTTGGGCATGAATAAAATCAGAAAATGATGTCTAACAGGGCAATTACTTTGTAAAGCAGAATCCCTGGAAGTGGAAAAGACAGAAACAATAGGACATAAAAAATGGCTGGAAATATGTGAAACATATTCCATGTTTAAGCCAACTGCAGATTTTTCAGTGAAATTTGTAGCTTAAAGTTTTAAAGGAAACTAAAATCGCCTGGCATTTATCTTTAGTTACATATATTTGTGACTTTTACTCTAACAGATGAATCTTTCCAGCTGTGTTTGTTTTTTCTTGAATTTCCAGGCTCCAATTTAACACATAATGAATAAATTTAAAAAGCTCAGAGAGACCTTATTAAAGATTCCAGATGAAGTTGCATCCTATGTAGACCACCCCATACCTACCACCATCCAGGGACATTGTAGGGTTGAGAGATGGGGGGGAAGCTTAGATTTTAGGGGGGAGCCCTTTAAATGATCAGAAGCTGTCTCCGCTGGTGATAAACAGTGCCATCTTCCTTCTAGGAGGCAAAAAAGGAACCAACTCTCTCAATATATAGTGTTACGGCTCCTCTCTGGGAAGAAGCTTCTACTGTTGATGAAGGCTGAACGGAACCCAGCAGCAGAATCACCAGTTTGTTTCATTCTCAGGCTCTCTAGTCAGCATGAGTTCTCTGATGATCACTAAGCTGCATGTTCCAAGCAAAGGCTTTCTCAAAATTACCGCAGACGTAGCCGTCGTGCACAGTGTGAAGTCTCTGATGTTCGGCCAGGTGTGAACCCCAGCTGAAATCCTCTCCGCATTCTTTACACGCATAGCGCTTGCCACCCATATGAACTTTCTGGTGTTGAATGAGGTGTGAAATCTGGGCATAGGTTTTCCCACAGTTCTTACATTTGTAGGGCCTCTCCCCGGTATGAATCCTCTGATGCTGAATAAGGTGGATACTTTGATTGAAGGCTTTTCCGCATTCCTTACAGGTGTAGGGTTTTTCGCCGGTGTGAATCCTCTGATGTTGAGTTAGGGATGAGTTGTGACTGAATGTTTTCCCACACTCCTTACACTTATAGGGTTTCTCGCCCGTGTGGATCTTCTGATGCTCAATGAGATGGGTGCTCCGGCTGAAGGCTTTCCCACACTCACTGCACTCATAAGGTTTCTCTCCAGTGTGAGTCCTCTGGTGTTGGATGAGGTGGGAAATCTGGGTGTAGGCTCTCCCGCAAACTGTACACTCATAGGGCTTCTCCCCGGTGTGAATTCTCTGGTGGCGCATAAGCGAGGAGTTCTGGCTGAAGGTTTTCCCGCATTCGTTACACTTGTAGGGTTTCTCACCAGTGTGGATCGTCTGGTGTTGAGTAAAGGAGGAGGTGTGACCGAAAGCCTTTCCACACTCATTACATATATAGGGTTTCTCCCCCACGTGAACGCTCTGGTGCCTCATGAGGTGGGAGATCTGCGTGTAAGCCTTCCCGCACTCATGACACTCATAGGGCTTCTCACCAGTATGAATTCTCTGATGCTGAGTCAGGGACGAACTGTGGCTGAAGGCTTTGCCACACTCGGGGCACTCGTAAGGTTTCTCTCCAGTGTGGACTCGCTGGTGCTGGGTCAGTGACGAGCTGTGGCTGAAGGTTTTCCCACACTCGTTACACTTGTAGGGTTTCTCACCAGTGTGGATTGTCTGGTGCTGAGTCAGGGAGGAGGTGTGACAGAAAGCCTTGCCACACTCACTGCATTTGTAGGGCTTCTCCCCTGTGTGGATTTTCTGGTGGCGGGTGAGGTGGGACACCTGGGAGTAGAACTTCCCACACTGGTTGCATTTATAGGGTTTCTCCCCGGTATGGCATCGCTGGTGTTTGATGAGGGAGGAGCTCTGGGTGAAGGCTTTCCCACATTCCTTGCATTTGTAGGGTTTCTCTCCAGTGTGGATCCTCTGATGCTCGGTGAGCGATGAGCTCTGGGTAAAGGTCTTGCTGCATTCGTTGCAGGCATAGGGCTTCTCTCCTGTGTGGATGATGTAGTGCTGGATGAAATATGAACTGTTGCTGAATGCTTTCCCGCACTCGTTACACTTGTAGGGCTTCTCTCCAGTGTGAATTCTCTGGTGTAGGACATAGTCCGAATGGTAGATGAAGGCTTTCCCACATTCCGTGCAGTTAAATGGTTTCCTTTGGTGTTTCAGGCTCTTTCTTGACCTGGTCCACTTCTGAGGATCCTCTCCCCCAGGCACTCTTTGCTTCCCAACGAAAGCTGAGGTCCGCCTGAAGTGTCTCAGCTCGCCATGGGTGTTTTCCTCGGGAGTAGCAAACAACCACCTCAAACGCCTCTCCTGCTTTCCCTGGTCTTCCAGTTGACGGCCGCATGTCCAGGAGTCCCCCAGCTTGGTGTCTCCAAGCACTGCCCTTAAAATGCCCTCCATCTTTCCCATTGGGGAAGCCACCTCTTCGGAAATACTCTTTTTTGGAAGTGTCTCCTGAGTAGTTTCAGAGCTTGTCTCCAAGTCTGAAAGAAATGGAAAATATGAACTTCATCTGTCCCAGGACAAAAGAAGCTGGTTATTTAGATCTGGCATTGTAATCTTTTTTTTTTTTTTTTTGGCCGCGCGGCTTGTGGAATCTTAGTTCCCCAACCAGGGATTGAACCCGTGTCCCCTGCAGTGGAAGCTCAGGGTCCTAACCACTGGACCGCCAGGGAATTCCCTGACATTGTAATGTTAAAAAGAAAGATTTCAAAGTTTATATTGCTAGTTCTAAAGGCATGAGGTAGATAGATTCATGTTGTGACACAGAAGAATGGTCTCAGTATATTCTAAACATGCAAATAAATGAGTTGCAAAGCAGTTTATATGCACAGTGGTTTCTTAGCCATATGTGTAATACATTTTCACAAATCGATAAAAAAAGAGAAACAATCTAATGAAATAGTGAAGCAGGAATGTGAATAGACATTTTGCAGAAGAAAAACAAGTGGCTGATAAATATGTGAAAAACATGCTCAACATCAGTAATAGTCCAAAAAGTCAAATTTCTCAGATGCCATTTGACACTTTTTACATTGGAAAATATTAAAAATATCCAATGTTGGCAAACGAGCATGGTAGAAGCATTCTCACACTATGTTGGTGGACATGTGCAGGGAAAGAGTTAACACAGTAAGGTCCACTTTACTCAGTTTTTGTTTATCTCTGTAACCATGGCAATGACCCTTAGCTAAGCTCTGAGAATTGAACTCCTGGTATTTTACATAATTACTGGTTAATGATCTTTTTCGGTGTGCTCAAGACCATGGGTCAAAATGTACTAGGCTGTCAGCATTGTTTACTGTATAATTTGCTGGGATTTAAAAAAAAAATCAATATTTTCTTGGCCACATGGCATGTGTGATCTTAGCTCCCCGAGCAGGGATTGAACCCGTGCCCCTTGCATTGGAAGCACGGAGTCTTAACCAGTGGACTGCCCGAGAAGTCCCAGCATTGTTTACTGTAAATGGAAGATTCATGATGCCCATCTGGTGCCTGATTTGGGTTCTTCACCACGGCTGGTCATGTAGCAGGTATGTGCTAATGATATTGAGCATCTTTTCATATGCTTACTGATCATTTGTCTGTCTTTGAAGAAACGGCTATTGAGATCTTTGGCCCAGTTTTAACTGGATTATTTGTCTTTTTATAATTGAGTTGTAAGAAGGATCAGTCCCTTATCAGACATATAATTTACAAAATTTTTCTTGCTTTCTGTGGGTTGCCTTTTCATTTTCTTTATATTGTCTTTTGAAGCACAAAAGTTTTAAATTTTGATGATGTCCAATTTATTTTTTCTTTTCTTGTTTGTTCCTTTGATGTCATATCTAAGAAACCATTGCCTAATCCAATGACAACAGAATTATTTTCAAAATCCCGCAGAGCATTTAGTTGTTATGTCTCTGTTTGGAGTGATCCCACAACCATCCACTAGTTTGGTGATTTTTCTGGAAGGATCTACATGACTCAACAACAAGTTGTACGCACAGCTAAAATTTCTTACAGCAAAGTATATAACAAATATGTGTGTAGGTGAAGGTTAGAGAGATCATGTGCGGGCTTCCATGTCAGCCTTTCTCTGCAAGGGTCACTTGGATGTGCTTTTCTCTACTGATGTGAACTTCGGAGACACATGGGAGAGGTCTTCACCCAGGGAAATCCACTTGAGTCTTAGAGTCCAGAGTTCTCTAATTCAGTCCCCAAAAGAAATTCAGTGAAGTGGGTACTATCAGTGTCCCCAGTCAATGTCCCCACTTTACAGATAAGCACCAAGAGCTTAAGTCACTTACCCACAGTCACATGGCCTGACAGTGGCAGAGCTGGGATTTGAATTCAGAGAGTCTGGCTCCAGAGCCCACACTCTTAACTGCCACATGAACAAGTGCAGTAATAGCAGCTCAAGCAAGGAGCCGTGAAAGCACCGAGAAGGGGCAGGTCACTCAGCCTGGAAGTCAGGGAAGGCCTCCTGGAAGAGATGACCTGTAGCCTTGAGGATCATGAAGGTGTCTGCCAGGCAGACAAAGCAGGGAAGGGTGTTCCAGGCAGAGGGAACAGCATGTGCACAAGCCCAAAGGTGGGAACGCACATTCAAGTTCAGGGAGGAACAGGCACTTCAGGGAGTGAGGTCAGGGCGTGGGGTACCAACACGGGTGGATGGTGATGAGAGATGAGGCCAGAGACAGAGTAGGCTGGATCACGCAGGGCCTTGAGTGCCAGGTGTGCAGCTAGGACTTTGTCTCAGGGGCACTGGGGAGACACAGGAGGGCTATGAGCAGGGGAGGGACGGGATCTGGGGCTGTGTGTGAGATGAACCAGAAGACTGGAGGCTGGGAGGCCAGGGAGGAGGCTGGGGTGAGGGTCCAGGTGAGGGTCGCTGAGCGCTGAGCCAGGGCTGTTGGCGGGGCGTGGTGGGGGGGACGGGCAGAGGGGGCAGGAGGGACAAGACTGGAGCCTTATGGGCTATGGTGAGTGAGGGGGTAGGAGGGGGTAAGTACTGGCCCCACAACAGGATGGACAAGTGACGGAAAAAAGGATGCTTCAGTTCCCTCCTCTGATGAGGTCACGGGCCAGTAGGGGCAGAAATCTGGCCTCTTCCTGTCCCCCAACACGTCAGGACAGATCCCACTTCTGGGTCTCTTACACAAGTGATTTCCAATAAATAATCATAACGATAACCATTGTAGCCTCTTCTTTTTTTTTGGCCACGTTGCGCGGTTTGCGGGATCTTAGTTACCCGACCAGGGATTGAACCTGGGCCCACAGCAGTGAAAGCCCAGAGTCTGCCAGGGAACTCCCCATCATAGCCTATTCTGAGCAGGGGGTTCTGGGTGCCCTCTGTATGTATTAACTCACTTATTCTTCCCAACCCCAGGTGCTATTATTGACCCCATTTGGCAGATGAGGAAATTGAGGCACAGAGGAGCTAAATGACTTGCCTGAAGGTCACACAGCCAGGAAGCGATGGAGATGGGATTTGAACCCAGTACCCACAGTGATGGCCGGTATGGTACACTCCCTCACTCTCGAACGACCGTCACTGATCATGACACATGGAGGGTAGGAAGACAGCTCGCACCTGCTGGACAGCCTCACCCACCTGAACAGGTAACTCGCCGGTCTTCTCTCCTCTCCATCCTGGGCTCTTCCCCCCGCTCCAGACAGGAGATCACGTCGGGTTTGGACTCAGGAAGCCCTGCCCCTGAAAAAGATGCGAGACTTGGCCATGGGTGCCGCAGTCACAGGGAGGCCTCGGGGCTGGGCCTCAAGCCCTGGGTCTGCAGGGGAGATGCATACACTGGACACCTAATGATTAGAAGATCTGCAAGACTCGTTTATTGAGTGCCTACTACATTCTAGAGAGAACCTGAGCCCTGACATCACTGTTTAAGGCTCCAGCTCTGTGTTCAAGTTGAGTGAAAAATACACATAGCATTTCAAAGACTTGATATGGAGAAAAAAGGAAACAATCTCACTAATAATTCATAGATTGATTATGATGTCAACATGTGCCTAAATGATCATATTTTGGCTAGGCTGGGTGCAACAAAATAGATTACTAAGATTCATCTCATCGGTTTCTTTTGACTTTTTCAGGCCTGCTGTCTTTGAGATCACTAATTCCTCTCTTCCTGCAGTGGGGGAATATCACGCTCCCAGGAACCTCAGCACGTGGCCTGATTTGGAAAGAGGGGCTTTGCAGATGTAAATGGTTAAGATGAGGTCCTACTGGATTCGGGTAGGCCCTAAATCCAATGACTGGTGTCCTTATAAGAAGAGGAGAGACACACAGACATATTTGGAGGGCAAAAGGCCAGGTGAAGATGGAGGCAAAGATTGGGGTGATGCGGGTACAGGGCAAAGAACACCAAGGATGCCGCGAGTCTTCAGACGCTGGAGAAAGCCAGGAAGGACTCTCCCCAGGAGTCTTCAGAAGGAGCCCGGCCCTGCTTGCACCTTGATTTTGCACACCTGGCCTCCTGAACTGTGAGAGAATACATTTCTGCTGTTGTGAGCCCCCAGGTTTGTGATAATTTGGTACAGCCGCCCTAGGAAACAAACATACTCCCTAATGATCATTCCTGTGAGCAAACATGCTGAAAAATCGCTCCCACCTTAAATGGAGAAGTGGGAGGAGGAAGAGAATGGAAGGGGATAACATTGAGGAGGTTGGCAGGGGCCAGGTCACATAAGGGTATGAAGGAGTGGGTACAGGCCACGCCCAGGACTGGCCTGGTGACTGGATGGGTGGAAACTGTCCCTGAGATGCGGGAACCGGAGAAGGAGTGGGTCCAGGGGGATATGGTGAGCTCAGTGGGGACAGGGAACATGGGGGCCGGGATCTCCCCAGGGAGTCATTCTGCAGGCCACCAGCTGCACAGATTGAAGCTCAGGGGACAGACTGAAGGGACCTCATCTGCATGTGCAGATTGTGCAGAAAAGGGTTTAACACAGCAGGCTGACTGCTCTCCTTGGCAAGGCCTGCTTGCAAGGTTGCCCTTGCTGGCATCTGGGAACCTGGGTTTCAGGAGGGTTCCAGAACTCTCTAACTGATAAGAGGGGCTCCCTGTGCCTGAACTGTTTGTTCAAAACAATGTGGTTTCTCTCCTGGGCATATATCCAGAGAAAACTCTAATTCAAAAAGATACACGCATACCCTACTATGTATAAAATAGATAACTAATGAGAACCTATTGTTTAGCACAGGGAACTCTACCCAGTGCTCTGTGGTGACCTAAATGGGAAGGAAATCTAAAAAAGAGTAGATGTATGTATACGTATAACTGATTCACTTTGCTGTACAGCAGAAACTAACACAACATTGTAAAGCAATTACACTCCAATAAAAATTAAAAAAAAAAAAAAGATGCACCTGTATGTGCATAGCAGCACTATTCACAATAGCCAAGACGTGGAAGCAACCTAAGTGTCCATCAATAGATGAATGGATAAAGAAGATGCAGTACATATATACAATGGAATACTACTCGGCCATAAAAAAGAATGAAATAATGCCATCTGCAGCAACATGGATGGACCTAGAGTTTTTCATACTAAGCAAAGTAAGTCAGAAAGAGAAAGACAAATACCATATGATATCACTTATATGTGGAATCTAAAATATGACACAAATCAACATATCTACGAAACAGAAACAGACTCACAGACATAGAGAACAGACTTGTGGTTGCCAAGGGGGAGGGGTGGGGAAGGGAAGGATTGGGAGTTTGGGATTAGCAGAGGCGAACTATTATATATAGGATGGATAAACAAGGTCCTACTGTATAGCACAGGGAAATATATTCAATAATATATTTATATCCTGTGATAAATCATAATGGAAAAGAACATGAAAAAGAATATATATGTATGTATACCTGAGTTACTTTGCTATACAAAAGAAATTAACACAACATTGTAAATCAACTATACTTCAATAAAATTTAAAAAAAAAAAGAAGAGGGCAGGGGCACAGGCTGAAGATTCTGTGGGACAGGCAGAGGACTTGGGGCCCTCGGGGGTGCTGGGACTCCGGGAGAAGCCAGCGGAGAGACAGAGAGATGGACAGGGGCCGCCCAGGAGGGTCCGGTGAGAGGAGCAGAGAGGACCCCTGTGAATGCCCACAGTTAAGCAGTGAGTGGGCACGGAGGAGATGAGGGCTGAAGGGGGCATCCTGCCTCTTCCTGGGAGGGCAGGGGGCAGGGCCTCACCCAGCGAGAGAAGGTTCTGGTAGTTCTCCAGCATCACATCCCGATACAGCTCTCTCTGGCCAGGCCCCAGCTGGCCCCACTCCTCCAGGGTGAAGTCCACAGCCACGTCTTTGAAGGTCACCGATTCCTGCAAGGGCCAATTTTATATCATGGACAGGCACGTCTTTCCAGAACTCTGGGGTGGGACAGGTCATGAGTCAAGAGCCTACCACTTGTTCCCTGCGCTGGAACGTTCTGACTTGGCAGATTTGGGATGACTGAATTAAACCGGCCCATGGGAATGTAAAAAGTCTAGGTAGGGCAGCTGTTAGCCCACAGGCACCTTGGTAGAAAGTAGAACAGGCCCCCCCCCCCCCCCCGGCATTCACATGACTCTTTACTGCCATCTGTCAGAAAATTGTTATAATACACCAATTATTTCTAGCATGTGACAGTTGACTGCCATCTGCGTGTAAATTGCTATAATCAATATACCGATGTAGGAGGTGGAAGATGCAAATCATGCCACTGAGATGAGGCACCCTTGTGCAGTACGTAACCTACACACCTGTATATGAAGCCCTGAGAAACACTTTTAAAAAACTAGCGGACTTCCCCGGTGGTCCAGTGGTTAAGACTCCACTTTTCCAGTGCAGGGGGGCACAGGTTCAATCCCTAGTTGGGGAAGTTCTGCATGCTGCACGGCGCGGCCATAAAAAAAAAAAAACTACCAAGTCATTGTGTGTCGGAGCTATTCCTAAGTCGCACTCCATCCCAGACTCCAACTCTGATCCCAACCCCCACTCCTGACTCCAAGAATAAGGCTCAGGATGAAGCAAAACCATCCACTGCCCACTTCACCTGGTAACCAAAAGGCTGCTGAGCGTTAGATGATTGATTTTTAGACCGTGTCGTAATGTCCCATCTCAGAGCATCCTGCCCCCAGACCCCGCACCTCCCAGTCCCAGAGAAACTCCCATCACCGCATCTCTCCCGGTATTGGGAGGGGCAGAAGAACTTGAGGGCACAGGCAGAGACGGGGAAAGCCGTCTGGGGTCCACAAAGTCATCTTGGGGAAGAGGGAGCCCAGACTCACCTGGCCCTTGCCCGTCAGGGTCCTGATGGCCATTGCTGGGTCCCAGGCATGCACCTCCAGAAGAAAGGACCAGGCCTAAGTCCACAAAGCTACAGGAGGAAGACGGAGCAGAGAGGGGGTCAGTTCTGGCCTAGACAGACAGACACTTTGCCAAAGATGCCTCATAACAGAGAGGACCCTGGTCTCCTGAGAGACAAAGCAAAGGATCAGGGCAGGGTGCCTGAGGCCCCCCTTCTTTTTTTTTTTTTTAATAAATTTATTTTATTTATTTTTGGCTGCATTGGGTCTTTATTGCTGTGCGCGGTCTTTTCTCTAGTTGGGGAGAGCAGGGGCTACTCCTCGTTGCGGTGAGCGGGCTTCTCATTGCGGTGGCTTCTCTTGTTGCGGAGCACGGGCTCTAGGTGCGTGGGCTTCGGTAGTTGAGGCACGCAGGCTCAGTAGTTGTGGCTCGCGGGCTCCAGAGTGCAGGCTCAGCAGGTGTGGCGCACGGGCTTAGTTGCTCCGCAGCACGTGGGATCTTCCCGGACCAGGGCTCGAACCCACGTCCCCTGCATTGGCAGGGGGATTCTTAACCACTGCGCCACCAGGGAAGTACCGAGGCCCCCATTCTGTAGCGATCACCACTAGCAATCAAGGGGTTCAGCTCACTGCACCCAAACAGCAGCTCTCAGAGAAGTAACTACAGTTATCCCCAGATGAGGAAATCCAAGCACAGGAGGCCATGGCCATTGCTCAAGGTCATAGAGACATCAAGTGTCAGAGTGAGATTCGAACCCAGAAGTCTGCCTCCAGAGCCAACCCCTTTTTTTCTTATAATTTTTATTTATTTTTAATAATTTTAATTTTATTGGAGTAGAATTGATTTGCAATGTTGTGTCAGTTTCAGGTGTACAGCAAAGTGAATCAGTTACACATATACATATATTCATTCTTTTTTAGATTCTTTTCTCTTATAGGTCATTACAGAATATTGAGTAGAGTTCCCTGTACTATACAGTAGGTCCTTCTTGGTTATCTATCTTATATACAGTAGTGTCTTATAATTTTTAAATTGTGGTAAAACACAGAAAATATACCATTTTAACCATTTGAATATATACAATTCAGTGGCATTTAATACAGTCACAACGGTGTGCAACCATCACTGCTTCTACTTGCAGGACATTTTCATCATCGCCCTAAAAGGAAACCTTGTACTTAATCAGTCACCCCTGAATCTCCCTTCCCCAATGCCAGCCCCCCCCCCATAACCACTAACCTTTCTGTCTCAATGGATTTGCCTATTCTGGACATTTCATATCAGTGGAACCATACCATATGTGACATTTTGTGTCTGGCTTCTTTCATTCAGCACAACGTGTTCAAGGATCATCCATGCTACAGCATGTAATCAGTGTCTCATTCCTTTTTATGGTTGAATAATATTCCATTGTGTGGATGGACCACATTTTGCAGAGCTCCTTCTATCTGTCCTAAAATCCAAGCAGTATCCAAGGATCCTGGACTCCTGCTTAAGATGTCATTTAAAGGAGGATTCCAGCTGTTGAGATGAAGTTGAAGAATCCTTTACAAAGAGAAGTTGGTGCTCAGACTGTGGTCACCCCCATTCATTCGTCAAACATGCTCTGTACCCCATGTGAGTAACAGGCTCCATTTGGGGTTCTGAGGGCAGAGAGATGAGTGAGATGTGATCCTGCCCTCGAGGGACTTCCTGCCTGTGAGGGAGACAGGCCTGGACATAGACCAGGTGGTGGGCTGAATAATGGTCCCAAAAGATATCCCTGGGATGAACTTTTTAAAAATTTTTATTAATTAATTAATTTTTAAATTTTTGGCTGCTGTTGGGTCTTCGTTGCTGTGCACAGGGTTTCTCTAGTTGCGGTGAGCAGGGGCTACTCTTTGTTGCATGCGTGGGCTTCTCATTCTGGTGGATTCTCTTGTGGAGCACGGGTTCTAAGCGCACAGGCTCAGTAGTTGTGGCTCACAGGCTCTAGAGCACAGGCTCAGTAGTTGTGGTGCTGGGGCTTAGTTGCTCCGCGGCATGTGGGATCTTCCCGGACCAGGGCTCGAACCCGTGTCCCATGCATTAGCGGGCGGATTCTTTTTTTTTTTTAATTAATTTATTTATTTGTTTGTTTTTATTTTTGGCTGCGTTGGGTCTTTGCCGCTGCGCGCAGGCCCTCTCCAGCCGCGGCGAGTGGGGGCCACTCCTCGCCGCGGTGCGGGGGCTCCTCACTGTCGTGCCTTCTCCTGCCGCGGAGCACGGGCTGTAGGCAGGCAGCCTTCGTAGTTGTGGTGCGTGGACTCAGCAGTTGTGGCTCGCGGGCTCTAGAGAGCAGGCTCAGTAGTTGTGGCACACGGGCCCAGCCGCTCCACAGCATGTGGGATCCTCCCGGGCCAGGGCTCGAACCCGTGTCCCCCGCATTGGCAGGCAGACCCCCAACCACTGAACCACCAGGGAAGCCCCAGGTGGATTCTTAACCACTGCGCCACTAGGGAAGCCCTGGGATGAACTTTTGATGTGATTAAGTTAAGCATCTTTCTTTTGCTTTTTTTGGGGGGTGGTGAGTTCCTGAATGCAGCCAGCCTCTCCTGACTCAGAGCAGAGCGGGCTGTGTGCAGATCACAACCACTTGTAACATTTGTAACAGAGCCAGGCTGTGAGCTCAGAGCCCCAGCAAGTTCTTAGAAAAACCAAGTTAAATATGTGAGCTTTCCACAGGCTGCCTGGAGGGACTGATGTTTGTGGGCTCTGGAAAGCCCCATACACTGCAAGGTAGATAAAAACACTAAGTTTGAGTCTTTGGGCAGGACTGTAATCCCAGCCTGGAACACTGCCTCTCAAGTTACGCATCCTGAGATGGGAAGATGATCCTGCATTGTCTGGGTGGACCCCAAATGCAATGACAAGTGTCCTTAGAAGAGGGAGGCAGAGGGAGATCTGACGCGGAGGAGAAGCCCATGTGACAGAAGTAAAGAGGAGCAGAGTCAGAGAGGCAAGGCACTACGCCTCTGGCTTTGAAGCTGAAGGAAGGGGCCACGAGCCAAGGGATGCAAGCAGCCTCTAGAAGCTGGAAAAGGCCAGGAAACGGATTCTCCCCTAGAGCCTCTGAAGGAAGCATGGCTCTGATGACACCTTGATTGCTGCCCAGTGAAAACCAGTTCAGACTTCTGGCCTCCAGAACTGTAAGAGAATACTACATCTGTGTTGTTTGAAGCCACTAAGTTTCTGGTAATTTGTTAGAGCAGAAATGGGAAACTAACACGGTCCAGAAATAAAGACTCAGAGCCTCACGTGCCTCCAGGCAAACAGCTGCACGTACACCCAGCTACACAGGAACGCACCCACCTGAGGGCTGAAACCAGTGGGTGAAATTTTGATGAGGAACAGAGGCTTAACCACCTCCTCATGAGTCACTAACTACGGTAGCGCCCCCTTATCCGCGGCTTCACTTTCCACGGTTTCAGTTACCTGAGGTCAACTGTGGTCCAAAAACACTGAATGGAAAGTTCCAGAAAGAAACAATTCACAAGTTTTAAATCACACACCATTCTGAGTATCGTGATAAAATCTTGCGCCGTCCCACTCTATCCCACCTGGGGCATGAATCATCCCCTTGTCCAGCGTATCCTGCCCAATAGTCACTTAGGTAGTTGTCTCGATGGACTGTCGCGGTATCACAGTGCTTGTGTTCAAGTAACCCTTATTTTACTTAGTAATGGCCCCAAAGTGCAAGAGTAGCGATGCTGGTAATTCGAATATGCCAAAGAGAAGCTGTAAAGTGCTTCCTTTAAGTGAAAAGGTAAAAGTCCTCAATAAAGAAAGAAAACAATATCAGACTTCCCTGGTGGCGCAGTGGTCAAGAATCTGCCTGCCGGGACTTCCCTGGTGGCACAGTGGTTAAGAATCCACCTGCCAATGCAGAGGACACGGGTTCGAGCCCTGGTCCGGGAAGATCCCACATGCCGCAGAGCAACTAAGCCCCAGCGCCACAACTACTGAGCCTGCGCTCTAGAGCCCATGCTCCATAACAAGAGAAGCCACCGCAATGAGAAGCCAGCGCACCGCAATGAAGAGTAGCCCCCGCTCGCCGCAACTAGAGAAAGCCTGCGCACAGCAACGAAGACCCAACACAGCCAAAAATAAATAAAATTAAAAAAACAAAAGAAAAAAAATCATATGCTGAGGTTGCTAAGATCTATGGTAAGAATGCATCGTCTGTCTGTGAAATTGCGACGAAAGAAAAAGAAATTCAGGACTTTGCTGGCGGTCCAGTGGTTAGGATTCAGCGCTTTCACTGCCATGGCCCCGGGTCCAATCCCAGGTCGGGGAAGGTCCCACAAGCCGCGTGGCCAAAAAAACAAAAAAACGAAAAACCCCCAACAAACTGCAAAAGTTATAGCCACAGCACATAAGCATAAGTGCTTTACAGAAGAGGCATTAAATTTGTACAATGAGATTTTTTGAGAGAGTCCACATTCACATAACTTTTATTACTGTATATTCTTAAAATTGTTCTATTTTATTATTAGTTATTATTGTTAATCTCTTACTGTGTCTAATTTGTAAATGAAATTTTATCATAGGTATAAGTGTTTAGAAGAAAACAGTGTGAAAATTAATAAAGGCGAACCTCATTTAAAGTGGAGTTGGGGGACTTCCCTGGCGGTCCAGTGGTTAAGACTCCATGCTTCCAATGCAGGGGGCGCGGGTTCGATCCCTGTTCAGGGAAGTAAGATCCCATATGCCGCGTGGCGCAGCCAAAAATTAAATTAAATTAAATTAGATTAGATTATTTAAAAAGTGGAGTTGGGAGGCCAGGAGGGGGAGTTCTCAAGCAGCACCACTCCACATCCATCACAGGCCCTAATGGAAGAAGCTTCAGCAGGAAAGAACCATCTATTATAGGCCCCAACCAGAAAAGATGTACATTGCATCCCCTACAAGAAATCAACTACCGCAGCAACTAGGCCAATGAGAAACCATCACCACTCTGAATTCTCACTTTTCTCCAATGGACTTTCATTCAAAAGAACTCCTCTCAATTTCCTGGGTTTTTTTTCTCCATAAGATAAAGTTCCTCTATTGTTTGTTGGACTTCCTATGGCTTTTGCTATAGCCTGCTTGTCCCGAATTGCAATTCTTTGCTGTTCCTGAATAAGCCCATTTTGCTGGTAAAAATAACCCGCTGCTTTATTCTTTAGGTTAACAACAGTTTATAGAGGGTTCAGTACTATCCAAGATTTCAGCCATCCACTGGGGGTCTTGGAATGTACCCTCCGAGGATAATGGGATCTACTGTAATTACAAAACGAAGAGGATAACTTTTTAAAGTGGAGAAACTTGGCAGATGCCACCTTAGCCAAGTGATTGAGGCCAATGTGACCAGTGATGGGCAAGCGGACATCACAGGCTCCTGCTCTGTTAAGGACACATCTCACTCCTAAGGTATTCCTGCCAAAAGCATGTAGCCTAAATCTAATTACAAGGGAACAACCAACACATCCAAACTGAGGGACATTCTAGAAGTACGTGGTCTGCAATCTTCAGAATTGCTAAGATCATGAAGGTCAAAGAAAGACTGAACAACTGTTCCAGGTTAACGGAGACTAAAGTGACGACAACGAATGCAGTGCATGACACGGGATTTTCTTTTGCCATTAAGGACATTATTGGGACAATTAGCAAAATCTGAAAAAGGCCTGCAGATTAGCTAATCAATAGTATTGTATGGATGTTCATTTCCTGATGTGAGCATAGTGCAATGGTTTTGGAAGAAAATGACTGTTTTTAGAAAAAACACAGAGACTTATGGAGGCTGGGGGCACGCAGAGGCCCAGAGAGAAGGGGACAGACACAGAGAAAGAGAAGCAGAGACCCAGGGAGAGAGAGGCAGAATGGGGGTTGGGGTGGTGGTGGGAGATTAGAGAGGGGAGATGAGACCCAGAGAGAGGGGCTAGGGCTTTCGGGTCAGACATCCCTGGGTTCACACCATGTCGACAACTCATCGGCACTGTGATCTGGAAGAAGCCATGAATCTCCCTTGCCTGTTTCTTCTTCACCTGCTAAGTGAGGAAAAGGTACATTCTCCCTCCTGGGAAATGGCCGCAGATCCGCACTCGGCTAGACTCCTGGAAAACAGCGGGTGCCCAATTCCTGTGCGCTGAGTCGATGGCACTGGGGCACTGGGGCTCTGAGGCAGCCTCACGAGTGACAGGAGGGGGCGGGGAGCCGCCCACAGCACCCTTCCCCTCCCACCCAGGCAGACTCGGCCCGCCTCCTGCGCGCCTGCCTCGGTCAGCCCACACCCAACAGCAACCTCTCGTGTCCGCCAGTTCGGAACTCACCTGTGCGCCCCCGCGGGTGGTGCACGGCGGCCATGCCTTCCCGCCCTCCTTCGGGCCCCGGAAAGCGCCTGCGCGGTCGCTGTCTCGGAACCTCAAGTCCTGATACTTTAAACTGCGCTCCGCAGCTGGACTGCATTTCCCAGAAACCACTGCGGCTCACGCTCCTCTAGGCCTAAGGTCTCTGAGGGCAGGGGAATGCTGGGAAATGGAGTCCACGAGTAGAAAGTGGGGCGGGAGAAAAAGTGCTGTAAACAGCTACTTTGCAGCTGGCTGAAACATGGTATTTGGCAACTGTATGGCTGTACTGGCACCGTGAATATTTCCATTATAGCCAAAGTTTTTCACTGCCCTCCACAGGAGGCGACGTCATAGTCCAGTTAACCCATCTAACTCAAATTTCTCCTACCAAAGCAAAAGTTTTCAAGACACCACCTAAACTGATGGTGAATGAATCGAGCCTCTGTTACTTAATTATTCAATTTCCCTGGGCAACCGCCTTCCTGTTTGGCTCAGTTTCATCCATCACCTCTTAAGGGGCAGCGTGGTAAAGGAAACAAACCCTTATAGTGGGAGCTGGAGATGGCCAGGAATGCAAGGATGCATTGGGTTATTATAAATTCGTCTGTTAATATATCAAAATAATAAAATCTTGTTGCCGAAACTCGGACTCCGTTCACCGGTGCTGAATAGAAATGCGGAGTCAGAGTTTTGGGTGAAGTAGAAAAGAGTAGCTTTTATTGCTTTGCCAGGCAAAGGGGCCATAAGGGGCTAATGCCCTCAAGACTGTGTGACCCACCCTGGAGGGGGTAATGAGGAGTTTTATAGTGTTCAAGGAGCAGGGCGTGATCAGCTTGTGGACAGTTCTCGGATTGCTTGGCATCAAGGTGAAGTTTCAAGCATCATCAATCTTCTGGTTTCAACCAGTCTAGGTTCTATGTTCTTTTTTTTAAAAATAAATTTATTTATTTATTTTTGGCTGCGTTGGGTCTTCGTTGCTGTGAGCGGGCTTTCTCTAGTTGTGGTGAGCAGGGGCTACTCTTCCTTGCCGTGTGCGGGCTACTCATTGTGGTGGCTTCTCTTGCTTCCAAGCACCGGCTCGAGGCATGTGGCCTTCAGTAGTTGCAGCAAGCGGGCTCAGTAGTTGTGGCTCACAGGCTTAGTTGCTCCGTAGCATGTGGGATCTTCCCGGACCAGGGATCAAACCCATGTCCCCTGCATTGGCAGGCGGATTCTTACCCACTGCGCCACCAGGGAAGTCTACTTCTACTTTTTTTTTTTAACATCTTTATTGGAGTATAATTGCTTTATAATGCTGTGTTAGTTTCTGCTGTATAACAAAGTGAATCAGCTATATGCATACGTATATTCCCATATCCCCTCCCTCTTGCGTCTCCCTCCCACCCTCCTGATGCCACCCCTCTAGGTGGTCGCAAAGCACCGAGCTGATCTCCCTGTGTTATGCAGCTGCTTCCTACTAGCTATCTATTTTACATTTGGTAGTGTATATATGTCAATGTTACTCTCTCACTTCGTCCCAGCTTACCCTTCCCCCTTCCCGTGTCCTCAAGTCCATTCTCTACGTCTGTGTCTTTATTCATGTCCTGCCCCTAGGTTCATTAGAACCTTTTTTTTTTTTTTTTGATTCCATATATATGTGTTACCATACGGTATTTGTTTTTCTCTTTCTGACTTACTTCACTCTGTATGACAGACTCTAGGTCCATCCACCTCACTACAAATAACTCAATTTCATTTCTTTTTATGGCTGAGTAACATTCCATTGTATATATGCGCCACATCTTCTTTACCCATTCATCTGTCGATGGACACTTAGGTTGCTTCCATGTCCTGGCTATTGTAAATAGTGCTGCAATGAACATTGTGGTACATGACTCTTTTTGAATTATGGTTTTCTCAGGGTATATGCCCAGTAGTGGGATTGCTGGGTCATATGGTAGTTCTGTTTTTAGTTTTTTTTTTTTTTTTTTAATTTTTACCATTCTAACTAGGTCCTTCTCTTTTTTTTTTTTTTTTTTAAAGTTTAATTTTATTTATTTATTTTTGGGTGTGTTGGGTCTTCGTTTCTGTGCGAGGGCTTTCTCCAGTTGCGGCAAGTGGGGGCCACTCCTCATCGCGGTGCGCGGGCCTCTCACTGTCGTGGCCTCTCGTGTTGCGGAGCACAGGCTCCAGACGCGCAGGCTCAGTAATTGTGGCTCACGGGCCCAGTTGCTCCGCGGCATGTGGGATCTTCCCAGACCAGGGCTCGAACCCGTGTCCCCTGCATTGGCAGGCAGACTCTCAACCACTGCGCCACCAGGGAAGCCCTGTTTTTAGTTTTTTAAGGAACCTCCATACTGTTCTCCGTAGTGGCTGTATCAATTTACATTCCCACCAACAGTGCAAGAGGGTTCCCTTTTCTCCACACCCTCTCCAGCATTTACTGTTTGTAGATTTTTTCATGATGGCCATTCTGACTGGTGTGAGCTGATACCTCATTGTAGCTTTGATTTGCATTTCTCTAATGATTAGTGATGTTGAGCATCTTTTCATGTGTTTGTATATCTTCTTTGGAGAAATATCTATTTAGGTCTTCTGACCATTTTTGGATTGGGTTTTTTTTTTTTTTTTGATACTGTGCTGCATGAGCTGCTTGTATATTTTGGAGATTAATCCTTTGTCAGTTACTTCGTTTGCTGTGCAAAAGCTTTTAAGTTTCATTAGGTCCCATTTGTTTATTTTTGGTTTTATTTCCATTTCTCTAGGAGGTTGGTCAAAAAGGATCTTGCTGTAATTTATGTCATAGAGTGTTCTGCCTATGTTTTCCTCTAAGAGTTTTATGGTGTCTGGCCTTACATTTAGGTCTTTAATCCATTTTGAGTTTATTTTTGTGTGTGGTGTTAGGAAGTGTTCTAATTTCATTCTTTTACATGTAGCTGTCCAGTTTTCCCAGCACCACTTATTGAAGAAGTTGTCTTTTCTCCATTGTATACTCTTGCCTTTTTTATCAAAGATAAAGTGACCATATGTGCGTGGGTTTATCTCTGGGCTTTCTATCCTGTTCCATTGATCTATATTTCTGTTTTTGTGCCAGTACCATACTGTCTTGATTACTGTAGCTTTGTAGTATAGTCTGAAGACTGGGAGCCTGATTCCTCCAGCTCCGTTTTTCTTCCTCAAGATTGCTTTGGCTATTCAGGGTCTTTTGTGTTTCCATACAAATTGTGAAATTTTTTGTTCTAGTTCTGTGAAAAATGCCATTGGTAGTTTGATAGGGATTGCATTGAATCTGTAGATTGCTTTGGGTAGTAGAGTCATTTTCACAGTGTTGATTCTTCCAATCCAAGGACATGGTATATCTCTCCATCTGTTTGTATCATCTTTAATTTCTTTCATCAGTGTCTTACAGTTTTCTGCATACAGGTCTTCTGTCTCCTTAGGTAGGTTTATTCCTAGGTATTTGGTTCTTTTTTTTTGCAGTGGTAAATGGGAGTGTTTCCTTAATTTCTCTTTCAGATTTTTCATCATTAGTGTATAGGAATGCAAGAGATTTCTGTGCATTAATTTTGTATCCTGCTACTCTACCAAATTCATTGATTAGCTCTAGTAGTTTTCTGGTAGCATCTTTAGGATTACCTATGTATAGCATCATGTCATCTGCAAACAATAACAGTTTTATTTCTTCTTTTCCGACTTGGATTCCTTTTGTTTCTTTTTCTCCTGTGATTGCTGTGGCTAAAACTTCCAAAACTATATTGAGTAATAGTGGTGAAAGTGGGCAACCTTGTCTTGTTCCTGATCTTAGAGGAAATGGTTTCAGTTTTTCACCATTGAGAACAATGTTGGCTGTGGTTGTGTCATATATGGCCTTTATTATGTTGAGGTGGGTTCCCTCTATGCCTACTTTCTGGAGAGTTTTAATCATAAATGGGTGTAGAATTTTGTCAAAAGCTTTTTCTGCATCTATTGAGATTATCATATGGTTTTCATCCTTCAGTTGGTTAATATGGTGTATCACATTGATTGATTTGCGTATATTGAAGAATCCTTGCATTCCTGGGATAAACCCCACTTGCTCATGGTGTATGATCCTTTTAATGTGCTGCTGGATTCTGTTTGCTATTATTTTGTTGAGGATTTTTGCATCTATGTTCATCAGAGATATTGGCCTGTAGTTTTTTGTGTGACATCTCTGTCTGGTTTTGGTATGAGGGTGATGATGGCCTTGTAGAATGAGTTTGGGTGTGTTCCTCCCTGTGCTATATTTTGGAAGAGTTTGAGAAGGATAGGTGTTAGCTCTTCTCTAAATGTTTGGTAGAATTCACCTGTGAAGCCATCTGGTCCTGGGCTTTTGTTTGTTGGAAGATTTTTAATCACAGTTTCGATTTCAGTGCTTGTGATTAGTCTGTTTATATTTTCCATTTCTTCCTGGTTCAGTCTCGGAAGGTTGTGCTTTTCTAAGAATTTGTCCATTTCTTCCAGATTGTCCATTTTATTGGCATATAGTTACTTGTAGTAATCTCTCATGATCCTTTGTATTTCTGCAGTGTCAGTTGTTACTTCTCCTTTTTCATTTCTAATTCTGTTGATTTGTCTTCTCCCTTTTTTTCTTGATGAGCCTGGCTAATGATTTATCAATTTTGTTTATCTTCTCAAAGAACCAGCTTTTAGTTTTATTGATCTTTGCTGTTGTTTCCTTCATTTCTTTTTCATTTATTTCTGATCTGATCTCTATGATTTCTTTCCTTCTGCTAACTTTGGGGTTTTTTTGTTCTTCTTCCTCTAATTGTTTTAGGTGTAAGGTTAGGTTGTTTATTTGAGATTTTTCTTGTTTCTTGAGGTAGGGTTGTGTTGTTATAAACTTCCCTCTTAGAACTGCTTTTGCGGCATCCCATAGGCTTTGGGTCGTCGTGTTTTCATTGTCATTTGTTTCTAGGTATTTTTTGATTTCCTCTTTGATTTCTTCAGTGATCTCTTGGTTGTTTAGTAGGGTAATGTTTAGCCTCCATGTGTTTGTATTTTACAGTTTTTTTTTTCCCTGTAATTGATATCTAGTCTCATAGCTTTGTGGTCAGAAAAGATACTTGATATGATTTCAATTTTCTTAAATATACCAAGGCTTGATTTGTGACCCAAGATATGGTCTATCCTGGAGAATGTTCCATGAGCACTTGAGAAGAAAGTGTATTCTGTTGTTTTTGGATGGAATGTCTTATAAATATCAATTAAGTCCATCTTGTTTAATGTGTCATTTAAAGCTTGTGTTTCCTTATTTATTTTCATTTTGGATGATCTGTCCATTGGTGAAAGTGGAGTGTTAAAGTCCCCTACTATTATTGTGTTACTGTCGATTTCCTTATGTTTTGAGGTGCTCCTATGTTGGGTGCATAAATATTTACAATTGTTATATCTTCTTCTTGGATTGATCCCTTCACCATTATGTAGTGTCCTTCTTTGTCTCTTGTAATAGTCTTTATTTAAAAGTCTGTTTTGTCTGATATGAGACTTGCTATTCCAGCTTTCTTCTGATTTCC
This sequence comes from Balaenoptera borealis, assembly GCF_965194805.1. Lineage (NCBI taxonomy): Eukaryota > Metazoa > Chordata > Mammalia > Artiodactyla > Balaenopteridae > Balaenoptera > Balaenoptera borealis. The sequence goes on from NC_138878.1 coordinate 62,706,788, forward strand.
ATTTGCATGGAATGTTTTTTTTTTCTATCACCTCACTTTCAGTCTGTATGTGTCCCTAGGTCTGAAGTAGGTCTCTTGTAGACAGCATATGTACGGGTCTTGTTTTCGTATCCATTCAGCCAGTCTATGTCTTTTGGTTGGAGCATTTAATCCATTTACATTTAAGGTAATTATCAATATGTATGTTCCTATTACCATTTTCTTGATTGTTTTTGGTTTGTTTTTGTAGGTCTTTTCCTTCTCCTGTGTTTCCTGCCTAGAGAAGTTCCTTTAGCATTTGTTGTAAAGCTGGTTTGGTGGTGCTGAATTCTCTTAACTTTTGCTTATCTGTAAAGGTTTTAATTTCTCCAGCAAATATGAATGAGATCCTTGCTAGGTAGAGTTATCTTGGTTGTAGGTTCTTCCTTATCATCACTTTAAATATGTCCTGCCACTCCCTTCTGGCTTGCAGAGTTTCTGCTGAAAAACCAGCTGTTAACCTTATGGGGTTAACATATAACCTTGTATGTTATTTGTTGCTTTTCCCTTGCTGCTTTTAGTATTTTTTCTTTGTATTTAATTAATTAATTATTTATTTATTTATTTTTGGCTGTGTTGGGTCTTCGTTTCTGTGCGAGGGCTTTCTCTAGTTGTGGCAAGCAGGGGCCACTCTTCATCACGGTGCACGGGCCTCTCACTATCACAGCCTCTTATTGCGGAGCACAGGCTCCAGTCACGCAGGCTCAGTAGTTGTGGCTCACGGGCCTAGTTGCTCCGCGGCATGTGGGATCTTCCCAGACCAGGGCTCAAACCCGTGTCCCCTGCATTGGCAGGCAGATTCTCAACCACTGCGCCACCAGGGAAGCCCCACTTTGTATTTAATTTTTGATAGTTTGATTCATATGTGTCTTGGTGTGTTTCTCTTTGGGTTTATCCTGTATGGTATTCTCTGTGCTTCCTGGATTTGATTGACTATTTCCTTTCCCATGTTAGGGAAGTTTTTGACTATAATCTTTTCAAATATATTCTCAGACCCTTTCTTTTTCTCTTCTTTTTCTGGACCCCTGTAATTCGAATGTTGGTGTGTTTAATGTTGTCCCAGAGGTCTCTGAGTCTGTCCTCAATTCTTTTCTTTTTTCTTTATTCTGCTCCCTGGCAGTTATTTCCACCATTTTATCTTCCAGCTCACTTATCCGTTCTTCTGCCTCAGTTATTCTGCTATTGATTCCTTCTAGAGTATTTTTAATTTCAGTAATTGTGTTGTTCATCATTGTTTGTTTGCTCTTTAGTTCTTCTAGATCCTTGTTGAATATTTCTTGTATTTTCTCCATTCTGTTTCTGAGATTTTGGATCATCTTTGCTATCATTACTCTGAATTCTTTTTCAGGTAGGTTGCCTATTTCATCTTCATTTATTTGGTCTTGTAGGTTTTTACCTTGCTCCTTTGTCTGTAACATATTTTTTTGTCATTTCTTTTTTTTTTTTTTTGATGGATGTTGCTGTATTCCTGTCTTACTTGTTGTTTGGCCTGAGATGTACAGCACTGGAGTTTGCAGGCAGTTGGATAGAGCCGGGTCTTGGTGCTGAGATGAGGACGTCTGGGAGGCCTCACTCTGATTAATATTCCCTGGGGTTTGAGGTTCTCTGTTAGTCCAGCGGTTTGGACTCAGAGCTCCCATCACAGGAGCTCGGCCCAACCTCTGGCCTGGGAACCAAGAACTTGCAATCCTGCAAGCTTCGTGGCACAGTTTAAAAAAAAAAAAAGAAAAGAAAAAAGAAAGAAAGAAAAAAAGGAGCAGTACAATATCAAAGAATAAAAAATAAAATAAAATTAGAAAGATAAAACATATATTAGGAAAAATAAAACTATAATTGAAACAACCAGTTGCTGGGGGCTCCTCCCGTCCCCTTAGGTGTCTGTGGTCCCCAACCAGTGCCTGGTAGGTGCCCTAGTTGTGAGGAGACGCGAATTCTGTGTCCTCCTAGTATGCTATCTTGACTCCGCCCCTCTAAAATTCTATGTCTTTTAATTGAAACTTTTTCAAGTATTTTCAAGAATATGAAGTTTTATAAGATTGTCTTTTTAAATTTTTCAAATAGAAGTCTTCACATAGGATTAAAAACTTGCTGTTAATAAGGAGAAACATAAAGCATTACCAGGAGAAGGTGTCTTCAAGGCTGTGCTTCCAGGCTTAAGGATCTTGGTAGGCGCCTTAAGCCCGCTTGGTTTTAGCATACTCATTGTCCTTAGTATGTCAGAGATGTTTTTCCTTTGCCTGTTGCCACTATCTTTCCCTAGTCATTGATACAACTGTGGGTGTTTCTATAGTGAAGTCAGTCTCTGGGTTAAATCGCTCACTGCCACCTCAGTCACCGCCAGTCACCGCCACCTGCCCCACTGCAGCAGCAGCTGCCGCGCGGCCCCCGCCTCCCACCTCCTGGCTCGTCAGCGACTTCTACTTTTTAATTAGGGTATTTGGAATCTACAGATGAGTGAGACGTGGCCCCACCCCTTGAGGAGCACCCAGTCAGGTGTCCAGAGCGGGACACCAATTGGGGCAGGGTCCTCCAGAAACTGATGCAGACACTGAGGAATCTGTCACAGACTTTATTAAACTTCTTTTCCTTTCCCCTTACAAACCTCAAAATCAGAGCCCTACTGAAGCAGGAGTTTTCGGTTTCGCCTATATGTAATAGCCCTGGTCAGAGAGAAAAAGTCTGCAGGTTAGAAAAAGAACTTCAGACCCCTCCAGGTCAACTGACCACCCAAAACCTTCCCTCCAATCATTGGCTTTATTTGGCTCAGCCAGTGACATCATGGGTCTCTGGGAAGATCTCCAGGGTTCTCAGCCAATCAGAACATAAGGAGGGAGGAGAGAAAAGTTGGGACTGGGACTGAGGGTATGAAATGTGGAAACAGAAAGAATGGAAAAAGACAGGAGACTCTGAGAGACACAGACACGGGGAGAGAGACTCAAAGAGATGAGAAAGACAGAAAGAGAAATGAGGAAAAGAGAGAAGCAGGTGTACTGGGTTGAACTGTGTCCCCCCACTCCAAAGATATATCCAAGTCCTAAACCCCAGTACCTGTGAATGTGACCTTACTTGCAAATAGGGTCTTTGCAGATATAATTATGTTAAGGTAAAAATGAGATTATTCTGGTTTTAGGCTGGCCCTTACATTCAAAGACTGGTGTCCTTACAAGAGAAAGGGGAGGGAGGTTTGGGACACAGATACTGAGGACAAAGCCATTGAAGACAGAGGCAGAGACTGGAGGGAGGCCACTAGCCAAGGGATACCACGGATGCCAGCCGCCACCAGAAGGTAGGAGACAGGTATGGAATGGACTCTCTCTCAGAACCTCCAAAAGGAACTCACCCTGCCAACCCGTGGATGTTGGACTTCTGGCCTCCAGAACTCTGAGAGAATAAATTTCTGTTGCCTTGAGCTGCCCAGTTTGTGGTCATTTGCTACAGCAGCAAGAGGAAACTAATACACAGGGAGATAGTGGGGAGAGAACAGGGAGAGAGTTCTGCTCTAGAGAGATCAAGACGGGAGACAGAGGCTGAGGGAGAGAGAAACAGAAATCAAGATGGGGAAGGGAAATCCAGAGATGGGAGAGGGGAAGACAGACAGAGACAGAAATGAAGACCAGAAGATGGAGAGGGAACGGTGGGAAGGTGGGAGGGGAAAGAGGGGAGTCACAGAGGGAGAGATTTAAAGAAGCAGAGAGAGGTTGACAGATAGGGACAGAGTCTGTGGAGTGGGAGGGACGGGAGTCAGAAACAGAGACCCAGAGATGGGGAGAGACATTCAGAGACAGACACAGAGACTGAGACACACAGATTCAACATGGCGGGCAGGGAAGGGGAAGAGGGAGATGGCAGAATTGGGACCGGGACAGAGGAAAGGAGGAGAAAGTCCAGTGGGAGAGGCTGAGAGGGGGAGAGAAGGGGAGATTCCTTAGGCTAAGGGCTGATTTACTTCTCACCACCACCCTTAAGTGGGAGGTACTGGGATTATCCCCAGTTGAATATGAAGATACCAAGGCATTTGGGAAAGGAGGGTGAGGGGCAGATAGAGGAGGCAGAGAGAAGAGGAGAGGGGCTGAGAGGGGGCTGAACCAGAGACAAGCAGACAGGGGCGGGGGGAGCGCTCAAGATGGAGAAAGGAGGGTGGGGGTGATTTCTCCCCTCGTGGGAGCATCATGGGCTCAGTGCTTGGGGCCCTGGAGATGTTTTCATTTTAAATACTTTGACTATACTCAATATTTTGTAATAACGTATAAGTGAAAAGAATCGGAAAAAGTATATATATATATGTGTATCTGAATCACTGTACTGTACACCTGAAACTAACACAACATTGTAAATCAACTATACTTCAATTAAAATAAGTAAATAAATAAACACTTTGAAAATCAGGAGAAAATAAATTAATATAACAATGATGAGGATGATGGATATATAATAACGAGCCCAGATTGGATTATATCTGTCTTCATACATGAAATATAATTTTTAGTGTTTTTTCAGTGGAGGAAGAGACCCATGAAGGCCAAAGTGATGAGGACCCAGGAAAGACATAATGTGGCCCAGGGGGTGGGGGGAAGAGGAGATGAGAGCGACAGATGGACGGAGAGACATGAGAGAGAGAGAGAGAGAGAGAGAGAGAGAGAAAAGAGATGGCAAGAGGGAAGGAGAGACCAAGAAAAAAGGAGAAAGAAAGAGAGACAGAGGGAAACAGAGAGAGAGGCATAAAGTGACTGGGGAGGAGACTCCCAAACGACACAGTGACGGACCCAGGGCAATGCTACTTTTCAGGGGCCCAGGGGGGCATTTGGGGACCTCAGGAGGGGGCAGGGATGACTCACGAAGCCACGATGACACCAAAGGCCAAGACAGCCAAACACACGGAAATGATGCTGCCGAACAGGGCCCGATTCCGCGGGGATCCGCTGTCCTGGTACCGCAGGTCCATGCGGGGCTGCCCGTCGACTGGGTAGTGGACAGTGGGGGTGGGAGCCAGCGCGACTTCCAAGTCATCACCCTTCCCCGGGCTTGTACCCACACCCACCTGCTCACTCGGCAGCCCAGCCAGGGTCGGGCCTCTCTCTCCCTTCTCTCTACTTGGCCCCTGCCCTCTCCTGGGTCTGACTTTTCCTTCATCGGTTCCTCAAATTCTGTGTCCCAGGCACCGTTCTAGGTGCTTGGGATACCGCTGGGAACTCCGCTGGCAAACCTCCCTGGCCTGAAGGAGCAGTCTACATAGCACAGCACAGTGACAGCGAAGAGCCCAGCGCCAAATGCATCTCATTGGATGGGGATGGGAGCGGGGGCGGCGGGGATGGAGGGGAGGACTTGGTAACTACCCACAAACGTGAGAGGGGGATGCAAAATGCTGACGATCTCAGGCTGCATCTTAGCTGGTGACCCTGAAGGTGGCCTGGGGAGTCCCATTCTGCAACTTCGATTTGCTCCCTCCCCTACCTCTTTCATTCTGTCAGCCAAGCCTCTTGGCTCGACCTTCAAAACCAGCATCTGATCCACCTCCTGGGTTGCGGACCTGGTCCAGCTCTCATCATCACTCCTTTCAAGGGAAGGGGCTCCCTGCTTCTCCTACAGTTCCCCATTTGGCCACCAGGGGGCGTCGATAACACCCAAGTCTGCTCACGTCCCTCTTCCGCTCAGAGCCTTCCAGTGGCTCTCGTTTCATTTAGAATCAAAGCCCAAGTCCTCACCATGGTCCACCAGGCCCTGCACGATCTGGTCACTATGTGGCCACCCTACTACCCTCCTCTTCATTCACTCGCCTCTGGCCACACTAGCTTCCCTCTTATTACTCAACCACGTTGGATCTTCGCACCTGCTGTTCCCTTTGTCGTTCACACTGTTCCTCACGCCTTCACTTCCTTTAGATCTCAAACATCACTTCTTCAGAGAGGTCCCCCCACCCGCACTCTCTAGGGTAGCACCGTCCCTCCCCCAGGCACTTTTTATCAAATTGTTCTGTTCTGTTTTCATTAGAGCACTATCGCTGTCTGGAATTAGTCCATTTATTTGTTCATGTAATTATCATCTAACAGTGGTTCTCAGCGGGGGACAATTTTACCTCCCAGGGGACATTTGGAAACGTCTGGAGGCTGGAAATGATTGTCATAACTTTGGTTGGAGGGTACTAACTGGCGCTGAGCGGTTAGAGGCCAGGGGGGCTGCTAAAATTCCTATAACACATAGGACAGCCTCAGAAAAAAGAATTATCCAGCCCCAATGTCAATAGTGCCAAGGTTGAGAAAACCTAGGCTAACCCTTCACGCTATTAAAATGTGGGCTCTATGAGACATTTGTCTCCCATTCTGCTGATCCTCAGTTTGGGGCATTATAAGGTGCTCAAAATATTTGTTGTAGTTAAACATCATCCTCAGAGAGCAAATAGATGAATCCTTCCTTTTCAACTAGTCAATGTCATAGGGGAAAACAACTGGTAAGAGAAATTCCTCTAGATTTAAAAAAAAAGTGAAAAAAAACCTAACACTTAAATGATACGAGAAGTCCTCTCATTGAATCCTGGTTTGAATGAAATCAGCAGTGAAGATATGCTGGGGGAAATTAGGGAAGTTGGAAAAGGGACTTGGAATTATTTGATACTGAAGAATTGTTAGGTTCATTGGGAAGGGCATTGTGGTTATGTAGGAAGTGTTCCTTTTAGAGGTACACACTATGGGTGAAATCTTGTGATGCCTGATTTCTTTTAAAATATGATGGCAATAAACAAAGTGAAGCAAATGTGGAGGTATGTTCATTGTCAACATAATTTGATAGAAAGTGATACTTTAGAGGGCTTCCCTGGTGGCAGCAGTGGTTAAGAATCCGCCTGCCAATGCAGGGGACACAGGTTCGAGCCCTGGTCTGTGAAGATCCCACATGCTGTGGAGCAACTAAGCCCGTGCGCCACAACTGCTGAGCCTGTGCTCTAGAGCCCGTGAGCCACAACTACTAAAGCCCCTGTGCCACAGCTACTGAAGCCCGCGCGCCTAGAGCCCATGCTCCGCAACAAGAGAAGCCACCACAATGAGAAGCCCGCGCACCACAATGAAGAGTAGCCCCCACTTGCCATAACTAGAGAAAGCCCGCACACAGCAACAAAGACTCAACGCAGCCAAAAATAAATAAATAAATTTATAAAAAATAAAAAAAAAGAAAGTGATACTTTAGAAAGTATGATCAGGGAGTTCTCTCTGAGGAGGGGGACTTGAAGACTTTACTGAAGTAAGGGAGTGAGAGGAACAGTGTGACAGAGAGAGGGAACAGTATGTGAAAATGTTCAGCATGACTATTCAATCTTGATGGATATATAGGGGTTCACTGTATTATTCTCTGTGCAATAAGGATGTATGTTTTTTAAAACCTCTGAATGAATGAGTGAATTCAGCACATCCTTTCAGACTCCCCTGGTATGGCACTGGCTAAGCATAAAATGTTTTTCTAGCACCTGCCATTCTGGCCTTAGAAGCACTGTAAAGTTACAGAGGGGTCTTCCAGTTAGTAGGGGGAAAGTGAATTTCAGAATGTGGAAGCAACTTCTGGGCCACTGTGTAATCAAATGGAAAGGGCAGGGTTTAAGGCTGCATGTGGGAGACCTCAAAAGTCATATCCACTGGGATATGGTTGTCTTCACCTCTCATGCACCTGTCCCATGCCTTCCCCCATGCCAGGAACTTACCAAAACAGTACTTTTCTTTGATGCATTTGGGACTGATCCTCTGGCAATGTAAACAATCCAAGACTTCTTCTTTTAGCAAGCCTGGACAAGAGGAAAGGGAGAAGTGGGATGAGGGCATATATCAGAGGACTGGCAAGGGGGAGGAAGGCAGAGGGGAAAGAGGAGAGGGAGTCCCTTGGCCCTCCTGAATTTGGAGGTCCATGTGCAGCAGAGCTAGCTGAGCAAAATGCACTGATGACTCACATTAAAAATAATTTGTATATAATCACTGAAAAGTGGAATTCAGTTGTGCATTTGACCCAACATTTTGTTGGTAGACATGTGATTACATTAAATTAATTTTAAATTTAATGTCTACCAACAGAATGTTTACACTTCTCTATTCCTATTTTGCTGCCCCTTGTGGCATAGACTGGCTGCCTGCTCCCTCATCTGTCTCCCCGGCTTCCCGCCACACAGGAAGACTACATTTCCCAGGCTCCTTTGTAGTTGGTTGTACCCATGTGACCAAGTTCTGGCCAATAGAAGGTGGACAGAACGATGTATGTCACTCCCAGGCCAGCTACAAAAGGCCCTGTAGGATTCCCTATTCACTTTCCCTTCGGAAGTTAGCCTAGCAGCCACCGCACAGGTGCAGCCTGGATCCTGGAGTCACCACTTGGAAGATGTTCAACTCCCAATGGAATTTTGGCAAGAGAGAAATAAACCTTTCGTTTGTTAAACAACTGAGATGTGGGGGGTTATTTGTCACTGCAACATAGCCTATCCTAGCCTGACTAACATCCCCCCAAAATCTTTTTTTGCAGGTTGAAATCACTTTCATAAGCCCTCAAAAATCAGATATCCCTCGGTGCCATAGTTTTGGGGTGGGGGAACCACCAGATGGAGTAGGTGTAACAACAGGGCTTGATTTGGGGGAGACAAGGTAAAAAGGGGTAGGAGGGTAGCAAAAGGAAGAACAGACAGTAAACCCAGGACTCACGGCAAATTTTGGGATCGCAGGCTGCAAGAGAAAAGAGTGGAGGTGAGTTAAGTTGGGTCAGCAATTTGAGAATTTAATGGGAAGGGACCGGGAGAGGGAGGAAAGAGTCTGGAAAAGGAGAGAAGGGAATTTTGGGGAGAGGCAGAGAAGGCTGAGTCATAGGGGAGGTGAAAGAGGAGTTTGGAAGAAAGGGTGGGAGAAGGGGATCAAGTGATAACGGGGAAGGGGAGAAGGGGGCTTGGTGGAGAGAAATGACGCACCTTTTAATTCATATGATCTTAAAACTTTCTTGAGTTCCTTGATCACCCTCTCCCTAAGAGTCACCAGTTCATCCAGCAGAGGCCCATCTGAGGAGAAAAAGGGATCCTCCTGGGGTGGGAGGCACCCAACAAGCCCACCCCACCAGCAGCTTCAAAGAGAAGGGATGAGGGGCAATTCCCTGGTGGTCCAGTGGTTAGGACTCCACGCTTTCATTGCCGAGGGTGTGGGTTCAATCCCTGGTTGCGGTGCAGCCAAAAAATAAAAAAAGAGAAGTGATGAGGAAAGTCCTTTTCTAAGCAAGACTGGCTATTCCTCGGGGTCCACTAGGTGAATCTATGGCAGGGAGGTCCTACATCTACCTTCTGATCCACTGCAGGGACCCAGGCTAAACCACCAGCCTTTGGCCTCAGTTTCCTTACCTGGTAAGTGGTAGAAGGGTACACTCGGTCACCTCTCCTCTCCTTTTCCCTAATCTGCTCTCTTTTCTTCTATTCTGTCTACACTCACTCCATGATTTCACCCAGCCTCATGGCTTTGTACATTATCTAGAAAGGCACTGTCCAATATGGCAGCCACTAGGCACACATGGCAATTGAACACTGGAAATGGGCTAGTCTGAATTGAGATCAGCTGTTAATATAAAATGTATGCTGCATTTCAAAGACGTGGTATGAAAAAATAACTGTACAATGTCTCAATAATTTTTATTTTGACCGCTTGTTGAAATGGTAATATTTTAGGTATTGGGTTAAATAAAATCTATTAAAATTAATTTCATCTGCTTCTGTTTACCTTTTTAAAAATGTGACTGCCAGAAAATTTTAAATTACATATGTGACTATTTGTGCCTCACATATTTCCACTGGACAGCACTGTTCTATACACACTGGTGCCTCCTACATTGGCATCACTAACCTAGACCACTCACTGAAGTCCAGATGCATATATCCAACTATCCACTCAGGATCTCCACTTGGATGTCTAATAAGCAGCTGAAACTCAGTGAGTCCAAGACTGAACCTTGATATCCTCCTCCAAACTCACGTCCTATGAAAGTGAAGTCTTCTCCATCTTCATAGAAAGTGAAGTCTTCTCCATCTTCATAGAAAGTGAAGTCTTCTCCATCTTCATAGAAAGTGAAGTCTTCTCCATCTTCATAGATGGAGATGCTATGTTTCTAGTTCCTCAAGCCAAAATCCTTGGTGCTTTGATTCTTCTTTCCTTACATCTCACATGCAACTTGTCCACATGCATGTGAGTAAATCCTGTCCGTGAATAGTCAAGAGAGATCCAGGAATCCAACATTTCTTACCTCCTCCACTCCCTGGTGCCAGCCATCATCATCTCTTGCCTGGGCCATTGTCACAACCTTCTCATTGGTCCCCCAGCCTTCCCTGCTGCCCTGCTAGATCTGTTCTCCACAGCCAGAGGGACCCCAGTAAAACTTCAGGCATCTCACTAGCTTCACACTTCTGCTCAGAACCCTCCCATGTGACCCAGAGCAGAAGCCAAAAGTCCTTACCATTATAAATCCCTTCCAGTGGATGGGTACCAACCTACCCATCCCCTCCCCCTTACCTCTAGGACCTCAGCTTCTACATCTCTCCCTCTCTCTCCACTCCAGCCTCCCTGGCCTCTTCGAGGTTCTGTGAATATGCCAATCACACTCCCATCTCAGGCATTGCACTTGCTGTTCTTTCTGCCTACAGCCTTCTAGCCTAGACGTCTACCCTCTCATAGCTGCTTCCCCCTCTCCTCTGCATCTTTTCTCACGTGCTGACCTCTCAGTGACATCCTTCTTGGCTGTCCTATTTTAACCTGCAAGCCCTGCCCCTATTCCCAGCACTCTCCATCCACTGGTCCCTGCTTTATTTTTTTCTCCGTAGTATTTGTTCCCATTTGACATGTTATATTGTACAGTAAAGGGTTAACTCAGCAGGTCTGAGTTTTCCAAACCCTGCACATTCCAAAAAAAAAAAAAAGGTTTGGTTCTTGCCTGGCTCCTGGGAGGTAACCTCTAAGTCCTTGGAATATCCTGCCTGTTAAGTGTGTCTTTCTTTACTTGGAAGCCTTGGGTCACACCACGTAGTCTGTGATAACAAAGTGATTCATGGTGGTGGCCTTGGGCCAACATGGTAGCAGCTTGACCTCTGGTGGGGCTGGAGACAGAATAACTGAGATCAGCCACTTGGGTGCTCCTTGCCTATGTAACCAACCCCAATAATATAATAATAGTTGGTAAAATCATTGGCCTGGACTCTTCAAAAGTGTCATCGTCATAAAAGACAACTGAATGCAATGCGTGCTCCCAGAACAGATCCAGGATTGAAAGAAAACTAGCCATGAAGGACATGATTGAGACAGTTGGGAACATTTTAATGAGGTTTGAATATTATAGAGGATAGTATGGAATCGATGTTAAATTCCTAGGTACACTCACTGTGTAAGAGAATGTCTTTCCTTGTTTTTAGGAGATTGCCTGCTGAAGAATTTGGGGTTGAAATGTCACTAAGTCTCAAATGGTACACACACACACACACACACACACACACATAGCAAATGTGGCAATAGGTTACCATATAGTGAAATGTTAAGAATGGTGTATAGGTGTTTATTGTACTACTCTTGCCACTTTTCTATCCATTTGAATTTTTTCAAAATATAAAAATCACTTTTTTTTAAAAGGTGAGAGTTTAAAAATTACTGATGTTCAGGGCCCGCCCCCTGATATTCTGATTTAATTGGCATGGGCTGCTGCCTGGGCTCCTGGATTGTCTTAAAAGTTCCCCAGGGGATTCCAACCTGCAGCCTGAGTTGAGACCTCCTGCTCTAAGCTTTTTCTGTGAAGGTCCAGACAGTCAATATTTTCAGCTTCGAGGGCCATATGGTCATTGTTCCTACTCAGCTCTGCCTTGGAGAGCAAAAGCAACATAGACAGTACATACATGAATGGGTGTGGCTGTGTTCCAATAAAACTTTATTTGCAGATTTGGCCCCCAGGCTATATTTTGCCAATCCTTGCTCTAGACAGAGACGCAAGATGCAGCATAATCATCTTAATAACTAACATTTATTGAGCACTTACTGTGTGCTAAATGCACATTCACAAACCTCTTTATGGCTCTCAGTGACTATGGGGTGAGTGCTATTATTCCCATTTTACAGATGAGGAAACCGAGGCACAAAGATGTTAACTAGCTTGCTGAAGGTTAGCCAGGCTTTGATTCCAGGGCAGTCTACCCTCAGGACCTCCACTGTAATTTCTACACCTCTCTCAAAGGTCTAGAATGGGAACACAACCTCCCTCTCTGTCCGCCAGCTGAGAACAGAACTTCCAGTGTTTAAAGTTCCCAGGAAGGGGCCTGGTCAAAGGAGACTATACACATTTGGATTTTTTTTTGGACAGCTTTACTGAGACATAACTCACATACTATACAATTAACCCATTTAAAGTACACAATTTAATGGCTTTAAGATTATTCCCAGAGTTATGTAATCATCGCCACAATTTTAGAATATTCATTACCTCTCCCTGCCCCACCAAAAGCCCTGCACTCCTTAGTATGCATTGTTTTTTAAAATTTCATATTCACTAAATGGTAGGGCAGCTCTAAAAATTGAGATAAAATTTAATTTTTTAATGTAATTAAAATGATTGTTATTTCCTCCTGATTCTATGACTACTACATATTCGTTATTAAAAAGGTGAGGGAGGGGAAAAGAAAAGGAAATTGAAATACACAGCAATTTGACAAGCATAGGCAAGAAAAGCATACATCACCTTCTGTTCCCTTATCCTAGGACAACCGACACCAGTATTCTGGCAATCTACCCACCTCCCCACCCCCATTCCTCTTTCAGGGCTCGCTTTATACAAACCACACACACACAAACATCTCATATCTTTAAAAAAAAAATGGTGGGCTCTTCCGTGGTGCCCTTCTCCCTGCTCCATCCCTCAAAGTGGGGTGAGGTTCCTGGGGCTTAGATCCGTCCTCCCACCCCAGTCCACGGGACCCTCTACTGCCCTCCCGTGGGAACTGTCTTAACGACCACAATGATTTCCAAGGACCAACCCTGAGAGTGGCGTCCCAGGAGCCGCTGAATACAAAACCAGGAGACATCTCATGGGGTGACGGTTAGGAATATAACGGTCTAAGCTGGATGTCCCAGGTTCAAATCCTCAGCTCTGTTATTCCTAGCTGTGTGACTTTGGGCATGTCGCCTAACCTCTCTGAGCCTCAGCCTCCCCCTCTGTAAAGGGCAGATCACAATACCGCCCACCTCGATGACCTGTCCTAGACTTTTCTAGAACTCTGTCAGACACACAGTAAAGGCTGTACAGTGTGTTTGCTTTTGTTTTTACATCAAGAGAAGGCGTGGTGAACCGGTGGAAAGGGAGGAAGGGAAAGGGGGCTGGAAAAAGGCTTTCCCTCTTAGCTCCTACCTCTAAGAGAATTAACCATTAAGTTGTTTGTTTGATTCTTGATAAAGGATGCCACAAGGTCCAGGTGCTCTTTCCCTGGGGGCGAGAGGGGAGGAAATTCCAGTGGGTCCCTGCGAGAGCCACGTGATCCCCTCCATCTCCCTCCGAGAGTGGCCCCGCCCTCCCTCTCTTGGGGGCGTGGTCCCCAAAGCGTCGGTCTCCCGGCCCAGCCTTGGGCTACCCCACTGGTCCCTTTCTCCACCGTGCTAGGCACCCTCTCCTCCCCAGCACTCACCCACTCTCCCCACAAAGGCGTTCAGCGCGTAGTCCCGGAAGAAAGGCCCCTCCATGCCCAGCAGCAGGGCCTGAGCGCGGGCCTGCAGCTGCTCCTGATGGAAGCGGTCGGGGATGAGGGCGACGCGCAGCTGGCTCAGGGCCTCCCGCACCGAGTGGTCACACTGCAGGCAGCCCCAGCCTCGGCGGGCGCTCAGGTCCAAGAGCAGCAGAAGAGCCAAGGCCAGAAGCATAGCACGGCCTTTGTGACTTCACAGAGAACCCAGTCGGCCCCGCCCCCAGGCAGGGGCGGAGTCAAGGAGGCCGCGGGAGAAACACTCCGTGCGTGAGTGCGTGAGTGCGCAGGCGCGTGTTTGCTGAGCACCTACTTTGTGCCAGGCGTGGAGCTGGGAGCTAAGGAGAGAATTTCAAAAACCAGAGGTCTGCCCTGCCTTCTTGGATCTTACATTCATTCTTTTTTTTTTTTTTTTTTTAAAGTCCTCCAAACTTCCCCGACGCCCCAAGGAGAATTATAAGGTCTTTTTATTTATTTATTTATTTATTTATTTATGGCTGTGTTGGGTCTTCGTTTCTGTGCGAGGGCTTTCTCTAGTTGCGGCAAGTGGGGGCCACTCTTCATCGCGGTGCGCGGGCCTCTCACTATCGCGGCCTCTCTTGTTGCGGAGCACAGGCTCCAGACGCGCAGGCTCAGTAATTGTGGCTCACGGGCTTAGTTGCTCCGCGGCATGTGGGATCCCCCCAGACCAGGGCTCGAACCCGTGTCCCCTGCATTGGCAGGCAGATTCTCAACCGCTGCGCCACCAGGGAAGCCCCAACATTCATTCTTTAAACTTATGTGTATTGAGCACCTACTATGTGCCAGGTCTGCTCCAGAAGCTAGGGTTAGATCTGAGAAAAACAGGAGATCCCTGCTCTTTTCAGAACTTACATTCTTTAATTCAACAAATATTTACTGAACTCCTACTGTGTACCGGGCCCTGTCCTAGGCGCCTGATGGAGAACTGAGGCAAACAGACACAGTCTCTGCTCACGTGGAGTTTACAGTTCAAGAACTCTCAATGGAGCAACCACTATCTCCAGCGGAGCACTGGAGACAGACTGAATAAGATGGACACAGTTCCTGCTCATGGGGTTCCTTCTAGCAGGAGTGGAAGGATGTGCACGGGAGAGAAATGTAAAACCTAGTAAACAGATTAGTAAATAAGATCATGACAAACCGCATTCAGTGCTGGGAAGTAAATAAACCATGTGATATATCATGAGTTCCCGGTATGCTAGTGCCCAGAGGTCAGGGTTTGTGTTCCCTGCCCTTGTCCAATGCCTGACATGTCCTAGGTGCTCAAAAAATATTTATCGAATTCAGTGAATCCACAGAAGAGGAAAACGCACTGTTTTTTCCCTGGATTTTTTTTTTTTTTTTTGGAAAAATCTTCAAACCTAGAGAAAAGTTGCAGGAACAGTACAATAAACACTTGAATATGCCTTATTAACACTTGCATCCACTGTATCTCTCTCTCTGTCTCTATGTATATACTATATAGAGATTGTTAATTTCTATTAAAATTGGGCAAAGGATTTGAATAGATATTTCTCCAAAGAAGGTATAAGAATGGCTAATACGTACGTGAAAAGATGTTCAACATCACTGAGCATTAGGGGAATGCAAGTCAAAACCACAATGATCTACCACCTCACACCCATGAAGATGGCTACTATCTAAAAAACAGAAAATAATGTGTTGGCAAAGATGTGGAGAAATTGGAACCCTTGTGCACTGTTGGTGGAAATGTAAAATGGTACTGCCGTTATGGAAAACAATATGGACATTCCTCAAATAATTAAAAGTAGAATTACTATATGATGAAGCAATTCCACTTCTGGATATATATCCAAAAGAACTGAAAGCAGGGACTGGAAGAGATCTTTGTACACCCATGTTCATAGCAGCATTATTCACAAAAACTGAAATGTGGAAGCAACCTATCAATTAACAAATCGGTAAACAAAATGTGGTATATACATGCAATGGGATATTATTCAGTCTTAAAAAGGAAGGAAATTCTGACATATGCGACAACATGGATGAACCTTGAGGTCATTATGCTAAGTGAAATAAAGCCAGTCACAAAAGGTAAATACTGTATGATTCCATTCATATGAGGTATTGAGAGTTTCTAGAGTAGTTAAATTCACACTCAGGATATTTAACACTGGCTTGATCGGTTCAACCATATTCAGACTTTCGTAAATGCCTCTTGACTCTTCTCTGCTTCAATATCACCTCCTCTGAGACGTCCTCCCAGATTACGCCCTCCCTGTAAACCATGCCTGCCTCTTTATTCTCTATTTTAGGGATCAGCAAACACTTTCTGTAAGGAGCCAGGTTGTAAATATTTTCGGCTTTGTGGTCCATAGTTCTCTTGCTACTGTAACAGGAAAGCAGCCACTGACAATATGGAAACGAATAGATGCAGCTGTGTTCCGATAAAACTTTATTTATAGACACTGAAATTCGAATTGCATATAGTTTTCACGTGTCAAAAAATATTCTTCTTTTGACTTTTTTCAACCCTTTAGAGATGTAAAAGCCATTTTCAGCTGAGGAGTCATGGTTTGCCATTAACTCTAATTATCCTGTTAGTTTCTGCCGTAGCTTTAATTACAATTTATAATTCTTTTTTTGTCTTTCTCCTATATCATCCAATAAACCCCTTGAGGCGAGGAACCACATGTATCTTGTTCACCAGTATGTCCCCAACCCCTAGGAGGGAATTTGTAATAGATTTAAACTTAGATTTTAAAAAATGGAGCCTCAATTCAGTTATTGGGAACCCTTTAAACGTGTTTGGAACAACTTAAGTATGGGATCTACCTCTTCTACTGTAAATGTTATGAAATTTAAATAGAGATCAAATGTTTTTAGTGAAAAAATTAGTGTCCGCATTGACCTGGGCTGTCCTGAGAACATTTTGAAGGCTTAGTACAATAAAAGGTAAAAAAATCTCAGTAATTTTTATATTGGTTGCACGTTGAAGTGATAGTTTTTTGGGCCTATTGAGTTAAAGAAAATATTATAATTAGTGTCACCTGTTTCTTTTTACCTTTTTAATTTGGTTAGCAGAAAGTTTGAAATCACATGTGGGGCTCGAATTATATTTAAATTGGACATCGCTGGTCTAGCACATAGATGGTGCCTAATAGGTATCATTTGAATTGAATTAGGTGTGATTAAAGTAATTGGGGTTAATGGGGGAAATCACTCAAGTTGTAATGGGGAGATTAGACCACAAGGGGGTGCTCACACCCCAGTGAAATTCTCTTTTTCCCACCTGAGAAATCTCACTCTTGGCTTCCCGCTGCCCTCGCCTACCTTTCCCAGAATTAGCCACTTATAATAATAGCTAATGCGCTGCAGACCATACTTTGAGATACGAACCGAGATATGAACTTGCCCGTCCTTTCCCCTTCCCCCATTACCATGCCGCAGGCAGGCAGTGAGTCAAGGGGCTATTTGCCCTAAGGTAAGGAGTTGTCAGAATGGGACCGAAAATAAATGTGGGGAAACAAAGGCTGCAAATTCCTCCGCTTCTAAGCCCCAAAGCCTCAGGTCCAGGTGGGAGGCAGGAAGAATCTGGAAGCAGAACCGGTTTTGTTTCTCTGATGATGTAGCCACGCTAAAGGGCCATTTGGTAAAACTTCGTTAACTTGATTACCTGCAGATTTCACAACCTGGCAATTCCACTGTCTTTGGTGAAGAGGCTGAAGAGGTTCTCACACTCGCCCATCAGGGGCAAAGATGTTCATCCCAGTGCTGTTTATAGTGGGGGCGCGGGGGTGAGAGGGTGAAAGGCAAGCTGGTGTCCATCACTGGGGAGGAGGAGGTGCGGGGGAGGGTGGGGGCCCAGGACGGAGGAGTCTGTGTGTGGGAAGCAACAGACCAGGCTGTGCACACAGCAAGAATGCATCTGAGTGAAAATAGTAAGAAACAACCCAGTACTGTTGATATAAATGTAAAATTCATATGTCCCAAACAAAAATACACAATGTGTAAGAGCACCTACAAACGAAAGAACCACAATAAACATGATAAAATAGTGACTCTGGCTGGGAAGGAAAAAGAAGCAGGTGGTGAGGGCAAAATGGAGTAAATGAATAAGAAATAAATAAAACTAACACTGGCTTTTGTGTAAACCAGGTGGTTAAGTGTACCTCTGGGGTCAGACTGCCCACTTTAATTAATTAATTAAAATTAAGCTCTGCCTCTTAATTACTGGGGGCCCTCAGTGAAATTAGGTAATTTCTCTGTGCCTCAGCTGCCTCATCCATAAAATGGGATAACAGGAGTCCTGACATTACGTTACGGGGTCGTCCCGACAAGAATGAAATAACATAAAATGTATAAAGAGTTTACATAGTACATAGCAAGTGCTATTAACTGCTGGCTATTTTTTATACGTTTTAAGAACTGAAGATTATTTACTTAATCTTCTGCACCTGAGGTTGTTAGAAATGTAAGGGAAAAGGGAGGCCCTCTGAGCTGGAGGGGAGAGAGATGCGAGAAAGAGAAAGTAAAAAATTTGGATGTGAATGTGGGGCCTTCTGAGTCTGGCAGAGGTGAGACGACATGAAAGATGCATGCTGTATTATTCAGTGTGGGCTGGGTTATGCTGCTGTAACAAATAGCACAAATATCTCAGTGGTTTAAAACAACAAACTTTTTTTTTTGCTGTGTCATTACGGTTGGCTGGTCAGAACTCTGGGGCGGGGAAAAAAGAGGAGAACCCACAGTTGTTCTTAAATGCTTCCACCCTCAAATGACACCTGCTTGTTGGCCAAATTGAGTCACAAGGCCACATCACACTTCACAAGAGTGAGGAAGAATGATCTTTTATGGGCCCAGAAGGATTGAGAGTTGGAATATTTGTGAGCAGCTTGAATGACCAGCTCAAAACCCTCTTTAAACTTAGGGACCTGATTGCTGAGAAAACTCATCCTGAAAGTCTGGGGCTTGCTCAGGAAGAAGACAAACCTGTCAGAGAAGTTCCCTCATGCCATCAGGGTGGGGTAGTGTAATAGTCATCTACTGCTGTAACAAAGTACTGCCCCCCCCGCAAAAAAACACTGCCTAAAAACAATAAGCATTTGTTATCTCACAGTTTCTGTGGGTCAGGAATTAGGAAGTGGCTTAGCTGGACTGTTCTGGCTCAGTGTCTCATGACGTCAGCTTGGGCTGCAGTCATCCATCAGAAGGCAAGACTGAGGCTGGAGAATCTGCTTCGAAGATGGCTCACTGGCAAGTTGGCCCTGGCTCTTGGCAGAAGGCCTCGTGTCCTTGTTATGTGGGCCTCCCCACAGGCTTCTCAAAGGTCCACAGTATAGTATCTGGCTTCCCCCAGAGTGAACATTCCAAGAGAAAGCCAGGAGGAAGTAGTCATGTCTTTTGTGACCTAGCCTCTGAAGTCACACACCATTACTTCTAGTATATTCTGTTAGAAGCAAGCCATTGAGTCTGGCTCACATTCAAAGGAAGGGGAATCAGTCTCCACCTTTTGAAGGGACGAGGGTCAAAGAATTTGTGGATATGTTCTAAAACGACCGCTGGCTGCCGTATGGTGGAATGGTGGTGTGTGCATTTGGCCATCAGAAGGCTTCATAAATGTCCTATAGGCTCAGGGGCACAAAGGAAATGGGGCAGAGACTGCTGGTTGCCACCAAAATCTGATCTCCCCTTGAGCATGCGTTAAGTACCACACATCTTCCTAGCTACTCATATATGTTAATTCAAGTCATTCTCATGACAACCACACGAGGTCATAGAACAATACCTTACATTTATTGAGCCCTTACTAAGTGTTAGGCACAGTCCTAAGTGCTTTACGTATATCAACTCATTTAATCTCACGACTCAGTGAGACAGGTACTGTTTTGACTCCCACTGATAAATAGGAAACTGGATCAGAGAGGTTAAGTAACTATTCTAAGGTGGCACAGCTAATTAGTGGGAGGGCTGGGCTTTGAATCTGGGCAGTCCGGTTCCAGGGTCCAGGCTCTAGAACACAACTCTGTATTATAAAGAAAAGACTTTATGCTTTATGCGCACATTGTGATTGTGAAAATGGTGTCCGCTGCTCAGATATTTTCAGAGGTTTTACTGTGCTCCATGAACCTTGTAAAGTAATTGACATAAAATAGTGTATTGCCCAAATGAAGGCATGACTTAGCACATTTAATGGGCATGCCTCTTTTTTAAAAAAAATCACCATTTGACAGATGTGGAAACTGAGGCTTAGCAGGGTCAAGCCACTTGCGCTGGGTCGCGCAGGTAGAGACAGAAGCAGGAGTCGGACCGGGCAACCAGGATGGGGTCCTGACCATGAGCCCCGCTGGGCAACACTAATGGCCGTGTTTGGCGTTGGCGTGAGGCAGGCAGAAAAGAATGCCAGGGAAACGGTTGGAGGGATTTGGCTTTGAGCCCAGTGGAGGAGGAGGTGGAATTAGAAGAGGCGGTGCCAGCGCCTGGGGTGGGGATGGGGGAGGGGGGCTGTTTCCCACCATCCACTGTCCGTGCCCAGCCCCCTCCCCAGTCCACATCGCGTGGCTGCAGAAACAGTGGCCTGTTTCCTAGCGCTGCCGTGGGAGGAGAAATTGGGACAAGCTCTTTGGGAAACTGTTTGGCAGGATCTGCAAGAGCTGGCCGTCCACGTGTCCCCTCCTCTGTGTGTACCGGCGAGAAATGGGTGCACGCGGCCGCCAGGGGACACGAATGCCCACAGTCCCCACTCTTTGTGAGGATCCCAAGCCGGAAACCACCCAAATGTCCGTCAACAGGAGACTCACTAGATAAACCCACTGTGGTTTTTTGTATTGATAGATTAAAGTGCATTGCTGTTTTCATGTTTGTTTTTTTTTTCAGTTAAAACTAATAAGTGCTTCCCTTTGTTTTCTAGTAACTAGGTGTAAAAATCAGGTGTTGCAGCTTTACGGTTTAAAAAAAATTTTTTTTTAAATACTTTTAATTGAAAATTTTTAATTTTATTATTATTTTTTCATTGACATTGTCTTTATAAAATATTTTAGATACCGTATTCTTAAACCATGAACCTTGTTAACATCACTATCTTATATGTATAACTGATTCACTTTGTTATAAAGCAGAAACTAACACACCATTGTAAAGCAATTATACTCCAATAAGGATGTTAAAAAAAAAAAAAAAAAATCCCAGGAATAAATCTAACGAAAGATGTAAAAAAAAAAAAAAAAAAAAAAATCACTGTCTTGCCAGATCACCAGCTCTGTACTGAGACTGTTACTGACCCTCCTCTTCACAAGACCCACATGGACACACGCTTCCTGTCTTCGCTCTGCCTAATGATGTTCATTTGGATCTGTGATGTCAACCCCCTTCTGCTGCTAACAGAGCTCCGTACCACTTATCCAGTAGCAAGAATACAGGGTTGGACCTTTCAACGGTTAGAACACAATTTTTTAAATTGACAGTTGCAGAAATGTGGGGTGTTTTTCCATTGAGCTTTTGCTAATGCAATGAACAGCAGGAGCGGTCTGTTTTGGTTGTATGACTTAATCCTTGAATCATTAAAACAAACAAACAAACAAACAAACAAACCCACTGGCACATCGATCTGCTGATTTTCGCACAGCAGTGGGATGCATGATCTCCAGACACGCACACTGGCTCCAATGCATGTCTTACGCATGACGTTAAGCCCAAGAAGTCACACGCAAAAGAAGACGTGATCTACGATTCCACTGACAGAAAGCTCAAAACAGGCCAAAGCAAATGACAGGGTCGGGCAGATTGCTTGGATGATAAACTGATGAGAAAAGCGGGCAAGTGATGGAGAAGTGAGGAGGGTGGGGCTGTGACGGAGGGGCTGGTGGGACTATGTTTCTTGACTGGGTAGCAACTACAGGGATTCATTTTATAGTCATCAATGAAGCTGCAAATTATGATCTTCAAAATCATTTATATATTTTATTTTAATAAGTAAACAACAAGGACCTGCTGTGTATCACAGGGAACTATATTCAGTATCTTGTAATAACCCATAATGGAAAAGAATCTGAAAAAGAATATATATATTTATGTATAACTGAATCACTTTGCTGTACACCTGAAACTAACACAACATTGTAAATTAACTATGCTTCAATTAGAAAATGGTTAAAAACTCATTTATATATTTTATTCTGAGGGTAAGGGTAAGTAAATGATGTGATCTGACTTACATTTTGAAAAATTGTGGTAAAATACATGCAACACAAACGGTTACCATTTTCACCATTTTTAAGTGTACAATGTGGCGGCATCTAGTACGTTCACATTGTTGTGCAGTCATCACCACCATCTGTCTCCAGAACTGTTTTCATCTTGCAAAACTGAAACTCAGTACCCATTAAACACTAACCCCGCTTTCCCCCTCCCCTCAACCGCTGGTATCCAATATTCTACTTTCCGTCTCTATGAATTTAACTACTCTAAGTATCTAAGATAAGTGGAATCATGCAATACTTGCATTTCTGGGACTGGCTTATTTCACTAATGTCCTCAAGGTTCATCCACATTGTAGTGTGTGTCAGAATTTCCTTCCTTGTTTTTCTTTTTTCTTTTGTGGCTGTGCCCAGCAGCATGTGGTATCTTAGTTCCCCGACCAGGGATCAAACCCATGTCTCCTGCAGTGGAAGCGTGGAGTCCTAACCACTGGACCGCCGGGGAAGTCCCTTCTTCCTTTTTAAGGCTGATTAATATTACATTGGTTGGATAGACCACATTTTGTGTATCCAGTCATCCATCAGCAAACGTGGATTGCTTTGACATTATGTGTTATGTCCTTTTCTGGATGTGTGTTATATATCACAATAAAAAAACTTCATAAATAAATAATGTGCATCAAAACACTAAAAGTAGAGTTGCCATATGATCCAGCAATCCCACTCCTGGGCATATATCCAGACAAAAGTACAGTTAAAAAAATACATGCACCCCTATGTTCACAGCAGCACTGTTCACAGTAGCCAAGACATGGAAACAACCTAAATGTCCATCAACAGATGAATGGATAAAGAAGATGTGGCATATATATATGGATATAACTGAGCCATAAAAAAGAATGAAACGATGCCATTTGCAGCAACATGGATGGACCTAGAGATTATCACACTAAGTGAAGTAAGTCAGACAGAGAAAGACAAATATCGTATGATATCACTTATATGTGGAATCTAAAATATTACACAAATGAACTTATCTATGAAACAGAAACAGACTCACAGACATAGAGAACAGACTTGTGGTTGGCAAGGAGGAGGGGGTGGGGGAGGGAAGGATTGGGAGTTTGGGATTAGCAGATGCAAGCCATTATATGCACAAGGGATAAACAACAAGGTCCTACTGTATAGCACAGGGACCACTATTCAACATCCTGTGATAAACCATAGTGGAAAAGAATATGAAAAAGAATGTATACATGTATATGTAAAACTGAATTACTTTGCTGTACAGTAGAAATTAACACATTATAAATCAACTGAACTTCAATTTAAAAATTAAAATTAAAATTAATGTGCAGTGCTATTTGCTGAATTAATAGTGCACACACTGTCTCTCTCTCTCTCTCACACACACACACACACACACACACACACACACACACACACACACACACACACACACCCTGGCCTGGGCCTTGGTGTTGCCCCGAGGCAGAGCTGGGGTCCATCACCTGGGGCATCTCTGGGGCCACTTCTGCCCTGGTTCAGTGAGTTTCACACCCACGGGGTGGGGCACTGTTACACCCACAAGGTCCAGGCTCCAAATACTGTCACACCCACTGGCCAGCTTCCTCTCAACTCTTGTCACCGACGCTGGGTGGGGGGCTATGACATTTCTGTTCAGACTTTGGCTCCGAGGCTGCTCCTGGGGCCAGAGCGCCCCACACCCTCCCCAGGTCCTTCCTGTTCTTCAAGCTTTGTCCCTCACTCTGTTTTTCTCTCTTTTTGTCTTTCCCTTTGTCTGGTCTCTGTCCTCCATCTCTAGATCTCCATCTTCCTGTGTCTCTCCTTTTTCTTGGCTTACTTTTTCTTTTCTTTCCTTCCTGCCATCCTTTAACCTCTGTTCGGGGAGCCACACACTTGCTGTGTGACCTTGGGCAAGAGCCTTTGCCTCTCTGTGCCTCAGTTTCTCATCTGTACCATGGCACTTGCAGGGCTGATGTGAAGCTGGAGGGAGTTACCACGTGTCCCAAGGGCATCTGGTATACAGCTGGTGCTCAATCAAGATCACAGCCAACACTGGCAACTCTGCGCCAAGCCCTGGGCTAAGATTTAAGACATAACGACTCATTTGCCCCTCACAGTATCCCTATAAAGGAGGTAAGGTATTGCCCCCAGTTTACAGATGAGGAGACTGAGGTTTACAGGCTAGACTTGCCCAAAATCAAACAGTGAGTAAGTGGTGGGGCCAGAATTTGAATGCAGGTCACCTGGCCTGACCCCTAACCCTGAGCTATGAGACTTCTATGGTATTAACTGTTATGTTTATCAATAAATATCAGCATTTCTGAGGTACTACTGACATTTGGGGCTGTATGATTCATCTTGTGGGGGCCGTCCGTGCACTGTAGGATGTTCAGCTGCATCTCTGGGTTCCATCCACGAGATGCAAGTATCACCCCCATAAACATAAGCTGAAAGCAGCAGGAGAGGTATTCCATTAATCTATTCAGAAATTCTGATTGGGGAAGACTCAGACTCTGTCCACTCCCCTAGCCTCCTCCCTGGCCTCCCTGCCTCCAATCTCTCCAACCAGCCCATTCCCTCCAGGACCCCAGAGCTGATCCTGCCCCTCCTTTGCTCACAGCCCTCTCATAACTCCCCAGTGGCCCCAGGACAGCGTCCAGCCCTTCATTGGAGACACCTGGCATCACCCTCTCTTGCACGTCTATATCACCTATGCCCACGAGATGTGGGCACTCGGGGATAGTCTGACTCACAGCTCCAGACTTTGTCCAGGCAGGTCCCTCTGCCCAGAATGCCCTCCCCATTCTCTCCTTCCCCACCTGCCCAGTGGACTCAACTCCATGCCCGAGTCACAGCCTGGCATATGCCCTTTGACCAGCTACTCCAGTCTAGGAGTTCAGCCTTCAGATAACAATCACACATGAACTTGAAGAACCAAGCACATGGATATTCACCTCAGCACTGCTAATCCTAGCAGATTAGAGGGGAAATAACCTAAATGTTCATCAGGAGGGGACTTCAGATAGATTCCAGGAGGAGGCTGTAAAATAAACAAATTTGATAGCTTCCCACAATTACGGACAGAATTCTCTTCAAATATGTTACTAAGGGAAAAACACAAGGTGCAAAATCAAGCGTATTCTGTGCTCTGCCCCTCCCTCGCTTGCTGTGTGAGCTTGGGAAAATCATCTCACCTCCCTGAACCTCCATTTCCTCGTCTATAAAATGGGATATTCATAATCTCAAAGGTTGAGGTGAAGATTACATAACAAAACATGAGGGGGGGAACCATATATATAAATATAAATATTCAGAAAATGTGAACTTTTAACGTTAGGGCAGAGGTTGGCAAACTTTTTCTGTAAAGGGTCAGTTAGTAAATATTTTTTGCTTTGCAGACTATATGGTCTCTCTTGCAATGACTCAACTCTGTTATCATTGTACAAAAGCACGATGCGTCAAAGAATGGACGAGGCTGTGTTCCAATAAAACTTTATTTAATATAACAGACAGCTGGCCCGTGGGTCATAGTTGACCCATGTATTAGCATTGAAGAAGAGGCAACTGTTTATTTTTACAGGCTTTGTATGCCCCTCCAGCCTCCAAACTCATTTCCCTCACAGTCTTTATCAGACAATATTGTGATATTGGTTTCTCTTTCCCTTTAGGGGTCCAGCTCTCCCCACACCCAGACCTTGAACTCCCAGGGCAGGAGCCTTATCTGAGCTCTGTGGGTCTCCAGAACCAGCCTCCACCCCTGTCCTAGGGGCACAGCAGAAATATTTGTTGAATTCATCCATTCATTCATTTATTCATTCATTCATAGAGACAGAGCATGTCAGGCACTCTTCTAGACACTGAGGCTATAACAGTGACCAACACAGACACAAACCCCTGGAGCTTATGTTCTAAAGGGGGAGACAGACCATAAATAAAATAAACACTTAAAACATGTAACCTATTAGATGGTCTTATGCACCACAGAGAAGTAAATACAGCAGGAAAAGAGAATGAGAGTGTGTGGGGGGGTGTTGATAATTTCCATAGTTCTGCCAGGGGAGGCCTCATTGATGAAGGTGAAGTCTGGATGGAGATGAGGGAGTGAGTCATGGGGATATCCCAGGGGAAAGCTTTCTGGGCAGCGGGAACAGCAAGTGCAAAGGCCCTGGGGTGCGAACGTGCCTGGCATTTTCAGTGAACAGTAAAGAAACCAGTGTGATAGCAACTGAGTGCGTGATGGAAAGAGTGGAAGATCCGAGACAGGGTCAGAGGGGAGATGGGGTGGGTTGTACAAGGCTTATGGTGAGAAGTTTGCTTTTACTCTGAGTGAGGTCAGAGCTGGGTGGTATCTTAGTCTACTCAGGCCGCCATAAAAAATACCATAGACTGGGTGGCTTCAACAACAGGAATTTATTTCTCACAGTCTGGAGGCTGGGAAGTCCTAGATCAAGGTGTCAGCAGATACTTTCCCCAGTAAGAGCTGTCTCCCCGGCTTGCAGACGGTGGCTTCTCCCTCTGTCCTACGGCAGAGAGAACACGAGCTCTGGTTTCTCTTGCTCTTCTTATAGGGGCACAACACTAATCCCATCCTGGGGGCTCCAGCCTCATGAACTCAGCTAAACCTAATTATCTCCAAAGACCCCACCTCCTAATACTGTCACACTGGGGGCTTTGGGCTTCAACAGATGTGTTTTGGAGGGACACAGACATTCAGTCCATATTGGGAGACTTTTGAGCAGAGGAGGGATGAGATCTGTCTGAGGTTTTAACAGGATTCTTCTGGCTGCCAGATGGGGAATAGACTGTGGATGGAAGTGGAGAGCCCAGCAAGGAGGCAATAGATAAATCAGGAGGTGATGGTGGGCTGGACCAGGGTGGTGGCAGATGGGTAATGGGGAGTGGTGGGAACTGGAACATATTTTTGAAGGTACAGGCTACAGAATCTATTGACTTGTTGGTTATGAGATGTGAGAGAAAGTGAGGAATCCAGGATGACTCCAAAGGTTTTGGCCTGGAAGGATGGACCTTCCTTCCCCTGAGACAGGGAGACAGAGAGCAGCAGGTCTAAGGATGGTGGGGTAGGCTGAATAATGACACGCCCCCCCCATAGATGGCCAGGGCCTAATCCCCAGAATCTGTGAGTATGTGACTTTACATGATAAAAGGGACTTTGCAGTGGTGATTATATGAAGGATCTTGAGGCGGGAAGATGATTCTGAATGACCTGAATGGGCCCAGTATCATCACAAGCGTTCTTATAAGAGGGACACAGGAGGACCAAAGGCAGTAAGTAGTATGAGATGTAACCATGGAAACAGAGGTTGCAATGGGCCATGAGCCAATGTATGCAGGCAGCCTCTAGAAGCTGGGAAAAGGCCAGGAGACAGATTCTCCCCTCAGAGCCTCCAGAGGAACCAGCCAACAAGCCCTGTCGACACTTTGATTTTAGCCCAGTGAGACTGATGACAGACTTCTGGCCTCCAGAACTGGAAGAAAATAAATTTGTGTTGTTTGAAGCCATGAAATGTGTGAGAATCGGTTACAGCAGCAACAGGGAACGAAGACAGAGGGGGAGAGGTTAGGAGTTCGGTTCGGGACAAGGATGAAATGTCTGTTTGACACCCATGGGGAAATGTCAGGGGGATAGGTGGGTAAGTAAGTCTGGGGTTTAGAGGAGAGGTCTTGTTGTGAACAAATGAATGAATGAAGTCATCTCGGTCACTCCAGAGTGATCAACGGCTCCCTACCTGCTCTCCCTACCCCGCCCCCGCCAGTCTATTCTCCATTCTTTGTTGTAGGGACCCTTCTGATACAAAATCCCATCCTGTCCTCTCTGCTTAAAGTGTCCGGAGGCTCTCTGTGAGCTCAGGATTTAGTCCACACTCCTCACCACTGAGCCGTGCCCACATCTCCAGCCTCACCTCACAGCCCATCCTGCTTGCTTCTCTCCAGCTGCACTGACCTTTCTGTCTTCTGCGTGAACCTTGTATCTTCCTGTTACAGGACCGTTGCCTATGTTGTTCCTTCTGCCTGGACCACCTTTCCCTCCCATTCTACCTAATAACTCCTATTCACTCTTCAAGTCAAAGCTCAATGAGGACACCTCCTCAGGGAAGCACTCTGGATGGTCCCAACAAGGTCAGATCCCTCTGTTATATATTCTCAGAGCATCATGCATTTTTCCATGGAAGCCCTCGGCACGGAGGGGATTTTACATAAGAAGGAAGCTCTATGAGGACAAGAACTTCCTGCCTGTTGTACCCCCAGCATCTAGACCAGCACCTGGTACACAGTAGGCGCTCAATAAATATTTGTTGGATGAGTGAATGAATGAGCAAATGTATGAATGACAAAAATAACAAGGATGCATACTGACAGCCATGGACTCAGAGAGGAAGGGATAAATGTAAGCCCTTTGGCAAAGGAAGTATGGGTTGGGGATGGTGTGAAGGGAGAGAAGGAGACGGATTTGGAGAGAAAGAATGATAATAACCTTGGCCAAGAGAAGGAAATCCAGCCAAGAGAGTGGAAGCTTCGTCCAGACCTAAGAGGACTCCACTTTTAAGCTGCATTGTCCAATGTGGCAGCCAGTTGCTACCTCCCACTCTTTTTTTTTTTTAATTTATTATTTTTTATTTATTTACTTTTTGCTGTGTTGGGTCTTCGTTGCTGCACGCGGGCTTTCTCTAGTTGCAGCGAGCGGGGGCTGCTCTTCACTGCGGTGCGCGAGCTTCTCATTGCGGTGGCTTCTCTTGTTGTGAAGCACGGGCTCTAGGCACGCGGGCTTCAGTAGTTGTGGCTCGAGGGCTTCAGTAGTTGTGGCTCGCTGGCTCTAGAGCGCAGGCTCAATAGTTGTGGCACTGGGGCTTAGTTGCTCCGCGGCATGCGGGATCTTCCCAGATCAGGGCTCGAACCCGTGTCCCCTGCATTGGTGGGCGGATTCTCAACCACTGCGCCACCAGGGAAGTCCTGCTATCTGTCACTCTTGAGCACTTGAAACACAGCTGGTCCGAGTTGAGGTGGATTGTGAGTGAAGGAACACGCCAGATTTCGAAGACTTAGCGTGAAAAAAAAAATGTGTCAAATATCTCATTATAATTGGTTATACTGATCACATGTTGTAATGGGAATGCTTTGGATCTATCTGGTTAAATAAAATATATTATTGAAATGAATGGCACTTGTTTCCTTTTACTTATTTTTTAGTGTGGCTACTAGAAAATTTGAAATCATATATGGGGCTTGCATTCTGTATCTTCCGGACGCTGCAGCTCTAGGCAAAGGCAGGGGCGAGATAAGGAAAGGCGTACCACGCAGGTGAGGCCGGGCTGCAGGCTAAGCAGCTGGAGTTTGTCCCCTGCGGACAGATACTCCAAGATGAAGATAATAGCAGGAGAGAGGAGCTGAGCCCTGGGCAGATAAGAGATAAAGAGACCACATATTTCTCATTCTCAAGGTCAAGGAGACCTTCCCAACTACACATGCATAGAAAGGCTCCTCGGAGGTCAAAAAGGGAGGGAGCGCCTTCCCTTAGTAGGTGATGTCAACCTACCCATAGGCCTCTTTGCTAGAATCCATCTTGGCTAAGAGATGTGCGCACACGCAGGGGAGGACCCTGAGATATACCAAATACGGACTCAGAGCCAGGCAAGGCAAGATGATTGACCAAGGAAACCTAGAAGAATTGCCCCATATAAGTGATTCAAACTACCATGAGGGCGCGACTCCCTCTCTGAGCCCACCCATGTGAGTCTATTCACACGTACCCTTTTTCCTCCTAATAAACAATTCACTTGTTTCACTACTTTCCGTCTCTTTGTGGGAATTCATTTCTACAAAGCTGATGGGCCAGGGCCTTGGCACTGGCCACTGGTCCCTGGTGCTCTAGTGGCTAGGATTCAGCATTCTCACTGCCATGGCTTGACTTCAATCTCTGGCTGGGGAACCGAAATCCTGCTTCAAGCCGCTGCAGGCTGAGGTCACCTGGGATCACAGGGACTTCTGTTTTGTTCAGTGCTGTATCCCCAGCACCTGGCACACAATAGATACCCAGCATATATATTTACTGGATGAATGATGAATAAATGCATGAAAGAATGAGTAAATGCAGGAATGGAGTAACCAGGACATGTGCTTGTCTTTTGAAGATAGGAATGGAGGGTTAGAATCCTGGCGGTGCGGCTTCGGTCAGGGAACATCAGCTTCCTGGGTCCTGGCAGCCAAGGGGAAGAGAATTTGGGTAGATGGAAAACCTGTTTATAATGATCTGACCCTGGAACTTAACTCTGTTTTGCCCATAAACACAAAATACTTCTTGCTCAGTTTGAGTTATACCAACTGTTCCAGGGATGTGGCTGGCATGTAAATTGAGAGATTTTGCTCCACTTACTGGGAACATCAGAAGAGTTGACCGCCATTTTGGAAAAAATCCCACGTCTGACAGCAAAGTATCTCCTGGTTTTTGACTTCATACATATCCCTGTGTCAGGCTGGGTTTATAGCTGTTGCTTTCATGTTGATTGTTATCCGTACATTGTTAACCATGCAAGCCCTGGCTACTTCTTTATGTAGGCTGGGTCTCAAACTTTAATGAACATATAACTCCTCTGGGGGGAGGTTGTTCAAAAGTAGATTCTGATTTACAAGGTCTGAGATGGGGCTGGAGAGTCTACATTTCTAACAAGCTTCTCAGGTTTGCTATGCGGCCAGTCCATGGATCGCACTTCCAGAGTAAGGTTCTGGGGTGGGGTTTCTCAGCCTCTGCACTACTGACATTTGGGGCCAATGATTCTTCGTTGTGGGGGAGCCCCGTGCATTGTAGGATGTAGGCTCTACCCAGCAGCGCTCCTTACCAGTCATGACAATTGTCTTAGTCTGTTTGGGCTGCTGTAACAAAATACCATAGACAGGTAGCTTATAAACAACAGATATTTATTTATCACAGTTCTGGAGGCTTAAAGTTGAAGATCAGAGTATCAACACGGTTGGGTGAGGGTCACAGACTTCTCATTATATCCAAACATGGTTGTAAGGGTAAGGGGGTTCTTGGGGTCCCTTTTAGAAGGGCACTAATCCCGATTGTGAAGGCTCCATCTTCATGACTTAATCACCGCCCCAAAGTCCCACCTCCTGATACCATCCCTTGGGGATTAGGATTTCAACATATGAATTTTGGAGGTACACAAACATTCAGACCTTAGCAACAAACAAAATGGTCTTCAGACATTGTCAAGTGTCTCCTGAGTGACACAATTGCTCCCCGTGGAGAATCACTGATCTAATTAGAAAAAGATCAGAAAAAGTTTGACAACTCTTGTTCTAGAATGTTCTTAGCAGCCTTATTGTAATACTCCCGACTGGAAATTACACAAATACCCATTCACAGTTGGATGAATAAATAGACAGTGTTGTATTCGTACAATGGAATGTCATCCAGCAGGGGCTGACAAACTTTTTCTGTTGAGGACCAAATAGTAAATATTTTCAGCTTTCTGGGCCATATGGGCTCTGGCACAGCCACTGTGGTATGCAAGCAGCTATTGACAACAGTAGATGAATGGGAGTGATTGTGTTCCAATAAAACTTTATTTATACAAACAGTCAACAAGCTGGCTCTGGCCCCCAGGCTGTAGTTTGCCAACACCCACCATACAGCAATGAGAATAAACAATCCACAACATAGAACCTTGATACATTATGTTAAATGAAAGGGGTACAGACTGTCCAATTCCATTTATATGAAATTCAAGAACAGGAAGAACTGAAAGAAAAAAAAAGAGAGAGAGAGAGAGGAAAAGAGAAAAAGAACAGGAGGAACTAATCTATGGTAATAGAAGTGAGGACAAAGGTGACCCTTGGGGGAAGGAGCACAAGGAAGGCTATCCTGATTTTTTAATCTGGCTTCCTGGACATGCTCGCTTTGTGATAATTCATTGAGCTGTACACCTATGGGGTGAGCCCCCCTTTTGTGTGCGTATTATTGTAAATAAAGCTGGCAGGGGCAATGGCTGGGATACAGCAGCTGGGACTCACTAGAGGCCCCCTGACCTCTCAGTGGAATAGAGATCTGACGGCTTCGCAGGCTCACAGCTGTCGGTGCTTCTCAGAAACGCTGACAGAGTGAATTCGACACGGTGTAAAAATTCTCAGATTCTTACGAGAGCCACACCCCCATGAGTCTACTCCCTCTTAATCTCACCAGTTTCAGACCAGGAAATGAGCAGGAAAAAAAACAAATTAAACACCTCCAAGATACCAAGGGAAATGTCATAAGCACCAGGCGGTGAAATTTGTATTTGTTACTCATAGGAGAACACAGTCAACTCCTCTCCTTCAGGCTATGACTCGAGTGACAGAGAGACCTTCCCAGACCACTCTATCTAAGGGAACAGCCCCTCACCCCACCATTTCCTGTCCCCCTTCTCTGTTTGTGTTTTGCCTTAGTGTGAGGGGTTGAATTGTGTGCCCCTCAAAAGGGTATGTTGTAGTCCTAGCTTCCAGTAGGTCAGAATGCGACCTTATTTGGAAATAGGGTCATTGCAGATGTAATTAGTTAAAATGAGCTCATACTGGAGCAAGGTGGACCCCTAATCCAATGTGACTGGTGTCCTTATAAAGAGAACACTATGTATAGACAGAGATGCACAGGGATAATGCCATGTGATGACAAAATTAGAGATTGGAAGGGTGCAACTGCAAGCCAAGGAGTGCCAAAGATTGCTGACAGCCATCAGAGGCTAGGAAGAGACAAGGAAGAATTCTTTCCTGCAGGTTTCAGCGGGAACATGGCCCTGCTGCCAATTTGATCTCAGGCTTCTGGCCTCCAGAACCATGAGACAGTAAATTTCTTCTTTTTTTAAAAAAATATTTATTTATTTATTTAATTTATTTTAGCTGCATCAGGTCTTGGTTGTGGCATGTGAACTCTTAGTTGCGGCATGCATGCGGGATCTAGTTCCCTGACCAGGGATCAAACCTGGGCCCCCTGCAAAGTCTTACTCACTGGACTACCAGTGAAGTCCTGAGACAGTAAATTTCTATTGTTCTAAGCCATCCAGTTTGTGGTACTTTTATTTATTTTTTAATATTTATTTATTTATACATTGGCTGCACACATGGCATGTGGGATCTTAGTTCCTCAACCAGGGATCAAACTCATGACCCCTGCAGTGGAAGCACAGAGTCTTAACCACTGGACCGCCAGGGAAGTCCCTGTGGTCCTTTTTTTTTTTTTTTTAATTTAATTAATTAATTAATTTATTTTTGGCTGTGTTGGGTCTTCGTTTCTGTGCGAGGGCTTTCTCCAGCTGTGGCAAGCGGGGGCCACTCTTCATCGCGGTGCGCGGGCCTCTCACCGCCGCGGCCCCTCCTGTTGCGGAGCACAGGCTCCAGACGCGCAGGCTCAGTAGTTGTGGCTCACGGGCCTAGTTGCTCCGCGGCATGTGGGATCCTCCCAGACCCGGGCTCGAACCCGTGTCCCCTGCATTGGCAGGCAGATTCTCAACCACTGCGCCACCAGGGAAGCCCACTGTGGTCCATTTTTTAATGGCCACACCAGAAAACAAATACAGTGTGCATCACCATCTGACTTATTTACCTTGTTTATTCTCTCCCCACTGGGATGTAAAATCCATGAAGGTAAGGATTTTTGTTTGTCTTGTCCACTCCTGCATCACCATGGACTAGCACAGAGATTGTCATTAGTAGGTGCTCAATAAATATTTGTTGAATCAATTAATTCATTAATTTTGAAAACGTAGAGCGAGCACTTTCTTTGTATCAATGCACTGTGTGGACAGAGAGGGTGTCTAAGGCATTGATGCTGCCCTTGGTGAGCTCCCATCCTAAGAGGACAATTACAAAATACAGACAAAAATAACTAGACAAGTCTGCATGAAATGAGTCTGGAGGACAAGGTTCTGGAGATTTAGGAGATAGAGTAGTGAGGGTTAGGCAATGAGGGAACACTTTAAGGAGGAATCTGGATTTCAGTTGAGTCTTGACAGGTTGAATTATGTCCCCGCCCCACCAAAGATGTTGGAGTCCTGACTCCAGGGACCTGTAAATGTGATCTTATTTGGAAATAGGATCTTTGCAGACGCTCAAGTTAAGTTGTGATCATTAGAGTGGACACTAATCCAATATGACTGATGTCTTTATAAAAAAGGGGAAACTTGGACACAGACAGACACATACAGAGGGCAGATGATGTAAAGACATGGTGAACATCATCTACAAGGCAAGGAATGCATGAGACTACAAGAAGCTAGGAGAGAGGCCTGGGACAGATTCTTACAGCACTCACAAGGAGCCAACCCAACCTACACCTTGATTTTGAATTCCTACATTCCAGAACTGTGGGACAATACATCTGTTGTTTAAGCCACCCAGTTTGTAGAACTTGGTTCTAGGCAGCCCTAGCAAACTACTACAAATGGGTAAAATTCAGATATGTGGAAGAGAGAGGTTGGGCATTCAAGGTGAGGGAGCAGACTGGGCAAATGTAAGGAGGCAGGAAACCACTGGGCTTACACAGAGAAGAAAGCACAGGTTAGTTTTATGGGGCTGTGGCATGCAGTATTAAAGGGTGCTGCATCTCTAGGACACCTAACCCAGACATCTTAACCTTGCATCTCTAGGACACTTAACCTCCTTCTCAGTTCCAGACACATGTCTCTTCTCCTGGAAGAGGGGATATTTGAGTTAGGTGTTGAAGGATGAATAGGAGTTCACCAGGGAGAGAGGGGGAGGGAATTCTGGGTAAAGGGGGCAGTGCTCATGCAGAGATGAAAATTGAAGGGCTGGGATGTTGTCCTAGAAGCACTGGGGAGCCCTGGGAGGACTGAGCAGAGGATGAGTTCTGGGTGTAGAAAGACCTGGGACCACATGGGGGACAGGCCAGAGGGGAAACCTGGAGGCCTGGGAGGAGGATGGGGTAAGAGCCTGAACTGAAGCTGTAGCCATGGGGATGGAGAGAAAGGCTTGGTAAGAGATGGGGGCAAGAGGGCCCAGCTGTGGGGGAGGTGCAAGGAGGAGAGAGGCAGTGATGATGGTGCCTCTGTTATCTAACCTAGACAACTGGATGTATGGAGAAGCCATTTACCAAGAGAGAAAATACAGGTATTAGAGCAGGTTTGGCAGGAAAGATAATGAGTCTTGTTTTAGGGTAAGTGCACAGAACATTTATGAGAGACTTCCTTCCAGGATGTCTGGCCCCAAGAGGTATGGAATTTAAAGAGTTAATCCCTCTGCTATTTGGAAAAGAAAGGGCTTGGCTGGAGTGTCTTTCTCTCTTGCCCCTCCTTTATGTCTCTGGGAATAAACATATGTCAGATAACTTAGTCAAGAAAGCACCTGGCGGGCTTCCCTGGTGGCGCAGTGGTTGGGAGTCCGCCTGCCAATGTGGGGGACACGGGTTCGAGCCCTGGTCTGGGAAGATCCCACATGCCGCGGAGCGGCTGGGCCCGTGAGCCATAATTGCTGAGCCGGCGCGTCTGTAGCCTGTGCTCCGCAACGAGAGAGGCCGCGATGGTGAGAGGCCCGCGCACCGCGATGAAGAGTGGCCCCCGCTTGCCGCAGCTAGAGAAAGCCCTCGCACAGAAACGAAGACCCAACACAGCCATAAATAAATAAATAAAAATTAAAAAATAAAAAATATATCTTAAAAAAAAAAAAAAAAAAGAAAGCACCTGGCACTCAGTAAATACTCATTAGATGGTAATTAAGTGTGTATTTTTTTTAATGTAATGAGTGCTTATAAAGTGCCAGACAATGATTATTATGGTTGGATTTTTTTCTCATTCTTGCCACTTTTTTATTTCTTCTTCTCTTCACCCCCACTGGGAAGGCAGTTGTCTGGCATAATAACACATTTGTGTAATCTTAAGAAAGGCAGTCACTTCTGCAAGAGACAGGTTATTTCCCTGTAGATACTTCTAGAACTTTCCACGAAAGGGAAATGTTGCATGTCTGTGCTGCCAACATGGTAGCAACCAGCCTCATGTGTCTATTGAGCATTTGAAATATGGCTAGCAGGACTGAGGAACTGAATTTTCAATCTTACTTAATTTTAAGTCGTTTAAACTTAAACAGACTTATGTGACTAGTGGCGACCATGTTGGGCAAAGTGGTCCTAAAACTAAACCTATTCCCCAGGAAGTGTAAAAATGTACCCTGCTTTCCTCAAAGACACAGAAAGCCTCAAGGACTTCTGAGGTGGCAGTGGAGGGGAGATAAGAGAGATAGAAGAATAAAAAAGAGGGACAAATTGGGAACTTTCTAAGTGGATGACAGGAGGGTGAATTGAATCAGTCAAATAAAAAAGGCACATATCCCTCCTGGAACTCAGAAAGAAAAAGACAAAAAAACCCAATTCAAATATGGGCAAAAGATCTGAACAGACACTTCATGAAGGAGAAAATACAAATGGCCAATAAGCTCATGGAAAAATGGTCAACATCATTCATCATCAGGAGAGTACAAATTGAAACTGTAATGAGACACAACCCATCTGCCATGATGGTTGATATTAAAATAACTGACAGTGTTAAATGTTGATGAGGAGGTGGAGCAACCAGAATGCCCATTCACTGATGGCGGAAATGTAAACGGCAGGCAGAGTAATATCCCCCACAGATGTCCACATCCTAATCCCCAGAACCTGTGAACATTACCTTACGTGGCAAGAGGAACTTGGCAGATATGGTTAAATTCGGGCTCTTGAGTTGGGGAGATTATCCTGGATTATCCAGGTGGGTCCTGAAAGTCATCACAGGGGACTTAGTAAGAGGGAGGCAGGAGGGTCAGGGTCAGAGAGGAAGATGGAAGCAGAGGTTGGAGTGATGAGGCCAGGAGCCAGGGAATAAAGGCAGCCTTGAGAAGGGTTGGAAATTAAAGTTCCAGATCTGTGCTGCTGACGTGGTAGCCACAAGCCTTGTGTGGCTATTGAGCATTTGCAATACGGCTAGCGACACTAAGGAACTGAATTTTCAATCTTATTTAATTTTAATTCATTTAAACTTAAACAGACTCATGTGACTAGTGGGCCACCATACTGGGCAGCATGATCCTAAAACTCAGTCTAAGGGATGGATTAGAGCCTCCAGAAGAGACACATTTCCGCTGACACCTTGATTTTAGACCTGTAAGACCCATTTCAGACATCTGACCTCCAGAACTATATAGTTTGTGCTGTTTTAAGCTACTAAGATTGTGGCAATTTGTTATAGCAGCAATAGGAAGCTAATACAGCCACCTCCGGAAAAGATGTGGCATTTTCTTAGACATTAAACCCACATCCACTCTGTGACTAAGAAATTCCACTCTAGAGAAATAAAAACATGTACCCACAGAAAAGACTGGTAAAAGAATATTTTTTGGGGGGGGTAAATTCTATAATAATTTTATTTTTTTTTTCATGGGTATCTTTTTTTTTAACATCTTTATTGGAGTATAATTGCTTTACAATGGTGTGTTAGTTTCTGCTTTATAACAAAGTGAATCAGCTATACATATACGTATATCCCCATATCTCTTCCTTCTTGCATCTCCCTCCCTCTCACCCTCCCTATCCCACCCCTCTAGGTGGTCACAAAGCACCGAGCTGATCTCCCAGTGCTATGCAGCTGTATTGATAGTAGCTTTATTCATAATAACCCCAAACTGGAAATATGTGTCCAACAGCAGGAGAAGGGATCAACAAATGGGTACGTCCATGCAATGGGACACCACACAGTGATAAAAAGGAAGAGACTACGGATTCATACAACAACATGGATGAATATCAAAAGCACTTTGCAGAGTGAAGGAAACCAGACACAAAACATTACCAACTGTAGGTTTCTGTTTATGAAAAGGTCTAGAACAGATAAAACTTAATCGATGGTGATAAAAATCAGAACAGTAGTTGCCTGGGGTCCGGTGAGGGGCGGGGTGGAGTCAGGGATTGACAGGGAAGGAGCATGAGGTAACTTTCTGGGGCATGAAAACGTTCTCTATATTTTCATAGTTGGGTATATATTTGTCAAAACGTATCGAACGGTATCCTTAGGACTTGTGCTTTTTGCTGTATATACATTTTACCTCAAAGAAAGAACCATTGAAGAAATAACAAACTCTAGCTGATAATGTGTGTGATGAAGTGTGTAGGATGAACTGGACTGATGTCTGCAAATTATTTTAGCGAATGGGCAGACTGCCATGTTTCTCAACTTCAGCGTCATTAACATTTGGGGCCAGAGAATGCTTTGTTGTGGGGGACCGTCCTGTGGGCTGCAGGATGCTAATAAGATTCTCCCCACCACACACAGGTTGTGACAATAAAAAAAGGCTTCCAGACAATGCCAAATGTCCCCTCAGGGGCAAATTTGTTCCTGGTTCAGAACCACTGAGATAGAGCGAAGGAAAAAGGGATACATTTGTAATAAAGCACATACAGTAAAATGGTACAACTGTGGGATCTAAGTGTGTGTTCATTGCATACTTGTTTTCAATGTTTCTATATGCTTGAAATGTTTCGTAGTAAAAAATTAGGGAACAATGCACGTGCCCTATGATCTACCAGTACTAGTACTAGTATCCACTAGGGAGAAACAATTGCTCTGTATTCATAAGGAGACATATATGAGAACATTCACCATTCTCCCATTTCCTTATTTATAATAGCAAAACGCTGGAAACAATCTAAGGAGGTCTATCAATGTAAATGTCCATCAACCCCATCAACTGGGGATTGTGTAAAATAAGCCGTGATGCATTTGTGTTATGGAATTCTGTGCTGCCTTTTTTTTTGAATGAGAAAGACATGAATGGACTGACACAGAGAAATTTTTAGGACATATGATCAAATGTAGCGCTGCCTGTAGAACTAGGCAACAGAAACTACAAAAGGGGCAAGGGAATTTCAGGGGTGATGGATCTGCCCTGTATTTTGATCGTGGCGGTGGTTACACCACTGTCAGCATTTGTCAAAACTTCACAGACTATACATTAGAAAGAATGAATTTTCCTAGGAAAATTATACGTATATCTATGATATGATTGTACATTTGCCTATAAATTATACCTCCATAAACCCAACTTAACTATTCTGAGAAAGAGTCCGTAGGTTTTATCAGATGCTGAAGGGATCCACGACAAAGGAAGGCTTGTCTGGTGTGGAAAGGTGAGCTCATGTGGGTGAGGTGTGGGCATTGCCTGAATCACCTGTCACAGTGGGAATGGAAGAAGGGAAAAGAAGGACATTCCAAGGAGAGGTCCTTGCATGGGCTCAGGCTGGGGCTCAGAGGTGGGTCCTGGGACCGGTGTGCCCCCAGGAGGCTGGAATGCAGAGGAGGGGGAGGCGAGGAGGCAGGAGGCAAGTTGAAACCAGATGGGGACTCTTGGCACATATGGCTTCCACCCTGTCACCAGGCTATTATCATATACAGCCTGCTATATATTCGTTAATGATACACCTGCCTTATCTGCCCTCTCAACCTGCATTTCGTTCAGGTGGGCAGATAGTTCTGGAGGCCCGAGGGACACCGGCCGCTGTGTCGGGCTCTGAGGAACCCGAGGGGAACCGACCCTGGTCCCTGTCCTTGAGGAGTTCCCAGCCCAGCGGGGGAGATAGACAGGTGAGTGCCCTCACCTGGGGAAGAGGCTATACTGGAAGGACCCCAGGCGCTGGGTGACAGAGCAGGAACTGCCCCTTGATCTGGGGCAAGTTGCTTCACCTCTCTGAGCCTAATACCCAAGACAGTTTTATATTGCTGTATAACAAAAAATTTAGTGACTTAAAATAACACATATTTATCATTTCATAGTTTCTGTGGGTCAGGAAACTCATAAAATTACATAGTAAACTTTTTGTGAACACACACCAAAATATTACCAGGGGTACATCTGGCTAGGGAAATGAGTTGGAGGATGCTGGTCTATAAAGGTACCTGCAGACATTATTCCCATCCAGTGTGATCAGAGCATCAACAGGAGAGTGAGCAAACTCTTGTGGGGCATAGGATGCAGTGAGACCAGGAAGCCCTCTACACACTCAGCACAGAGGGGGCCTTGAGAAGTTGACCTGGAGTTTCCTGGGGTGAAGAGATGGAGAGAAGGAGTAATGAGTGGAAGGCACAGCATGTGCAAAGGTACGGAGGCATCCATCCATCCATCTATCCATCCATGACGTCCATCCATGGACGTCAGTCCTTCCGTCCATTTGTCCAGCTGTTCCACCATTTATGCATTGATTCTTCCATCCATCTGCCCACTTATTTATTCATTGTGTATACCTCCATGCATTCATTTATTAATCCATCCATTCAAACAAACATCTATGCCCTCATTCATTCATTTATTCCACCAGTTACACAACCATCCATTCATGTGTTTATTCATCAGTGTCCACGGTCATATGATCTTTCCAATCCAAACGTCACCTCCTCAGGGAGCCTTCCCTGACCCCCTTTCTGAAAGAACATCCCCAACCCCTTCCCTCTCTTACTTTCCATTGCTATTTCTTTGTAGCACTTACCCTGACTTGTCACTGTGCTCTGTAATTATGTGTTCACTTGTTTGGTGTCTGTGTCCACCACCCAGAAAGTATTTGTTGAGGATCTCCTGAGTGCCAGGCTCTGTTGTAGGCACTGGGAACACAGCAGGGGACAAGACAGACAAAAATCCCCACCCACACAGAGCTGACATTCTAGTCAGGGGCTTCAGACAATAAACAATAAGTGTAATAAGTAAATTACTGGCAGGTTGGAGAATGCTGAGTGCTGTGGTCAAAGAAAATGCAGA
This sequence comes from Balaenoptera borealis, assembly GCF_965194805.1. Taxonomy (NCBI): domain Eukaryota; kingdom Metazoa; phylum Chordata; class Mammalia; order Artiodactyla; family Balaenopteridae; genus Balaenoptera; species Balaenoptera borealis. Next base: position 62,747,492 of record NC_138878.1, read on the forward strand.
ACAGGTGAGGGGTATCAGGGGTCCAAAGGAGAGGTTGCTCATAGAAGTCCTCATGGAGGAGGTGGTATTTGAGTAAAGACTGGAAGGAGATGAGGGAGCCAAGTGGTTTTCTAAGGGAAGTGCATTCCAGTAGAGAGAGAATGGCATATGCAAAGGTCCTGAGGCAGGGCTGAGCCCTGTGTATTTGAGAAGCATTGAGGAGGCCAGCATGGCTGGAGCAAAGTAATCAAGGGGGAGAGGGTGGGAGCTGTGGGTAGAGAGGGGACAAAGAGGGCCTGTTGGTATAGGGCCTGTGGGACCTGGTGAGGACTTTGCTTTAACTTTGAGACTGGACCCAGGGGTAGACCCTGAGCAGAGGAGGGACAAGATCTAACTCAGATGTGAACAGCTTTCTTCTGCCTGCCATATAGGAGTAGATTAATATCTGAGTTCTCTGAGGGATGAGACTACATCTTTGTTCACTCCATCTCCTCGGCTTCCGGAACAGGGGTCTGCAAACTACAGCCCACAGGCTAAATCCTCCCACTTCCTGTTTGTGTAAATAAAGTTTTATTGAAACAAACCCACACCCATTCATTTACATATTATCTATGGCTGCTTTCCTTCTCTGCTGCCGAGTAGAGTAGTTATAGCAGAGACCATCTGGCTCTCAAAGCTGAAAATATTTAGTTTGGCTTTTACAGAAAAAGTGTGCAGACCCCTGGTCAGGAACAAGCCCTGGCACATAGTAGGCACTCAGTAAATATTTGTTGTCGCATAACTGAGCCTGTCCACTCATCTGTGACCCACACAAGGCTGCCAGATTACTCTTGTCTCAAAGCCAGTTCCAGTCACATGCAGGAAAACAACAGCCCAGGGACCAAAAATAAAATACTGGAACCAATCACATCTTTGCCACAGAGGAATTGCCCAGGCAGGAATACAGTCAGGACCCACAGAGAAACTTGGCACACTCTTCGTCCCTTTCTTTTTCTCTATTAAGACTTGGGGCTCCTTAACCCCTGCCAGGCATGGAAACTGCTCCCCCATTTTTTTCTCACTTAAAAAATCCCCCTAACCCTCTTCCATAGAGAAGCCCCCTCCCTGACTCTCCTGTCTCCTCCCGTCTCAGCTCCAACGTTTCGTTTCTGTACCTGAACTTAGCTCCCTGCTGGGTTTTTTCCCACACTTGTGCTGCCCATTACTAACATTCTGCATAACAAGGTAGTTATGAGTTACGAATAATGGGGCTGTTCCAGCTGGCAGGAATCCCGCTGGGAACTGAGAAAGCTCCCACACTCCTATTTCCTTTTCTTCTTATACACATTTATCCCAGTATTCTATCCATCCCCATTTTCCGAGTTCCCTCTCTACTGCAGTTTATCCTGCACCCTCGGGACCCAGAGAGGAATCAGACCTGGTCCCTCATAGCCAAGGACTCACAATTTAGTGGAGACAAACCCAGTGCCTGGGGTGAAGAGATGGATGAATGGTGGGGATGCCTTGACCGCCAAGGGAATGAGTTTGAAGTTTTATCCTGAGGACCCTCTCTGGCAGACTTGGATGGAGGCCAGATGGAGGGCTCTGAGGCAGCAGAGTGTCTCCTTCTGACCTGGTTTCCTGGGTCTCAGCTACATTCTGGTGGTTTCACATAGGGATCCACAACCCAAGCTCTGGGGCCAGACTGCTTGGGTTCAAATCCAGGCTCTCATGCTTTCTAGCTGTGCAGTCTTGGGCAGTTTTCCCTCAGTGTCCTCACCTATAAAATGAGTATGACACTAGTACCTACTACCTAGAGTTATTGGGAGGATTACGGGATTTAGTACATATAAAGAGCTTAGAACTGTGCCTGGCACACAGTAGACACTCAGTAAATATCAGCAACTATTAATGTGCTTAGTACAGGCATCCAGCTCATAGAACACCCTCAGCAAAAGGAAGCTCAATATTATCCTTTGGTGATGTCATCAGTTACCCTATAGATTGAGCAGAATGAATAACATCTCCAGTTTAGACCCTCGGTTGGAATGATGACATCACTAGTTGCCAGGTAGATTTAATCCCAGAGGGTGTTGATGACATCACCAGTTACAAGACAGAAAATGGTTAGAATGTGCATGACAGAGGCTTCCTTCCTGTTTGAACTTCTGTTGTGTCCCAGGCCATACTCTTCCCTGGGGCACGTGAGATTTTCATCTATCTGAGCCTCAGTTTTCTATCAGTCAAATGCAGATAATAAAAGTATCAATGTCATAGGATTGTTGAGAGAATCCAATGAGTTAAATACATACAAAGGGCACAATGTCAAGCACACAGGTGGCACTCAATAAACAGCAGCTCCTGTTAGCCTCACGGCAGGAAGCTTCCATGGTAGACACTCTGGCCAGAGTAACAGGTGCTCTCCTCTCTGTCTTGGTTAACAGCACAGACTCAGGAGCCTGATCTACTGCAGTCTGAGCCCAGATCTGCCATCAGGAGTAGGTGGAAGACCCTGGGCACATTGTGGGACTGTGAAGTGAGCTAATGACAGTGCCAACTCATAGGACTGGCATGAGGAGGCACTGACACGATGACGGTCATGTTCCCAGCACACAGTCAGGCTTCATACCCGTGAGCTGTGTTATCACTGAGGATGTCCTAGGAAAGGTCCTCCCCTCCTTGGAACTCAGTTTCCCTGTCTGCAAAGAAATGGGCAGTGGCCATGGCAATCTCAAAGCTTCTTGCCTACAAGGACTCACCATTGCCATTGCTGAGCAAATGCGTTGGGAGTTGGATGCTCTCACTTGTGTCTGCTCTCAGCCCAACTCCAGCTCTCTCCTTCTGTCTCTTCATTTCCCATCTCTTACCTGTCTATTTTTCCCTTTCTCTGGCATCTTTCCCTTGTTCTGGACTTTCTCTCTCTTGTTTCTCTCCTGCATGCTATCAGAAGGCCATTTGTAGAGCAATAAATAACAACAGTAATCATAATCATAATTTGTTTATTTAGTCTTTCCCCGAGGCCAGGACTGCTCTAAGTTCTTTGCATGTATTAACTCATTTAATTCACACAATACAAGGACTTGTTACTATTGATTCAACAAACACTTATTGAGCGCCTACTGTGTGCCAGGCCCAGAGGAGCCAGCATGGAGCAAAACAAAGATCCTCACCCTTGTGGGGCTTACGTTCTAGTGGGGAGACAGAAGATAAACAGGTAAACAAGTAGAAAAAAAAACACCAAACAAACAAACCTCTGCTAGTGCTATGAGGAAAAAAAAAAAAAAGCAAAGTCAAAGGGAGAGACAGTGATGAGGGGAAATGTTTTCTACAGAATGGTTAGGAAACACCTCCTGAAGGAGGTGACATTGGATCTGACCTGATGATGTGAGAGGGAGGCAGCCATGCAAAACCTGGGGGAAGAAAGATTCCTGGTGAAAGGAACAGCCAGTGCAAAGGCTCTGAGGCAGCACCATGCCTGGGGAGTGTTGGTGGAATTGAGGAATAGCCAGAAGGCCTGTATCACTGGAGCTGAATGAAGGGGAAACAGTATCACACGGGGCCCCTGGGGACCACATCATGCAGGGCTTTGTGGGCCATAGGGAGGACTTGCGCTTTTACTCTGAGAAGGAGCCATGAAAGGTTTGGAGCAGAGGAGGGGCACAGTCTGAATAAAGTTTGACAGGATCCCATGGGCAATAGGCTGTGGGGGGAGGGGGAGAGGGAGGTGAAGGTAGAGTCAGAGAGACCATCATCCCCATTTTACAGATGCAGAAATAAATGGACCCTCACAAAAGGCCAGCAAAGCGGGCTCAAGCCCACACAGCTGTTGAGCAGCAGAGCCAGGTTGGCAGGCTGGCTGGGACTTGAGTCCCAAGCAGCCACCCCCACTGCCAGCCCCGCTGCTCACTCCTCCTGGAGCCTGAATGTACACCTGTAAAATGGGGACACATCTCAGTGGTGCAGGGCTCTCCAGCAACATGCTAGCTTCGGACGTGGGCACCACCTCGGGGTTCAGTGGAGCCTTCACTCTGTGACCTTGGGAAGGTGCCTACCTCTCCTGAGCTTCAGTTTTTCCATCTGTAATTTGGGAAGCATTAACTAACGTCTGGGTGTAGTCTGGTGGTTAAGAGCGCAAGTTCTAGCGTCAGATTTGGCGGGATCTGAGTCCTTGCTCTGCCACTTGCCAGATCCATGACTTTCCGCAATTAAACACCTTCTTTCTAAGCTTCGGTTTATCTCACCTGGAAGATGAAGATCTTAACAGCACCAATTCCAAGGGGAGCGGTAGTTGTAAGGATTAAATGAGATCATGCAGGTAAAGCGCTTAGCACAGCTCCTGGCATACATCGGGCACTCAATAAATGATCATTATTATTACTGACAGTAATGCCCACACCTCTGGGTGGGTGAGAGCCTGGGAGAGTGCCTGGTGGTACGCGGCCGGCGTTCGACAAAAGTGAATTCTCTCTCCCTTCCCTCATGCCCGCCGGCTCCCGGGGGACCCAGGCATTCCGGCCTCCGGCCGCCCCCCCACGCCGACCCTTACAAAGGCCCTCATTCATGCCTCGCGCACAAAGCGGCCCATTCACCCGGGTCCTTTGGGCTTCCCGCCCCTGGCCGCCCCCCGAGTCTCGCCATTGGTATCACCCCCTGCCTGTCAGACTTCGGGTCCCGCCTATGACCGCGCCGCCTAGCTCCACGCTCCGGCGCCGTTCTTTTCCCACGGCTGGCACACTCCGGCAACTTCTGATTGGCCCCGCCCGCCAGCCGCTCCTCTTGATTGGCGGGCGCGTCCCTCGTGGGCGGGTCCATAGCTTGTCGCAGCGGGCGCCGATTGGCCCCTGCTGCGCTTGTGTGGGCGGGGCTTTCATGGCTGGCCCTCCTCTCTTTCTCCCCAGGCCGAAGCCTCTGGACGGCCCTGGAAGCCGGTGAGTGCCCGGGGCCCGATGCCCGCCTGAGGCGGCGAAGTGGGACTGGGCCCGGGGGAGACTGGAGCTTCGGGGCTCCGGTCGGGGCTCCGGAGGCCAGCGCGGGCTGCGGGGGAGGGGCGGTGACGCGGACACTCACCTCGGGCGCGCAGCCGGACGGCAGCGGGGGTCGAAGGGAGGGGGGTGGGGCGGGGCGCCTACACTCCCCCAACTCGAGCTCCTACTATGTGCGAGGCCGGGTCGGGGTCCTCGCTGGAGCCCCAGGCCTACTCCGCAGATGGGGAAACTGAGGCTTGCTTTGGGACCTTGGACGCTTTAATACCTGAGTCATTGCCTTCAATCCCCCGCTCCCAGATGACAGTGTCTCTATTTTCACGTGTAAAAATTGCGGACCAGAGACAGGGATCATCATGACTGGCGGAACAGAGGGGTGGGGAAAGACATCTTTGAGCCCCCACGGTGTACTTGGGCGCTTTTATTTTTATAACTAAATAATTACCTTTAATTATATTAACTCGAGATGGGTTATATTGTACCCATTTTACAGGGAGGGTAAAACAGGCTGGACAGAGGCGGTGACTGCAGGGGGACAGGGTTGAGAACAACACTTCAGAGACCAACTGTGTGCTGAGTTCCTTAACCTTTTTAATCCCACAGTAGTCCCCCAAGGAAGGCTGTAGTCTCTAATAGATGGGGAAGCAGGTTGAGAAAATTACCAGTTGGGAGGAGGAAATTGACATCTTTGAGGACCTACTACACGTTGCTCTCAAATCCCCTCTTTAGAATGACAGAAAATGGTCTGGGCTTGAATCCCATTTCTCCCTTTTACTGACTGTATGACTTTGAGCAGTTTACTTCGTTCACCTCTCCATGCCTCAGTTTCCCCATCAGAGAAGTGGAGATTCTGAGATCATTCTATGAATTTGGACAGCTGTTCTAAAAGCAGGAAAACAAACACCCGGCACATGGTAGGTGCGCTTACCACTATTTAGTCCTCAGTTCACTCCTGAGAGGACTGAAGCTCCAGAGCCTAGAAAAACATTTTGTCGTCTTCTTTGGTACTCCTAGTGCTCTCTGTGGATTGTGTGGTCCCATTTCCAGGGTCGGGGAAACTGAAGTTCAGCGAGATTAAATGATGTCGTGAGGCATTACTTGTTTAAGCGCTGGGCTGGGCACTTTCTCCCACATCGGCTTATTCATTTCATTGGCCTCAATTCGCGGAGAGGAAAGCCGATGCCCAGAAAGCTTGAGCGGGATGTGAACCCCCGGAGTCCTCAGCCCTCTCTGCCGCGGGTCCTTGACCTTTGCTCGCCAGAAGAAGGAGGGGCCCCTGGCACTGCTGCTGCCGCCGCTGCCGCCCACCTGGCAACAGGCTTATCCCCGCCTCCCGCCATCCCCCTGTCTAGAGCCTTGCAGCTCCAGGACCCGCCCCCTTCCCAAGCCGGGCAGGTGCTGGGTGACATCAGAGCCGGGCTCCCTCCCGGTGACGTGACGTGGCCCCGCCCCGCGCTGGACCGCGGAGGTAGCCGCACCTGAGAGCTCGGAAGAGGACGGGGGATTCCCGTGCCCCCTCCCCATCTTCCCGCTTCCTGTACCAAGCCGGCGCCCCCCAGGTAGCCCCGAGAATCCGCGGTTGAGGGGACAGCTACACGGGCACTTGGGTCTCGGGGAGATGGGGGTTGGGCGCTGGGATTCCGGGATCTGAGGAGAGGCGCTGGGGGGCCAGGAATCCCAGGTCTGATTAAGGACGGCTCTGGGAGTCTGGGCTCCTAGGTCTGGAGGGAGGAAGGCACTGGGGCCAGGACTGTGTATCTGGGAGCCTGAATTTGTGGGTCTTGAAGGAGGAGGGGGCTGGGGACCTGGACTCCTGGGTCTGGGGGCCCAGATTTCCGAGTCTGGGGGCAGAGAGGACCCCTGAATCCAAGCACTAGACTAAGGTCAGAGGGCCAGATGCCAAGGGCCCCAACCCCTACCCCAGGGGCGGATCCCTGGCTCCTTTTCCTTTCCAGCCCAGCAGTTTCTGCCCCTCCCAGGGCAGGTGCTTTCACCTGCGCTGGTGACAGAAATGAGCCCTGGCATAGGTGTTCCAGCAGGCTAAGGAGGGTGGGGCTGCCAAAGGGGCAGGCCCACTTCATCAGAGCTGTTATCAGCCTTCAGAATCTGGATGTCCCAGGCGTCCTCAGCTCTAGCCCGCCTGCAGTAAGGTGAGGGGGCTTGGACTCATGGGTCCAAGGGAGGAGGGGGCTGAGGGTTCCGATTCCTGGATCCTGGATGAGTAGCCTGCTGGGGGCCCACACTCCTGAGTCTGGAGGAGGAGGGGGCTGGGGGCCTGGACTCCTGGGTCCAAGGGAGGAGGGACTGGGGGCCCAGATTCCTGGCTCTAGGGAGGGGAAGCATAGGGCTGGGTGATTGTAAAAAACTCCCAAACCCTTCCTGGTCAAAGGCCGCAGGCTGGAGAGGAAGTGGGTGGGGTGAGGGTGGGGGTAAAGTCCCAGGGATGGGACTTGGCTGTGAATGGATCAGGGCCGCACGGTAGGCCTGGGGTGAGCCTGGCCAACTTGGGGCCTGGGAAGTGGAGAAGTGGTATCCAGCGGTGGGAGAAGCCTGCTGTTTGAGTGCAGGGGCCTTGGGTTTGAGGCCCGAGAGCATCAGGACCAAATGAGAGCATCAGGACCAAACGTCACGGGGTGGGCTGGGGGCCTGGGACTGCTGGTGGTGAGGAGAGGGTCTGGGGGAAAGAGGGACATGTGGCCTGGAGCTGAGTTTCCGGGTGAGGCGAAGACAAGAGCCTGATGGGACCAGATTTAAGGATGACGCAAGAGGAGCTGGGTGTTTGGAGGGGCTTCTCCAGGGATATGTCGGAGGTGGGGGGGCCTGGAGGGCAGAGGCAGAAGCACCGAGGTGGAGGAGACAGAACATTGGGGGGTTCCTGTGACAGGGGTGGCGGTGGCCAGGCAGTGATGTGGCCGTTTGAGGCAGTGGGAGGGAATAGAGGCCGACTTTTTTCCTGACCTGTGCTTAGACTGCTGTAGAATTGCCGTGGTCTGTTCACTACTGGTCTGCAGCCCCTTTAAGGGCGGGGAGGGGTCTAGCACAGGCTGGCTCCTCCAGTGCCTCCCCTGTCAGCTCACAGCTCATCTTGGTTCTGACTGTCTGAGACTAGAACTGTCCGAGACTAGAGCACCCCCAGACCAGGAGCTCCTCAACGCAGGGCCCTGTCTGACTTATCTCTGGGTCCCCAGACTCACTCTGGGCAGAGCCTGGTACTTGAACAGCCTCAGGGAATGTTGAGTGAATGCAGAAGTGAATGAATGGGGCCAGTCTCCCCATTATAAAGAGAAGGAAGTCAGGTCACAGGGAAGGAAGCCACTAACCGAGGGATGAGATTCAGGTCTGTTCTGGGGTACACCAGAGGTGGTCAGGGAACCTAAGTTACAGAAATCAGATTGACACCCTCCTAGGGCTCACATCTATGAGGTCAAGGTCCTCATCACAGCACAATCTGACCCCTTTGGTCCCTAATCTTACCTTACCTACCACCCTCTCCGCCTGGATCACCTGGCACCAGCCACACTGGCCTCTCACAATGCCACAGACATACAGGCACACACCTGCCCCAGGGCCTTTGCACGGAGCTATTTTCCCAGCCTGGAATGCTTTTCCTCCTGACGTTCCCATGGCCTGCTTCCTTCATCTCCCTCAGATCTTTATTCTGATGCCACATCAAAGAGACTTTCCCTGGCCACCCCAATTAAAAGTTCAGCTCCCCTCAACCCTAACATCTCCTGTTCCCTGCTTCATTTTTCTCCTTGGCATGTATCATCATTTAACATACTATATAATTTACTTATTTATCTTTGAATCCATCTCCTGGGATTAGAGCAGTGCGAACTCATACAAATACAATGCAAGGCAAATGTGTAATTTAAAAATTTCTGGCCACATTAAAAATGAAAAAGTAAAAAGGAACAAGTGACATGAATGTTAATGATATATTTTATTTAACCCAATATATCCAAAATATTATCAGTGCAATATGTTGTCAAATGTAAAGAACACGAATGAGCTTTTTGTTGTACTGGCTTTGAAACTGGGTGTGTGTCTTATGCTCAGAACCCACCTCCGTTTGGATTCTTCATTTCAACTTTCCAGTAGCCACACAGGGCCATGGCTCCCGAAATAGCCAGAGCAGGGCTAGAATGTAAACACCTTAGGGAGGTGGGGATCTTTTTCTGGCTTGCTTTTGGCTATATGGCTGATGCCTTGAATAGTGCCTGGCTCACAGCTTGGCTTATTAAAGAATTAATTCTTAAAAATTTATTTCATTGAAGTATAGTTGGTTTACAATATGGTGTTAATTTCTGCTGTACAGCAAAGTGATTCAGTTATACATATATATATTCTTTTTCATATTCTTTTCCATTATGGTTTATCACAAGATATTGAATATGGGTCCCTGTGCTATACAGTAGGACCTTGTGGTTTATCCATTCTATATATAATAGTTGGCATCTGCTAATCCCAAACTCCCAGTCCTTCCCTCCCTCATCTCCCACCCCTTGGCCACCACAAATCTGTTCTCTGTGTCTGTGAGTCTGTTTCAGTTTTGTAGATAAGTTCGTTTGTGTCATATTTTAGATTCTACATATAAGTGACATCATATGATATTTGTCTTTGTCTGACTTACTTCACTTAGTATGATAATCTCTAGGTCCATCCATGTTGCTGCCAGTGGCATTATTTCATTCTTTTTTTAATGGCTGAGGAGCATTCCATTGTATATATGTACCACATCGTTATCCATTCATCTGTTGATGGACATTTAGGTTGTTATTAAAGAATTATTAAATCAGGGATTCCCTGGGGGTCCAGTGGTTACGACTCGGAGCTTTCACTGCTGTGGCCAGGGTTCAATCCTTGGTCAGGGAATTAAGATCCAACAAGCCACGTAGTGGGGCCACACACACACACACACACACACACAAACAGAATTATTTAATGAATGAATGGATAGAGAGGTGAATGGGTGGAATGAGTAAAGAAAGATCTGTGGATCCATTTTGCAGACGTGTAAATCGAGGTCTGGTGGAGAAAGGCAGTGGCGACTGCCTGGGGGATCTGGGGTGGGGATGGAGCCCCGCCTCCCCGACCCTCACCCTCTGCTCTCTCCCTGCAGACCATGGCAGCAGTGACCGTGTCGGTGCCCGGGCGGAAGGTGCCCCCCAGGCCAGGCCCAGTGCCCGAGGCGGCCCAGCCGTTCCTGTTCGCGCCCCGTGGGCCGGGCGTGGGGAGCGTGCCCGGGGGCTCGGCCATGTCCCCGCAGGTGGAGTGGACAGCACGGCGCCTGGTGTGGGTGCCTTCGGAGTTGCACGGCTTCGAGGCAGCGGCCCTGCGGGACGAGGGCGAGGAGGAAGCCGAGGTGGAGCTGGCGGAGAGCGGGCGGCGGCTGCGGCTGCCGCGGGACCAGATCCAGCGCATGAACCCACCCAAGTTCAGCAAGGCCGAGGACATGGCTGAGCTGACCTGCCTCAACGAGGCCTCCGTGCTGCACAACCTCCGCGAGCGATACTACTCCGGCCTCATCTATGTGAGTGGCCTCCTTCCCCGGGAGGGCATTGCCCGGGGTGCGGGTCTGGGTGTCAGCACCACAACTTGAACCAACCTGAGGCTATTTATAATCTTTATCCCATGTCGTATGACTCTGCCTACGCTTACTTGCCAAATGATAAACTATTGCATATCAAGAGTGCCTCAGACCCCGTTGGGGGCGTCCTGTAATATTATAGGGTAGATGCTCCTTATTATTTTCCTTAAGTTAAAAAAATTCTGAATCCTCAAATATAACACATCCAAAGGTTTTGAGAAAGGGATATGGATCTGTAGTGATAATTAATGGGAGCCACTGAGTATGGAAAACTGCCTGCCTGGCTCTGTGCATTTGTTTCCTTTCATCTTACAAATAGTAGAATGTTTTATACCTAAAAGGAAACTGAGGCCCAGAGAGATTTAATAACAATAAAAACTAACATTTATTAAGCATGTACTAGGCACTCTAAAATATATTGTTTCAATACATTTGCACAATTAAAAAGCATTTTGTCCCCATTTTACAGATAGAGAAACTGAGGCACAGAAAGGTCAAGTTCCTTGACCAAGGTCACCCAGTTGGACTTGGCAGACGTGGGTAGTCTGGCTCCAGGCCCCACCACTTTGCTCTGATGCCTCTTGGGATTTAGACGGGATTGATGATAGTGATGTCGACTATGGTCTAGTCTCTGTTAAGCATTCACTGTCTCACGTTAAAAGCAAACAGGTGGAGTAGGGCAGCAGTTCTTAACTCTGCTTCACGTTAGAATCATGTTAGGAATTTTTAAAAAATACCAACGCTCAAGCCCCGCCTCACCCCATTTAAATCAGGCTCTCTGAGGGTGTGACACTGGTCTTTTTCATAAGCTTCTAGGGTGGTTCTAAGGGACAGCCAAAGCGTTATTCAGAGCAAACAGGATTAGAGAGAGTGACAAGGAATGTGGAGAATAATAATGAGAAATAATGATCATGGGTGGCTAGCAAATGTTTATCCAGCACTTGTGATGTGCCAAGTACTGTTCTAAGTGCTGCATGTGGGTTATCAGCTCACTTCTGGGGCGGAGCTTGTTCTTATCACCTGATGTTTCAGGAATGTTAAGTGACTTGGGTCCCAGGTCACATGGACATGAAGGATTTGAACCCAGGCAGCTGGCCCCAGGTGTTCATGCTCCGAACACCAGCTTAGAGGGCTGGGGTCTCACTACCTTACTCATTTCAACCGACCCCACAAGAAGAACTACAAAATACCTCGCTAAAACCCTAAAAGGAAAAGTGCTGGTTTTATATTTTTTTAAAAACCACAAAACTTTAATGAGAGTAATAAAAGAATATTTCAATAAATGATGAGATGTATCAAAAAATAAAGATAAATAAACTGGCCCCAGTATCCACCCCATTAGGGGTCACAAGCACAAGATTAGAATATTTTTTATGAAATCTGATTCCTGTTTGGGGAGGAGACTGAGGTTGTGAGAGGGCCAGTGGCTGGCTCAGGGGCCCTCAGCTTTTGGTGGCAGGGGTGGGATTTGAACTGAGGGCTGTCTGGCCCTGGATGGAGTTGGCAGCTTCTCCAGGCTGTACTGGGCCCTTATGATTCCTCACTAGCCTTTGCGAGTCCTGGGAAAGAGACTTCTGTCCAGGCCACTCCCCTGGACCTCACCAAAGACAAGGGATCAGTGGGGCACCCAAAACACTGAGCCACCCTTTTCCTGTGAATAAACACTCTGAACCCTCACGGCAACTTTGTAAGGTATCTCCTATCATCCCCATTCTGCAGGTGGGGACACTGAGCCTCAGAGAGGGGCCAGGATTTGGACAAAGCCCCACCAGCTACAAACCAGCTTAACTGGGATTTGAACCCAGGCCATCTGACTCCAGACCCTACATCCTATCCACTGCATTAGGAAGATTATTGAGAAAGTTCAGGGGAAAAAATGGTAAGGCCTGAGCTAAGGTTATGGCCCGAGAGCCAGAGAATTGGGACCTGACAAATGAAAGCGAGATGGAAGATTCCAGAAGCCCAGACAGGAAGCAAATAGGGCCTTAACAATAATCATTAGCAATTAGTGAGGGCCTGCTTTCTCCATCAGGAGCTGTTCTAAACTTCTTTCCAATATGATCTGTTGACCCCCCTCTCCACATAAGGCTGTGAGGTAGGGGTTATCACCTCCTTTGTCCACGGCTTGGAGAGGAGAAGCCATTAGCCCAGGAGTAGTTAACAGCTAACATATTAAGCACACACAGGGAGCTCCCTAGAGGCCCAGTGGTTAAGACTGCAGTGGCAGCGCAGGTTTGATCCCTGGTCGGAGAACTAAGATCCTCGCATGCCGCGCGGCAAATAGATAGATAGATAGATAGATAGATAGATAGATAGATAGATAGATAGCATGCACAGGGCTCCAGGGCCCACGCTGAGCCCTGTACTTGCAACGGGAACTTGCGGATGGCTCCCAGCAGCCCTCTGTGGAAGCGCTGTTCCCGTCCCTGTGTGATGAGAAAATGGGACCCAGAAAAGTTAAGGTGCTTGCTCAGGCCACGCAGCTAGAAGGTTCGATTCAAGCTCCACCTTGTTCGTCCTCGGGCCCCGCTTAATAAATACTAACTGGCCAACTGGTGATGGGAAAGATAGCGCTTCCCAGTGCAAGGAGTGGGGGGCGTCCGGGGTTCTAGAAACCCAGTTTCTGTCACTAATAGGCTATTTGGCCTTGAGTGGCTCAAGGTCTCGGTCCCTTCACTGGGATGCTCTGGGCAGGAAGGGAACCCATCTGCCGGGCACTGGCCATGTTCTCTGCTCCGTGAGGCACTGGAAGGTGCATGGTGACATGCCACTCTCAGAATCCTTCTAGACTGTGGGGGGGGTTACAGCTCCATTTTACCAGGACTGGCAACTGAGGCTCAGAGAGGGCAAGCCCCTCGTGCTAAGTCACACAGGGCTCGAAACCCAGGATGACGTGGCATCCGAGTCTGAGTGAACTCTTAGCTTTCAGGTGGGATGGGAACGTGAGCGTCTTGGGACCCATGACTGGAGTGCCTTTTATGGGGCCCCGCCTCGGGCTGGCTCGTTTTTATTCATTATCGTCCTTAATCCCCACAGCCTCTGTAATGAGATGGGGAGGGTTTCTCAGGGAGAAAACCGAGACTGTGGGGAGAGTCACGAGGCTGAGGAGAGGGGGAGGCAGGGAGTTGCACCTGGTGGGTCTGCAAACCGAGACTGTGGGGAGAGTCACGGGGCTGAGGAGAGGGGGAGGCAGGGAGTTGCACCCGGTGGGTCTGCCTTCAGAGCCCCGAGGGCTGGGGCAGCCACCCCAGACCCTTCCAGCCAGGTTTTCCGCAGCCGTGCCCCGGCCACTCAGGTGTCCCCGACCCTCTCTAGGCACAACAGCCTCTGCCCTTTGCCCCCTGGCCTTGGCAGCCAGCTCAGGTTCCATCTGGTATGGTTGGCAGGAGGGGGCTGAGATGGGGAGTGGCACGGGTCGGGGAGGCTCCTCTTTCAGCCAGGAGTGGGGGCCTGGGCGCCAGCAGCCATGAGATACCCTCCCTGGGAATGTGGTCCGGCCGCCCTGCCCTCGAGAGCTCCTGGGAGCTGCTGGCAGGGAGGGCAGACACCCAGCAAACCGGTTGTTCTGCTCTAGACTGGCCACCCACCCTCCCATCCTTAAAAGCTTGGCACCTGGGAGCCGGGCAACCTGTGGTGGCCACACCCTCGCTCTGCTTGAGAAGCTCTAGCCATCTGGGAGCTTAAAGCAGTTCTGCTACCAACCAACAAGTAACCGGCTAGCCATTTAACTAGCTAAGTAGCTAACTAGCTGGCTAAGTAGCTAACTAGTTTCACAGTTAACTAGCTAAGCCCCTAAGCAGCTAACTCTCTGCTGGATTAGCTAGCTTAGTCCAGCTAACTTAGCTAGTTAGCTCTCTGGGTTGGTTTAGCTAGGTGATCAGCTAGCTCTCTAGCTGTCTAACTGCCTCTATCCATCCTAAGTGCGTCTTATCTACCCGAGGCTCTGTCCGAGCTGGAACAGTTCTTAAACCTTTACAGGGTCCTGCACTCAGGCCCAACAGCTGTGTGGACAAATTCAGGGTGTCCATGAACTTGGATGCAAAAAAAAAAAAATTACATCTTTATTTTCACTCACCTTGAGAACCTGTTTAGCATTTCCTCCAATAAGAAGGAACCACCAAGACGGTCGTGGAAGCAGGTCCTGTGAGTCTGTTATGAACAGAAACTGCAGACATGCTCTTGTCGTGTTTCAGCTGCTGCAGATACCGGGAGCACCCTTCCAGAAATGTTCTATGTGTATTCAGGCAAATTCATAAAAATATTCTTCTTGCACCCCTTTCAATGCAAACAGTTCTTACCTTGTCTCCTTTCCGTGGTAATGTTTTGGAGATAGTTCTCTACCTGTATACAGTACACCGAAAGCATCATAGGAATTCATTGTATGACCGTACATCCAGATTGTCTCCAGTCTTCCACTGTTTTAAAAATGATGCTACAGATGAACTTGCACATGGTCCTTTCACGCATGTGCGAGTCCAAGCAGTGACAGGGCTACAGAGCCTACCTTCTCTCTCTGTGTGTGAATCCTCATCCGTACAGCACCTTTGTGCAATTTGGAAAGCTTCTTTTCAACCATCAGCCTGAAACTGTTTGTAACAAATGTTCAAATCTACATTGTTGTGGTGTGAATGGCAGCCCCTTTGCCAGATGTCCTTGTGCAGTGCACAACCTGCCCAGCTGTACACGGCAGCCCCATGCTGCCCTCTGGGCCACAGGCAGGCAGCTAGTGAGGCCCTCTCCTTCTTGTCCACTGCAGACCTACTCCGGCCTTTTCTGTGTGGTCATCAACCCGTACAAGCAGCTTCCCATCTATACGGAGGCGATTGTGGAGATGTACCGGGGCAAAAAGCGCCACGAAGTGCCGCCCCACGTGTACGCAGTGACTGAGGGGGCCTACCGAAGCATGCTCCAGGGTGAGTGTGGGGCTTGGGCTGCTGGAGGTGCCTCTTCAGTGGGGACTGGGCTGGGGGTCAGGATCAGATGACAGGTCAAGGATTTCAGACACTGTGAGGCTTCTTTGTGGGGCAGGAGGTAACACAAATGGAGGGCCGAGTGGGCAAGGCTCTGGGTCCTACCAGACAGGCCCCTTTTTATCTGTTTCTCTGTTCACCCGTTCCCTCAACAAGTCTCATTTGGGACCTCACTGTTGCCAGCTCTTGCAAAAATTCCTCTTGAAACAGTGATTCTTAAGAGTGTTCATTCATTCAACATTTATATTGTTGACGTGATCTACATTGTCATGGGTGAATGGCTGCCCCTTAGACGATGGGCAGCATGGGGTCGCTGTGTACAGCTGGGCAGGCTGAGCACTGCACAAGGATGTTCGTCAGAGGGGCTGCCATTCACCCCATGACAATGTCGATCAGTTCTGCCAAAATTCCATAGTTCCCAGGTAGTATTCATATTACACTCATTAGATATTTATTATGTATACATACATACATATATATATATATATATAAAATACCTGCAAATACCTGCATTATGCACTCAAACATATTTATATATAATGTTTTTATAGTCACATTATAAATTTGTATTTAGTCAGAGGTAACATTTTATTTGGTTATATAATCTGTTACATATTTTTTATACTAGTTAATATAACTTAGGAATAAATGTTCAAGAAAATAAGAGTGAGTGCCTACTCTGGGTCAAGCACTTTTCAGGGATGAACACATTTAACGTCACAGCCACGCTATGAAGGAGGTGTGCTCGTTATCCCTGGTTGCCAGATGGGGAAACTGAGGCATAGAGCAGCGCACTCACTGCCCACCATCCCACGGGTGGGTCAGTGGCTGAGGTAGGATTCGAACCCAGGGCCCCCAGCTGCTGCTTGCGTGTAGGTCACACTGTGTATCATGTCCTCATCCTGGGCTGGGCACTGTGAATTTTGACATGTGACCCTCCTGGATTCTAATACCTGACCCCGACTCAGCCTCTTGCTTGCTGTGTAACCCTGGGAAAGTGGCTGTCCCTCTCTGAGCCTCAGTTTCTTTTTTTTGGCCACACCATGAGGCTTGCAGGATCTTAGTTCCCCGACCAGGGATTGAACGTGGGCCCCAGCAGTGAAAGTGCCGAGTCCTAACCACTGGACCACCAACGACTTCCCCCTAAGCTTCAGTTTCCTCAACCTGTAAAATGGAGACAATAAACTCCAACTGAACAGAATGTAATTCATTCAAGAAACTTCAATTTGAGCCCCTACCGTGTGCCTCCTTGTGCTGAGCATGTGAAATTCAAAGACATGAGAGCAAGATTCTGGATCCCAGGTTCAGCCCTGGATACAAAACAGGCCACAATACTGTATTATATACTAGCTGGTATATTAAAAAAAATTGTTTTTGAAGATTCTGAGTTCTGACTATGGCCCTGTGAGGTAGGGGGCTGTTTTTTTTTTCTGGCTACGTGGTGCAGCTTGCGGGATCTTAGTTCCCCGACCAGGGATCAAACCCAGGCCCCTGCAGTGAAAGCACCAAGTCCTAACCACTCTGCCCCATTTTTCAGATGGGGAAAGTAAGGCACAGAAGACCTCAGAGACTGACGCAAGGTCACACAGCAAGGCGGGGAGGTGGCTGGGCCTTGAACCCATGTCCATAGGGCTCCCAAACCAGGCCGCTAACTCTGAGGCCCTATTGAATGCAGCCCTGTCTCTGGCTTAAAACCACCCAGAGACCTCCTGCCCTCCTTAAAAACCATCCAGACCCTTTAATCGTGGTCTCCAAACCCATCTGCATCATCTCCAGCTCTGCCCCCTCCCCCAGCCTCACTGGCCTCCTTGCTGTCTCTCAGACATCTCCAACTTGGTCCCACCACAGGGCCTTTGCACTGGTCATGCCCTCTGCCTGGAATGCTCTTTCCCTGCTTCCTCGTCCTTTAGGGCTGAGCTGAAATAGCACCTCTTCTGATACACCTTCTGGCCCTCGACCCCTCCCCTCAGTCACTTCTTATGACTTTAGACCGGGGCTTCTCAATCCTGGCTCTGTTGACATTTGGGGCTGGATCAGTCTTTGGAGTGGGGGGTTGTCCTGTGCATCATAGGATGTTAAGCAACATTCCTGGGCTCTACCACTAAAGCTTGTAGGACAACCCTCCCAGGTTGTGACAACCAAAAATGTCTCCAGACATTGCCAACTGTCAAATCTTCATTTTTAGTTTATGGGGTTTTGTTGTTGTTTTGTTTGTTTCTTTGTTTTGCTGTGCTGCATGGCTTGTGGGGATTTCAGTTCCCAGACCAGGGACTGAACCCAGGCCATGGCAGTGAAAGCCCAGAGTCCTAATCACTAGGCCACCAGGGAACTCCCCTAGTTTATGTGCTTTTATCCCCCACTCAAGCGGATGCTCCATGAGGGCAGGGACCTTGCAAATTCCCACTGCTCTCAGTGTCTGACACTTAGTAGGTGGTCAGTGTGCATTTGTTGAAGGGTTGTGTCGGGCCCAGGGTGAGCGCAGGAGGAGATGGTGAGGACTGAGCTGTGCTCTCTGCCCTCAAGTTGGGCAGATGACCCACCAATGGGCCACCAGTCACCATAACTACCATTCTGTGGCCTGTTTTCTATTAGAGGCTGAGCCTGGGGTCCAGGATCTCACTCTCATGTCTCTGAATTTAACACACTCAGCACAAGGCAGCACACGGTAGGGGCTCAAATTGAAGTTTGTTGAATGAATCACATTCTGTTCAGTTGGAGTTTGTTGTCTCCATTTTACAGGTGAGGACACAGGCTCAGAGAGGGGTAGCTGCTTTCCCAGGGTCACACAGCAAATGAGAGGTTGAGTTAGGGTTAGGTATTAGAACCTAGGAGGGTCACACAGCAAATGAGAGGTTGAGTTAGGGTTAGGTATTAGAATCTAGGAGGGTCACACGTCAAAATCCAAGCTTTTCCTTAGCCCTTGGGAAGGATTTTGAAAAGAGGGTAGCCAGTGTCTCGCTGGAGAAATCCTCCCAGGTGACGCATCCCCCTCTGTCCCCTACAGATCGTGAGGATCAGTCCATTCTCTGCACGTGAGTAATCCTGAAGGACTTCCTGGAGGAAGCGGGGTCCCGGCTGGGCGTGGCTCTGCTTGGAATGGGCGGGGCTTACCTTGGAACATTGCTGACCCTTTTTGTTTCCCTTTGTGCCCCCCCTTAGCGGGGAGTCTGGGGCTGGGAAGACAGAAAACACCAAGAAAGTCATCCAGTACCTCGCCCACGTGGCATCATCACCAAAGGGCAGAAAGGAGCCGGGTGTCCCGGTAAGTGACCTGCCTTGGGACGTCCTCTGGACCCTGCCACCAGCAAGGCCCCCTCCATCTCAGGTTCTGCTTCCCCCCATAACTAACTCCCTGCCTCCCTCATGGAGGGACACAGTTGTGGGCCTTCTCCTGGCTGCCCATGCCCCCTGTGTCCCTACTGTGTGCCTGATATAGTGCTGGGAGCAGAGACACAAAAATGTGAAGGCCAGTCCTTGGCCTCATTGGCCCTTGGAACAGCGCCTGGCGCACAGTAGGTGCTTACATTCCAGAGCATTCACTGTGTGTCAGGCCTGTTTAGGTTCCGGCAATGCCCAGGTTTACTCTATAAGTGGGCATTTATATAGTACTAGTCCCTTTGCTTCTATTACTGTAACACTCCAGTGAGGTGGGTGTGGTCTTCCTGCATTAAAGACGGGAAACCAAAGTCACAGCTGTGGTGAGTTGGTTTTCCGAGGCCACACACCCAGGAAGGGCTAGCCTGGATTCAAACCCCGGGTGCTGCGGGTACCCCCCCGACGCCACCCCGCTCCACATGGCCAGTTTCCCCAGCCCCTCGTCTCTCCGCCTCACCCCACCCACCACCTGAGACCACCAGTTCACCTGTGTGTCTGTCCACGTTCCATGTGCTGTGTCCTGGTCCGTGTCCCGGTCCGTGTCTCGTGTCCTGTGACTTCCTCAGGCCTCCACCAGCACCGTGTCTTATGTGAGTAGTGGGGAATCACCTCGAGTCCTGTCACCCCTAATACCACCTGGGTCACCCCAGACCACAGTCTTCCTGGCAGACAGGGCCCCCTCAGGCACTGATGGTCACCCCTGCCAGGAAGCCACATTGCCACTTATGGCAGTCCTGCTGTGTGCACGCCCAGCCCCACACTGTCATTTCACACAACCCTACTGTGTGCACACAGGCCCCCCCCACCCCACTGTTGCTTATGGCAGCCCTACTGCATGCACACACCTAGGGCCCATGCTGCCATTTAGTGTGGTCCTACCGCACATGTGCAGACCCCAACCACACAGCCGTTTCTGTTAGCCCTACTGTGTCTGTGCAGACTGGCCACAGATCCCAATGTGAAACAACCCAGAGGCCACAACTACCATTTATTGTTGATCTGCTAAATATATGTAGACAGAGCCCACAGACACCACGAGGTCACACAACCCACAGACCCACACTGACAGTTATGGTAGGCTTAATGTGTACACCCAGCTCAGGCTAGTGTCTGAGGGCTCACAGGGCATTTAAAGAAATAGTTGGTGTCTTTGAGAGCCTGGCTGGGAAAGAGGGGAAGGGGATTGCTGTTGACTGAGCACCTACTATGTTCCTGGCTCTGACACCGAGGTGGCTGTAGGGAAGTTCAGAATAAGATCCCTACCCATGGGGGTGGGGGGAGGGATAAATTGGGAGTAGGGGATGAAAAGATGCACATTACCGTATATAAAATAGATAAACAACAAAGATTTACTGTATAGAACAGGGAACTATATTTAATATCTTGTAATGAACTATAATGGATAAGAATCGGAAAAAGAAGAATATAGGTATATACATATATATGTATAACCATATCATTTTGCTGTATACCTGAAACTAACACAATATTATAAATCAACTATACTTCAATTTTAAAAAAAGGTTCCTGTCTTAAAAAAATAAATAAATAAAAAATCCCCACCCATGGATCAGCCTGACTGGGGGAGGAAACTACCAAACTTCCAAACAGTTTGAAGCACTTTACTTAGATGGTATAAGATTTTTCTTTAATTCTGCAAGTGATACATGAGTACATATTCACTGTAACAACAGCAACAACAACAAAAATCAGATAAAGTGAAATTCCTCTTTCCTTCTCTCAGTCCTCCTTCCTTGGAGCGTCTTATGCTGTTGACAGTTTGGTGTGTATCCTTGCAGACCTTTCTCTAAATGTTTACAGACATGTGTCTATCCTTATAGAAATAGGAGTCTCGTTTTGTGGTGTGCTTTTCCCTCAATTTATTTTTTATTAATGGGATCACACTGTAGGTATTTTCCTGCAACTTGCTTTTTGTTTTGTTTTGTTTCCACTAACAATGTATCCTGGAGATGTTTCCTCAGATGTTTCCTTGTTCCCTTCACAGTAGACTGAAGGGCAAGACCCAGATGCGGGAAAGCGGTCACACACCCGGACACACAAAGGCCCCTCACACACAGACACTCAGCCAGCTGTGACACAGACCCACCCCCCTTACAGCTGGGCCAACCCCCCTGCCCCCACTGACGCGCCATCCCCCGCGCCCCTGCAGGGTGAGCTGGAGCGGCAGCTTCTTCAGGCTAACCCCATCCTGGAGGCCTTTGGCAACGCCAAGACAGTAAAGAATGACAACTCCTCCCGATTCGTGAGTGCTGGGGGAGGGCGGTGCCTGGGCCTGAGTCAGTGAAACAGGAGCTGGGAGTTTCGGAGGATGGTGGAGGGGAGGCAGGATGTGTGGGTCTGTTGAAGGAGGAGGGGCCTGGGGGCCGTGACTTCTAGGTCTGAGAGATGAAGGAGCTGGGGACCTGGGTCCCAAGGAAAGAAGTCAGAGGGGCCTGGACCTTGAATTCCCCTGGGAACTGCCCCCCGAACTGGAACCTCATGATTGGAGTGGGGGTCAGTGGAGGGAGAAAGCAAGAGGCAGCCCTGGCCCTAGGAGGGGTGAGTGTGGGTTGGCGGTGCTCTCTAGGCCCGCGGGATCCTTGGCTAAGTCCCTCCACCTGCTCCCCTCGCAGGGCAAGTTCATCCGCATCAACTTCGACGTTGCCGGGTACATCGTGGGCGCCAACATCGAGACTTGTATCCTCACCGCCGGGAGGGGTGCCTGGTGGGGGGGACGAGGGGTGGCAGCCAAGGAGGGTGGCTCTTGGGATCTCACCGCTTACGGAAAACAGGCGTCCACACTCGCCGGGAACGCTGGCTCCCTGCAGCTCAGAAACTGTGCCTCAGTTTCCCCCTCTGCAGAAGGGGAAGGATCCTAGAACCTCAGGAAGGGGCAGAGAGACAGCATCTCCACGTGAAGGGAGGAGGGCAGGACCTCCTGGAGCTTTTAGGAGAAGGCCAGCCCAGCCTCGCTATGGGGCTATGACTTAACCATAGAGAAAGGTCGCGAGCGCAGGCAGCAAAAGGGGAAGGCGCGTGGGGCTGAGTGGGGGGGGGGGGGCGGGCAGCGCCAGCTTCCAGAGGCCTTGCCCCGTGGAGTCACACGGGACGTGCTTAATTCCCAGCTATGCCAACACGTGTGAAATGTTTTCTACCAGGCACGCTCATCAGAGACTCCGCACCCAGGGTTTTTACTGGGGGCTGATCACATAGGCACTCTCTCCCTGGCACGTACCCAAATTCCAGAGTCCCCGAAGGAAAGTGGGTGTTCAGAAGAAACCATGTTGTTTTGCACAAACAGTTTAGGTGCAGGGGGCCCCTCCTATCAGCCAAGGAAGGCTGGGAACCCTCCCGAAATCCAGGTTCCCAGACACCAGCCAGAGGCGGGCCTTGCAAGCCGGCTAACTCAGGCCAGCTGTGTCAAACCTTTCCCACACATGCTCGGTAGGAACTTAAGAGAGAAAACCCAGAAGCTCCAGGAGTGCAGAGCTTAAGAGAACGAGCGAAGAAATCACACCCACCCGCGTTCGAATCCCAGCTCTGCCACTTTGAGGCTCTTGAGCATGTGATTTGACCTCTCCGGGCTTCAGTTTCCCCCTCTGTAGAGGGGGACGGATCATAGAACCTACCCTGGAAGGGTCTGAAGTGAGGCAGGTTCTAAGCATGGCCCCTGCCACATCGTAAGCACTCAAGCATGAGCTATCTGGGAATTCCCTGGCAGTCCAGTGGTTAGGACTCAGCGCTTTCACTGTGTAAACGTGCCATGTGGCTTTCCTAGAAGGGAGAAGCTGAGAGCCCCAGTAGTCATACGGGGAAACTGAGGCTGGGAGGGTCATGACAGCAGGAGGTATTCTTATCCTTGGTAGTGAAAAACCAGGCACAGCTGCAGTGTTTGACACATAGTAACTCATTTACCCCAACAGCACCTCATAGACTCATGGACGGGTGTTAGTATTGGGCCCCTTGCACAGATGAGGAAACTAAGGCTCGAGGCTTAAGTGACACAAGTCCAAAGCCACTGGTCCAGTTAGCGACCAGGTCGCCGGCCGGGGCTATGAGTGACTCCACTGTTCCACGGGATAGCCGGGGGGTCCCCTCCATGCGGCACCTTGACTCGCCCCCCACCCAGACCTGCTGGAGAAGTCGAGGGCCATCCGCCAGGCCAAGGACGAATGCAGCTTCCACATCTTCTACCAGCTGCTGGGAGGCGCCGGGGAGCAGCTCAAGGGTTAGTGTCCGATGGCTCCCCACCCCTCCCCGGGGTCTGGGTGGTAGCCGCGTGTGGACCCCCCGGGGCGGAGGACATGGGAGGCACTAACCTTTGTCAAGCACCTGCTTTGTGTCAGGCTCCTGCTGGGTGGTGGATTCTCTCGCCTCCCGGATCCCACCGCCCCTGGTTTCTACCGCCTCTCGACTCCTGCCACCCCCAGACTCTGCTGCCCTCTGGTTCCCGCTGTCTCCCGGGTCTTGCTCATGCCGGCTACGTGGCCATGTGTCTCCTGCCCACACACTTCTCTCCTGAAACTCCGGGGCTCTGCTTACTCCAGCGGGTGCTGTAACAAGTCCAGCTTTGCCTTCTCGTGGTTCCCGATGATGGTGGTTTGCGTGGCTTGTAGGCTCCTGCTGCCTCCTGTCTCCTGCTCTGCGCTCCTCCAGCCTTCTGGCTGTGGAAACGCCCCAAGGCCGTCTCCTCTACGGTGGCCCCGCTGCCCTGTGGCTCCCCTGTCATTCTGGCTTCTTCCACCCCGTAGCTTGGGCCGCCTCCTGGCCCCTCCGCACCCAGCCTCCTGCTCGCGGTGGCTTCCGAACCCTCTGCCACCGGCCCCTCCTGTCCCATGGCTTCTGCTAACTCGGGCACCCGCAGCCCTGTTGCTTCTGCCAATGCGCGGCTCCTGCCTTCTCTGGGCAACTCTGCGACTAGAGAATCATTATGGAAGGAGGGAAGAGGAAAGGTCTAATATGTGCTAAATACCCACTTCACGCCCGGCCCTTCCTACCAAACCCTTGAAGAATGGATCCCCACTCATTTGACAGAGGAGGAGACCGAGGTTCCTAGTGGGGAAGTGATGCTCTTCCCGGGGTGGCTATTGAGGAAGCCGGGACTTGAGTCTGACTCTACAGCTCATTCTTGACCTTGGCCTCCGCCCGTTACTCCTACAGCCGACCTCCTCCTGGAGCCGTTCTCCCACTACCGCTTCCTGACCAACGGGCCATCATCCTCTCCGGGCCAGGAGCGCGAGCTCTTCCAGGAGACACTGGAGTCCCTGCGGGTCCTGGGATTCACCCACGAGGAAATCACCTGTGAGTGAGCCGTGAGCCCAGAGCCCCCCATGAAGGATGGGGGTGGACACCTGGCCATGCATTGCTCGGTTTGAAAACTAAAACAGGGAACGGAGGAAGGAGGAAGCTTTAAATAGGGGATTGGGAAGGACACACTGTGTTGGTGATGTTTGCGCAAAGGCCTGGAGAGCCGAAGGTGTGAGCATTGGTGCTATCGGGGGAAGAACAGTCTAGGCAGGGGGAAACAGCGTGTGCAAAAGCCCTGAGGCAGGAAAGGCGTGGCATGTTTGAGGAATTGAAACTTCTCGAATGGATTCAATTAGTGGGTGACCCAGGGGAGTGGGGAGATGGAGCCACAGGGGCAGGTGGGGCCTCAAATGCCAGCCTGAGGGGCTGGGATTTGTCCTGAGGGCACTGGGGAGCCATGGGAGGGCTGGGAGCCGTGGAGGAGCAGCTCTGGGCCGTGTGGAGGATGGACTGTAGGGCAGGAGGAGGCTGAAGCGAGGGTGCAGGGAGGACCCTGCCCCTGGCCCGGGGTCTTCCTTGGTTGGTCTGGGCTCGGGGGGCACTGGGGTGAAATACTCAGCTCATTACCCGTGTTCTTCTGCTTTGCCCCCCACCTTTCTCACCAAACAGTACATTTTGACAATAGTTCCGTTGCAGTACTGTATTCGTTTGCCAGGGCTGCCATCACAAAGCACCATAAACCGAGTGCCTTAAACAAGTGAAATTGATCATCTCCCAGGTCTGGAGGCCAGAAGTCTGAGGTCAAGGTGTTGGTGGGGTTGGTTGGTCCTGGGAGAATCTGTTCCCTTCCCCTCCCCTAACTTCTGGTGGTTTCCTTGTTAGAAGCGTCACCTGATCTCCGCCTTCAGCCTAACGGGGTGCGCCCGCCTCCCTGCCCAGGCATCTGTATGCAAATCTCCCCTTTTATAGGACACCCATCATTTTGGATTAGGGGCCACCCCAGTCCCGTATGATCTCATCTTAGCTTAAATAATTACAGCTGCAACGACCCAATACCCAAATCAGGTCACATTCTGAGAGGTCCCAGGCATTAGGATTTTAATATATTTTTGAAGGGAATAGAGGGACACGATTCAACCCATTACGTGCGCATAGAGGGGGAAATCTCAGTCTTTTTTCCAGCTACCTGGCATTTCATTGTCTGGATGAATTGTGATTCCTCTCACCAGTCCCGCGGAGACCCTGATTTCCAGTTCTGAGCGGGGCCGGGCCTGGGTCTCATTCTCCTCTGGTCTCCGGGGCTGTGGAAGGCCTCGGGAGCCACTGTAGGCTCCAGGGCCAATGGGGAGGGCTGGAGACACGACACAGTCAGTGCCAGGTTGGCTGTCCACCCAGGCAGCGAACAGGCCAGCGTCCTCAGGCATATTGACACAGGGTCCCAGGCCTCCCTGCTAGATTTCCCAACCACGGGTTGCGTAACTGCCCTGCTCCTCCCTGGGCAGCTGACAAACAAATTCAGATGGAGGCCACAGTGGGGGCCTGAGCCTCTCAGGTACCGCCTGCCCTCCTGACACAGGTCACCTCAAGTAACCCTCCTGCCGTGTGGTGGGCGCGGGTGGCAGCTCCGATTTTTCCAGTCCCGAAACAAAAATTTTGCACCACCGTCGGCGTGTAGTGACATAATCTGAATATGATCAAAGGTCATCGTGTGAAAACCGAGTCGCCCCGGGCCCCTCTGAGCCCTAGTTTTCCACTGTTAAGCTTCCTGCATCTCCTGCCAGAAATATTTCAGACATGTAAGAAAAGACACACATTATTCTCCAGCCCCAGGGCTGATGTTCAGCTGTAATGTTGATCAAAATGTTACCGTATTTCTGGGACTTCCCTGGCGGTCCAGTGGTTAAGACTCCGAGCTTCCACTGCAGCGGGCACGGGTTCGATCCCTGGTGGGGGAACTGAGATCCTGCATGCCACCCACCCCCTCCAAAAAAAACGTTACCGTATTTCTCTCCTGATTTAAAAGTTCCTGCGCAGTGGTTGATCCAGATGGGCCCCACCTCCCTGACCTTCCTCCCAGGACCGGCTCAGAGGCACCAAATAACCATGAAAACACCTGGCATATCAGGCCCCACACCCTGGCCTGGGTCCTGCATGGCACTGGGGTGAAATAGCTCATCACCCCCGTGCTAGCGTGGGCTTTGTCCCCTACTTTTCCCACCAAACAGCATGTTTTGGCAGTTATTCTGGTTTTGTAGGTATAGGTGAATTGCAGGGTTTTTTGTGGTTGCAGAAGGTTTCACTGTTTAGATGAGCGGTGATTCTTGCAGCCTGTCTGTCCCTTGCAGACACACCCTTCGGGTGACTGCATTCTGTTGCTATTGGAACGAACCCCCATCCCCCCAAAAGTGCCAAGAATATCCTTATAAGTAGGTCTTTGTGCCCATGGGTGAACAGAACTGCAGGATCAGCTCTTAAGCCACAAAATGCTGAGTCCAAGGAGAGGTGCAATTTTTGGTTTTATCCAGCTTTAATGGAAATTTAACAGCTTTATTGAGGTATCATTCACGTACCAAAACATTTACCTATTTAAAGTATATATCAGGGAATTCCCTGGCGGTCCAGTGGTTAGGACTCCGCACTTTCACTGCCAAGGGCCCAGGTTCGATCCCTGGTCGGGGAACTAAGATCCCGCAGGCCTTGTGGCGTGGCCAAATACAAGCCAGTGGCTTTTAGTACCTTCAGAGCTGTGCAGCCGTCCCCACAATCAATTTTAGAACATTTTCAGTGACCTAAGAAGATACCTTGCGCCCCTTTGCGGTCGTCTGCCGGTTTTCCAATGGCAGCCCTTGGCAACCACAGATCTGCTTCCTGTGTCTATGGATTTGCTTATCCGGGACCTTTCATATAAGTGGAATCATACAATATATCATCCTCTGTGGCTGGGTTCCTTCCCTCGGCATGATGGTTTGAAGTTTCATCCATGTGGTCGTACGTATCCGTGCTTCCTTCCTTTTTACTGCTGAATAATTTTGCTTTTTACCTTTTTCTTATGGAACCTTTCAAACAGGTATGCAAGTAGAGAGCAGAGGGTCGTGAACCCCCCACCCCTCCCCCAGGAACCTGGCACCAGATCCAGCAGTTAGGGGCTCATGACTTCTTGGCTTTTAGCTCTAACCCCCAGCCCCTTTCCCTTCCCCCAACCCCACTCTGTTTTTTTAACTTGTACTGAATCGACCTCGCCGCCGTCCAGAAGGTGGCGCTAGTTTCCAGTTTCTCCCACCCTGTCTCTGGAGCACCTGTTCCCCGACGTGGTTGCCAGCAACCACTGTTGTCAGCTTTTTTGCTTTTGCTGGTGTGGCAGGTGGATGGGGTCTCATAACAGTGTGATTTTGTGTCTCACTTCCAAGGAGTGGAGCCAGCCGGTCACCTTTTTTTCTAGACTGTCCTTTGGAAGAAAGAGGAGACAGAGATGGGGAGTTCCCTGGCGGTCCGGTCCAGTGGTTAGGACTCGTAGGTTAGGGATGGCCCTGGGTAAGGATGAATAATCATCCAGTTTGTTAGGGGTGATGATACGCTTGTGAGTCTATCAGGAGATGTGCTCATTTATTTATCTTTTGGGAGGTGCCTCGCTGCCCTGCCGCAAAACCTCGCAGCGTTTCCGGGACTCTCGGCTGTCCCCCCCGCCCCGACACCCCTGACCCCCCGCCCAGCCCCTCCCACTGCCCAGCAGGGGAAACCCGGGCCCAGGAGGCCGCTGGCTTGCCCCAGGTCACGCCTCAGTAATGCACCCCCCACTAGTTAACTCTTGGCCATTTGTTCATTCGTATATCGATTCATTCAACACATGATGGAGTCTGCGGGCCAGACCCCTGCAGGCGCTGGGAGAAAATGAACCGTGACCAAGACAGAACAAGCCCCTGCCCCCTGGAGCGCTGAGACCCAGGGAGCATCAAATCACACAAGTGGATTAAAGTTGATCCCCTGTTAGAGTGATGGCTGGAAGGTGCATGGAGCAGTGACTCTGGGTCAAGGGGGTGGGGGGTGGGGTCTCGGAAGGGGCGGGGCAGCCCCAGGAGGAGGTGGCGCTTGGCTGAGCCCTGATGGTCAGGCAGGAATTAAGCAGGTGTAGGTGGTCCTGGACCGCCTCTATGGGGAGGGAACTCCCAGGGCGAAAGCCTGGGGGCAAGAGAGAGTGTCACGTGTTGGCGGAGATGAAAGAGGTTGGCCTGGCTGGTTGGAGTAACTGAGGGGCTGGAGCAGGTGGGAGGATTGGGAACAGGGTGCCGAAGACCTTGATAAGGGATAAGATTGAATCCCAGAAGTAGTGGGGACTGTGGAAGGAATTCTTCCCCCCAAGGTGGCAAGCTGAAGTTCATTCATGAACACATTCATGGAGTGCTTACTGTATGCAGAGGATACAGTTAGAAGATGAATAAGGAACAGATACTTTCCACAAGGAGTTACGATCCTGGACATGGAGAGGAAAAATTCAGATTTGTTGCACACCCCGGCGTGCCCCGAAAACTATACCAAAACCTTTTTTCTCTGGGGGGCTAGAATTCATGGACCGTAAAATTCGCCACTGTCAAGTATACAGTTCAGTATTTGTAATATATTCACAAGGTGGTGTGAATAATCACTGCAATTTCACTGTCTAATTCCAGAAACTGAGTCTCTTCTCAGCAGTGATCTTTTTTTTGACTACATTTCAAAGGTATGAAATTCAAAACGAACTAAAAGTCTATGATCATTCCAGTGTCCCGGGCTCCCAGGAGGCCACCTCTGTTAGCTGTTTCTTGTGTGTCCTTCAGAGTAAGGCTTCTTGAAGCTGTCAGGCCAGTTACCAACACCCCCCCCCCTTCTGTTTTCAGGGATTTTTTTAACTTTTTTTTTTTTTTTTTAATTTATTTTTAGCTGTGTTGGGTCTTCGTTTCTGTGCGAGGGCTTTCTCTAGTTGCGGCGAGCGGGGGCCACTCACTATCGCGGCCTCTCTTGTTGCGGAGCACAGGCTCCAGACGCGCAGGCTCAGTAGTTGTGGCTCACGGGCCCAGTTGCTCCGCGGCATGTGGGATCTTCCCAAACCAGGGCTCAAACCCGTGTCCCCTGCATTGGCAGGCAGATTCTCAACCGCTGCGCCACCAGGGAAGCCCTAAACTCTTTTTTTTTAAAAAAAATTTATTTATTTGGCTGTGCTGGGTCTTAGTTGCAGCACGCAGGATCTTCGTTGCAGTATGTGAGATCTTTTTAGTTGCGGCATGCAGGATCTTTTCGTTGTGGCATGGGGAATCTTTAGTTGCGGCATGCAGACTCTTAGTTGCAGCATGTGGGATCTAGTTCCCTGACCAGGGATCGAACCTGGGCCCCCTGCATTGGGAGCGTGAGTCTCAACCGCTGGACCACCAGGGGAATCCCTAACCTCCTTATTTTGAATAATTTCAGATTTACAGAAAAGTTGTAGAGTACACAAAATCGCTGCATACCTTCTCCCAGATTCCTCAAGCGTTACCATCTTGCCACATCTGCTTTATCCTTGTCTATCTTTCTAATTACTTGTTCTGAGCTGTTCGAGAGTAGGGGTATAGCCCAGGGATCCCTTCACCCTTCGTATTTCCGATGACCACTGTCACAAATGACCACAAATGTAGTGGCTTATAACAACACACATTTATTCCCTCACAGTTCTGGAGGTCAGAAGTCAAAAATCAGTCTTACTGGTTAAAGTCAAGGTGTCAGCAGAGCTGGTCCCTTCTGGAGGCTCCGGGAAGAATTCGTTTTCTTGCCTTTTTCAGCTTCCAGAGGCCACCCGTATGCCTTAGCTCGTGGCTGTTTTCTCTGTCTTCAAAATGCATCACTCTAGGGACTCCCCTGGTGGTCCAGTGGTTAGAGCTCTGCGCTTTCACTGCCAGGGCTTGGGTTCGATCCCTGGTTGGGGAACTAAGATCCCGAAAGCTACGTGGCGCGGCCAAAAAAATTGAAAAAAAAAACCCAAAATGCATCACTCTAACCTCTGCTCATGTGGCCTTCCCCCTCTGCCTCCGTCTTATAAGGACCCTTATGATTATGTTTCGGACCCACCTGGATAATGCAAGATTAATCTCCCGTTTTAAGATCCTTAATTTCATCACATCGGTAAAGTCTATTTTTCCCTGCGAGGTAACATTCACAGGATTCAGGCCGTGGACATTTTGTGGAGAGGGGGCATTACTTATCTTACCGCCCACCCCCCAAATCTGTCTGTGCTTATTTCCTGAGAACATTCTCTGACACAAACACAGTACAGTATCATCATTAGGAAATTAACATTGGCACTATTAGTACTATTATCTAATCCACAGACCTTATGCCAACTTTCCCAATAATGTCCTTTATAGCAAAAAAAAATTTTTTTTAAGTTAAACAAACACACACACACACACACACACACACACACACACACACACACACACACACACTTCCCCAGTCCAGGATCACACACGTTGCATCTAGTCGTCACACTTTACTCTCCATCCATCTGGAACCAGTCCTGAGTCTTTATCATTCGTGACCTTGACACTTGGGGAGATTACAGACCAGCTGTTTTGTCAATGTGCATGTGTTTCCTCGTGATTAGATTCAGGTTACGCGTTTTTGGCATGGGTCTCCCAGAAGAGTTCCCCCCTCCACCTTCCGCCCCTCCCTTTTCCTAAGTAAACTTTGTGCAGAAGCTTGCGTAGCATAGACACCAGAAAATGAGCGCGGTGCCAAAGCACCCAGCTTAGGGGAATTTCTGCAAGTGACACCCCATATCACCAGCACCTCGAAGCCCCCTCAAGCCCCTTCCCCTCACCACAACCCCCATCACCATTATGTCGGCATCTAACAACATGGAGTTGTTTCGCCAGCTCTTGAATTTGGAACAAACAGACCCATACAGTCCGTGCACTTTTGAACCTGGCTTCCTCCTTGCAATCCTGTGAGTGTGAGATCTGTACGAGTTCAGTGAGTGGCCAGAAGGGGGCTTCTGAGGGGCTGGCTCCACTGGGGTGTTCATTTTGTAAAATCTCACTGAGCTGGATGGAGGTGATTTGTGTGCTTTTCTGTGTGTGTGCTCTACGTTCGTACAAACATCCGAATTTTATGCTAAAAGAGGGACGAAAAGGGCTGCACAGCTGTTAAGAATACAGACCCCAGGGTCAGACCGCCAGGTGTGTCTCAGCCATGCCGCTTAAGAGCTGGATGATCTTGGGTAAGTTGATGACCCGAATGTGCCTCGGTTTCCCTGTCTGTCGAATGGGGGTTTTACTGTTTCCCATCGCAAGATGCTATTGCAGGATTCGGCTCAGTGAGTTGTTCCGAAGGTGACATGAGGTCATTTGTGAGTGTTTGGAACAGGACCTGGCACGGAGTAAGTGAAAATAGATCAGTGTCCTTTTCAATCCGTAAATCGTGAAGACTATTCAAGGAGGAACGTGGATGAGGTAGCTGGGTGTTGGCGCTGGTCTGAAGCATCACCACGAAAGCAGCAGACACGAGCCCAGCCTGATGTAGGCGTGTTATATGGTCCACTCCAAGCAGAGGGCAGCTTTGCGGGTGGAGACAAGGAGGCTTTGACACGATGACCAAATCTTGATATAGTTCTGAACAAAACCAAGACCAGCCTTCCCTCGGATTCCTCAGTGACTACACTCCTGGAAAATGCACTGTGTATTAAAACCAAACACAAAACACTTTGTGTGTATACATAAAGCAGCTGGGATTAGTCTCAGAGCATTCCAAACCATGATTTCACAGACGTGAATGTCCTCTGGGACGTTTCGCGATCAGACGGAATGTGAGCAACTCTTTGTGATACAGAAGGGCATCTCCTCTGGTCCCCACCTGCCCGGTCTCTGTGGCATCCAGAAACGTTGCCAGGGTGGCCCCCATCCCTATGCTAACCAACCCCTGCACGTTCCCGAGACGTCCTCTAGGGGGCAGCATTGCCCACTCATGGCGAGATTTCTAGACGCTTTGCGTAGACGTGCAAATATTAATACAATCGATCTTCTTTTACGGTGTCCCAGTTGGAGAATTCACCTACACACGACATTTATTCGTAACCCCCAAACCAACAATCCTGGTGCTTTTGTGGTCATTGCGGTCATTCATAGAGGAGTGAAGGTTTTGAGTTGCCCAGTGTGCACCCAACTGAAGTCTCACGGGGTGACATTCTGCCTTCTTGTTCCAGCCCACACTGTAAACCACTGTCCTTTCTACAGTCTGTTGAGTGCCACGCTTTTCACTTTTGGGGTGCTTTTTGGTTGGTGATTTCACTGTCTGAAATGTCCCCCTAAATGTAGTGCTTAATGCTGTCCGGTGTCCCTAAGAGCAGGAAGGCTGTGATGTGCTTTACAGAGAAAATACGTGCGTGAGAAGAGCTTCCTTCAGACTCCAGTTATAGCGAATGCTGGCTGTGAGTTCAATGTGAATCAATGCTATATATCAGATAAGATGTCTTTTAAAAAAATTTTATTGTAGTTGATTTACAATGTTGTGTTAATTTCTGCTGTGTACCAAAGTGACTCGGTTCTATATATATATATGTGTATGTGTGTGTGTGTGTGTGTATTCTTTTTCATATTCCTTTCCATTATGGTTTATCACAGGATATTGAAGAGTGTTCCCTGTGCTCTACAGTAGGACCTTGTTGTTTATCCATCCTATACACACTAGTTTGCATCTGCTAATCCCAAACCCCCACTCCTTCCCTCCCCTACCCCCCACCCCTTGGCAACCACAAGTCTGTTCTCCGTGTCTGTGAGTCTGTTTCAATTTCATTGATATGCTCATTTGTGTCGTATTTTAGATTCCACATATAAGTGATATCATATGATATTTGTCTTTCTCTTTCTGACCTACTTCGCTTAGTATGATAATCTCTAGGTCCATCCATGCTGCTGCAAATGGCATTATTTCATTCTTTTTTATGACTGAGTAGTATTCCATTGTATATATGTACCACATCTTCTTTATCCAGTCGTCTGTCAATGGACATTTAGGTTGCTTCCATGTCTTGGCTATTGTAAATAGTGCTGCTGTGAACATAGGGGTGCTTGTATCTTTTCAAATTAGAGTTTTGTCTGGGTATATGCCCAGGAGTGGGATTGCTGCAATTCTATTTTTAGTTTTTTGAGGAACCTCCATACTGTTTTACATAGTGATGCACCAGTTTACATTCCCATCAGATAAGGTGTCTTTAAACGGAAACACACATAAACCAAGGTGATGCATTGATCAGTTGATGAAAATGTGACCAGAGGCTCCCAGGAACCAAACCTGTATTCCCCCACAGGAGCATTTGTTCACATTCGATAATTCAGTGTTTCAGGTGACCCTATAGAACATAATTACCAAGAATAAGGAAAATTGACTGACCTTGACATTTTCTGCCTTTTTTTTTTTTGCATAGATAGTGGTTGGCATATACACCATTCTGCACCTCGAATTTTTTACTCGATATTTTAGAAATCTTTCCATATTGCTAAAGATCTTCCTCATTCATCTCTCTAAGTTCTTTTAAATCTTCTATGCATTGCTCTATGAGATCTCTCATGCCACGCGGTGTGGCCAAAAAATTAAAAAATAGAATAAAATACAGAATTCATTTATCCATTCATGTATTTAAGACCTGCTTGGTGTCAGGTGGTGGTATAATTGGACATAAGGTTTTTGAGCTAGATTTCTTTTTTTATTATTTTATTTTTTTAATTGAAGTATAGTTAATGTACAGTGTTGTGTTAGTTTCAGGTGTACAGCAAAGTGATTCAGTTATACATATATATACATATATCTATTCTTTTTCTGATTCTTTTCCATTATAGATTATTACAAGATATTGAGTATAGTTCCCTGTGCTATACAGTAGGTCCTTGTTTAAGCTAGATTTCTAAGGGGCTAGTTCAGACCACGTGTCAGGACCCTGAGCCTCGCTGATCTGTGTTTCTGCTGCCCCTTAGCCATGCTGCGGATGGTCTCGGCCGTTCTCCAGTTTGGCAACATTGTCCTGAAGAGAGAACGGAACACCGATCAAGCCTCCATGCCTGACAACACAGGTACCACCACATGGCCTGCTACCCACCCACGTACAGAACATCCTCCCTCCCCAGCCAGACCCGCCTCCCACCCAGGACCACCCTGATTTCCTGCCCTTTGCTGAATCTTTACCAAAATAACACCGTCCACTCTTTTCTTGATTATAAAAAGTGTGAGCTCCGCTGAAAATTTGCACACCACCAGTGTGCCAAGGTGGAAGGGGGCGCGGACAGCAGGACCCTCCATCATCCCAGCCCCTCCCAGAAAACCACCATTAGCACTGGGCATATCTCCTCCTGGCCTCTGTGCTCTGCATATATATACCTTTTTTTTTTTTTTTTGCCTTTCAGCAGAAGTATAGTTGATATTCCTTTTTTTATCAAAATGGAAATAGCTCTGCTTCTTTATTATTATAAAATAATACAATCTGAATGGGAAAGAAAATATGGCAAGACAGGGGAGTATAAAGGCAGGGAAATTACCCATAATGACTGCTAACATTTTTGGGGGCATTTTTCTCTGGGCTTTGTTGTTCTACGTCTGTATCAATGTGGAAATAATTATCACAGAAATGGAATCGTGCTTCACACCGCCTTCCCCTCGAGATGGGAAGAGCTTTCTGTCCTGATTATGAAACCCTACGGGCCATTTTCAAAAGCTGTACAACACAGAACATATGAAGGAAGGGGCATCTCTCACGATGTCACTGATCTGAGCTATCCCTGTGACATCTGGGGGCCAGGTTCACACACCCAGCAGGCGTGCCATACATACTCACTCATTCATTTGATTTACAAAATTGGGGTCAGACCTTATAAACTGTTTTGAAACCTGCTTTTTTCCCCCCCTTAATGCAATGGGGGTAACTTTTCAAGGTTATTAACTAGAACTCTACTGGGGTTTCTTCACCTGGGTTCTGTGAGGAGAACTGTATGTCAGTATAATTAATCTCCTTTGGAATCCCGTGTATTTCATTTTCTGCATTTGCAAACATTAATCGGAGAAGCAGCCCCCAGGCTCCACCGGCTGGCAAAGTACACACCAAGGGCTTAGAACCCCGTTAAGTCACCCTGTTACTGGCAGCATAGTACTCCGTGCTGTTTTTTCAGTTTTTAAATATTCCCATATAATGCAAAATCACTGTAGAAGAATTAGAAATTGCAATTGCATCAGAGGGAGAGAGAGAGAGAGATTGATTTAAATCCTCATCACCTCTCAGAAATAACCACTGTTGACATTTTAATGTGTCTCCTCTACAGTGTTTTTCTCTTTTGCTGGAGCTGAGTATTTGTAGTAACTATCTTCCTGTGACGCAAGTGATAGAGGCTCAAAAACACTTCTTAATGATCATTTTAATTCAGAGGCGAAAGAAGAAATACACCTGCCCACACAGCCCTTCCTCCATGTTCTGCTAAAACAGCTATTCACATTTTGGCAATTTTTTTTTTTCCTACAAAAATAGGGAAGAGCAATGAATTTTTAAAGAGTTCTTTTAGGTTTGGCCACCTCACTGAACTCTTATTCCAAGAGTTTTCCCCCAGCATTTTATTGAGACATTTTCCAACATACAGAAAAGTTCAAAGAATTTTATACCGAACACCCAGATCCACCACCAAGATTCTACCCCTGACATTTTACTACACTTGCTTTATCGAATATCTTTCCATCCTCTGTTCATCCATCTCCTTTTCTGGCGCATTTCAAAATCGCAGATATTGGCATAGACCCTTCAGCCTGTGTATCATTTACTGGCATCCAATATTTGTTTACAGTTCTTTCACGGACTTGAAGAGAAACATACAAATCATGAAATGTACACATCTTAAGTGTACCGTGTAATAATTTATAATACTAATTATTTATGTATTAAATAATAATTATTTATAATGCTTATATTATTAATTAGTAATAATAATGTTATAAATAATTATTATTTATAATAATAGTATTTAGTGACTGCAGAACATTTGTTCAAATGGATGCACCCTGACTCTCTAACCAACCCCTAGCTGTTGGACATTCGGGTTGCCTCCTGGTTTTTTCTCCATTGTAAACAATGCTGTGATGAACATCCTCCTAGTCTAGCCTTTGCCCACATCCAGAATTATTTTTGCCAACTTAGGGTTCCAGGAGGAGAATTATTGGGCCGGAGAATGCACACACCTTTAGGACCCGTAACGCCTCTAGCGGGGAAAGGCTGGTGTTCCACCAGCAGTGGGGGGTGACACCCTCTTCCCCGTCCCCCAGTCTGCACCGTCCCCACCTCCCAGTGCTGACCGCATCTTGGTGCCTCTCGCCCTCAGCTGCGCAGAAGCTCTGCCGCCTCCTGGGCCTGGGGGTGACAGATTTCTCCCGCGCCCTGCTCACCCCCCGCATCAAAGTTGGCCGGGACTACGTGCAGAAAGCACAGACCAAGGAACAGGTGGGCAAGGCTGGCGGCAGGCGGGCAAGGCTGGCGGCAGGCGGGTGCACGGAGGGCCCTGGATTTTTAAGCAGCTTATGCCCGTGTTTTCTCGCTCACTCAACAAACTTTTGCTGAGTGTCTGTTCAGTTACCGACTCTGGTCTAGGCGCTAGAATAAAGGCAGTCATGGAAACAAAGACCACGCCTTCAGGGAGCTCAGGCTGTAGTAGGGAATCAGAAAATAAAAGAAGAAACAGGTGCTTTCTTCAAAGGAGGGGATTGGGGTGCTCGGGAAAGTCTTCTCGGCAGAGGCGACATTTGAGTTGAGACTTGGATGGTTCAAGACAAAGGGAATAGCATGTGTAAAGGCCCTGGGGCTGGAACAAGCTTGGCGAGTTGGGAACATTAAGGAGATCAGTGAGGCTAGACAGTGGGGGAGAGGGTGGTAGAAGCTGCAGTCAGAGAGGTTGGAAGGGGACAGATCACACGAGGTCTTAGGAGCCACAATAAGGAGGTGAGTTTTATGCAGAGTGCAGCAGGAGACCAGTGAGGATTTAAGCCAGGGAATAACTTGGTTCAGTTTGTCTTTATAAAGATTCCCTTGTCTACTGTGTGGAGAATTGGGTCCAGGGGGCCCCAGTGGAAGCCATGAGACACAAGGAGGCCGCTGCCATAGTCCAGGCAAGCGATGATAGCAGCACAGAGAAGGGTGGTGGCAGTGGGGGTGGGGAGAGGTGAACACAGACTAGATGTTTTCAGAATTCCAGTTTTGGGGCAGAGGCCTCTCCCTGACCCCAGGCTGGGCTCTCGAGGTGCTAGGACAGAGAAGGCACAGTGAGGGATATGAGATTGGGGATCACACTGGCCTGGGTTCTGCTCTCAGTCAAGGTACTGTTGATAGGATCCATTTTACAGATGAAGACACTGAGGCACAGAGAGGTTTATTCACATGCCTGAGGTCACACAGCCTCTAAGTAGCAGAGCTAGGATTCCAATCTAGGTGTTGGTCTCCAGATTCCACCCTCTTACCTGTCCTGCCGTGGAAATTGGTTCAAGGGTTGGGTGGAATATTTATGAACTAATGTGCCCCCAAGCACCTTCACACAGTGCCCGACGCACAGTAGGGCATCACTAATGATCTACTGTTGTTAATGTCACTGCTCTTGATGAACCATGATGGGGCTCCGTCCACACCCATGTCTCCTTGCCGGCAGGGTGGGGTCGGAGGGCACTGATGGGCAGGCTGGGCCCTCACTGTGTGCCCTGACCTGCAGGCTGACTTTGCGCTGGAGGCCCTGGCCAAGGCCACCTACGAGCGCCTCTTCCGCTGGCTGGTCCTGCGCCTCAACCGAGCCCTGGACCGTAGCCCCCGCCAAGGCGCCTCCTTCCTGGGGATCCTGGACATCGCCGGCTTTGAGATCTTCCAGGTCTGCGCTTTGTGCCTGGCTGGGGGCTGGGAGGGCTGCATCACGCTGGCCCTGTCCCCCCTCTCTCTGGGTCCCTGTCCCCCCCAGGTTCCCGCCCCCTCCGGGTCCCTGTACCCCTCTTTCATGTGTCTCTCCTCCCCACAGCTGAACTCCTTCGAGCAACTCTGCATCAACTACACCAACGAGAAGCTGCAGCAGCTCTTCAACCACACCATGTTCGTCCTGGAGCAGGAGGAGTACCAGCGCGAGGGCATCCCCTGGACCTTCGTCGACTTCGGCCTCGACCTGCAGCCCTGCATCGACCTCATCGAGCGGCCGGTGAGCCCGCGGCTGCTCCACCCTCCGCGTGACCTTGGTCCAGCTCCTCACCCCACCCGGCCTCAGGCCTCTCCTTCCGTTAAATGGGGAAAACGGCATAGATCTGTGTGGCTGCTGGATGATTAGAACCCAGAACATGCCTGCCACAGGGCGTGGCTCGAATCAAAGGGCTAATCGATCGCTATAACGGTTGTTCTCGTGTTTGCTTGTAGGTCCCAAGTGGCACAAGAACTAAAAATTAGCAGCAACCTAAGTGTCCAGTATTTGGGGATCTGACTTAACTCTTCTGCCCTCCTCTGTTAATGGTCAGGCCAACCCCCCTGGGCTCCTGGCTCTGCTGGATGAGGAGTGCTGGTTCCCGAAGGCCACAGACAAGTCCTTTGTGGAGAAGGTGGCCCAAGAGCAGGGTGGTCACCCCAAATTCCAGCGGCCAAGGACTCTGCGGGATCAGGCCGACTTCAGCGTCCTGCATTATGCGGGCAAGGTAGGGAGCAGGGGCCAGCCTTGGGGGCTGTGGGTGGGAGTGAGGATGAAGGGAGGGTGCAGAGGGAAAGCAGGGGCCACCTGGTGTCCACTGGGACAAGTCACAGCCAGGCCAGGGGTAGGAAAGCCCATGGAGGAGTGAGGACTCTGTCTGATGAAGTCAGCAAAGGCTTCCTCAAGGAGGGGATATTTGCAGTGTGTTTTGAGAGATGGATAGGAGTTCACCAGAGAACTGGTGAACTGGAGAATTAGGTGCATTTTATTCACTCATTTGGCCAACATATGCCTTTTGTGAGCTCAGCCCTGTGCTGAGCAAAGCTGGGGACCCACGTCAGATATGATTCTGTCCTCACAAAGTTCCTTATCTGGGAGGGAGATGAAAACAGACCATCGGGATATAAGGCCGATAAGTGCTTTAAGGGGGCCAGCTATGGATAGTGTCAAAGTCCAGGGGAGGAATCCCAGGGAAGGTCTCACAGAGGAGGGAGATGCTTGATCGGAACTCTAAATCAAGGGTCAGCAAACATTTTCTGTGAATAGTTTCAGTTCTGTGGGCCAGTCTCTGGCACAACTACTCAAATCTGCCATGAGAGCACGAAAGAATCCACAAGTTCACACATAAATGAAGGCCGTATTCCAATGAAACTTTATTTATTTTATTATTTTTAAAAATATTTATTTATTTATTTAAATTTATTTATTTATTTTTGGCTGCATTGGGTCTTTGTCGCTGAGCACGAGCTTTCTCTAGTTGCGGCAAGCGGGGTCTGCTTTTCGTTGTGGTGCGCGGGCTTCTCATTGCAATGGCTTCTCTTGTTGCAGAGCACAGGCTCTAAGCACACAGGCGTCATGGCGTGTGGGCTCAGTAGCTGTGGCTCGCAGGCTCTAGAGCGCAGGCTCAGTAGTTGTGGCACACGGGCTTAGTTGCTCCGCGGCATGTGGGATCTTCCTGGACCAGGGCTCAAATCCGTGTCCCCTGCATTGGCAGGCTAAGTCTTAACCACTGCACCACCAGGGGAGTCCTATTTATTTATTTTTGGCTGCGTTGTGTCTCAGTTGCCACACCCTGTGTGGCCTCTTTGTTGTGGCGGGCGGGCTTACTTGGCCCGCGACACGTGGGATCCTAGTTCCCCAACCAGGGATTGAGCCTGCGCCCCCTGCATTGGAAGGCGGATTCTTAACCACTGGACCACCAGGGAGGTCCCTAAAACTTTATTTATAAAAGGAAGTGGATTTGGCCTGTGGGCCATTGTTTGCCAATCCCTGGTCTAAATGATGAGTAGGGACTTCCCTGGTGGTCCAGTGGGTAAGACTCCATGCTCCCAATGCAGGGGGCCCGGGTTCGATCCCCACTCAGGGAACTAGAGCCTGCATGCCACGACCAAGACCTGGTGCAGCCAAATAAATAAATAATATTTTAAAAAATAATAATAAAATAAATGATGAGTAACCTGTAGCCAGAAAAGAACGGGTGGAGGGAACAGCATACACAAAGGCTGGGGGGTAGGAGACCCATGTGTTCTGTTCTAGAACTCAGTTGTTTTCCAAACATTTGCTAAGATTTCCTGTGTGCCCGGTCCTCTGCTGGCTGTGAGTCAGACTCAGGCCCTGGCCTCTGGGAGCCACTGTCCGGTGGGGGGGGAAACGCGTGCAGGGGATCATGGTGGTCAAGACTGTGACTCCGTGGAAGGGAGCTGGCCGTGTGAAAATCCACGGAGAGGGAATCACAGGTGGCGGGAACAGCAGGGGTCACAAGCCTGAGGTGGAAACGAGCTTGCACGTTTGAGGACCAAAGTGGCTAAATGAATAAGGAAAGAAGTGTTGGTGGATGAGGTCCTGGAGGTGGGCAGAGTCCTCTTAAGGGAAGTACAGAAAGGGAGAGGGACCATGCTTGCGGGTGGGTGCAGTTCAGGATACGGACACAAGGTGTCCACCAGCGCTCTTTCCTGAGTGGTGAGCCCCAGAGCTGGGAATCTCAGAGCTTCTGGGAGGCTCCTTGGGAAATCAGCAGTGCTGGTGAACCCCCCATCCCACCGCCCTCCTCTGCCCAATTTCATTCAGGTTGACTACAAGGCCAGTGAGTGGCTGATGAAAAACATGGACCCTCTGAATGACAGTGTCGCAGCCTTGCTTCACCAGAGCGCAGACCGGCTAACGGCAGAGATCTGGAAAGACGGTGAGGACCCGCTTCCCCAGGCCCTGTCCCTGGAGCTCTGTGCGTCCCTTCTCCCAGCTCACAGTGTGAACACTTTTGTTCCAGAGTCTGAGTTCTGAACCTGAGTTGTCTGCTCAGAGGCAGAACTGGTGCCAGTAAGCCAGACAGCCTTACAGTAGTGATTCCAGTTAGTGATTGATTGATTGATATCTCAAACCAGCATCACACTCAATGATAAAACACCCCCCCTTAATCAGAAACAAGACAAGGATGCCCACTGTCAACACTGCTGTGAAACACTGTTTTGGCGATAATAGTTTATGCAATCAGACCAGAAAAAGAAATAAGTATATGAATATTCAAAAGGAAGCAACTAAGTTATTAATTGTAGATGGCATATGATCCCTAAAAAAAAAAAAAAAATCAGGAGATTCAACTGAAAAAGAATTAATAACAACAAGAGAACTCAGAAGGGCAGTATTTACAGGTTAGTCAACTTTTGGGCTTTGCTTTCATTGATCTCTCCCTAAGTTCCCTTCAGGGATTCAGGGAAGAAAAAAAGCAAAAACTGAGGTATAGTTTTGGAGTTTTCCTGCTCCAACAAGGCCCATGTGAGTTTGGCCATCAGTCTTTTCAGACTGACACTTTCAGACCAGCAAGCCCTGTCCATTCTTGCCCTCCATCCTTAGAGGAGGTTTGAGAGATGATTTTATAAAACTGACAGAACCAGCATCTTGGTTTCCTGATTCTGGGTTTCCAGAATCTGTCAGTTTGCCTTAATCTTTTATTGAAGTGAAAAGCATAGTAGTAGAAGCGCCAGCCCATGCAATTAGACAAGAGAACAAAATAAGCAAGATGAGTCATTCCCAAAACAAACTCACAGAGCGAAAGGGCATAGCACACCTTGATATGGTGAGCTGATTTTAGACAGAGAAATTTGATGTTAGTATCTCATATAGTTTATACAAGAGGGATTGAAAAGCATTGTTTGATGTTCAGTAACAGAACCAGATTCTGCTGAGAATCATCTCCTTCAGACTGAAAATCTTCCCCATCAACTTCTTTAAAATTTGTGCCATCTTCATGGGCACATGATGTTCCCCCTAATCCTTCACGTGCTCCACCCTGTATATGCTTGGCTCTCAAAGTGTTCCAAGAGAGAAAGTAGAAGTGGCAAAGCCTCTTGAGTCCTAGACTGGAACCCCACAGAGTATTATTTCCTCCACAATTCTCCTGAACAAAGCAAGTCACAAGGCCAGCCCAGATTCAAGGAGCTGCAAGTCACAGAGAGGGGTGGGGGATTGGGGCCATTTCTGCATCAGTCTCTACTACAGCTGCCCTGAGCCCAGAGTTGGCTTTGCTTTCGGGCATCCTGACAGCCCAGAGTTGGGTACCCAGCATCCTGGCAGCCCAGGGGAAGAGGCGAATGAGACAAGCTCTCTTCAGAGAGGCAAACACAACAAGCTGGGTGGGAGCCTTGAGTTAGTCCTTGAGCTTCCTGGCGGCCAGGGCAAAAGGGGATACCTAATAAAACAGATACAGACTCACCCTCTAGGGAGAGAGGTTTTTTCCCCCCGGGTGTTAAATTCTCAGAGGACATTCGCCCTTTCAACCAACACTGATGCCCTCACTAGTCAACATAAAGCTGAACAGGACAGTCTCCCTGGCTTTAAAAAGTTCATGGCCAGGATCAGGTTTCTCCTCCTGCTTTGCTCTGTGCTGTTGACTAATAACCCTTTCTTCTTTTTTCTTCTTGCCTCTTCTCATGCTGCTCCCTTTGCATCTCCCACCCCATCTCCCTGCCCCTCCCCCCATCTGTCCTCACCCCCACCCAGAACACGGGGGCTTGCAGCAGTTCTCTTTCCTTGGCTCCTTCCCACCGTCGCCCCCAGGATCTTCAGGGAGGCACGGCTCTGCCATTTCTCCGTCAGGGGGTGGGTGTTGCTGTGCATCAACGGGTGAGATTTGCCAGACCAGGAGGGTGGGCCCTTTGGACCGGTAACCTGGTTTTGAACGTCCGTCCCCTTTCCTTGCCATACAGAGATCTTTCCCTCTTCTTTCCCGTCCGCACCCCTTGGTGGCTCCCTTAGCAGTTTCCAGACTCTTTGTAACAGCACAAGGCCTTCTTCTAACTAAACCGCATGTCAAAGTACAAACAATTGTGATAGTATCAGCTGGCATTAACTGAGCCCATACTATGTGCCGTGCACTGTGCAAAGCCCTTTTACCGTTATTAACACATGGAATCCTCCGAACAACCTAATCAGGCAGCTGTTAGTACTCTTACCCCTGTTATACAGATGAGGACATGGAAGCACAGAGAGGTTAAGT
Source organism: Balaenoptera borealis (assembly GCF_965194805.1). Lineage (NCBI taxonomy): Eukaryota > Metazoa > Chordata > Mammalia > Artiodactyla > Balaenopteridae > Balaenoptera > Balaenoptera borealis. The sequence continues at coordinate 62,790,781 of NC_138878.1, forward strand.
CACCTGCCTGTGGTCACACAGCCAGTAAGGGACAGAGCTGGGATTTGAACCCAGAGCCTCTGCTCTTACCTGTGCTATAAGAACTTAATAAATGATAATTATCCTTTTGATAATAACTAGGAGCATGGCGGTAGGAGAGAGACTTGAACCTGGGGAGGAGAAATGCCATATCTGAGCCCCCACTGTGTGCCAGGCACTGCCCTCAGAGCGAGTTATCTAGTTGACCCTGATAACCCTCATGATTGGGGATTGCAGGCCATCAGATTCTGCCCCAGCTGCAGGTCCTTGAGAAACTGGGAATGATTCAGTACATAGAATTTGAGACAAAGGAGTGCGTATTTCTCACTAGTTGAAGTGACAGCATCAGATGACAATAGGGAAAAAAAATTATCATGAAATCAGGCCTTTCTGGGGAAATGGTGACTATGGAGGCAGTTTGCCTTATTTTATTGTATGTTTTTTCATTTCTTTTTGTCTTTTTAATTTTTTGCCTTATTTTAAATATTGCCTTATTTCAAATATCATAATAAAACCAGACTTCATTACATTTTTTTTTCTTTTTTTTTTTTCATTACATTTTTAATGTGACATTGTTTCAAGTTCCTGAAAATGCAGCTGTGGTTATCGCCCTTTTCCCTCTCTGTGCCTCAGTTTCCTCATCTATAAAATGGGAACGATTTTTATAGGCTTATAAATAAGCCGATGTATGTCAAGTGCTTTGAGTAGTGCCTGGCAGAGAATAAGTGCTAAGGAAGCATTTGCTATCTTCATCATCATCATTTGCTGATAAGGAAAATGGAAAAGAAGGGTCAGAGACCAGGGTTCGAGAAGATTCATACTGCCCGGGTTCAGATCCTGGGTCTTCAGATCCTAAGCTGTGTAGCCTTGGGCTCAGTCTTCCATCTTTCTGAGCCTCAGTTTGCTGGTCAGTCCAATGGGCTGATAATACCTACCTTACTAGGCTGTGAAAGGTGTTTCATATGTAAAATGCCAGGTCCTATAAATAATAAGATCCTTGACCTTTGGCCAACCCAGCCCCCTAAAACTGACCTTTGACTTTATTCTCTCTCTACATCTGTTTCCTCCTCCCACAGTGGAGGGCATCGTGGGGCTGGAGCAGGTGAACAGCCTTGGGGATGGCCCGCCTGGTGGCCGCCCACGCCGGGGCATGTTCCGGACAGTGGGACAGCTCTACAAGGAGTCCCTGAGCCGCCTCATGGCCACACTCAGCAACACCAACCCCAGCTTCGTCCGCTGTATCATCCCCAACCACGAGAAGAGGGTGAGTGACCCAGCCCGGGGAGGGAAGGCAGCTCTGGCAGTGGGTAAGGTCCCAGTTGCTGGATGTGGCTGGAACCATGTCTGGCCCCAGGCTCACTTCTTACTGGCTGTGTGACCTCGAGCAAGTTGTTTTCCCTCCAGGCTCAATGCCCTGTTAGGAAAATTCATTCATTCATGGGACTTAAGTTTTACTGAGCACCTACTAAGTGCCAGGTAGTGGGAATACAGTGAAGTCAGGGAGGGCTCCCTGGAGAAGGTGAGGTCTGAGCTCGGAAGGATAAGTGGTATTCTAAGCAGAGAACAGCTTGTGCAAAAGCCCAGTGGTTGGTTGGAGCATGAAAGGTACAAGGGCTGGAAAAAAGACCCCTGGAGCCGGGAGTGTCATGTAAGTGTGGGGAGACCATGCCTGGCCTCCCAGGCCACCAATAAGTTTTCTTGTTGGGAAAATCAGAGAATAGGCCCTGTAGAGAAGGGTCAGCATAGTAGAAGGTGAAACTAGGTGCCTGGGGCTTATACTGTCCTCAGAAAGTAGGAGCTGTGGTTATTGAGTAGGTGGATCTGTGTGTCCCCTTTCTCATAGCTGTAAATACCATATTTTATCAAATCTAAGACACATTTATTGTGACATCTTAGCATCTCTGAAGTTGGGATGTGGCTCACAATCAAAGGCCTGTCAGAGTTTAATTGACAAGAGTTTTTCTTTCTTGGTGGTATATAAGATAACAGTGTGTTTTACAATCGATAGTGGCTTTTATTTGATGAAATATGGCATACATGGACTCAGCCACTTCTCCAAGGAGCCTTTGTCCTTTTAAGTGGAGAATGGTGCTTACAGTCTAAGATCTGGGTGCTAGGTGTGCTCAGTGGTATCAAGGTGTCACTCCCAGGACCGCTCAATAAATAGAGCTATGTACATACACACTAATGTATATGCATGCATACACATATGTGTATACATGTACACACATATATGTGTACACACACTTACATCTATGTTTATTTCTGTAACTATCTGTATATATTGAAAACCATGAGTTCCCACCAGTATGTCAAGTTCCAGTCCAACATCTCTTTTTAGCAACAGTCAGATCCTGTAATATAGCACACATTTACTAGTTTTCTCAGTCCCCTTTTATGTAATCAGTCTCCTGACCTTGCTAGGCACCTCCCCACTCAAGCCTGCCAAATGTCTTGTTGAAGGGTGGAATGGAGGAAGGAAGGAGGAAAGGAAGGATAGAAGGAAAGAAGGAAGGAAGGGAGGGAGGGAGGGAGGGAAAAAACCAAAATGTTACTGTGAGACCATCCTATATATTATTTCCAATTTCCAGCTATTTTCAGCCATTTCCTTGGGGCTCTTTTGAGAGAGCCACTAAGATGGCTTAAGCAAAAGTGAGAATGTATCAGGAATTCCCTGGCGGTCCAGTGGTTAGGATTCCACGCTTTCATTGCCGAGGGCCCGGGTTCCATCCCTGGTTGAGGAACTAAGATACCACAAGCCACAGGGCACGGTCAAAAAAAAAAAAAAAACGTGAGAATGTATAGATTCACATAACTGAAGATTCCACGATAGGTTCAGGCACAGTTGGATCCAGGTGCTCAAACGGTGACGTCAGGAATCTTTTTCCTTTGCTTGGCCCTGCTTTTCTATGTGTTGCCTCCTCTCTGATGAAGCTCTGTCTCCATTCTCAGGGTGGCACGGCAGCCACCAGTGGCTCCAGGCTTTCATTCTTTCAGTTCAGCAACCCTGAAGGAAAGAGAGAGCTTCTGGCAGCATGGATGTAGCAGAAGTCCCAGGGCTGGCTTTCACTGGCCTAGGATGGCTCTTGTGCCCACCCTTGAACCAGCCTGATTGGCCTGGCCTGAGTCACATGACCATGTCCGGAGCCAGGATGAGGTCAGTCCTAGCCACTCACGGACTGAGAGCATAGGGGGGAGGAAGAGCGCCCTCCCTCCCACAGAATGGAAGCGTTATTACCAAGGAATAGGGAACATATATAATAATAAATAAACAGAAACTCCCTTTTTGCTGGGACATAAACATTCTGAGGGCAGGGGCTTTTATCTCCTTTTTTACTGCTGAGTCCCCAATGCCTAGAACACATTGTGTGGCATACAGTGAATATTCAATAAACATTTGATGGATGAATAAATACATATATGCTTAGATAGCCCTTGAAAAAGATACAGAATGGTGGTTCTCATTTTTTAACCCTCCTCCCCACCAGATATTTATATTCTGCCCTAGCCCAGGGCCAGGGCTTTTTTTTTTTTTTTTCTTTGGTTTTGGTTTTGTTTGTTGTTTGTTTTTTCTTTTTTAACCATGTGAGGGGACTCCAGTGTGTAGTCTGGGTTAAGAACAACTGATCTAGAAGGCTCCATAAAAAACTGGGTATTGTGTTGACCACTCCGGGACCCTGTGCAAGGCAAGAGTTGTTTTTCAGAATGTATAATTTGAATTTTTTTGTAGTGTTTAGATTTTTACCATTTGTGTATTACTTTGGGGGGGGAAAAAAGCAGGTAAAAGAAAGAAAAGGCAATGAAAGTTAACTACCAAAAATAATGATGTACATGCTTTGTTCACACGTCAGTCACCTTCCCAGACTATCCTATGCAAATTCAGCACTCCTCGTCCTCCCTCCCCTCTGCTCTTTGCCCCTTAGCACTTAGTACTCATTTACTTCTGACGTTTGTTAGTGATGTCCTGACCTCATCTATTGTCGACCTCTCCCAGTGGATAGTGAGCTCCCTGGGGCAGGCATTTCTGCCTGGCACGTAGTAGGTGCTCAGTAAATTATAGGTTGAACCAGATGAAATTGCCGACCATTTTTGACCTGCCCAAACTGCCATCCACCTGAGTTCCCCTGACGGCTGCCATCCAATGAGTGGCGCCTCCGTGTGGCAGCCACTGACCTCGCATGTCTGTGACTGCTCTTTGCAGGCTGGGAAGCTGGAGCCGCGGCTGGTGCTGGACCAGCTGCGCTGTAACGGCGTCCTGGAGGGCATCCGCATCTGTCGCCAGGGCTTTCCCAACCGCATCCTCTTCCAGGAATTCCGGCAGAGGTGAGCGGCATGGGGCGGGGTAGGGCTCGGGTTTGGAAGCCACCACGCCTGCATCCAAAGTACCCCGACTGATACTTCTGGGAGGGGTCAGGGGTGGGGCCTCCGGGCAAGTAAGTTCCTTTGGTTACTGAGTCTCAGCTTTCTCCTCTGTGATGTGGGAGAGCAATGCCCCATTCAGTGGGCTCCCCGAGAGAAAGGGCATAGAGTACTGTGTTGCAATCTGGATATCGCAATCGGCGTTTCTTATAAAAATGCAGTCGAGGACTTCCCTGGTGGTGCAGTGGTTAAGAATCCACCTGCCAAAGTAGGGGACACAGGTTCCAGCCCTGGTCTGGGAAATTTCCACATGCCACAGAGCAACTAAGCCCGTGCACCACAACTACTGAGCCTGCACTCTAGACCCTGTGAGCCACAACTACTGAAGCCCGTGCACCTAGAGCTCATGCTCCACAACAAAAGCCACCTCAATGAGAAGCCTGCGCACTGCAACAAAGAGTAGAAGCCCGCGCGCAGCAACAAAGACCCAATGCAGCCAAAAATAAATAAATAAATAAGTTTATTTTTTTAAAAACGCAGTCGAATAGGAGAGAAGAAAAAAATATCAACATATAAGAAGCCAGTAATATGGTGAATATTATAACAAAAATTATGCTTCATGCAAGCTGTATATAGCAGCACCATGCAATAGAAAGAGAATGTGAGCCCCATATACAATTAAAAATTTTCTAGTAGCCATATTTTTAAAAGTAAAAAGAAACAGGTGAAATTAATGATAACAAGAGTTTATTTAACCCAGTACACCCAAGATATTAGATCATTTTAACATGTAATCAGTATAAAAATTAGTAGTGAGACATTGTGCATTCTTTTATTCCTACCGAGTCTTCGAAATTCGGTGTATGTCTTACACCTGTAGCACGTCTCAATTCCGACACTGAATTTCCAGTGGTCAAAGTGAAATGTAGTCCTATCAAAACAATGAAATTGTGGGAATTCCCTGGCGGTCCAGTGGTTAGGACTCCCTGCTTTTACTGCCGAGGGCACGTGTTCAGTCCCTGGTTGGGGAACTAACATCCCCACGATGAGTGGCCAAAAAAAAAGAAAAGAAAGAAATTGTGTTGAGCAGAAAAATATTTTACACTGCTTCAGTTTTTTTTTTTTTAATATTTATTGATTTATTTGGCTGTGCTGGGTCTTAGTTGCGGCATGCGGGATCTTTTAGTTGTGGCGTGTGGGATCTTAGTTGCAGCATGCAGGATCTAGTTCCCTGACCAGGGATCGAACCTGGGCCCCCTGCATTGGGAGCTCAGAGTATTAACCACTGGCCCACCAGGGAAAGGAAGTCCCCCCTGCTTCAGTTTTTAAATTTAAATGTCACTTAGTTAAAATGAAATGCAGTTAAAAATCCAGTTGCCCAATTGCCCCAGCCATGTTTCAGGGGCTCAGTAGTTGCATGTGGCCAGTAGCTGCTGCACTGGACAGCGCAGGTTTGCAGTTTCATACTCCAAGTGTCCCCAGACCAGCAGCATCAGTATCACCTGACAGCTTGTTAGGTATGCACATTTTCAGGCCCCACCCCAGACTTACTGAATTAGTATCTGCATTTTAACAAGATCCCTGGTGACTGAGAAACTCTGATACACACACACACACACACACACACACACACACACACACACACACACACACACGTTTCTCAATCACCAGTCAAAAAATATGGCACATTAATATATAATATTATGTATATGATATATGTGTGTGTATATATATGTGTATATATATGTTGTATATCTAATATGCATTATTTTTAATGAAATGTCAGGATCCAGGGAGAGGGCACAGCAGGGGAAAGGCTCTGAGGACAGACACATGTGCGCTTATGAAACGTACTTTTAAAATTTGGAGTTGCACTGAGAAATGTGAAAGAAGCAGCTATAAAGCACTTAGCTCAGGACCTGAGTTCAAGAACATCAGCCCCTATTTGTTGTTATTCTCACACTTCCGAGACACACCTTTCTTTTACGTCTCAATGACCTATGGTGTTAGTGTAATTAAACACTCGTAATCAGTACGTGGTGTGTCCTAGGAGCGGACACGCCTAGGACATATTGGTGATGTTGCCATTGGTGGTGGTATTAATGCTCTCAGCCTGGTGTGTGGCCCTCGGTAATACTTAAATATTTGTTTTTCTTACTGTTCCTATTGTTATTGTTGTTATTGCTATTTGTCACTCTGAACCCAGTGCCTGGCCGTGGTGACAGTTTGCTGTTACTCTTCACCCCCACCCCACCCTTCCCCACCCACTTCAGGTACGAGATCCTGACACCCAATGCCATCCCCAAGGGCTTTATGGATGGGAAGCAGGCCTGTGAGAAGATGGTGAGTGTGGGGTGGAGGCTGAGGGTGTGTGCACGAGTGTGAACGTGTGTGCACAGTCTCAGGTGGTGGAGGAGGTTGAACTGGAGCCTCCGCTTTCATCACCCCTCCTCCTCATGATCCGTCCCCCACTCCCACAGATCCAGGCCTTGGAATTGGACCCCAACCTCTACCGCGTGGGACAAAGCAAGATCTTCTTCCGGGCCGGGGTTCTGGCCCAGCTAGAAGAAGAGCGGGACCTGAAGGTCACAGACATTATTGTGTCCTTCCAGGCAGCTGCCCGGGGATACCTGGCTCGCAAGTGCGGCTCCACACTATCTCTTGGGGTCACGTTGGCCAAGGCTGGTTCAGGGAGGGGTTGACCAGGTGGCCCCAGGGGGCTGGTTCAGGGAGAGGTTGACCAGATGGCCCCAGGGGGCTGGGTCAGGAAGAGGTTGACCAGATGGCCCCAGAGGCTGGGTCAGGGAGGAGTTGATCAGTTGGCTCCAGATGGCAGGGCCTCCAGGATGGTAGAAGGGCTGAGAGACAAAAGGATGGAGCCACTAGATGCCCAGGCTTCTTGGTTCTCCAGTCCCTGAGGCTCCTGAGCAATGCTGGGGACACAGAGAAGAGCTAGACTCAGCCATAGGGTGACCAACCATCCCGGTTTGCCTGGGACTGGAGGTTTCCCAGGATGCATGATCTTCTGTGCTAAAACAGAGAAAGTCCCAGTCAAGCCAGGTCCGTGTGATCACCTTAGTGGCCAGTCCCTCAAGGGACTCCAGTCTGGAGGGGGAGACATACACGGGCACAAAGTGTCACAGTCCAGGGCGAGATGTGCTTTGATGGGGGTCATACAGGTACAGCGAGAGGCCCTTCAGACCAGGTAGATGAAGGAGGATGGGAAAGGTGTTCCAGGCAGGAGTGACAGCTTGTGCCAAGGCCCAGTGATGTGAGAGCCTGGTACATTTCAGGAATGCAGGGAGTTTTCAGGAGAGTCTCCTTCTCCCTTGGAACTGGCCCAGAGGAAGGATCAGAGAATAAAGGACTCCCCAAACACCAGGCAGAGGGTCAGGGGCCATATCCAGGGGCACTGAGGAGCAGGGGAGGGGTGGGCCAGCTGTGGACATAGAAAGCCCTCTCTGGAGGCTGGGAAGCTGGGGAGGAGGCTGGGGTGAGGGTCCAGTGGGTGGAAGATGAGGCTGGGGCTGAACTGGGGCTGAGGCTGTGGGAACAGAGAGGAGGGAACAGGGCAGAGAGAGTCAAAGGCAGAGAGACTGATAGATGGAACCCAACAAGATTTACTGATAATAGAGCAGTGCTTGCACACAGTAGGCATTTAATAATGGTTGACAGGGCCTGGAGGGGCTGAGTCTCCATTGTCCCACCCACCCATCTCCCCACCCAGGGCCTTCCAGAAGCGCCAGCAGCAGCAGAGTGCTCTGAGGGTGATGCAGCGGAACTGTGCAGCTTACCTCAAGCTGAGACACTGGCAGTGGTGGCGGCTCTTCATCAAGGTGAGGGCACCTGGAGAGGTGGCCCAAGTGGCAAGGAGACAGGTCCTTGGGGCCAGGTCTGCTTGGGCAAGTGACTTTCTTGGTTTGGGCCTCAGTTTTGTGCATCTGTAAAATGGGACTAATCAACCCACCTTTTGTTCATCAGGATTCTTGAGGTAACAAGTGACAAAAAATCTGACTCAAACCAACGTGGATAAAAGATATGGGACAGCTTTAGGTGCAGCTGGATTTAGGGTTGAGTTGAGGTCCCTAAGACCCCCTAGGATTCAATGATTCACTGGAAGGACTCACAGAACTTAGAAAAGCTGTTATGCTCATGGTTATGGTTTATTACAGTGAAAGGATGGACATTAAAATCAGAAAAGGTAAAAGGCGCACAGGGCAGAGTCCAGGAGAGACCAGACACGAGCTTCCAATTGTCCACTCCCAGTAGAATTGTACAGATAGGGCTTAATTCTTGTAGAAATGCTGTGTGACAGCACATATGGAATATTGCCAACCAAGAAGCTTACCCAAGCCTTAGTGTCTAGGGTTTTCATAGGCATGTGATTGACCCCCTTGACTGTCCACATGGTTGACCTTAGTTACTCCAGCCCCTCCAGAGGTCAAGGTAAACAAAGGACTCTTATCAGGCAGGATAATCCAAAGGTTTAGAGATGATCTCCCAGGAACCAGCCAAGGGCCAGTCCTTTCCTTGAAATGTGCAGTGTTTGAACAACCCAGACCTGCTGAGTTAACCCTTTATTGCACAAGGGCCCAAACAATGTTAGTTATCTGACATTCTGTGCCTCCCATGTGACTTTCCTCCATGATGATCCCTGCAGACTTTTCCCACATGGCGGCCACCAGCTAGGCCAGTGTGGTCTTTTCTTATCGCAGAGCTCCAGCCAGAATCCCAGGTTTCACTCTCACTGGCCTGGCTGGAGTCATATGACCATCCCAGAACCAGTCAGTACACATCAGATGAGCCAGGCTGGCATCACACGCCTGCCCAATGCAGAGGGGCAGAGCCAAGTGTGTGAGCTTCGAGGCAGGGTGTTCTCCCAATGGGAAATTGGAGAGCAGGAAGGAGGATGGAGATTTGGAGGCAAAAACACAGCTATTCAGTGTAATTCTGAATATGACGTCTGAACTGTCAGCCTACATGCCCTCAGTCCATGTTAACTGAGCACCTACTATGTGCCAGTAAATTTTGAGGGTACAATAATAAAATGGTAAATAAAAACAGACAATGCCCCACCAACAAGGACCTACTGTATAGCACAGGGAACTATACCCAATGTCTTGTAATAACCTGTAATGGAAAAGAATCTAAAAAAGAATATATATATATATATATTAGAATATATAAGAATATATATAGTTATATATAACTGAATCACTATGCTGTGCACCTTAAACTAACACAACATTGTAAATCAACTATACTTCAATTAAAAAAAAAAAATACAGTGCCCTGCCCCGTGGAGCCCACAGTTTAGGGCAGGGGTTGGTAAGCTATGGCCCATGGGCCAGACACCTGTTTTTGTAAATGCCCATTGGTTTGGTTACTGTATTGTCTGTGGCTGTTTTTGAGTTACAGCAGCTGAGTGGAGTAGTTAAAACAGAGACAGGATAGCCTGCAAAGCCTCAAATATTTCTTAGCTGGCCCTTTAGGAAAATGTTTGCCTATCCTAGGTCTGGGGACAGGAGGTGTGGTTTGCCAGGTGTCGACTGAAAAAAAATACACAACCTACAAGTTGAGAATTATGTTTTGTTTGGGGCTTTACTGAGGACTTTAGCCCGGGATACGGCCCTCAAATAGCTCTGAGGGACTGTTCCAAAGGAGTAAGGGAGGAGCGGGGATACATAGGAGTTTTGAAACAAACGAAAAACAAAACCAGGTAGTCAAACATCAAGATTACTGCTAATTAAAGAAAAACCAGCCATCTTGAGTTAATGAATTTAGCGCTTTTCTCTGAATGGGAAGATGCAAGAGTCTGGGCTGAATGAAATTATTCCTTTGATATGCACCTTAATGACCTAGGGCCAGTATCCTGTTTTCCTCCATCCTGAATCCCCTCAGGGTGCACCGTTGGGGGCAGCTGCAGTGGCTCACGGCTTGATGGCCTCAACATCCTCTGTTTACTGATATGTCAGGCGACTTCCGGCAACATTCTTTGTCCACACAGGTATCAGTGAATGAATCCCACAAATAAACAGAAAGTTATAGCTGTGATAAATGCTATGAATTAGCTCAGAAAGGAAGATAATAAAATAGAAAAAGAATCAAATACAGTAGAGAAGTTGAGAAGAATCGGAGTTGAGGAGAACCAAAGAAAAAGCAATAGAACAGACATGAGCAGAGTATATCCCGCTTAGCAAAGGGGAGTGTGGTTTGGTGAAACTTTTCATTTCGGTTATTCATATGTGGGGGGGGGGGGGCTGGCCTGTCACTCCAGCCTGGAATCACACAGTGTAAAGTGCATCTCTCACTATGGACCTTGGACTAAGAACTTTGAGGCACAGTGTCTCCTGTAGGCAAAGGGACCCTGTAGCAAAAAAGGGACACATTTAGCGCTGCTTGTAATGTACCCCGGACTGTTCTAGGCTGTTGGCAAATGTGAAGTCATTCACTCATTCCGACTGATGAGGTCACAAGGCCAGTAGTGGAGGAGCTGGCATGCGAACCCAGGAATGCGGCCCTGCTCAGAGCGTGAGTTCTTAGCTCCTGAGCCCAGCGGCCTCCCACGGTGGGAGCCAGCCACCCACCATCCCTCCTGTCCCCCTAGGTGAAGCCACTGCTGCAGGTAACGCGGCAGGATGAGGTGCTGCAGGCACGGGTGCAGGAACTACAGAAAGTGCAGGAGCTGCAGCAGCAGAGTGCCCGCGAGGTGGGCGAGCTCCAGGGCCGGGTGGCGCAGGTAAGGGGCGTGGTCCCCGGGTGAGGGCTTGGCGATGGGAGGAGCCGGTAGTGGGCGGGGCTTCCAGCTGAGCTGGGTCGGGGCAGGGGTAGGTTGCGGGCGGGCGGAGAACCGAGGTTTCCTGGGGCTGAATGGGGGCGGAAACTGGTGTGGTTGAGCGGCGAGATGCTGGGAGCGGGGCCCTGGGGATGTAGCCAGGGTATTGAGTGGGGGTGGGGCTGGTTGCTGCAGAGCCAAGATGCTCAGGAGGCTGGTCCAGCATCGGGGCAGGGCAGGGGCAGGGTTATCGTACACAGGCGGTAGACTTTTCACTGTTGCCAGTATTTCTGGAATCTTAACGCTGAAGCAAACCCCTTCTTGAGCATTTTTCTGTTTGTTTTTTTCAGAATTATTTCTTTTGGTTAAATTTCTAGGCGTAGGAGTATTAAATGCAGTGTGAGCTGATAGAAAGTCCTCCCTGGGGCTATTTGGAGGAGGGACTGGAGATGGGGAGACTGGAGGCTGGGAGACCGGGAAGAGAGTCCACTGGGAGAGGATGAGGCTCAAGCCTGTTAGGGTTATGGGGAGAGAGGAGGGGCCAGGAGGGATGGAGCTGGGGACTGATGGGCTGTAGGGAGGTGAGGGAGAGGGAGGCATCCAGGGGTCTGACTTGGTGACTAGGGGTCACCCTGAGGAGCAGGATGGGGGACTGTCTTCCATCCCTCCCTCCTGCCCCCCAGGCCTCAAAGGGCAAAGTAACTCAGGGGGCAGGAGGGACCTGGTGCTCCAGTGAGGGCCATCCTGGGAGCACCACCTAACGGACGCTGACCTCCCACCCCACCCCCAGCTGGAAGAGGAGCGTGCCCGCCTGGCAGAGCAACTGCGAGCAGAGGCAGAATTGTGTGCTGAGACTGAGGAGACCCGGGGGCGGCTGGCAGCCCGAAAGCAGGAGCTCGAACTGGTGGTGTCGGAGCTAGAGGCCCGTGTGGGCGAGGAGGAGGAGTGCAGCCGCCAGCTGCAAACCGAGAAGAGGAGGCTGCAGCAACATATACAGGTCTGGCCCCCGTGCGCCCGAGGCCACCCCCCCCCACCCCTTCTGTTTACCCCACACACCTTTGCTTCAGCAAACTCTGCCTCTTTTGGCCATGAATTTGAAAAAATGAAACAAAACAAAACTCAGCTCAAAGTGTCTTAAGCAAAAAGAATACTTTTTTTTTTTTGCTTTCAAATTAATGGGAGACTCTAGAATGTGTAAGCTTCAGGCATGGCTGGATCCGGGTGCTCAAGCAGTAGCTTCAGTACTCTGCCTCTCTCCATCTCCTGGCTCCATTTGCCTCTGTGCTGCTGCGTTCCAAGGCAGGCTGCCCTGCCATGGTTCCCCTTCAAAATCCATTGTGTATTTTACACTTAAGGCACATCTCAATTCAGATGCTAAGTTTTCATTGGCAGGACTTCATCTGCATTTGTATTTCATAACTTATTCAGTGAAAAAAAGTAGATTAACATCCCCAAGTTGATCCAAACATACTTAAAAGTTCCCCAATAATTGATTGAGTGACTGGTTTTAAATTTAAAAGAAATCGAATTAAATTGAAAATTCAGCTCTTCAGATTGGTCACATTTTAAGAACTCAGTAGTGTTTTAATCACCTCCTCTTGACCCCATTGGTGAGGGGGGCAGGGATCCTGCCCTGTGGTTATGGAGATGGCCTAACACACCACACCTGATCCTGGACAGATGGGATAGAAAACACGTTATTAGTCACAAGTATTCACAGCCTGAGGGAGGCAGACACCATGGCACAGAGAGTCACAGTGGGGTTGCATTCAGGAATGGCATGAACAAGCTGCAGCTGTGAGAGGCAAGCTTAGTAGTAACAAGAGGATGAGGTGACCCCTGGTTCCTGCAGGAAGATGTGATTGGTTTGTTTATTTTATTTATTTATTTATTTATTGGCCGTGCCACACGGCATGCGGGATCTTAGTTCCCCGACCAGGGATCGAACCCATGCCCCCTGCAATGGAAGCGCAGAGTCGTAACCGCTGGACCACCAGGGAATTCCCGATTGGTTTGTTTAAATAATTCTGAGGACTAGCAGGTAACTGAAGCCTACTAGATAGGGATAAGCAGGTACCCTGTCTGGTCCCCAGGATACAGAGGGTTATTGGTTAGGGGACCTTATCTTTGGTAGCAGGGCAGGTAGAAGGACTTGTGATTAGGCCATTATAGGGACTCCCAATTTTACCAGCCATCAAGGCCACACGTAATAGTGAATTTTTTTAAATTGAGGTGTAATTGACATATAACATTATATTAGTTTCAGCGGTACACATAATGATTCGATATCTATATACATTGCAAAGTGATCACCACAATAAGTCTAATTTACATCCAGCGCCTTAAGTAGTTAGAAAAAAATTTTTCTTGTGATGAGAATTTTTAAGATCTACTCCCTTAGCAATTTTCAAATACACAATACAGTATTATTAACTATAGCCGCCATGCTGTACATTACATCCCCATGACTTATTTCATAACTGGAAGTTTGAGCCCCTTCACCCATTTCTCCCACCTCCCTACCCACACACCTCTGGCAACCACCAATCTTTTCTCTGCATGTGTGAGCCCGTGGGTTTTGTTTTGTTTTGTTTTGTTGTGCCACTCAGCTTGCGGGATCTTAGTTTCCCAATCAGGGATTGAACCCAGGCCCTCGGCAGTGAGAGCACCAAGTCCTAACCATTGGACCACCAGGAATTCCCTGAGCTTGCGTTTTTTTGTTTTTTTGTTTTTTTTAATTATTTATTTATTTATTTATTTTTGGCTGTGTTGGGTCTTTGTTGCTGCATGTGAGCTTTCTCTAGTTGTGGTGAGCGGGGGCTACACTTCCTTGCGGTGCGCAGGCTTCTCATTGAGGTGGCTTCCCCCGCTGTGGAGCATGGGCTCTAGGCACGCAGGCTTCAGTAGTTGCAGCACTTGGGCTCAGTAGTTGTGGCACACGGGCTTAGCTGCTCCGCGCATGTGGGATCTTCCCGGACCAGGGATCGAACCCGTGTCCCCTGCATTGGCAGGTGGATTCCCAACCACTGCACCACCAGGAAAGCCCTGAGCTTGTGTTTTTTTCTTGTTTTAGTTTTGTTTCTTAGATTCCACTCATAAGTGAGATTGTCTGGTATTTGTCTTTCTCTGTCTGACTTATTTCACTTAGCATAATGCCCTTGAGGTCCGTCCATGTCATTGCAAAATATTGAATCTTAATTTCCAGTCTCACACCACAAATCGCCACACGTGCCTGGTGACTGCCATAGTGGACAGTGCCCATCTCTGTGATATGTTTATTTATGATGTTTATAATCTTCACACACACACACAAGAATGTGATTTCAATGTGATAGACAAAGATTTTTATCTATCCTAATACCTCAAACAGTGCCTGGCCCCCACCAGACACTCAATCAGTGTTTATTAACCCAATGAATGAAAAGTAAGCGTTGGATCCTTCCCAGCCCCACCCAGTTTGTGGACCTGTCTGAGCCACGAGCCCCGGAGATCCGTGAACCATCCCCTCCACCCATCCTTCCCACCACACGCCAGTCCCCAGCCGCTGGGTCCTCAACCCTGCCTTCTCCCCACTGCAGGAGCTGGAGACCCACCTCGAGGCTGAGGAAGGGGCCCGGCAGAAGCTGCAGCTGGAGAAAGTGACGACGGAGGCAAAGCTGAAAAAGTTGGGGGAGGATCTGTTACTCTTGGAAGATCAGAACGGCAAGCTGAGCAAGGTGGGTGGGCTGTGAGCCCCGAGGGCAGGGGGAGTGGGCTCACTGGTGAGCATGGGTCCTTCTCTGCATCCCCCCAGCTTGCCCCACCTCTAGGGGTCTTCGAACTCTCGGTCTTGGCTGTGTCTCCTTTGAACCCTTTCCATCTCCTTGCGTCTCTGTCACAGCTTCACTCAAGCTGGTATTTATTGAGCAGCCATCATGTGTCATTATCTATCGCTGGATCATCAGACACCCCAAAGCCGCATCGCTAAAAACAACCCCCATTTCATTACATCCCATTGTTGTGTGGGTGGGCTGGGCTGTGGTCCCCTTAGGCAGTCGTGGTGACGTAGTGGCGGGCACTGGAGGGCTGGTGTCCGGGTGCTCTTTTGCATGACCTCTCTGCCCACGGGAGAGCCTGGGTTTCTCACCTGGCAGCTCAGGGTTCCCAGAAAAAGAAGTGGAAGTGGGCAGGTCTCTGAAAGGCTTAAGGCTGGAACTGACACGGCATCACTTCCCTTGAATTCTATAGATCAGGTGTTGGCAAACATTTTCTCTAGAAGGCTTATATAGTAAATATTCAGGCCTTGGCAGGCCATGCCGTTTCTGTGACAACCACTCAGTTCTGCCATTGGAGCATGAAAGCAGCCACAGATGGTCCGTGATCAAATGGGCGTGGCTGTGTCCCAATAAAACTTTATTTATAAACACAAGCAGTGGGCCATATTTGGCCTGCAGGCTGTGGTCTGCAGACCACTGAGCTTAAAGCAGACTCAGTCTAGATTCAAGGGTTGGGGAATTAGACTCTGCCTCTGTCTGGGGACATGGTGAAGAGTCTGCCACCATCTTTAACCTGGCACAGCCAGGACTGGGCTAGGCACAGGGGATATGGCGTTTAACTAACTAGAAAACCATTTCTGTCCTCACAGGGGCATGGGGGGAGAGGGAAGCTAGATGAGTCACCCCAGGAAATCAACATAACCACGCATCATGAACTAATTATAAACTGTCAGAAAAGAACAGAGAACCATGGAAGTGGGGTGGCCTGACTTGTGCTAGGGGTAGCCAGGGCAGGCTTCCTGGAGGCAATGGTGCCTGAGTTGAGAGCTCAGGGATGCACAGTTTTCTGCAGCATTCCTTGGATGCAGTGGCTCTTCTCTTCTACTCTGTTCTATTTGTTCCTTTTTGAGGTAGTGCCGACCCACTGCCTTGATTTCCAAAACCACTCACAGTTGGAAAAGTGCTGCTCAAAAATAAATTAAAAAATAAAATAGTAAATAAAAATAATAAACAGAAAGAAAAAAGAAAAGAGCTGCTCCAGGCCAGTGCTTCTCAAACTCCAGTGTGTCCAGGAATTATACGGAGAACTTGTTAAAATGCAGATTCTGATTCAGCGCGTCTGGGGTGGAACCTGAGATTCCGTTCCTAGCAAGCTCCCATTTGGTGCTGACGCTGCTGGTCTATGAGTCGGACCTGGAGTAGTCACAAGGCTCCAGAACTCACCCATAAGTGCAGCACATGTGCAAAGATGTTCACTGCAGTGTTGTTTATAACAGCAGTTGATTTGAATCAACCTCAGTATCCATCTGTGGGCCAATGGGTTAATGAATGGGAGTGTCCTTCAAATAGTGGGAGTCTCCATGGTTAACAGGCGTGAACCCGGTGGGGGTGGGACGGGTCCCTAGACCCTAAAGGATGCAAAAGGAGGGAAGGGGGTTGGAAGCAGGAAAGGTCAGGGAAGGATGGAGATGAGCAGAAATGCAGATGAGAATGATATCAAAGATGAGGGTCGGGCCCCTGACACCCCACCGCCACCTCCCACCACCCTCAGGAGCGGAAGCTGCTGGAGGAGCGTCTGGCCGAGTTCTCATCCCAGGCGGCTGAGGAGGAGGAGAAAGTCAAGAGCCTCAATAAGCTTCGACTCAAATACGAGGCCACGATTGCAGACATGGAGGGTGAGCGCCTGCCCCTCAGTGGGGGCCAGTGCACACTCCAGCGGGGTCAGGGGGTACCTCGGGTGACCCTCGTGTGCTGTGGGGCCTCAGTGGTCATATCTGTTAAATGGGGGCAGGAAAGAAGACTCGGGACAGGTTAGGTGTCCTCCCAGCTCTTAAGTTGTTTCTGTCTCTCTCCATCCAATTCTCTTACTCACTCCTAAGTGTCTTGGGTCACTCTCTCAATCTGACGGTCCCACTAGCTGTTTCAGACACTTTTTTATCTCTGTCCCTTGCCGTGGACTCAGAAGCAGAAACAGAAGGGAGAGAGCACAGGAGGAGGCCGGGGAGGCAGGGAGGGAAGGACAGGGCAGAGATAGCCAGCGAGCAGGAGCAGGGGCTGTCACTGGGGGCCAGAGGGGAGAAGGCATGTGGGGGTCTGGGGACCAGTGGGCGATCCCAGGGATGGGGAAGCTGGGAAGGAGGGGGAGGGGTGGAAAGAGATGCTGAGCTCAGCCTGACTGCGGGGCCGTGGGTCTCCCTGGGGGTGTGGGTCTGGCTCCCTTGTGCATGCCCCACCCCCCCACCTCCCGCCTCCAGATCGCCTCCGGAAGGAGGAGAAGAGCCGCCAGGAGCTGGAGAAGCTGAAGCGGCGGCTGGACGTGGAGGGCTCAGAGCTGCAGGAGCAGATGGTAGAACAGCAGCAGCGGGCGGAGGAGCTGCGGGCCCAGCTGGGCCGCAAGGAGGAGGAGCTGCAGGTCGCCTTGGCCAGGTGCGGGGTGGGCCGGGTGGGGTGCACAGCACGGGGGCGCCGCCTGCCAGCGTTGGGGGGCGCCCGGCGAGACCCTCCCGCAGGTACAGAGCTCGGCCGAGCCGCTCACCAGCCGTGCACACCCACTCTGAGCCTCAGTGTCCCCTTCTGTAAGATGGACACAAGAGTTCCAAGCCCACCTGGTTAAGGGAAAACTGAAACCGGGCCCTACGTGTCTAGTAACTTAACACAGTTTCTTGCACAGAGGCAAGGAAATGCTATTTCTTCTTCTCCCACTACCCCAGCCTCTAAAAACCAAACAGCCCAGAATCCGCTGTGATTGGATAGGTGGTCTGGCCATCTTAGGAATCATAATCATCATAATTACAGTCATTCACAATTATTCAGCACTTACTGTGTGCCAGATATGATGCGCAGTGTTTCAAATGCTTTTCACCCACTGCACTCCATACGACCTGGGGTGCCCTTGTGTATGGGCGCAGCTTGATTTCAGAGAGGTTACAATGTGGGGAAATTGTGCATCTGAGAATCGATGGGACACGGGGTTGGTGGAGGGGGGTTAAGAACACGCACCCTCCAGCCTGACTTCTGGGTTCAGATCCTGGCTCCTCCCCTTTTTGGCCATGTGACCTCACCGGGGTGACATCACCTCTCGAGCCTCAGTTTCTCTATCTGGAAAAAGGGCATGACTATAGAAACTCTCCTAGGATTAGTGTAGGGATTAAATGAGAAAGGGCTGAGAACATGCTTGGCACGCCCTAAGCCCTCATTAGCTGCTGCATGTGTCTGTTCTTACCTTCTGTTATTGCCGTTGTTATTTTTTTCCGTTTTCTTTTGTATTGAGGTGAAAGTCACATAACAAAATTAACCATTTCAGGGAGCTCCCTGGTGGTCTAGCGGTTAGGACTCCGTGCTTTCACTGCCGTGGCCCGGGTTCAGTTCCTGGTTGGGGAACTGAGATCCTGCAAGATGCGTGGCACAGCCAAAAAGAAAAAAAAATTAACCATTTTAAAGCATACAGTTCAGTGGCATTTGGTACGTTTGCGATGTTGTGCAACCACTACCTCTATTCAGAACATTTTCATCACCTCAAAAACAAAAATCCTATTAAGCGATCACTTCCAATTTCCCCCCTCCCCTCAACCCCTGGCAACCACCAATTTGCTTTCTGTCCACATATGATTTGCCAATTCTTGCTCTTTCACGGCAGTGGAATCATATAACACGTGGCCTTTGGCGCTACATTGCCATCCTCGCGGCAGCCCTGTGAAGGGGGGCAGTCACGCTCTCTCACAGACCAGGAGCCTGCAGTTCAGAGAAGCTGTCACTTGCCAGGGCAGGTGGCTGAGCAGGGGATACAGACCATGGTCAATGCATCTCCCTGAGCCATTCTTACAGGGATTTTTGTTTGTTTTTTCTTTTCTTTTCCTTCCTTTTTTTTTTTTTTTGCCTGCCGCCACACGGCTTGTGAAATCTTAGTTCCCAGACCAGGGATCGAACCCACGCCCCCTGCAGTGGAAGTGCAGAGTCCTAACCACTGGACCGCCTCCCTGAGCCATTTAACCCAGAGTCCACGCTGCCACTCCATTCACCTTCCCTTTGCAAGAGGTCGATCCCATAGGGGTTATGAGGAGGGACTCTGGGGTCAGCCACCCACTGACCATGTGACCAGGGCAAGTACTTTCCCGCTCTGGGCCCCAGTTTCCTCGTTTGGCGTGAACATTACACAAGATGATAAAGTAAAGTGCTCTCAAGTGGCAGGAACTTAATAAGTGTCCCTGTGATTACTGGTGGTGTCATCCCCATTTTACAGCTAAGAAAGCTGAGGCTCTGAGTACTGGAGACACGTGCCCAAGGGCAGAGCTGGGCTTTTAACCCGGGACTGGCCGTGTCTGGCCCCTCCAACCCCTAGAAATCATCCCCACCCCCTGCCTGCCCCTATACCAACCCCCTGGTCCTCGTCCACCCCCAGGACAGAGCAGGAGGGCGGGGCCCGGGCCCAGCTGCTCAAATCCCTGCGGGAAGCACAAGCGGGGCTGGCCGAGGCCCAGGAGGACCTGGAGGCTGAGCGCGCAGCCAGGGCCAAGGCAGAGAAGCAGCGCCGGGACCTGGGCGAGGAGCTGGAGGCGCTGCGGAGCGAGCTGGAGGACACGCTGGACTCCACCAACGCGCAGCAGGAGCTCCGGTGAGGCTGGGCGGCCTGCAGCTGGCACAGGCCGGGCACGTGGGGGGCCGGGGGCTGGGCAGGGAAAAGGATGTGGGTCCAAGCTCTCCATCTGCACAGTTGTTTAGTCTTTCAACAGTTGTTTATCGGACACTGGCTCTGGGCCCAGCGTGGGCCAAGCTGGGGACAGAGATGAGTCAAGACTCAAGACTCAGGCATTGCCCTCAAGAACTCCCAGTCCAGGGGTAGGCAGATTCGAGCAAAGACAGACACAGTCCAGAACAAAGTGAGCTTTAATGGAGTACGACAGGGCATCGTGGATGATCAGAGAAGGCCCTTGTATCACTCTATGGGAGGGAGCCCAAAAAGACTTCTTTGAGAAGGGGCCTTTTGAATAGGGTTTCGAAAGATGCATAGGAGCTCACCCTTAAAGCCACCCTTCTTCTGTAGCATCACTGCCCAGATCCCTTGGGGAATGTAGAGTGAGGGTCCCCATCCTTGGAGGGAAAGAATAAAAGGAGGCACAACCAGCAGTCAGGGGCTCCTTCAAAGTCCCAGCCTTCCTCTATTCTGAAATTCTGTTCCCTTCCCCTTCCCCAATACAAGGTCCAAGAGAGAACAGGAGGTGACAGAGTTGAAGAAGACTCTGGAGGAGGAGACGCGCGTTCATGAGGTGGCGGTGCAGGAGCTGCGGCAGCGCCATGGCCAGGCGCTGGGAGAGATGGCAGAGCAGCTGGAGCAAGCCCGGAGGGTGGGTTGAGATGGGGGAGGGGTGTCTGGGGAGCCATGGGGAGGGGAAGCAGGATGCTGGGTTGGAGGAGGTACCTCTGGCTGGTTCTAGGCCAGCCCACTTTTCTCCTCACGTATTCATGTCCCTGATCCATCTTGCATTCAGCAAATGTTAATTGAATATGTAGTATATTCCCGGGGTGGTACTGGGGGCCCCAGCTGTGAGCCAAGCAACCAATACCCACTTCCATCGTGGAGCTCACGTTTTAGCAGGCAAGGCAGAGAGTAAACAATCTAAACACATTCATAATATATAGCGGGGTCATAAGTGCTATGGGAAGATGATGAACAGGAAAGGGGTTTCAGAGTGCTAATGGCCAGGGGGCGTGTTGTGATTTGAAATAGAGAGGCCTTGGAGAGATTCAGTGAAAAGATGACATCTGAGTAAAACACTGAGGGAGATGATGGGTGAGCCATCCTGGCATCACAGGGAAACATGTTCCAGGCAGAGGGAACAGTCAGTGCAAAGGCCCTGAGGCAGGAACGTGCCTGGGTGTTTAAGGAACAATGAGGAGTTCCAGAAGGAATAGACAGTACAAAGGACTTGGGGTATTCACGTGCCTGGTCTTGTAGAGAAAGGGAATCATAAATCATTGCTGTCTCTCTCCCCCACCAGAGCAAAGGTGCATGGGAGAAGACCCGGTTGGCTCTGGAGGCCGAAGTGTCTGAGCTACGGACGGAGCTAAGCAACCTGCAGACCACGCGTCAGGAGGGTGAGCAACGGAGGCGTCGCCTGGAGTCACAGTTGCAGGAGGTGCAGGGCCGGGCTGGCGATGGGGAGCGGGCACGAGCAGAGGCGACTGAGAAGCTGCAGCGAGCCCAGGTGAGTGCGGCGGCTAGGTCGGGGGTGGTCTCTGCTGTGTGGCTTTGGGTGAGATGCCTGCCCTCTCTGGACTTCAGTTTGGTCCACATCAACCCTACTGTCCTTTCCAACTTTTCCAACATAAGCACACATTAATAGCTAGTATTTGGTGAGTGATTACTATGCACCAAACATCCTGTGTATTTTGCCAAAGCCTCCTCCTAATGCTCCTTTGAGGGAAGTGCTAATATTGTTCCCATTTTACACACAAGGAAACTGAGGCCCAGGGAGGTGAAGTTGATTGTCTTAGGTCCCTCAGAGCCAAAGCGTGAACCCAGACATGACTGATCCTGTAGCTCTTAACCCTGCCACAGCTCCCACCCTCCACCCTCTTATCTTCTGGTCTTAAGTAATCCATGGTCTGATTAGAGAAACCCAGCATGAATACTTGGACCTGTGTGAGGACAATATCATACTGTGACTGTTAGAAGAAATGTGGGTTTTTTTAATTTTAATTTTATTATGTTTTTTAACTAAACAACCAATACCTGTTTATTACTGAGAATACAAACAAGCAGAAAGAGGGTAAGAATGACTTTTAATTCCCCAACCCCAAAGGGGTGAAAACACTGTTACCATTTTTAATTTCAAGATTAAAAGAGTGTATAGGGGCTTCCCTGGTGGCGCAGTGGTTGAGAATCTGCCTGCCAATGCAGGGGACACGGGTTTGAGCCCTGGTCTGGGAAGATCCCACATGCCACGGAGCAACTAGGCCCGTGAGCCACAATTACTGAGCCTGCGCGTCTGGAGCCTGTGCTCCGCAACAAGAGAGGCTGCGATAGTGAGAGGCCCACGCACCGCGATGAAGAGTGGCCCCCACTTGCCGCAGCTAGAGAAAGCCCTCGCACAGAAACGGAGACCCAACACAGCCATAAATTAATTAATTAATTAATTAATTAAAATGTTAAAAAAAAAAAAAAAGAGTGTATAGTTAAGGTGAAAGTTAAGTCGATATAACAAAGAGACTCCAGAATTCATCGGCTTGAATAAAAGACCTGTGTCTTCCCTCTCAGGAAATAGGCTCAGAGTAAGCAGTCGAGGCTGGCGGGACACTTATGCTCCATGAGGTCACTCCATTATCCCTGAGGGCATTGACCTCATCTTCAGAGTTAAATCTGGATTGTGGGCACCTGTGTGCTCCAGCTTAGGAAGGGGAAAAGAGGATGGGATGGAATTTGCATATATCACTTGGCTTGCATTCCATTGGCCATAACGTAATCACATGACCACACCTAGCTGCAAAGGAGACTGGGAAATATAGTTTCTAGCTGGCAGCCATGGGCCTACCTAACAGCCTGTCACAGTGGGACCAGGGGAGAAGGGATTTGGGGGGACAGCTAGGGTCTGCCCCCGTGGAATTATGCTACGTAGTGCTCATTGTCCTAAGCACTTTACATATTACAGAAATAAAAGTGACACCAAGAGTAGAGTCTGGTGGCTGATAGCAGGAGTTCTAGGTTGCACTGGTCAGTAGAACTTTCTTCAGTGATGGAAATGTTCTGTAATTGCACTATCCACCTGGCATGTGAGGAGTACAACTGAGGAGCTGGATTTTCATTTTATTTAATTTTAATTACTTTAAAGTTAAATAGCCACCTAAGGCTAGTGGCTACCATATTGGACAGGGCAGCTCTAGAGCCATTCTGCCTGGGCTGAAATCTCAGTTCCACCACTTGTAGCTGTGTGATCTTAGGCAAATTGCCTAACCTCTCTGTGCCTCGGCTTCCCTTTATGTAAACTTGGACTAATAATAGCATCTACCTCATAGGGTTGGTGTGTGAATCCAGCGAGCCTAAACTTGGAAAGCTTTTAGAATAGTTCCTGGGCTCTCAGTAGGCTCTCAAAAATTGTCAGATGAAAAAAAAAAAAAATTGTCAGATGTACCTATATATTGAGCACAGGTATATACCAGGCACTGAGCTAGTCACTTTATGTTCATTATTTCATTGACTCTTCAAAGCAGCCTTGGGAGGTAGGTCCTGTTATCATCCCCATTTCACAGATGAGAAAAACTGAGGACCAAAAAGATAGGAATCAGGCACTTACCTGGTGGTCCAGTGGTTAAGACTCCATGCTCCCAATGCAGGGGGCCCGGGTTTGATCCCTGGTCAGGGAACTAGATCCCGCATGCATTCCTCAACTAAAAGATCCCTCATGCCACAACGAAGATCCTGCGTGCCACAGCTAAGACCTGGCGCAGCCAAATAAATAAATATATATATATATATATATTTTTTTTTTTTTTAAAAGATAGGAATCACTTGCCCAGGTCACACAGCCAGGAGGTACCAAGGTCAGCTCAAAATATCATTTTCAAAAGTTCAAAGCATGACTGTCATACAAAGACATAGTAAGCCCATGTCAAAGATTTATTTAAAGCATTAATGAACCATAAAAAAGAATGAAATAATGCCATTTCCAGCAACATGGATGGACCTAGAGATTATCATACTAAGTGAAGTAAGTCAGACAAAGACAAATATCATATGAGATCGTTTATATGTGGAATCTGAAAAAATGATACAAATGAACTTATTTACAAAACAGAAACAGACTCACAGACATAGAAAACAAACTTATGGTTACCAAAGGGGAAAGTTGCAGGGGAGGGGTAAATTAGGAATTTGGGAGTAACATATACACACTAATATATATAAAATAGATGAACTACAAGAACCTACTGTATAACACAGGGAACTATACTCAATATTTTGTAATAACCTATATGGGAAAAGAATCTGAAAAAGAATATGTGTATAATGTATGTATAACTGAATCACTTAGCTGTACACCTGAAACTAACACAACACTGTAAATCAATTATACTTCAATAAAAACATAAATATTAAAAAAAAAGCATTAATGAGGGATCCAGCAGAATGTAAAGATGTTCAAGGAGAGAAACAACAACAAACTGGTGTGTGTGTAGTCAGCAAAAAAGAGAATGCCATAACGAAATAGCGCAGTCAGAGACAAAACTGGTTAATGTCACAAAGGGCAATCAAATTTAAGCTTTATAGAAGTGTAGTTGATTTACAATGTGTTAGTTTCAAGTGTACAACAAAGTGATTTATTTATTTATTTATTTATTTTTGGCTGCGTTGGGTCTTCGTTGCTGCACGCAGGCTTTCTCTAGTTGCGGCCAGCGGGGGCTACTCTTCATTGTGGTGCGCGGGCTTCTCATTGTGGTGGCTTCTCTTGTTGCGGAGCACGGGCTCTAGGCACGCAGGCTTCAGTAGTTGTGGCACATGGGCTCAGTAGTTGTGGCTCGCGGGCTCTAGAGCGCAGGCTCAGTAGTTGTGGCACACGGGCTTAGTTGCTCCGCGGTATGTGGGATCTTCCCGGACCAGGGCTCGAACCCATGTCCCCTGCGTTGGCAGGTGGATTCTTAACCACTAGTGCCACCAGGGAAGTCCCAGTCCTGTCCTTTCTAAAGGATGCCTGACCACTGCCTTTTCTTATTTCCAAGTTTTCAGATAAATTTTCTTACCAGCCAGAATTTGAACCCAACCTTGTTTGTTAAGTGAACCTCAAAAAGGGAGAGAAGAAGGTTCAGGGTAACACACATGTGCTGGAGGCACTCACCCAACAAACATTTCCTGAGCACCTACTGTGTGCCAGGCCCTGTTGTGAGCCCTGAGGACACAGCAGGGAACAAAGCAGATGAGGTCCTACCCTATGGAGGCAACAGTCCAGGGGGGAGAAAGTGGTAAACTGCTGCCCGATTCCTACAGCGAAGGAACGTGAGACCAGGAGCTGCACCCAGGATCATTGTGGTGGTGATTTGCATGCCGGGGGAACAGCTTTATTGTAATATAGTTCACATACCATATAATTCACCCATTTAAAATGTACAATTCGAGACTTCCCTGGTGGTCCAGTGGGTAAGATTCCGTGCTCCCAATGCAGGGGGCCTGGGTTTGATCCCTGGTCAGGGAACCAGAGCCCACATGCCACAACTAAGACCCAGCACAGCCAAAATAAATAAATGAATATTTTAAGAAAATAATAAAAGAAAATGTACAATTCAATGGTTTTTAGTATATTCATAGAGTTGTACAATCATCCCCATAACCTAATTTTGGGACATTTTCATCAGCCCAGAAAGAAATCCTGTACTGTCCAGCCATCATCCCCCAGTCCCACCCCCTGCCCCGGCAACCACTAATCCCCTTTTGTCTCTCTAGACTTCCTATTCTGGACATTTCATAGAAATGGAATCATACAGTATTTGTCCTTTTGTGTCTGGCTTCTTTCACTTAGCATAATGTTTTCAAGGTTCATCCATGTTGTAGCATGTATCAGTACTTCATTCCTTTTTATGGCCAAATAATATTCCATTGTCTGGATAGACCACATTTTGTTTATCCAATCATCCGTGGATGGACATTTGGGTTGTTTCTGCCTTTCAGCAATTGCGAATAATGCTGTCGTGAACACCCCTGTACAAGTTTTTGCCTAGACTTCTTTTCATTTCTCCTGGGTACACACCTAGGAGTGGAATTGCTGGGCTGTCTGGAAACTCTGCATTTAACCATTTTAAGGAGCTGCTAGACTGGTTTCCATGGCAGCTGCACCTTTTTACATCCTCACCAGCAATGGGTGGTAGGGATTTGAGGCAGAGGAGCAGAGGGGTTGGCTGGCTGTAAGCCACCATTAAAAGATGTCCCTTCCCTGCAGGCTGAACTCGAGATTGTGTCTGGAGCACTGAGCGAGGCCGAGTCCAGAGCCATCAGGCTGAGCAAGGAGCTGACCAGCACGGAGGCCCAGCTCCACGATGCCCAGGTGATCCCAGCCCACCTCTCGCCACCCGGCTCCCCCCAGGCCTCCCCACCCTCCTGCCCACACTTAACATCCATTCTCCCATCCATCTTCAGGAGCTGCTGCAGGAGGAGACCAGGGCGAAGCTGACCCTGGGGTCCCGGGCACGAGCCCTGGAGGCGGAGGCGGCAGGGCTGCGGGAGCAGCTGGATGAGGAGGCAGCCGCCAGGGAGCGGGCGGGCCGCGAGCTGCAGGCTGCACAAGCCCAGGTGAACAGCCCTGCAGGGAGATCTCAAAGGGCTGCCCAGTCTCCCAACCTGTTCCTCCTGGGTTCCCCCGCTCCGGGGTGGCCCCATTGCCCAGCATGTCATAGGCCAGGCCCCGGCAAGCCATACTCGCCTCTGTCTCTCCCTCAGCCCCAGAGCCTGTAGGTGCAGACCCCCATCGCTCCTGTCCCCAACTCTCTGTTTCATTCCCTACTCTCTGTCCCCACAGCCCCAGCCACCTGGATCCTCCTCTCAGCCTTCCTTCAAACCTCCCTGCCCCTAGTCTCTCCCCTTCCAGCTCATACTTCACATGGTCTTTCTACACCCTGAGTTGACCCTGCCCTTCCCTAGCTCACAGACCTCCCATGGCTCCCCAGCTCCCCCCGGACAAAACCCATGCCTCTCAGCTGGGTGTCAGAGGCCCTGCACTCTCTGGTCCTTCCTTCATGTTTAGCTGTATTCATCTCTCGTCTCTTTCCTCACTTCACTTGGGAACACGCTTTTCATTTTTCAGGACTTAGCATCCGCCTCTCCTGTTCTGGGAAAACCCTGACCACTCGGCTCTGAGCTCCCACAACCCTTCTTTCTCCTTTGTCCCCACTCCAATCACCCTGGCTGGAACTGTCTTTGCCCATGAGTCCCCCCATCAGACTGGGAGCACCTTGAAAGTGGGACCCCATCAGAGTTAGATCTGGATCCCCAGCATAGGCCAACATAGAGCCTGACGTATAGGAGGCCTTGAGAAATGCCTGTTGAATGAATGAGTGATGAATGTATGCTTGCAAATATCCTTCTTTAACTGGAAAACTCCTATGCATACTTCAAGATCCATCACAAATGCCCCCTCCTCCAGGAATTCTCTCTTGAATGTTCTAAATAGATTTTTCAACCCCTCCTGTGGACTCCCATGGGTCTCATACTTCTTCTACCTTAGCCTCCATCACCCTGGCTGTGATGTTCTGTCTCCCCCACCAGACTGGGGGTTCCCCAGGACAGAGCCCAGGTCTGATTCATCTTCTGGGCCCTGGTGGGAACCATTTTAATCTCCTGGAGGAGCTGGGGCTCATAGAACTCACAACCTCATCCCTACTGATGAGGCAGAAGTGCCCAATGGAGTGAATTATTTCCCCGTTCAGGCCTCAGTCTCCTCATCTGGGAAATGGGGCCCCACCAACTCACACCTGGATCGCAGCCATGAGTGACACCCTCCCTCTCTCTCCTCCCCCACCCCAGCTCTCAGAGTGGCGGCGGCGCCAGGAAGAGGAGGCAGGGGCACTGGAGGCAGGGGAGGAGGCACGGCGCCGGGCCGCCCGAGAGGCTGAGGCCCTGACCCAGCGCTTGGCAGAAAAGACGGAAGTGGTGGAGCGGCTGGAGCGGGGCCGCCGGCGGCTGCAGCAAGAGCTGGACGATGCCACGGTGGACCTGGAACAGCAGCGGCAGTTCGTGAGCGCGCTGGAGAAGAAGCAGCGCAAGTTCGACCAGGTGAGGCACCTCGGGTTACCCACCTGGGAAAGCGGGACGCTGATCACGCTGCCCATGGTCATTGTGAGTAATCAGTAACATGTGATGTCACAGCTCAGCTGTGAACTTGGGAGGACCTTAGGGCCAGATGCCTCTTCCCTCTGAGCCTCTGTAAAATAGGACACCCATCCATCCTGGTTTATGTCTTGCCCCAAAATAATTATTGGTGGTACCCACTTTTACTCCCAAAAGAGTCCTGAAGGTACACCAGAAGGTACTAGGAAGATGAAATGAAATAACACATCTTGCTTCTCCTGCTGACTCCCTGTGGACCTCAGGCAAGCTGCTTGTCCCATTTCAGCCTCAGTTTGCCCATCTAGGAGATGGGGATAATATTAAGCAGCTGGCAATCTGAGGATGGAATAAAATTCTCAGAACCCCAGAGCATTAAGATCAGGCAACCCCGAGGTTCAAATCTCAGCTGAGGCCCTTTCTGGCTGTGTGGCTTGGGCAAATTGCCCGACCTCTCTGTGCCTCAATTTCTTCATCTGCAAAATGTGAGAGTCCTTATTTTGCCTTCATTTTTGAAGGGTATTTTCACTGACTGTTGAATTCCAGGTAAACGGTTTTATTCTTTCCACACTTCAAAGAGATCATTCCATGATCTGTGGCCTCCATTGTTCCAGATGAAAAGTTAGTGGTCATTCAAAGCATTGTTTCCCTGCAGGTAGTGTGATGTGGTTTTCTAGCTGGTTTAAATTTTTTCTCTTTCTCTTTGGTTTTTAGCAGTTTGACTATGATATCCAGCTGTGGGTTTTTGTATTTATCCTTGCCAAGCTTCCTACAGCTTTGGGGTGGTGTTTTTGATCAGATGTGGAAATCTTCAGCCATTATTTCTTCAAATATTTTTCTGCCCCATTCTCTCTCTCTTTCCTCTTCTTCTCAGACTCCAAATACATGTGTGTTTGACTGCTTAATACCATTCCATAGATAATCAAAAATTTTTTAAAGAATTAATTTTTTTGTATCTCCTAGAGTTTTATATAAATTATTTTTATATAAATCTCATTTTTGACTGGCTTCTTTCACTTGGAAAAATTACTTTGAGATTCATCCATTTTTTAAATAAATTTATTTATTTTATTTATTTATTATTTTTGGCTGTGTTTGTTCATTGCTGCGCGTGAGCTTTCTCTAGTTGCAGCGAGTGGGGGCTACTCTTTGTTGCGGTGCGGTGGCTTCTCTTGTTATGGAGCACGGGCTCTAGGCGCGTGGGCTCAGTAGTTGTGGCTCGCAGACTGTAGAGCGCAGGCTCAGTAGTTGTGGCGCACGGGCTTAATTGCTCCACGTCATGTGGGATCTTCCTGGACCAGGGCTCGAATCCATGTGCCCTGCATTGGCAGGTGGTTTCTTAACCACTGTGTCACCAGGGAAGTCCCTCATCCATGTTTTTGCATGCATTAATAATTCATTCCTTTTTTTTTTAACTGCTGATTATTATTCCTTTATAGACCACATTTTGAAAAGAACATTTGAGTTGCTGTTTCTAGTTTTTGACTGTCATGAATAAAACTTTAACCTTTCCAATAGATGTAGTGGTTTTAATTCACATTTCCCTAATAAACAATGATGTTGAGCATCTTTTTATGTGCTTATTTACCATCCATACATCTTCTTTGGTGAAGTCCCTGTTCAAATCTTTTGCCTTTTTTTCTTTTTTTTAAAAAAAAGGATTGTTTCTTTTCTTATCATTGAATTTCAAAAGTTCTTTGTATATTCTGAATGAGTTCTTTATTAGATATATTGCTTGGCAAATATTTTCATCCAGTCTGTGGCTTGTCTTTTCATTCTCTTAGTAGAGACTTTCAAAGAACAGAAGTTTTTGTTTTGATGAAGTCCAATGTTTTAATTTTTTAGTCTATGGATTATGTTTTTGGTGTTGTGTCTGAGAAATCTTTGTCTAACTTAAGGTCACAGTGGTTTCCTTCTATGAGTTTTTTTCTAAAAGTTGTCTAGTTTTAGGTTTTACCTTTAGGTCTATGATCCATTTTTCTTTTAATTTTCTATGATCCATTTTGAGTTAATTTTTATATACGGTGCTATCATAGCTCCAAGTTAATTTTATATGTATCTGAATATCCAGTTGTTCAAACACTCTTTGTTGAAAAGACTCTCTCCACTGACTTGCTTTGCATAGATATTGAAAATCAGATAGCATTAGTTCTCCAATTTTTTCTTCTTTTTCAAAGTTATTTTACCTCTTCTTGGTCCTTTGCATTCCCACGTGTATTCAATATTTTACAATCAATTTGTCAATTTCTACAGCAAAAAAAATCTCCTTGGTTTGAGATTGTTTTGAATCTATAGATCAGTTTGGGAAAAATTGACATCTTCATGATATTGAGTTTTCTGGCCCAGGAACATGGTATATATGTCCATTTATTTAGATCTTCTTTAATTTAATCTCAGAAATGTTTTATAGTTTTCAGTGCCCATCTTTCACATCTTTGTCAGATTTATTTCCATGTATTTCATTTTTGATGCTATTTTAAATATTATTTTTATTTAATTTCTGATTGCTAGAATATGGAAGTGTAATCA
This sequence comes from Balaenoptera borealis, assembly GCF_965194805.1. NCBI lineage: Eukaryota > Metazoa > Chordata > Mammalia > Artiodactyla > Balaenopteridae > Balaenoptera > Balaenoptera borealis. Next base: position 62,821,238 of record NC_138878.1, read on the forward strand.
ATTTTGTATATTGATCTTGTATCCTACGATCTAGCTAAACTCACATTTTGGTGCTAGTAGGTGTTTTATAGATTCCAGTGGATTTTCTAGAATTATGTTTTCTGTGATTAAAGACAATTTTACTTCTTCCTCTCCTTTTTTTTGAACCTTTCCTCTGGGACTCCAAATACGTGTATGTTTGATTGCTTGATACTGTCTCACAGGTTATTAAAGCTCTGCTAAGTTTTTTTTTTACAATATTTTTTCTTTGCTCTGTTTAGATCATCTCTATTGACCTGTTTTCAAGTATACTGATTCTTCTGATGTGTGTACATTCTGCTCTCAATTTCATCCAGTGACTTTTTTACTTCAGATATTGTATTTTGAAGTTCTGGCATTTTTCTTTGGTTCTGTTTTACAGTTTCAAATCCCTCCTGCAGTAACCCTGCCTCTTCACCCATTGTATCCATCTTGTCCTGAAACTTACTTAACACAGTCAAAGTGCTTGTGTGATAATCCCAGTATCTAGGTCATCTGTGGGTCTGTTTCCATGGACTGATTTTTCTCTTGACTGTGAGTCCTGTTCTCTTCCTTTTTTGCATGTCTTGTAAGTTTCATTGTTTGTCAATTGCTGTGTCTTAAAAAACAGTGAAGGTTGAAGTACATTTTAAAAATTTATGTATTTTGTTCCTACCATTACCCCAAGAGGAAGAAAGGAACACCATTTCCGCAGTTGTTTATCTAGAATGAGGGGCTGATCAGTTGATCCATTTAAGAGGTTTTTTTTTTTCTACTCAAAATTTCCTTTCATTTAATTTTTAAAAATTGAGGTATAGTTGATTTACAATGTTGTGTTAGTTTCAGGTGTACAGCAGAGTGATTCAGATATGTGTGTGTGTGTGTGTGTATGTATATATATATGTATATGTGTGTGTGTGTATATATATATATATATACACACACACACACATATACACATTCTTTTTCAGATAATTTTCCATTTAGGTTATTACAAGATATTGAGTATAGTTCCCTGTGCTGTACAGTAGGTCCTTGTTGGTTAACTATTTTATACATAATAGCATGTATCTGTTAATCCCAATTCCAAATTTATCCCTCCCTCCGTTTCCTCTTTAGTAACTGTAAGTTTGTTTTCTATGTCTGTGGATCTGTTTCCGTTTCGTAAATAAGTTCATTTGTATCATTTTTTTAGATTCCACATATAAACGATATCATATGATATTTGTCTTTGTCTGACTTATTTCACTTAGTGCGATAACCTCTAGGTCCCTCCATGTTGCTGCAAATGGTGTTATTTCATTCTTTTTTATGGCTGAGTAATATTCCATTGTATATATGTACCACATCTTCTTTATCCATTCATCTGTCGATGGACATTTAGGTTGCTTCCATGTCTTGACTGTTGTGAACAGTGCTGCTGTGAACATAGGGGTGCATGTATCTTTTCATATAGTAGTTTTCTCTGGATATGTGCCCAGGAGTGGGATTGCAGGATCATATGGTGACTCTGTTTTTAGTTTTTTAAGGACCCTCCATACTGTTCTCCATAGTGGCTGCACCAATTTACATTCCCACCAACAGTGTGATCCGTTGAAGAGTTGAGCTGGTTTGGGACACAGCTGTGACTTTAATCCCTCTACGTCCCTCTTGTGTCTCTGCCTCTGTCTGTCTGTCTGTCTGTCTCTGCCCTTGGCTGCTCTCTCTTCCCCATCCCCTTGCACATTCCTTTCAGCTAACCTGTCTCCCCCACCCCATCTCCCTCACCCCGGAAGCTCCTGGCAGAGGAGAAGGCAGCCGTCCTTCGGGCGGTGGAGGAACGCGAGCGGGTCGAGGCGGAGGGCCGGGAGCGCGAGGCCCGGGCGCTGTCACTGACGCGGGCGCTGGAGGAGGAGCAGGAGGCGCGGGAGGAGCTGGAGCGGCAGAACCGGGCGCTGCGGGCCGAGCTGGAGGCGCTGCTCAGCAGCAAGGATGACGTCGGCAAGAGCGTGAGCAGCCCCCCGTCCGGGGACACGCACGTGGCAGCAGCACACACCCGTCACGCTGGGGGACACACGCACACGTGTGTGCTCTCCCACACAGAGGGCGAAGGGAACCAGCGTCCAAGTCCCATGTTCATGTACCAGACGTACGTGTTCTCGCACACACGCAGAACGTGAGGAGAATCTTCTACCAAGCAGGCGCGTGCACACAACACACACAGAAAGTAAGGAGAGCCAGTCATCAACGTGCATGTTCACGCATGCAGAACATGAGGAGAATCTTCCAGCAAACATATATGTTCACACGCTGAACATGAGAGCTGCTTACAAAACATACATATTCACCTGTGTGTTCGTGAAATGTGAGGCGAATCTTCCATTAAGCACGCTTGCTCATGTGTACACACAGGGCATGAGAACCACTCGTCTTGTGTGTATGTGACTCAGAGAGGAAGAAAGAAAAAAGAAAGTGAAGAAAATTTGCCACAACATACAGCCTGAGAACCACTCCACAAACATGCGGATGTGCATGCGCGCACACACACAACACACACATATACGCACATACGCACATATGCATACACCACATACATACATACTGCACACACCACACGCGCATTATAGATATGCACATTGCATACATACATACCACACACACACATACACACACATGCACATACACACATATACATACACCACATACATACTGCACACACCACACGCGCATTATACATATACATATCGCATACATACATACCACACACACACCACACACACACATATGCACATACACACATATACATACACACACCACATACATACATACTGCACACACCACACGCACATTATACATATGCACGTCGCATATATACATACCACACACACACCACACATATACATACACACACCACATACATACATACTGCACACACCACACGCACATTATACATATACACATCGCATACATACATACCACACACACACCACACATATACCACACACACACATATACATACACACACCACATACGTACATACTGCACACACCACACGCACATTATACATATGCACGTCGCATATATACATACCACACACACACCACACATATACCACACACACATATACATACACACACCACATACATACATACTGCACACACCACACGCACATTATACATATACACATCGCATACATACATACCACACACACACCACACATATACCACACACACACATATACATACACACACCACATACATACATACTGCACACACCACACGCACATTATACATATGCACGTCGCATATATACATACCACACACACACCACACATATACCACACACACATATACATACACACACCACATACATACATACTGCACACACCACACGCACATTATACATATACACATCGCATACATACATACCACACACACACACACACACACACACACACACACACACACACACACTGTGAAGACACCCCGCCTTGCCACCCCCCAACTCCACTGAGCACACACAGTCTCCCCTACCAGGTCTCCGTCTTCCCCCAACTCATACATCCCTCCAGGGCCTGTGAGGGGGTCTCCCAGGCCAGTTCCCAGTCTCCGCTCACCCAGCCAATATCCCAGCCTCCCAGCCTTCTGAAAGGTCTGAGACACCCTCCACACCATCCTTCTTTCATTTGCCCAATAAATATATTTGTGGAGCATCAACCAGAACAGGCCCAGGGCCACAAGCCACCCTGGCTAGTGACGGGAGGCACTGATGGAATGCGTGTTTAGTTGGGTCCCTGGGCAGACACAATCCCAGCATCCTTCCTTATTGCCAGGGGTGCGATGGCTGAGGGCTTTATTTTCTCCGCATGCTCTGGCATTAATCCAATGGAGCTTTTAGCCAGGCCTGGAAAGAACCCCCATCCCCATGACACACCCTTGGCCTGCAGCCCCAAGGATAATCCAACTCATGCTCAAACTGCTAAGGTCTGTCCTTTGGGAAAAGTGTTAAGTTATATATAGTGACTCCAAAGGCCTTTGTGGGAAGTAGGATGTTGATGGGAGAAGTTTGAGTCCTTCAAGTCAACCAAGTTGATTGGCAGGTGCCAAATAAAAGGGGGACCAGTTGGACCCTTCTAAGCACTGAAAGTAGATACTGTCACTGACCAGCATTTTCATGAGGGTCATTAGGCAGGGGTGATAAGCAGATACCGTCCCTGCCCTGTGGAGCTCACAGGCCAATGTGGGAGGTGGGTGTTGCCCAAAAAGACACATAAGCACATGGTAAAGGACCACTGTGACTAGGGCTGAGTCAGAGAGCGACTCAGTGCCAGGAGCACAGGTAACAGGGAGGCCCTGACAGGTCAGGGGTTGCCTCTCTGAGGAGGTAACAATTAAGGAGAGGCCGTGGGGGCGTGTCTGAGAATTCATAAGCCCAGGTCTGCTTTCACGGGATATTTGGGGTTTTCATTTACACCTCCCTGAAAGGTCTGGAAAGCCCCACGCTGAGAAAAAAATAGTAGTCGCTAGTGGGTTGGTAATATCCTGGGGAGTCTGGCAGAAACCAACACTGCTAACTCTGGAGCTACGTGCCTTCCACCCATTTCCATGCGGTATTCCTGAAGATGAAGCCACAACGAAGTGAGCTCACAAACCAATCACAAAACCAGGAGTTCCCTGGGGGTCCAGTGGTTAGGACTCTGAGCTTTCACTGTCAGGGCCCTGGTTCAATACTCGGTCGGGGAACTAAGATCGTGCAAGCTGCACAGGTCCCAGCCAAAAAAAAAAAGATCACAAAACCTACGAGGAAATAATCCACCATGAGTGAGAGTCAGCCAACCTAACAAACACTGGAATGGACTCTCAGGAGCTTCAGATAATAGAATTATGGTGCATAGGTTATTAATAAAATATGTTCTAGGATGATCCAGAATGAGACACATAGTAAGTAGGTGCTCAGGAAATGTTGAACGTGTGAATGAATGAACGAACTAGGATGGGCACGTCAACTTGCTGCCCCCCACCCCTTCTGTCAAAGCTTCCCTCCCCTCTAGCCTAGGATAGATCTCGGGTCCTGGCCTCCCCACAACTCGGTGACCCAGGTGCCCCAGGTGCCCCAGCGCTCACTCTCCCTCCCCTCCAGGTGCACGAGCTGGAGCGAGCCCGCCGGGTGGCCGAACAGGCAGCCAACGACCTGCGAACACAAGTGACGGAGCTGGAGGATGAGCTGACGGCGGCTGAGGATGCCAAGCTGCGCCTGGAAGTGACCGTGCAGGCCCTCAAGGCGCAGCACGAGCGGGACCTGCAGGGCCGAGACGAGGCTGGTGAGGAGAGGCGGCGGCAGCTGGCCAAGCAGGTACAGGCAGGGCGCCCATCCGGCGGGGGATGCCCGTCCAGCGGGGGATGCCCTGGTGCTTACAGGCAGCAAGAGAGGCCGGAAGTCTCACCCACCCACCTGCTACTCGGTGTTTCTACCCAAGTCCCTCCTGCTAGCCAGCCCGCCTCCTGTTCCCCAACCCACTCACCCATCATGACCCATGAACCCACACGCACATCCTGTTGACCCATTCAGACACCCTCCATCCGCCAAAACCCTCCACCCAGCTACCACCCCATCTACTGAGCCACCCAGCCGCCCATACACAGCCTCCCCACCAACCGGCACTTCTACATAACCAACTCTGCATCTGACTTCCCCTCCATGCACCCAGTACCCCCTTCCAATCAACCTCCTCTCCCCCCAGTCACTCCGCTATCTACCCCTCCACACCCACAACCTACCCAGGCACTCATTTACTCATTCATTGACCAGCTCATCTGCACCCCACTTCATCCACGACCTTCCTCCCGAATTCATTTACTCCTTCACCTGCTTCCTCATTCATTCCATCTCTCTCTCTCTCTCTCTCTGCACCATTCATTCATTCATTCATTCAGTATTCATTCAGTGGAGGAATTTCCTATGGTCTGCAGTGGGCAAGGCTCTCCACTAGGGGATGTGTGCTGAGCCTGGGAGGGGCGGGTCAGCTCTGAGTGTCAGAAAGACCCCTCTGGGGCCATGTGGGCAGCAGACTGGAGCGGGGGAGACTGGAGCTGGGAGGCCCCGAGAGAGAGATGAAGACGTGATCCAAGGCTGGGGGGCCGGGGTGTCTCTGGGTATTTGTTTGACCTTGCCTGGCTCCACTGATCCAGCCATGGGCTCATCCAAAACTTTGCCCTGGGGGCACTGGGGAGCCGCAGGAGGGCCATGAGCAGGGGAGGGGCAGCGTCAGCTCTGATTGTAGAAGGACCCTTCTGGAGCCATCGGGAATGGGCTGGCCGGGAAAGATGGGAGCAGAGAGGAAGCTGGGGCAAGGGGGGAGGATGAGGCCTGAAGCTGGGGCTGTGGGGTCGGAGAGGATGATGGAGTTCGGTGGTGGAGAGAGGCAAGGGGCAGGAGGAACGGGGCTGGAGGCCTGGGCCGCGGCTGGAGGGTAGACGTCTGTGTCACTAGCGTGTAGAGGGAACCTGGGCCTCCCGTCCCCTGAGCCCGCCCCTCCCGGCCTCCCCCGTCCCAGCTGAGGGATGCAGAGGTGGAACGCGATGAGGAACGCAAGCAGCGTGCTCTGGCCGTGGCCGCCCGCAAGAAGCTGGAGGCCGAGCTGGAGGAGCTGAAGGCCCAGACCGTGGCCACCGGGCAGGGCAAGGAGGAGGCGGTGAAGCAGCTTCGCAAGATGCAGGTGAGGGGTGGAGCTTAAGCTTCGGACCGGGGAGGGCCCCACCTCCCGCCGGCTCCAAAACCATCTGGGGCCCCGCCCTCTCGATCCCAGGAGCTGCACCCAGCGTAGGCAACAGCTTTATAAACATCCATGCCCCAAAGGCTCATTGGGTTCTTTTTCTGTTCTTTATTTCCTTTATTTAAAATGTGTAATGTTTAAGTGCAGTTTTCTCATTGTATTTCATTTTTGAAGTGGAAATACCTTAGGGTTCCCCCCCCCCCCGCAGCCCCATTATGAAACTTATACATGGTTGTTTAAAAAGAATTTTTTTTGGGTGGTGATGTGTCAAGGTAGGTTCATCACTGATACCTACCATCAAGGTAGGTCCCACTCTGGTGGGGGATGTTAATAATGGGGGAGACTGTGCATGTGTGAGGGTAGGGGCTGTGTGGGAAATCTCTGTACCTTCTGCCCAAAACTGCTGGGAACCTAAAACTGCTCTAAAAAGTAAAGTCTATTGTTTTAATATAAATTTATTTATTTATTTGGCTGCATTGGGTCTTAGTTGCTGCGCCCGGGCTTTCTCTAGTTGCCGCAAGGGGGGGCTGCTCTTCATTGCAGTACGGGGGCTTCTCATTGCGGTGGTTTCTCTCGTTGGGGAGCACGGGTTCTAGGCACGCGGGCTCAGTAGTTGTGGCGTGTGGGCTCTAGAGCACAGGCTCAGTAGTTGTGGCTCATGGGCTTAGTTGTTCCTCAGCATGTGGGATCTTCCCGGACCAAGGCTCGAACCCATGTCCCCTGCATTGGCAGGCAGATTCTTATCACTGCAGCACCATGGAAGTCTCTATTTTTTTTTTTAAGTATAGACCTGGCCTGTCCAATACAGAGGGTACCAGCCCCATGTGGCTACTGGGCATCTAAAATGTGGCAGGGGAAAAAAAAAAAAAGGGAAATCCCTGGCGGTCCAGCGGTTAGGACTCTGCTCTCACTGCTGAGGGCCCAGGTTCCATCCCTGGTTGGGGAACTAAGATCCCACAAGCTACCTGGCAAGGCCAAAAAAAAAAAAGGTGGGTGGGTCCAAAATCCAAGTTACATGCTAGATTCAGAAGACTTCATAAAGTAAAATAGCTCAATAATTTTTACACTGATTATAAATGGAAATAATAATATTTTGGATATATTAGGCTACATAAAATATAGTGTTCAGACTAGTTTTACCTATTTCCTTTTACCTTTTTAATGTAGTTACTAGAAAATGTTAAAGAACGTTTGTCCTTGCAGTGTATTTCTGTTGGGCAGCACTGGTGTATGAAGATTCCTCCCCAAAAGTAAAAATTATAAACCATGTCATCACTGAGCAAAAACCCCTACACTGAAAACCTATTATTATCAAGCAGATAATAATAATATTAGTAACAGTGATGGTAATTGTCCTTCTACCACCAAGCCTGCCCGCTGTCCTCACGGTGTCAACAATCACTCGCTACACCACTGTAAAGATATAGAGCGGGGATTTTTTTTTTAACGGCGATGGACATTTCGTTTGTGTTTTATTTTTCTTTATTTTAAGCACCGTTGAGGAGAAAAACCCTTTTACCGGCATCCCTACACACTCTTAATAATGCGACCAGGTAGCTTGGGACTTACCTCGCGGTCCAGTGGTTTCGACTCCGCGCGCTTCCACGGCAGGGGGCGCGGGTTCGATCCCTGGTCTGCGAACTAAGATTCCGCATGCCACCTGGCGCGGCCAATCAACCAATCATCAATAACGTGGCCAGGTATCAAAGTGTCTAAAAGGGTGAACTCCAGGGCCAGACAGCCTGGGTTCAGGTCCTGGCTCTGCCACTTACCACCCTGAGCACGTTGCTGAACCTCGCTGTGCTTCAGTTTCTCCATCTGTAAACTGGGGAGGAAAATAGTCCCCACCAACTGGAGTTGTGAGGATTAAAGGAGTCAGTGTGTCTGTAGAATAGAGCCTGGCCCAAGGTAAGTGACCGGTGTTTCCCATCCCTATTATTACTGCAGAGCCCAAATATTATCCCCATTTTAGGCTTACTTTAATTTTGATGTGCTTCTTTTTTAAAGAGGTGAGGCCCAGAGATGGGAAGGGGCTGGCCCAAGGTCACACAGCCAGCGGCTGGGGGCGGGGTGCAGAAGCCCAGGTCCGCAGGGCTCTGCTTGCTCACGGGGAGCCCCCACCAGGCTGATGCGAGGGTAGGGGGCGTCCCCGTGAGTCACGATCAGGCTGGGTCCGCTCACTCGCTCACTTCCTCCCAGGCCCAGATGAAGGAGCTGTGGCGGGAGGTGGAGGAGTCGCGCAGCTCCCGAGAGGAGATCTTTGCCCAGAACCGGGAGAGTGAGAAGCGCCTCAAGGGGCTGGAGGCGGAAGTGCTGCGGCTGCAGGAGGTGATGCCAGGATGGGCGGGGCCGTGGGGGAAGGGAGGGTGGGCGGGGCCGTGGGGGAAGGCAGGGTGGGCGGGGCCTGGGGGAAGCTTGGGAGCCCAGAGAGGGTCCGGAGCCGCAGCCGCAAGGTCCTCTCTGGGGCGGTGTGGGGCGTGGACCAGGGGGAGAATGGAGGCTGGGAGGCTGGGGAGGGAGGATGAAGCCTGAGCCAGAGCTGTGGGGCGCAGAGGAGGGACCAGGGCAGAGTAAAAGGTCAGGACAGACAGGGCTATGTGTGGTAATGGGGCAGAGGAGTCGAGGGGGTCTGGCCCGATGACCGGGGGAGACTGGAGGAGGACCTGGCTTGAAAGGAGATAGTGGGCTCAGTGAGGAGGCCATGAGGGTGAGGGGCCTTGAGGGGCAGCAAGAGGTGGACACGGACCAGGGGCTCCGGAGACGAATTTAGGAGACATCTGCCTATGGACTGAAGTTCATTCCAAGGTTATCCAGGGGCAGCATGTTCAAGTGCAGTGAAAAAAAGGCCAAGAGACTTGAGGTGTGAGGGGCAGGGAGACCAGTGCCCAGACAGCCTCCCCTCACCACAGCTGACCACCCCCTCTCTCACTCATCACAGGAACTGGCCGCCTCAGACCGTGCCCGGCGGCAGGCCCAGCAGGAGCGGGACGAAATGGCGGATGAGGTGGCCAACGGCAGCCTTAGCAAGTGAGTGGTCCCTGGTAATGTGGGGCAGGGCGCCCTCCTCTGGCCATCCTGCCCTCTCACCGCCCCCTGTGCCCGTTCTCCCTAGGGCTGCCATTCTGGATGAGAAGCGTCAGCTGGAGGGGCGCCTGGGGCAAATGGAAGAGGAGCTGGAGGAGGAGCAGAGCAATGCAGAGCTGCTCAATGACCGCTACCGCAAGCTGCTTCTGCAGGTGAGCACAGCTGGGTCACCCACTGCCAGCCTGGGTCCTTGCTGACCTGGGGCCATAACACCTTCAGTTCTCTTATTCAACAGACATAGGAAAAGGGAATATTTGAGTTGGGTTTTGAAGGTTGAATAGGAGTTCTCAAGGTGGAGGGAGACATTGATGCATTCATTCACTTGTATTTCTGAAGCTTCTCAAAGGCTGGATTCAGGGATAAATTATGTGGGGTCTCTATCCTGCAGAGTTCCCTGGGGAAACAGACAGGGAGTTACACCGTGACATTATAGAGTGACGTGTGTGATAATATAAGTATCCAGGTCACAGTAGCGAGAGGGAGAGGACTCTCTGCAAGAGAGAGGCATTTTAAAAAAAAAAAAAAAAAAAGAGAGAGGCATTTGCAAGAAGGGGCATTTGGCTGGGGTTTTAAAGCTTACATAGGAGCTAGGCAGACAGACAAAAGCATATTTCATTTGTATATTTATTTATAAATATTTTATGAGGCTTCTGGAGGCCCATATCCTATTCTGGGTGGTGCTAGGGACCTAGAGATAGATCATTCCAGGTCTCTGCCCTTAAGGACATCCTAGTCTGATGGAGGAAACAGCCTATCCCAATACAGAAATGCAAATGAAAATGGAGGAAGCACAAGACACTGTGAGAATGTAGAGGAGACTGGATCAGTATCCAGCCTGGAGGCTGGGGGCTATCAAGGAAGACTTCCTGATAGAGGTGATGCCTTAAGAGGTCTTGTAGGAAGTTAAGAGTTTGCCAAGCAGACAATAGAGGGATGAGATTTCCAAAGAGAGACCTACATCTATATTATTTCATTCATTTTAAAAGATACATTTTGAGACCTCTCATGCTGGGGACTCAGAGAAGAGTAAGAACCCAGCTCAGCCCTTGGGGAGCCCCTAGACCAGTAGGAGAAGCAGTCATACACCATGATGATGCACTCCCATCTCACTCAGAGTAAAATCTCAGTCACCAACAAGGCCCCACACTCTGGTCCCTGGCTAATTCAGACCTTAGTTATCTCTAACCCTTTTTCCCCTAGTTCACTCTGCTTCAGCCACACCAGCCTCCTCACTATTCCTTGACTATGCCTAGTTTATTCCTACCTCAGGGCCTTTGCACTTGCTGTTTCCTCCTCTTGGAAAGCCCTTCTCCCAAACCATCACACATCTCACTCCCTCAAAACAGCCTTCCCTGACCACCCTCTGTGAAACAGCCACCCTCTCTCCCATAATTTCTCTCCATTCTCTCTGCTTTAGTCTCTTCATATCACTTACCACTGCCTGGCATTCTATTATATATTTACTTATTTGTCTATGGTCCATCTTCCCAACAGAGTGTAAGCACCTTGAGCATAGGGCCTCTGTCTTAGTTTTCACTGCTGTATCCCCAGTACCTAAAACAGTACTGAGTGTTCATTATAAATGAAATAAATAAGCCAGTACATGCCTAGTGGAGAGCCCGTAGGATACTACAGTCATATAAAGAATGATGTGACTTAGCCCAGCCCACATCTTTGGCTATTGGTGAAAAGGAGAACCTTTTAAAAAAATCAAAATAAAACTTTTTTTTTAAACCTATTTCCTATTTATTTATTTTATTTATTTATTTTTGGCTGCATTGGGTCTTCGCTGCTGCGCACGGGCTTTCTCTAGTTGCATCGAGTGGGGGCTACTCTTTGTCGTGGTGTGCGGACTTCTCATTTTCTCATTGCAGTGGCTTGTCTTGTTGTGGAGCACAGGCTGTAGGTGCGCAGGCTTCAGTAGCTGTGGCACGCGGGCTCAGTAGTTGTGGCACACGGGCTTAGTTGCTCTGTGGCATGTGGGATCTTCCCGGACCAGGGATTGAACCTGTGTCGCCTGCATTGGCAGGCGGATTCTTAACCACTGCACCAGCAGCAAAGTCCCCAAGATAAAACTTTTAAAAGACTCAAAAAGGAATTCATAAGAGAATGGCAAATATTGAAGACAGGCAGAGAAGATCCAACATATGGATAATAGGAGCCCCCAAAGAAGAAAATCAAAGCAAGGGGTCAGAGCAAATAACCAAAAAACATAATGCAAGAAAACTCCTGAAACAGAAAAGTTTGTAGCCACTGTGTACCTGAAGATATTGACCCATACTAACTCATACCATGACAGATTCTAATAAAAACTCTTGGACTAAAAAAAAAAAAAAAAAAAAACTCTTGGACTTATAAGAGGGGGAAAAAATTCTTTAGCCATCCAGGAAAAAATGAACAAGTGATATATAAGAAAAAGAAAATTAGATTGTCATCAGATTTTTCACAGCGAGACTTTATGCTGGGAGAAAATGGAGGGATATAGTTATGATACTCAAAGAAAGAAAATTTGAGCCAAGGATTTTGTATCAAGCAAGACTTACTTTCTTTTCTTTCTTTTTTTTTATGTGCAGATATATGTTTGTTTGTTTTTTTAGTATAGTTGATTTACAATGTTGTGTTAGTTTCAGGTGTACAGCAAAGTGATTCAGTTATATATATGTATATATATTCTTTTTAAGATTATATTCCATTACAGGATATTGAGTATAGTTCCATGTGCAATACAGTAGGTCCTTGTTGGTTATCTATAAGATATAAAACTTACTTTCATGTATAAAGGATATAAACAAGTTGTCAGCGTGCAAGAATTCAGGGACTGTTATTCCCAGGAGCCCTTCCTGAAGAATCTAGGAGAGCAGCAGTCCTCAAAGTGTGGCCCCGAGACCAGCAGTATCAGCCTCACCTGGAAACTTGTTGGAAATGCAAGTTCTGGGGCCCCAACCAAGTGAATGAGGAACGAATGAATGAGGAATGCTGGAGGTGGGGAAACCCAGGAATCTGTGTTTTAACAAGCCCTTCAAGTGGTTCTGAGGCATGAGGAGTCAGAACCACTGCCCTGGAAATCCAGGTGCAGATGATCAGGGTCACTAGAGAGACATCAGCTCAAGAGAGTAACGAGCATACAGTCTGCCCATAGTTCTACAACTAAGTGAAGGCTGAAAAGGAGTAAGAAGGATAATTGGCTAAATGTTCAGTTATTTATATCACAACTATTTTTTAAATGGAGAGAATGGGCAAATATGCAAAAAAAAATTTTATTACTATATTCAGTAATTATATTGGTAATAGTAATATTATGTGTATAGTGTGGGATAAAGTAAATGATTTAGGATGGAATATTCTAATTCTATCATCTCTACCTGTGTTCATAATCTGAGGATCATCAGCATGTGAGAACCAAGATATAGATGTCATGGAGAACAGGCTAAGTTAAAAACAAACAAATAGGGAGTTCCCTGGTGGCCTAGTAGTTAGGATTCTGGGCTTTCACTGCTGTGGCCTGAGTTCAGTCCCTGGTTGGGGAATTAAGATTCCACAGCTCTGTGGCACGGCCAAAACAAAACAAAAAAAACCCCACAAAAACCCTCTAGTCCCAAATTTGACTTGGATGTATTCATGTGAACTTTTGGGGTAATTTATATAGATCCATCCTATCTCTGTCCACCGAAAAGGCCTCTAAACAATAACCAACCCAATAGCAATGAACATCCCTAGTACATAAATCGTGATCTAGAAATACCATTCCCCCCACTAAAAGAAAATGGGGCTTTTTTTAAAAAAAAGAAATGGCTCGTTCCAGATCTGAATCAGGAAACGAATCAGAGTAGCCTGGACCATCTTGTCATATACCATGCCTTAGTCTGCTCAGGCTGCCATAACAAAATACCATAAACTGGGCAGCTTCAATAAGAGAAATTTATTTCTCACAGTTCTAGAGACTGTGAAGTCCAAGATCGTGGTGCCAGTAAGATAGGTTTCATTCTGAGGCCTCTTCTCTTGGCTTATATGTGGCTGTCATCTCGTCATGCACTCACTGGCCTCGACTTTTTGTGCATGTGGGGGTAGAGAGAGAGCAAGCTCTCTGGTATCTCCTTACAAGGGCACTAATGCCATCATAGAGGCCCCACCCTCACATTTCTCGGCTAATCCTAATTACCTCCCAAAGGCCTCATCTCCAGGTACCATCACATGGGGATTAGGGCTTCAACGTATGAATTTGGAGGGGACACAAACATTCAGTCCATAACACACCCTGGTTATCTCAAAAGCACTTAGAAGTCAACCTGGAAAGGCTCCCACTGGCCCCAAAGGGAGCAACTTGAGCTTCAACAAGGGTCAGAATCGCACTGCTTTAAATCCATCAAATCTGTTTAAATACAAGAGTTCACAATGATATTTTAAAAAATACTAATTAGTCACTGTATTAATTTACTGAGGCTGCTGTAACAAATTGCCACAAACTGGGTGGCTTAAAGCAACAGTAATTTATTCTCTCACAGTTCTGGAGGCTAGAAGTCCAAAATCAAGGTGTCATCAGATTGATTCCTTCTGAGGGAGCATCTGTTCCAGGTCTCTCTCCCAGCTGCTGGTGGTTGCCAGCAATCCTTGGCTTGTAGATGCATCAGCCCAATCTCTGCCTCTATCTTCACACGGCCTTCCCTGTGTCTTCTTTATGTGTCTGTGCCTCCTTCTCTTCTTGTAAAGACACCAGTCGTATTGGATTTTGGGCCTACCCCAATCCAGTATGACCTCATCTTCATTTAACAAATTACACCTCCGAAGACGGTCTTTCCAAATCAGGTCACATTCTGAGGTTCCAGATGGGCATGAGTTCTTGGTGGACGGCTGTTCAACACGATAGAGTCACCTTCATAAAATGACGTGGAACCATTTCATTACCTTGAAAACTCATAGAGAAAAAGAATTAATTCCCTGGACCGAACTGCCTATTTGAAGGAAACCGAACAGAGAAGCATGCTGAATTAGACTGTGAATGTGTAATCAGGAAAATACAGATGCAGAGAAACTCTGTAGGTCAGACAGCCCAGGTTCTTCAACAGATAAATTGTAAGGAAATAAAAGGGATGGAGTAGGGAACTGTAGATTAAAAGAGACTTAAAAGTCATATGCAAATTTTTTTAAAGATTTTTTTATTTTTATTTTTAAAATTTTTATTTATTTTTATTTTTATTTGGCTGCGTCAGTTGAGGCATGTGGGATCTTTCGTTGCGGCGCGTGGGCTTCTCTCTAGTTGTGGCATGTGGGTTTTCTCTTCTCTAGTTGTGGTGCACAGGCTCCAGGGTGCATGGGCTCTGTAGTTTGTGGCACGTGGGTTCTCTAGTTGAGGCGCTTGAGCTCAGTAGTTGTGGTGCATGGGCTTAATTGCCCTGCGGCATGCGGGATCTTAGTTCCCCGACCAGGGATTGACCCCGTGTCCCCTGCATTGGAAGGCGGATTCTTTACCACTGGACCACCAGGGAAGTCCCTTAAAGATTTTTTTGATGTGGACCATTTTTAAAGTCTTTATTGAATTTGTTACAACATTGCTTCTGTTGTATGTTTTATGTTTTGGTTTTTTGGCTGTGAGGCATGTGGGATCTTAGCTCCCTGACCAGGGATCGACCCACACACCCTGCATTGGAAGGTGAAGTCTTAACCACTGGACCACTACGGAAGTCCATACAAGTTTTTTTTGTTTTTTTGTTTTTTTTTTAATGGGAAGGATTCAACTATAGGATCTAGGGATGCATCTTTGAGTAATAAAAAGAGCAAGGAAGTGATCACCCCCAAAGTCAGGATGACCTACTATTTGGAGGAAAAGGAAGAGGTTGTTATTAGGATGGGTGCGTAAAGTTCTGTTTCTTGACCTGGGCAGGGGCGACAATGGTGTCTGCCTTTTATTAACCCATTAAGCCATATATTTGATCTGTTTTTTACTTTTTCTATATCACGGTTTTATTTTCCAAAAAAGGTTTAAAAAAAAAAAAGCATATGCTAATCACCACGTCGATGTCTTCCTTTGAGGGTTAAATGAAGTAAAGTATGAATCAGACTGGATCTGACTAATTTCTGTGTCCCCGGCATAGGACCTCACTCAGAGTATGAGCTGAATAAATAAACAGGCACTATTATTAGAGGTATGTTTACACATTCGCAGTGTAGTAGCTCCTGTTCATTGAGCTGGCATTTCTCAAAACGGTCCTGCATATCATTCGTTTCAAAACCACCTGAGATGCTTGTTGAAAATGCAGATTCATGGACCCCATTCCAGACCTGCTGAATCAGAATCTCTGGAGTGGGGGGACCCTACAGTCCACAATTTTTTAACAAGCTCCCTAGATGAGCCTGGTGCGAACCAAAGTGTGATAACCCTTGGAATAGACTCATTCACAGTCAAAGGTAGAAGTTATAGCGTTTAAAAAAGTTTGTGATAGTCTTGTGGGCTTATTAAAATAGCAAAAACCTATCTAAAAGATTAAAACCCAGGGCTGGCACTGCCGTTGGCTGATAAGCCAATTGGAGAAAAATACACGCTACCATTTGTTGAGTATTTAGTATATACCAGGTTCTGTGCTATTTATTTAACAATCATCAACTCACTTAGTTGTGGGAGGTGCCTGCATTTACCTCCCACCTTCCCTCTGAGACTCCACCATGACAGTCCTGCCTTTCCCACTGCTGCAGGTGGAAACACTGACCACAGAGTTGTCAGCTGAGCGCAGTTTCTCAGCCAAGGCAGAGAGCGGGCGGCAGCAGTTGGAGCGGCAGATCCAGGAGCTCCGGGGACGCCTGGGTGAGGAAGACGCTGGGGCCCGGGCCCGCCAGAAGATGATCATCGCTGCCCTTGAGTCTAAGCTGGCCCAGGCTGAGGAGCAGCTGGAGCAGGAGAGCAGGTAGGTGGGAGAGGAGGGCACAGCTGGAGGGCAATCCTCACATTCTGGTCAATGAGATGAAGGGGAGCTGTGTTACAAGCACATGGTTTAGAAACATCCAAAAGGCATCATAATATTAATGGTTGATGATTTCCTATATCATTTAGGATGCTTTGTGCTGCAAGTAACTGCATTCCCACTATATAATTTAAACAGTAATGTAGCAGTTAGCTATAGCTGCATAACAAACCACCTTAAAATTTAAGTGGCTTAAAACAACAATTTTTTATTATTGCTCATGAGCCTTTGGGATGGCTGGTAAGTTCTGCTGATCTGAGCTTGGTGGGCCTCACTCATGCATCTTTGCTCAGCTGAAAGTCAGCTAGATGGATTTGCTGATCTTGGCTGGGCTCTCGTATGTCTCCAGCCTGGCCTGGGACAACTAGGCTAACTTGTCTCTGCTCCAGGCTGGCCCAGGATTGTTCACATGACAAAGTGAAGGTTCCAAGAGTGAGGGCTTCTTGGGGTCTAGATTTGGAACTGGTACAATGTCACTTCTGCCACATCCTGTTACTAAAGCAAGTCATGTAGGGAATCCCCTGGTGGTCCAGTGGTTAGGGCCCCTCCGCACTTCCACTGCAGGGGGCATGGGTTTGATCCCTGTTCTGGGAACTAAGATCCTGCATGCCGCACATGGCATGGCCAAAAAAAAAAAAAGCAAGTCATGTGGCTGGCTCAGATTTAAGGGACTGTCCAGTCATGGCTACCAAGCACTGCCCATTGCTAGGGGCCCCATCACATGGACTTCACCCAGGTGTGGATGAGCAGGGACCGTGGGGATGGGGAAATTAAGGAGACGGGAGGGAAAGGATTGGAGGGGAGCGAGGAGGTAAGGATGGCCCCAGGTGTCTGACCTGCATATCTAGGCGGATCATGGGGGATTAGGAGGAGGGGTAGGTTTGGGAGAAGGCATTGAGCCCAATGCAGGGTGTGCAGGGTCTGGTGGATACCTGAGGCTGGGGGCTGAACCAGGCTGGAGCTCAGGAGACAGATTTAGCAGACACCAGGCTGTTGATGGTTGTAGAAACCTGGGGCACAGCTGAGCTTGTCCAGGGAAAGTGTGTGAGTGAGAAGGGGAGAAGACAACAGAGATGGTTGGAGATGGAGCTTTGGGCTTCCAGACTGTTCCACAAACACAGAAAGCTAGAGAAAGAAATTGAGAGAGAATTCCAGGCTAGGTAGAGGGAAGGTCAGGTGGGAGATGATGAGTCCTGAACTGGGGGCTAGGGCTGTGAGGCTGAGGAGGGGACAAGACAGAGTCCAGGGGGCAATGGGACAGGGTTTGGTTACTAACAGGCTGGGGGTGGGGCAAAGGGGAGAGAAGGGGTGAGGACAATGCCTGGTGGTCTGACTTAGGGACTGGTGGTCAGTGGGTCAGTCCCCTGAGAGGAGGAAAGACTGGGGGTGGGGTGGTGGGGGAATACAGTTGAATATGAGAGACTGAGTGGGATATGCAAAACTGGTATAGACATGGAGACAATTTTAGGACCTTCAGGCATCTTACTAGAAGCTAAGGACTAGATTCCCTGGTGGGAGCCTGGGTACCAGTGTCTGGCCTGAGTAGACTGTGGGAGCCAGTTGTGGGTGGAAAAGAGGGCAGAGGCCACTCTGAGAACAGGTAGCCACTGGACGAGGCTTGGGGGACTGAGCCCCAGGTGAGCAGCTCTCCTGATTCTCCTGTTCATACCTCTCCATAGGGAGCGCATCCTCTCTGGCAAGCTGGTACGCAGGGCTGAGAAGAGGCTTAAAGAGGTGGTGCTCCAGGTGGAGGAGGAGCGGAGGGTGGCTGACCAGCTCCGGGACCAGGTGAGCAGCTGATGTTATTGAGGTGCAGTGGGAGTGGTGGGGGGACCACTGACAGAGAAGTAGCACATGCCATCTCTGGAGGCAGTGAGTTCCCATCACAAGAGAACGTGTGGGTGCTGGACTGGAACTGAGTGCAGACACCATCCTGGGGCTTGGTGCATCAGTAGAGAGCTGGAATCAGTGACTTTGTGATCCGTAAATTCTGGAATCTAGGAAAGGCCCTGGTGGGGACCTTAGACAGCCAGGGAGAGGGAAGAAGTTAAACCCTACCCAGAGGCTAGGCCACAGCTAAAATAACAACACCTGCTGTTTACTGAGTGCTTTCTACGAGCCAGGCACTATGCTAAAGACATAACAGGTAGTACACTTAATCCTTATCCGAACTCTATGAAGTAGGTTAAACTATTACTTTCCCTCTAATTTTGGTGAGAAAACTGAGACAGAACGGTGAATTAACTTGCTCACAATTATTTATTTAGTAAGAGATAGAGCCAGAGTTCACACTCCAGCACTCTGGCTGCAGAGTCTGTTTTCTTAATTATTTATTGAGCAGTTACTGTGTCCCAAGTACTATGCTACCTGCTTTTTAAAAAATACATGCTTACGTTCTCTCATCAGCTCCATTTCACAGTGAGAAAATGGAAACTTTAAAAGGGGATATAATTTGCGTCAGAGTCACACAGTCAATAGAGAGAGCCTGGATCAGATCCTCTTGCCAGCTTCCACCCCAGGCTCAAATGTGACTGAGTCTAGTTGCTGTGCCCTTAAAAGCTCAGCTGTGTTTTATTCACCATTCATCTCACAAAACAATTGTTGAGCACCCTCTATGTGCCAGGCGCTGTGCAAGGCATTGGAGATGTGGCTGTGAATGACACAGAGAAGGACTCTGCTCTCAAAGAGCTCAGATTTTCAACATAGGAAAAGAAAGATACCATAGACTTATAAACAAGCAAAGATAATTACAGATTGTGACAGGGGCTATGAAGAAAAAAGAGAATGAAGAGAGAGGGGGACACAGAGGACTGGGGAGTCCCCCCTAGATTGGGGGTGTCAGCAAGACCTCTAAGGAAGTGACATTTGAATTGATACTGAAGGGTGAGAAAGAGCCAGGAAGAGGGAACAGCAGGTGCAAAGACCCTGGGGTATGGAAATGAGCTTGGTGAGTTCCAAGCAAAAAAGCAGACCAGTATTGCTTGAGAGAAGAATGGGGTTGGGGGGGGTGTTGAATGATAAGAAATGAGGTCAGAGGAGTTGGCAGGAGGCAGGTTATGTATGTCCCCTCCATGGAGAGAGAGATGGCAGGGTCTGGGGAGGTCTCAGTGAAGATGGTCCGATCAGTGTGTTTATGGGAAGAAGACCCTGCAGGGCCTGGAATGCCAGGCTGAGGGGCTGAGACCTTGTCCCAGGGGTACTGGGGAATCACGGAGGACTTTGAGCAGGGAAGGGTTAGGGTCAGCCCTGAGCATAGAAAGATCCCTCTGAGGCCGGGTGGGGGATGGCCTCACATTTGAATCTGAGGTGGAGGCTGGTGAGAGGATCTAAGAGAAAAGAACAAAGCATGAATAGATGGCAGGGCACAGGACAGAGTCAGGATGTAGGAGGGATGAGCTGTGGGGAGCGCTGGGTGAGGGTAGCACCCAGAGAAATGACCCGGCCCCCCTGCTCACGCCAAGCTGGAGAAGGGGAACCTTCGAGTGAAGCAGCTGAAGCGGCAGCTGGAGGAGGCCGAGGAGGAGGCGTCCCGGGCCCAGGCGGTCCGCCGGAGGCTGCAACACGAGCTGGAGGACGTCACAGAGGCCTCGGAGTCCATGAACCGGGAGTTGAACACTCTGAGGAACCGGCTTCGGTAAGGCCACCCCGCACATGCGCACCCTCGCTCCATAAACCCCAGTATCTCGCTCTGCCCTCATCTCTCTGTGCCCCCCTCCCCATTTTATTCTGTCTCTCCATATCTCCCTATCGCTCACTTTTCTCTCTGCCCCCTGGTCTCTCCTCCCCGCAGACGCGGCCCCCTCACCTTCACCACCCGCTCAGTGCGCCAGGTCTTCCGACTGGAGGAGGGCGTGGTGTCCGACGAGGAGGCGGCGGCGGAGGAGGCGGAGCCAGGGTCTGGGCCACTGCCCGCGGAGCCCGAAGGGTCCCCTGCGGCCCCACCGCAGTGACCCTACCCTGCCCGCAGCCACCGGGCCCTCCCTCCCTGGCCCCCTTGGTGCCTGTCCCACGAACAACCCTCTGGCTTCTTGCACTTTGGAAATGGTGCCACCCTCTGGCATGACAGCACTTATCAACCCCACGGGGGGGCGGGGGGTCCCCTGAGACTTCCCGTGAACCCCTAAACACAGAGGAGCGGGCAAGCAGGGAGGAAAGGACTGGGGTGCTCTCGCTTGGGAGAAATTCGGGTGTAGTTGGCAAGCTGGGGTCCCATCCAGCTCCAAATCCTTCCTTCAGTTATGAATGATCTGTATTAGGAAGGGAGCACGGCTCCCCTGCCCTCCTCAGCCAGGGCTCCCCACGCCCCTTCCCCCTCCCTCTTTCTCCTCCCCCTCCCCCTTAAGTCTCCCCCTTCCCCCTCCCGCTCCCTCTTTCCCTGTCTCTCCGTGTCTTTCTCCACTTAGCCACTGACCCCGGAACTTCTGAGCAACAGCACCCTGAGCCCCAGGCCACCACCAGCCTTTGACCCTTGCAGAGGGGCAAGATAAGGGGACCTCACTCATTCCCCCTCCCCCCATGCTCCCTTCTGGTTGCTCTTGTGTGGTCACAGTTCAGTTGGAGTTTCCCATGGGAGTTGGAGGAGGGGGGGCCCCCCCCCATACCCTCCCAGACTCCAGATTCTGGCAGAAATAAACTCCAACCCCGACTGGACCCCTCAGGGGCTGTATGTGTTCCTGCAGGGGTGGGGGGACAGGATGGCAAGGGGCAGCGGGTGGAGGGGGGCAGCCTGCTGGTTCTAATCCAACTGGCCAGTGTTGGGGGACCTCACGTGTACCCAGCATTTAATGTGAAAGAACTCATTTTCCCCTCACCCAACCTTCCTCCAAAGTATCCCCTGCATTATACAGATGGGAAACTGAGGCTCAGGGCTCCAGGGTCCCTTGCTCCAAGCCTCTCCGTCAGCGAGTGGCAGAAGGGGTGCTGCACTCTAGTTGACCCTCAAGTCTTTGCAAAGCAATGATAGTAGTGACTGTTGAGCTGTTTGCTGAGTACTATTTGTTTAGCTGAGCTAAACTTGGGACATTAGTCTCAACCCTCAGCACAACCCTTAGAGGCAGGGATTTCATTGCCTTCCAGTGTCTAGAACAGTGCCTGGCACATAGTTGGCCTTAGTATGTTTGCTGAATTAATAGATCACCCCCGCTCGCCCTTTTAGAGTGGTGGAAACAAGCCCAGAGAAGTTGAGAGACTTACCCAAGGACACACAGCTACTAAGAAATTGAACCCAGTCTGGCTTCAGAGTGGGTAACTCCTGAGCCCACACTCCTTTTCTGGGGACTAGTCACCGGCACATGACCCAGGAGCTCACATGACCCAGGTGCCCTCACAGACTTTCCAGTTAGGGGTGCGGATCCCCATTTTTACCATCAGGGAAACTGAAGCAGGTACTTGCCCCCGCCAAAATCACAAGGTGAGAGCCGGCGATGAGGGGGATGTCTGGACCCTCAAAGTGCAGGCCCTTGCCATCTTAGTACGACCCCTGCTCTTCTGTCCCAACCTTCTGTCTGCCCCCAGAGCCCCTAGCCCCATCAGGAGATCTTCTCTGGAGACAAAGAGGATGAAACTTTTAAATGAAAAGGAAACTTTTATTTTGGTGGCGAGTGAGAGGGTGGGTGGGAAGGGGGCATGACACTTTTTATTTGGGGGGGGGGTGACATGCGGCAGCTTCTGCAACGGGCGGTTCATGCACCCAGGGTGGGCGTGGGGGAGGCTTGGGGGAGGGGCCGTGCCGACCCCTCCCTCCCTGCCCTGGGGGTGGGCTGAGAAGACCCGCCATTAGCACCAGAGTTGGACGATTTGCAGACCTCCCCTCCCCAGACTGACTCCGGGCACCCTCCCCCATCCCTGAGAGCGCCCCCTTGCCACTCCCCCCCACCCCAACAACAGGCCAGGCCCGCCCCGCCCACTTTTGAGTGAGAGAAACTTATTGCTGTGTGTGTGTTGGGGAGGAGCCGCTGTATTCAGAAAGACCCCCCGCCGTTCATTCCTTCCCCAATCACCCCGCCCCCGCCCCGTGTCCGTGCGTTCCCGGAGCGCAGGAGGGGCGCGACATGCGTGTGGGGAGCGCGTCATGCAGCGCATGCGTGTAGTTGCAGGCACCCTGGCGGCCGGGGGGAAAAGGGGAGTCGGGACTAGGAAGTTGTCCCTTTAGCTCTCTCTCTCTCCCTCCCCGAATCCCACACTGTTGAGTTGGGGGATGGGGAATGAGAGTAACGTGTGTAGAGGTTTATAATGATTGTGACTATTTTTAAAAGCTGAACTAAAAAGCTGGGTACGTGTGGCAGATTGGCGAGCAGGGGGGAGACGTTGGGAAGAGGTCCGTACCCTTTAGAAAAATCCTCACCCCGTTTCCCTGCACCGTTCGGCTTCCGTGAGGGTCAGGGGTATCTGGGGTTTTGTTTTGCTTTAAGAAGTTAAACCCTTTGGCAATATAATCAGTCTCCAACCCCATACCCTGGTGTTTAAAGCCCTTAGCCCTTTACCCCGCCCCACCCCGCTCCCGCCAGAACCCGCCCCACCCCTCACCCCTGGTTCGCCAGGGTTTAGGGTCCAAGGGAAGGATGGGGGGACTCAAAAATGCCCCTTGCATAGGAATCGTTGCATCAAGAATCGTGCTCAGTGACCCCACCACCACCAATCCTCGGGCGGGGGGTGGGGGGTTCCTGAGGCTGTGGGAGCAGAGGGAGGGAGGTTGCTAATTCCATGGGCCCCCAGCTACAAAAGGGGGAGTCCCTTAAGGATTCTGGGACCGGTGTGGTCCCTGGGCTTGGGGTAGGTAGCGCATCCTTCTTGAGCCAGGATGGGGTATGAGAAATGATTTTGCACCCGCGAACATGGGGGGTTGAAAAACGCCGGGGAAGGGCGAGCTGGGATCCCAGCCCAGGTGGATATGTGGTTTCCCAAGCTTCTGATATTCCAGCGTCCCTCCACTAGGGAACAGCCTCTACATTTTAAATGTAAACACCTCTAACCTAAATAAACGGTGTCCTGGCCAAGCAGCAATATCTGGACTTAACCGGCTTATGTGCGAAATGCCAGGAAAAACAAAACTTTAAAAATAAGTGTTTGTCCTTGTACTGCCTAAAACCTTAGCACATCGCCAGGGGTACAAATATGACCCTCTGGGAAACATTGGCGTCTATGAAGAAGGTGCCTTTGGGGCACCATTTAAAGAAAGGGGCTCTTGAAGGGGCAGGGTTAGGCATGAGAAGGGGGCTGCCCCGGGAAGGTCGGGTTCCCTGGAATTGCAGACAGGTTGAGCCTATCTTGAAAATTCTAGCGTCAGGGGAACCTGAGCAGGATGTCTGATGTCAGATTTAGGGGTGTCCAGGAAATGTCCAGAGTGTGGGAAGGATTTGGAGCATCCCAAAGGCTGAAAGTGAGCTGAAAGGCTGGATCAAGTCTTGGAGGTTTGAGGTGCTGGGATGCAGCTCAGGGAATGAGTGGGTGGTGGGGCTTGGGCCGGGGTGGGTGGGGGGGCGGTGCGGACTGCATCTGTGTGCAGAGGTGAAGTCCCAGGAGCGTGTGGGGATTTGGAGGATGCGGGATGCCAGACTCAGTCTCAGGAATTCTGGGGACAGGCCTCATGTGATGGGAATCTGGAGGGGGTGTTGGGGTAGTTTGTGTGCTACGGCCAGAACATCCCAGGAATACCGGGATGGGAGGTCTGAGTCCATGCAGCAATAGAGGCGAGCCAGATCCCTGGGCGTGGGGTGGGGGGTGGGGGAGGAGGATGAAAGAGTGAAATTCACCAGAGGAATGCTCCTGAAGGCTGAGGGAGCAGCTGTCCTCAGCCCCCCCCTCCCCCCGGGCCTCCGCTTCTACCGTCTGAGCTCAGCTCCGGTTTTTGGCTTGGGTGACTGTTCCTCCTTCCCTCACATTGCTGCTAATTTTTTTTTTTTTTTTTGGTGATGGGTTGCCCTCCTGGGGTGAAGGGTAGGAGGCTAGGAGACCCTCCGGTAGCTTAAAGGCCAGCCCGACCCCCATGGAGGTCCCCACCCGCTTCCCAGAATGCCCCTTCCCTCGCACGCGGCATGCAGCCCCTGGCGGCTTATTGCTGAGGTGGAGTTGGAGAGGGCAGGGATCCAGTTTGGGGGAGGCATGCAGAGTAGAGGGGAGGCGCCCCAAAATGTAATTGGTATAATTTGGACGTATTTACACGAGTCGATTGCGGGGGGTGGGGGGGTTCCTATGGCTCATGGAGACCTGAGAAGGCTTTTTTTCAGGAGGGGCGAAGAGTTGGGGGAATGGCCTTTGGCTCCTCCCCACCTCCATCCTGGGGGCCCAGGTGGAGGTGAGGGGCCCGGGGGTGTCTGCTGGCATCGTCTCGGTTGCATATTATTAATGACTGTTTGATTTTTTTTTTTTAACCCTTTCCCCCACCCCCCACCCCCAGCTCCTTTGACCTTCTTCCCTGTCACCCCCGAGTCCCCCCACGGGGGGGAGGGGAGCGCTAGAGGATGGAGGGCAGGGTTGGGGGAGCGCGGCGGGCGGCCCTGGGAGAGCCAGGGGGAGTGGCAAGGGGGGCGAGGCGCAGGGACACCCCGCTCAGGCCCGCGATGCTGCTCAGGCTGCGGGATTTCTCGTAACCTGGTGGGGGGGGGGGGGGGCGAAGGGCAGAAACACGGGGAGGAAGCAAGGAGATAGGGGTGCAGGGGGAGGGTCCAACAGACAGAGGGACCCCAAGACAGAGAGAAGCAGGAGGGAAACAGAAGGGATATGAGATGGAGAAAGAGAGAAGACAGAGACAGGAAGAGGCAAGAGACAGGAAGAGATGGAGAGGGCGAGTCAGAGAGAGAAGGCAGGCGACAGAGACGGTGAGGGAGACAGGATAAGAGACAGACAGACACCAAGACACAGAGTGACAGATGGCAAGAGACGGAGAGATGGACAGAGGCGGACCAAGGAGACGGAGAGAGAGAGAAGTGAACAAATTGGACAGTCAATCGGCATCGAGGAGAAAGGTTCAGACATGGGGAGGGGGAGAGACTCAGGGTTAGGAGGCAGGTGGCAGCCACCGAGCCTCCCCCACCCGACCCCCACCGCGGCCCCCCTCAACTCCCCTCCCCCCTGTTGGCCCCCTCATCTGAGGCAAAAGGTGGGGGGCAGCGAGGCAGATGGTGGGCAGCACGGGCGTGGGGAGGGAGCGTGGGTGGAATGCCAGTGGGGGAGCAGCCGGTGGAGAGGCCTTGGGAGGGAATGCGTGGGGCCGCAGGGGGTAGGGGGCTAACCTAGATGTAGAGGAACGAGGACAGGCGGGTGGGGACGAGGACAGGCGGGTGGGGACGCTGTGAGGGGCTCAATGGGGTGCAAGCTGGCAGCGCCCCCTCCCCGGGCGGGGCGGGGCTGGTGCGGGAGGACACGTCCAAGAGCAGTCTGATGAGGGCAAGACTCAGCTGAAGGCTGTAATGGGGTATCTTTAAAGGGTCAAGAAGCCTTTAAACGAGAACCTTCTGATGGGAAGGTCCTGACAATGTCTTGATAGTCAAAGGGATCTAAGGCTTAGGGGCACATGTGGGGTTTCTTGAAAACTTAGGAATGTCTGAAGAGTTCTGCCAGTGTCTGGGCTCTTCTAGGGCTTTGCTAGGCAGTACCAAGGGGTCTGTCTTGACGAGGGCATCCTAACTGTTGGAGAGAGGGCCTGGGGGAGGTTGGAAGCCCAGTATCTTGGGGACACCCCCTCCCAGCCATTCCCAATTGCTAACCTGGGGGGAAGGGGCAGAGGGGGACCGAGGGTCTCGCGAGGTCTCAGGCGGTGACAAGAGCTGGGGACAGAAATACACAGAGTCACGGGGGGGGGGGAGGGTGGCCAGGGGGAACCCCCCAACACAGCCTCACTGTTGGGGGGACGGAGAAAAGCCGAGATCTCTTCCTCCTCTCTGGTGTTTTCCGGGGGAGGGGAGCAGTGAAATGGGGGCGGCCAGAGACATCAAATATGGAAGGAGCTTCCGAGGTGGCTGAGGGGGAAGGGGAGGATGAAGGAAGAGAGGAGGGGGAGGGCTGGGGAGGACGGGGGAGCGCAGGCAGGTCAGGTGCGGGAATCAGGTGGTTGGTGAGGGGAGACGGAGAACGGAGGGGTCATGGGGCGGGTGAGGGTCAGGTCCGGAGGAAGGATCTTGGTTGAGGGGGAATAGTGGAGGGTGGGTCCTGGAGGGGAAGGTTAGAGAGGAAGGGAGACGCGTGGAAGGGGGAGGGATCCAGGACCTTGGGGGAGGGAGTTCAGTCAGCCCCATCAGCTCCAGCCATAATTTGAGTTCAATGAATGGATTTTGGCATCCGAGGCAAGAGAAGCAGAGAACTCCCCCCAACTGACCCCCCCAGTCCTCCCTCACCCACATTCCCGAATCCTCCCCCCTCCCCCTGCCCCTCAATTCCATAGGGGCCCATCCAGACCTGGGGGTGGGGAACAAAGGGAGGTGGGTAACAGGACTGGGTGCAAGCAGGGGGAGGGGTGAGATGGGAGCAGGGAGGCAGGGGGTTGGTAATGAGATGAAAGTGGAGGATGATGGAGGTGGGGGGCGGGTTGCAATAAGGAGAAGTCCGGGGATGGAACAAGAAGAGCCAGACAGCCCCCTCTGGACTAGGAGCCCAGAAGCCTGGGTTCTTGTCCCCCATCTGCTCTGTGGCTGGGGGTTGGCCATGGACCTCTCTGAACTTCTGTAAAACAAGGGCGTTTAGATGCGGCTGTCCTTGGAGGCTCCCTAAGTCCTGCTGTGGCATCTCCTTAGGCTGCAGGTAGGGATTCTTTAGGATGTATCTCTGTATTGCGTAGGGAGATTCCACAGGCATGTGTTGAATGAATAAGCGATGGATCAAATGCTTTCAGGTGGCCTCCCATCATTTTTAAGATCAAATCCAGCCTCTCACCATGGCCAAAAATACCTTCCCCCCCAGACTCCTCCCCTCTCCCCTAGGCCACTCAGCTCCAGCCACACTTCCCTCCTCCCTGTTCCTTTAACAGACCAAGCTCATCCCACCTCAGCACCTCAGGCAGCACCTCAGGGCCTTTTCACTTGCTGTTTCTTCTGCCTGGCTGGAGCTTTTTCAGCTTTCAAGTTTCAAGTCACCTTCTCAGAAAGACCCTCACAGACCCCTTATCTGACCTGGCCAGAGTAATTATCCTTTTGTTTTCTGCTTCCTCCAGTCATGGAGTGGCAGACATTCGCTATAAAGGGCCAGATGGTCAATATTTTCGGGGCTCTGTGGGCCATACCATCTCGGTCGAAACTATTCCAGTCTGCGGTTGTAGACAGTGGCTGTGTTCCAATAAATCTTTATTTACAAAACAGCTGGTGGACACATTTGGCCCGTGGCTGTAGTATGTTGACCCAGGCTCTAGAGTAGCAACTCTGTGATGGCAGATTCTTGCTTTGTGCCCTGCTAAATCTCCAGTGCCTGGAATTCTACCCTCAATCATCAGTTGCTGCATGCATGAATGAATGAATGAATGAATGAAGTTAGGGGTTAGCTGGGGTTGTTGTGAGGATTACAGAATATATGTTAGATTCCTGGCACGTGGAAAGTGCTTCGTTATGTTTGCTGAATAATTCATCTACTGTCTCCTCACTCTATCTCCCTCACCTCCCCAACTGGCCAGACCTGACCCTGCCCTCTTGACCCCTGGCCCCCCGACTCTCTCTGTCTCTTTCCTTCTTCTCCACCCGCACAGCCCTGACCCCGGCTCAGGCTTTGTCCTCTCCCCCTGGACCCTCATCCCAGCCTCCTCCCCAGCCTCCTGACCTGCAGTCTCCCCACTCCGGTGCATCCTCACAAAGTCCCAGAGCAGACCCGCCCCTCCCCAGATCCTGGGACGAGAATCCGCAGCCCAGCCCTGCTTTTTGGCCTCAGTTCTAGGTCTGTGTCTGCCTCTGCCCCAAACTGAGAGCTCGTGGAGGGCAGGGGTGCGGTTGGATTGCTCACTGCTGAATCCCCTGGACCTAGCACTGCGCCAGGAGCCTGTGTGTGCTTTGTAAGTGCTGGCCAATCCACAAGTGACTGGATGAGTGGCTGAGTCTTTCTCACCCCAACCTGCACCCAGAAGAATGTCCTGGGTGTGTACCCCATTTTCTTGATTAAATAAACAAAAGCAAAACCAAGGGGGAGGCAGGGAGAGAGATGTGGATGGGGCTGAGAATGGGGGTCAGTCGTAAGGGCGGGGAGGGAGGTCAGGCACATGGTGGGGAGGGTGGGGCTTAGTTCTAGGGGTTAGTGAGGGGCACCACAGGTCCTGGGCAGGTGGGTGCGGGGCCAGAGTCAGGGCTGGGGGTTAATCGGATGGAGCTGTTCGGAGTTAGGGGACAGGAGTCTCGGTCAATGGGGGCTGCATGTTCTCAGATGGGTTAGTCGGGAGGGAGGGGGTTCAGAGGGTGGGGGCTACTTACCCTGGGGGGAGGGGGTTCGTCCACTAGGGGGATATCCAGGCTGCAGCGTTGGCGTTGAGGTCGGGCAAGAAGCTTGGGGGGCCTGGCTTACGCCAGTCTTGGGGGGGCAGTGGGGGAGCACCAGTGGCTGGGGGTGGGGGAAGAGGCCAGAGGGTCGGGGGGGGGGACATGGAGATGGAATAAAGACAGGTGAAGGGTCAGTGGTGAGGAAATTTGGGGGAGGGCGTCTAAGAGGGAGGGAATTTGGGGCCAAGAGATGGGGGAAGGGAAGTCCAGCACCTCCTCCCTCATCTCCCTCTCTCCCCTCCCCTGGGGGAGGGGAGGAGAGGGAGGGTCCCAGGGGGCCAGTGGAGGGCACCTCACCTTTCCGGATGGAGCCATCAGGGGAAGGGGCATAGTCAGTGAGAAGGAAGCAGGCTCGGTCCCGGCTGTAGCGGCCCCGGCTCCCGGGGGTGATGGGGCTCTTGTCTTCTGGTGACATGGCGGGCTGGTCAATAGCCGGGCAGTCCTCGTGGGCAAGCGCAGCTGCTGCAGGGTCCCCGTTGGGGCGGGGATCTGTGTCCCGAGGGTCAGACAGAGACACAAAGGAGAGAGTGAGGTGTGGGAACTCACGGAGAGGGCAAGGTCAGCAAGGAGAGGTGATGGAGGTGCAGGTTGTTAGGGGGTGTGGCTGGTGGGTTGGGGGAGCGGGTCATGGGTGGGGAGGGTGTTGAGTGTCGGGAAGGACAACAGGGTAGGGAAGGGCATTGAAGGCTAGGAAGTGGGGGTCAGGCGGGGTGTTGGGTGCTGAGAAGGGCAGGACTGAGGTAGGGTGTCGGGTGTTTGGAGGGACAGGGACGGGGGAAGTAGTTGAGAAGTGAACTGGGTGCTGGGAAGGAGGCTGAGGCAGAGTGGAGGGTGGGACGGTTGGTTGAAGTGGACCGAATAGGGCACAGCTGGGGTAGGGTGCATGGTTTGGGATAGGTCTGGAGGGATGGCTGGGAGGGATGCAGGGGGCTGGGAGGTGGTAGTTTAGGGAGGGGTGTTGGACGCTGGCAAGGGCACAGTGGGAGGCGTTGGGAAGGTGACAGATGAGGGAGGGGGGAGGTGGGGGTCCCCCAGGCTCTGACTTTAGCTATTTTTAATTGGTGTGAAACTGGGTCAGCGGCTGAGGGAGCAAGATGGGGGCCGGGCGGCCCAGCTCCCTTTCTTGACCTACTTAAGGCATGGGGGTGGGGCCCCCCAGCCTCTCCCTTCCCCGGGACTGATGCCCCAGTCACTGCCTCTGAGACACAGACTCCCCTGGGGGGGAGAGATGAGCACAGGCTCAGTCAACTTTCCTCTCCCCTCACCTCCTTCATCAGACACTGCAACAGTCCCCTGGCCTCTGTCTCTCTGGCCCTTGATTCCCATGTGAGACTCTCTCCCTGTGCACTGAACCGCCCCCCATCTCTCTTTCTCTGAGTCCCTCTCACCATATGGCTGATCACTCTGCCCCCCGCCCCCCTGGTTCCACTGAATACCTTGGCTGTAAGTCTGTCTCTCCCCAAAACTCTCTTTCACATGAAATCTCTGTTTCTCCATCGCTGTCTACTTCCGTGCCTCTTCTCTGGCCTCGGCAATTGCTATTCACTTTCCTCTCTTCTGTCTCCGTTGCTGACCACCCCATCTCTCTGGAGTCTCAGCAACTACCTCCTGCCCCCCTCACAACCTCCCCACCTCTGCCTGCGCCCCCCCACCTCCACCCCTCGCGCCCCCTCCTCACCTGCCCGGTTGATCTCAATCACTTCCTCCTGAGCCAACGGGCAAGGCTCCCCAGGGGCAGGCAGAGGCGGCAGCCCCACGATCCCGAGCCCACCCGCTCCCCCCCTGAGCAGCCCGGGGTGCGTGTGGGGCCCTGGTGGGTAGGCCCCTGCCACAGTCACCCCCATGGAGGGCGGGGTGATGGGTGGTGGAGGGCTGATGCTGCCGCTGCTGTGGTGAGGATGGGGCGGGGGCGGGGGCGGTGGGTCGGGCTTGCAATAGTTGGGCGAGCCGGGCTGCGGGGGCCGGGGGATATGTTTATTCTTCTTCTTGGGCAGCTTCTGTTTGGCCATGGCCAGCGAATAGTACATGCCAAAGTTGTTGACAATGACGGGCACGGGCATGGCGATGGTGAGCACCCCAGCCAGGGCACACAGCGCCCCCACCAGCATCCCTGACCACGTCTTGGGGTACATGTCTCCGTAGCCCAGGGTTGTCATGGTGACCACGGCCCACCAGAAGCCGATGGGGATGTTCTTGAAGTAGGTGTGGTTGGAGCCCAGGATGTCATCGGGGTCAGCGCCAATGCGCTCAGCATAGTAGATCATAGTGGCGAAGATGAGCACACCGAGCGCCAGGAAGATGATAAGCAGCAGGAACTCATTGGTGCTGGCGCGGAGAGTGTGGCCCAGCACGCGCAGCCCCACGAAGTGCCGCGTGAGCTTGAAGATGCGCAGGATCCGGACAAAGCGGACCACCCGCAGGAAGCCCAGCACATCTTTGGCGGCCTTGGAACTGAGGCCCGAGAGCCCCACCTCCAGATAGAAGGGCAGGATGGCCACACAGTCGATGATGTTGAGGCTGCTCTTGAGAAATTCCACCTTGTCTGGGCAGAAGGTGATGCGCATGAGAAACTCAAAGGTGAACCAGACGACGCACACACCCTCCACGTAGGTCAGGAAGGGCTCTGTCTCCACCTCCACATTGGTGATGTTCTCCGGCGGAGCCCCAGGGATCGGGGAGGCCTGCGTCACTGTCTTGTTGCTGATGTGGATGAAACCCTCGTGGGTCTCCAGGCAGAAGGTGGTGATGGAGATGAGGATGAAGAAGAGGGAGGCGAAGGCCACATACTGCGGGGCAGGACAGGAGAGAGAGGGCAAAAGGTGACCCAGGCATCTGGTCAATTAGCCATCTCCCTGAGACCCTCCCAGTGGCCCCTTTCCCAGACACAAACTCCAGGGAAACCCAGGTGTCCCAACCCCAATGCCTCCATCACTTCTTGCATCCTTTTCTCTCTAAATCTTGCAAAAGGATCAGAGGCAGCTCTCCCCCAGCTCGGGAGAAGAGCTGGCCCCAGCAGCAGCAGCAGATGGGCCACTTCTTTCCTGGAAACAGTGATTTCTGGCTCCTTGCTCTGTCTCCTAGACCATCCCCCCCACTCCTGTTCCCTGTGTCATATCTCAGGGGGTCCCTGGCAGGATCCAAGCATTCTGCTGGGGGATGTGGGTAGGGAGGCTAAGATCATACATCCTGTGTCTCAGAGGCTTTGGGGCTTAGCTTGGAGCTGAGGGAAGGCAAAGGGGAGAAGGTGGGTCAGAGGCAGAACCAGGAGGTGGTTAAGAGTAAGAAAGCCTGGGTTTGAATCCAGCTTTTTCCCTGCCTAATTGGGCAAGGAGATTAAGCTTTCTGAACCTCAAATTTTTTACAGGATTGTTGTAAGGATTACATTAGATAAGTACACAAAGGGCCTGACTCCAAAACCAGTGCTTGGTCTAGTGTTTGGAACTTAGTAAGGCTTGAGCTGTTATTAGGGTGTTGGGGCATCAGTTAAAGGGAGCCAAGGTTGAGGCCTCAGATAGGTGCCGGTGTTTAAGGACCTTGATGCTAATGACTGGGTCTCAGAAAAGGGAGAAGGCTGGGTGAGGCCCTCACCCAGAGAGAACAGCGCAGAGTTGGACCCACAGAGGGGAGGAGGGGTGTTAGGTCCCTGAAGGAAGAAGGAAGTGAAGGGTCAAGACTGCAAAAAGGGAAGATGATAGGGGTGGGGTTTAAGGCTCTGGAAAGGAAGGGAATGTCAGGGGCTTGAACATAGGGGAAGGGGAGAGGGCAGGGCTAGGTCCAAGGAGAGGTGAAGGGGCTTGTCAGAGGTTCAGAGATATGGGGGCGGGGGTGCCTGGTTCATTTCAAGATGGGGAAGGACCAGTGTCCTGAGCCCAATGGTGTGGCTTCTGATGAAGGCCTTGAGAAGAGACAGGGTCAAGATCTTGGAGAAGGCCCCTAGAAATTGTAGTTGGCTTCATCAGATATGTAGAAGGGAGGTCGAAGGAGTGGGGTTAGTCCTTAGAGAAAGAAGGGGATGGGCTTTGAGGCAGAGGAGCCTTTAATCAGATGGGTAGAGGAGAGAGGGCCTGGGGTGCAAAGAGAGGAGAGCCAGAGTTGGCTCCCGGGCCAGCACTGTCCCTCTCTGCACTCTCTTTCCTCCACGGGATGGGGGGCAAGGTCCGGGCTTGGGAGACCTTGACTTTAATCTGAAGTGCAGAGCCGAGAGGCGGGCCAGAGTCCGCCTCAGAGATGACCCTAGATCTTGGGGTGGGCTAGGGGCTCAACTCTGGCCCTCTGCCCCGCCCCCCTCTTCGTTTCTCCGCAGTGGTTTAAGAGGCCAGAGGCCTCCGCAGAGCGCATGCCTGGTGCTCCCCCGCCCCCCTCCGAGCCGGGCGCAGGGCGCAGGTTGCGGCACCGCAGTGGGGGCGGGCCGGACGGACCAGGGGGCGGGGCGCGCGGGGGGCAGCACCACGGACAGCTCCCCCACCGCAGTGCGCAGCCGCAAGGCCTGAGAGCTGTCTTAACCCATTCCAGGCCGTGGCCGAGCAGGCAGTGCGCAGCCGCAGTGCCGCTTCACAGCGGGAGGCCACAGGCCAGGAGCTTGATTAACTCCTTCCCTCCCGGGACACAGAAAGAAAGGTGGGCACCCGTCGCAGTGCGGAGCTTAGAAGCTGGACAGCGTCAGGACCCCCTTGTCCAGAGATGCTTCAAAAGCAGAAGGGGTAGGAGGGCATGGAGTCCCTGTAAGAAGGAAAGGGGAGATTATGGGGAGAGGAGTGAGGGGGAGGTAGAGCCGGACCCTCCACTTTGCATTGGCCTCAACTCTCAACTCTCAAACTCTCATTTGGCGGCTAGAAGATGCTTGGCACTACGTGGACACTCAAAACACATCTGTAAAGTAAATGAATGTCCCCCGTAGCTGTCCCAGACCCCTAGTTTCACCTCCGAACCCTTCAATGGGGTCACAAGAGGGAAGGGCTCCCCAGGCCATGGGGGAGGGTGCCGCTCAGAGGCCTGAGGGGGCATATAGGGCCACGTCCTTTCTGCACCTCCTCTCCCCCACCTCCCCCCACCCAACCCCAAATCTTGCCAACTCAGCGCTTCCCGGGGACCAAACTTTATGCGGTGCCTCCGGCCCCCCTCCCCCTCGCTCCCTCCCCCGGTGCAAATGCGGCACTGCGGGTCCTCCGCGTCCTTCCCGGCCCAGGACGCGGCACGGTGGGGGGAGGGTGCCGGACCGCCTCCTCCGGGTGTTTGGGTCCCCAGGAGGCTAGAAAGGGGCCTGGAGTCTCTCCTCTTTCCCTCCTCTCTCTAATTCCCCACCCCCCATCTTGAACTGTCCTCTCCTCCAACACAGGGAGGAAGTTAAGAGGAGGAAGAGGTTCAAATGAGGACCAGGGGGAAGGGTAGCTACTTAGCCTGGGAAGTTACAGATGTTTGAGGAAAGTTTTTTGGGGGGGGGAGACGAAGAGAGCTTTGGGGGAAATATGGAATTTTGAGAGAGATAAGACTGGAGAGAGGAGAAGGCTGGAGTGTGGGCTCTTTGGTTCACTTAGCGGGAGGCGGAGGGGGGTCTGAGAGGCCCAGTCCTGTGCTTTGGAATGGGTAGTGGGGGGGGGGGGCGTTAGGAAAGGGGAAGTGAGCAGGGCTTGGGGAGGGGGGTCAGGTGGAAAGATACCAAGGTAGGTCAGAAAGACCTGGGAGCTATTTTGAGGAGGAAGCTTTGGGGCTGATAACTTGAGGAGGGTCCCAAGGATTGAGATTAGGTAAAGTTCTGGAGCAGGAAGGAAAGTCATTTACCCACTAGGAAAGAGGCTGGGAAGCTGAGGGTGGGGAGAGGGTGTCCCAGAGATAGAGAGTGGGCTATGCAGTTTAAACGATGAAGGAAGAAGCTGGGAGAATCTGTGGATGAGAGAGAAGCTATTCTGGAGGGCATATGGGAAGTTCTGGAGAGGAAGGGCATATCATGGGGGCTCAGGACTCTTCTGGAGACATTGAGGAGGAGTGTGAAAGCCTTGGGGGAAGTCTGGAGCTGTATAGGGAAATCCTCGGGAGGGGAGTTGGTGTGGAGGATGCAGGAAGGGATGTGAACACAGAGGGGGCAGCAGGGTCCCAGAAGAGAAGATGCCCCAAGACTCTGTTGCAGTGAGGGGGAAGTATCCTAGCCAGAGCAAGTGGTTTGGAGGTTCAGAGGAGTCCAGGGGACTCTGAGATTGGGGTGGGAATTATTCTGAGACTTTAAGGGCAGAATAAGCAGGGGGGGTTCAAAGATAACCAGGAGACTCAAACTTGGAGAGAGGGAGGGGATGTGGAGACGGTCAGAAGGAGAATCAGAGGTGTTGGGAGAGCCTGCAGGACTGAAGGCTGGAAGCTAGAGAGCAGGCTTCAGAGGGTCTGCAGGGGGTGGAAACAGTGTTCACAGGGCCTGGGACACTTTGAGGGTTAGGAAGAGATGTCTTCTGAGGACCTAAGGAGGTCCAAGAAACTGAGGGCTGGACAAGGGTCTTCTGAGGGTCTGAGGGGTGGCCAAGAGAGGTGAGAAGAGGTTAAAAGGGGCTAGGAAGACTCAGGGTTGAGGAAATGTCTTCTGAGGGTCTCAGGAGGGGTCCAGGAAAGGCAGATGTGGGGTTGTGCAGGGGGTGTGTTTAAGAGATTCACGGTCGGAAAGGAAGTTTCTAAGGGCCTACGGTGGCCTAGATAAGCAGGGTGGGGTTTAGAGAGGTCTGGAGTATTCTGAAGGTTGCAGAGAGATCTTCTGAGGATCTGGGGATGGCCGGGAGAGGGGGGTGTGTTCAGAGTACGGGAGACTAAGAGGCTGGGAGGCCGAGAGACCAGGAAGGGCTGGGAAGGGCTAGGGATTAAGGGCGAGGATGGGGCGTTTCTGAGGGTCTGGGAGCTCCAGGAGAGGGGAGGGGGATGGGGGCTCCGAGAGCACGCTCACCCTGGCGGCCCGCGACGAGTAGGGGTCCTCGAAGAGCGCCCACACGCGGGGCTGCCAGCGGCGCCACCACGTGCCGCCCGCGCCGCCCGCGCCCCCTGGCGGGCCCCCGGCGCCGCCGCCAGCGTCCTGGAAGCAGAGGCGCTTGAGCTCGCCGCCCGCGCCGTCCAGGCCGCCGCCGCCCGCGCCCGCCTCGTCGTCCAGGCCCGCGTCATGGGCGCCCGCGGCGTTGGCAGCGTTGGCGGCCCCCGAGGGGTCGGGTGCCTCGAAGGAGTCGAGCGCTTCCTCGGCGTCCCGGTGCTGCCGGTAGGTCATCCAGCAGCAGGCCTCCACGTCGGTCTCGTCGATGCCCCAAAAGCCGAGCTCCTCCTCGAAAAGCGGCCCGCACACGTCGGCCGGGCAGTGCAGCTTGCCAGTGCGGTAGTAGTTGAGCACGTAGGCGAAGACACCCGGATGCCGGTCAAAGAAGAACTCGTCGGCGCCCGGGTCGTAGTCGAAGCGCGCCGCCGCCTCGGGCTCCGTCAAGCCGGCCAGCCGCGTCCCCGGCAGGGTGCGCAGCGTCGAGCGGTACGTCTCATGGCGCACGCCGCCCACGTTGATCACGATCTTGCCACTGTCGCCACCGCCGCCGCCGTGCCGCCCCATGGCCGCCGCCGGCAGCCCGGGGCATGGCTCGGCGCGCCGGCCCCCGGGCCCGCGGGGTGCCGGGGGGCCCGCCGGGGACGCGGCGGGGCCGGGCTGCGCAGGCTGCTGCTGCTGCTGCAGCAGCGGCGGTGGCGGTGGCGGTGGCGGCGGGGGCAGCGGCAGCGGGGACTCGGACGGCTGCGGCGGCGACACCGGCTGCTGTTTGCTGGACCCCTGGCGCCCGCGGAAGGATGAGACGCAGACTGAGCTCAGCATTGGCTGGGGGGCGGAGAGGGAGGGGCGGGGTCTCAGGGGGCGGGGCCGCAGGGGAGAGAGATGTGATTGGGTGAGAGGAGGTGATGGAGGGAGGGGGCGGGGCCGCAGGGAGGGAGAAACCGAATTGATTGGCCTGGGAAGAGGTGGGGGCGGGGCTAAAGCTGCGAGGAGGGCCCGGACTCCAACTCCGCCTAGCTGGTCGGGGCGGGGCCGCAGATGGAACACACCGATTGGGTCTTTCTGAGATAAGGGGCGGGGCCGAGCGAGGTGTTAAGGCGGGATGGGAGGCTAAAGTTGCCTGGTTTGGCAGCACTGGGAGAACAGAGGAGGCGGGGCTAAATATAAGACAGAGATCTGATTGAACTAAAAACAGGAGCGGGTCGGACAGAGGAAGGGGACAAGTCCGAGCTATTTAAAGGGGTCTGACTGTCCGTGACTGGCGGAGTCAGGGGCAGGGCCACAATCGGGGCGGCCGTCTGGATTGCATAGAGACGGACCTAAAGAGCCGGCAAGCAATACCCGGTGAAGTGGGGCAGATGGAGACTGCCGGGTTGAGCTCCTAACATTGATTGGACGGGGCAGAGAGGATCTTAAGAGGCAGCGCCACAGAAATTAGAAACAGTCCTAATTGGGCTGGGAGAGTGAGGGGGCGGGACTGAATGAGGGGCGGGAACTGGAAATGGAGAGTGGCACTAGACTGGACTGAAAGGGGACACGGCAAGGGGAACAGGGACTGAGACCCAGTGAGAAGGGGCGGAAAGGGGCGAGGCCTGGAAACCTGAGAGCTTCTGGCTAGGACTAAGGGAGAAGGCGAGGTAAAGAAGGGGCAGGGTCGGAGCTGCAAACTCGGCCCGATTAGCCGGCGCTGGGCCGGGAGAATGTCAGGAAGGATGCGGAGAGACTGCGGGAGGTGGGTGGGATCCACGAATGGTAAAAACCGTCTTGAATGGGCTGTGGAAAGGCAAGACTAAGGGAGGAGCGGGGCTTTAAGGGATTTGAAAGCAACCAGGCTAGGTGGGGGCGGGGCAGGGCTAAGAGTGTAGAGAATGGCTAAGGAAAAGGTGAGACCTGCAGAGTACAAAGCTACCGGGATGGACGGAGCGGTGGGACCTAGAACGGGAAGTCTTGGGGGCCAGAGAACCTGGGAGACAGTTCTAAGGGTCAGCAGGGCCTTAGAAGGGGGAACGAGGTGAGGGAAAGTGGACGAGGTCTAGATAACGGCGGACTGCAGCCAGCAGAACCAAGGGATGGATGAGAACTGGTAAGGAGAGAGCCTTAAGAGGCGGAGGGGAGAAACCAAAAGGCCGGGAAACAGTCTCGGCTGAGGCAATAGGCGGGGCCAATAGGAAATTGGGCGGGATTAGGTTTCAGAGAGTCCTGGTGGGAGGACAGAAAGTTGGGGCGGGGCCAATGGTGGATGTGGCCAGAACTAGGCGGACCGCCCCGGAGCCGGTCAGGCCCCGCCCCCTGGGCTGGACTGGCCCCCCCCCCCCCGGTGGTAGAGCGCAGGCGCGGGGGCTGGGGCGGGGCTAGCGGCTGCGGCTGGGGCTGCGGCGGCAGGAGGCTGTGCCTGTGGGAAGGAAGTGGGCGGGTCAGGGGCTGCGGGCGTCCCAGGTCTGCACTGTTCCCGGCCCGCTGCCTCCCTCTGCAGGTACGGCGGCTGGTTGGTATCGCCTACCTCTCCACCCCCCCCTCCCGCTTCTGTGCCTCTTAGTGTTTCTTTTTCTCCCCTTTTCTGAATATTTGTCCCCCCGTCTCTGCCCTCACTCCTTTGAGGCTCTGGCCCCTCCTTACTCTCTGCGTTCCCTCTGGTTCTCTGTCCCATTGTTCTCTGAATCTGTCCCCCTCCTTCTGAGTCTTGCCCCTGTTCTCTCTAAGCCTCAGTCTCCTCTCCCCCGACTGTGTCTCGATCTCCCCACCCCCAGTCTCTTTATCTTGACCTCTGTACCTTTTTCTCGGATTTGCCTCTCTCTGGGTCTCCGTTCTCTCCAGTCTCTGCCCCTCCTCTTTGTGTCTCTGTCCTCCACTCACCCCCCCCCCCACACCCCAGGGTCGGCTCCCTCCTCTCTCTGGTCTCTGCCCATCCATCTGGGTCTCTGTCCCCCTAGCTCTTCTTCTTTGACTACCTCCTTCCCCGTGTCTTTTTCCCCTCCTCCGTCTCTTTTCCCCCTCTGTCACTGCCTTTTCTCTTTCTGTCCTTTTTCTTTCTTTCCCTTCCCTGGGCCTCTATCCCCCACCCCCACCCCGTGCCTCCTTCACCCCTCTCTGAATCCCTGTCCCCCTTTTTCTGGGTCTCTGTCCCCACTTCTTTGGGGCTCTGTCCTGCTGTCCTTCAGTCTCGGTCCCTCCCTCTGGATTTCTGTCCCTTTCTCTCAGGCTCCCACCGCATCACCGTCTCTAATCCTCAACCTGGCCAGGACTCGAGGCTGCGTCACTGCAGAGAGTTGCAGAAGTGGGGCCCGTCCTGCGGACCAGGGAGGTAGTTTACCTCAACTCCCCCCACCCCTAGACCTGGGTTCCCCCACTTCCCCCTGATCCACTGTTCTCAGGCAGTCCTCAAGCCCCCATGGGACCCAGGAGGGTAGAGAAAAGACATCGGGGCTTCCTACTCTTCTCTGCCCCGGATTCTGGTGTATCCCCAGGCAGAAGCAGTGAATCCTGAGGTGAGGGAATGGGCTTGGGTTGAGTGAGGCTTCTAGGCAGGTGGGGCGTGGGGGTGGATGCTGGGGCCGGGGTTGGGTAGGCACTAGGAGCTGGGAGTAAGGGCTAGGGTAAGGACCTAAGTCAGCCATCCTCCCTTATACCCTCCCCCCACCCCACCCAACTCTACTTTTCTCTTCTGCCTTTGATAGCAGCCAGGCACGGGATCAAGTTACCAAACCAGCGTTTTTGCGGAGGTCAGAAGATGTGGGAGAAGGTGCGGGCTGGGGCAGAGGGAAGGGGGGAAGGCAGGGATGGGGAGGGGGAAGGCAGGGATGGGGGAGGGGGAAGGAGCGAGGAGGCTGGAATAGGGGAGAATAGGGAATGAGACTCGGGATTAGAGACCGTGGGATTGGGGGAAGAGGCTCGGTCAAGGATGATCTGGACTCCATCAAGCCCTGGGAAATTTGGATGCCGTCACTCCCACATGGCCCTCTCCAGGCCCCACCAGGGTATGCGGGGATTTGTGAGCCTGAATTCTCCACCCATAGGGGAGGCTTCTGGAGGCATAATGAGGGCTTGGGTTATGGGACACCCAGCTCAGCAAACAGACCAGAGGGACGTGGACTCGATTTTTGGCGACGGACACCAGGGGAGGGGAGGTCAATGTCTGTTCACGTCTTCAGACCCTTTCCCCTTCCCTCCTCCTTCCCAGTCTATCCCTTCTCAGGCCTTCAAGGCACAAAATTCCTGAAAGCCCCAGACTCTCACCTCAGTCATCCTTGGCGCCCCCTCCTAACTCTCCCTCCCGCATTCCCCAAAGCCCTGGAATTGGGGAAGGGTCTTCCCCTTCCTGACTTCCAAGACCCCTTCCTTGTTCCTCTGCCCCCATTCCTATCAGTTCTAAATCCAGGAAAGACGATCTTCCAGGCACTAAAGCTGAAAATGTGGGGACTCTCTGCCTACGATCCTTGGTCTCCCGAGACCCTCCAATTACCTCTCCGCTGTAACCTTTAAGTCCTCCTCTCCCGAGTCCCCCGCCTCCAAAACTGGGATTTGGGCTGTCTTACCGCCCCCGGACCCTGTGCCTTCTCCCCCTCCCCCGTACTCACCCCAAGTCGAGGCGGGGCGGGGATGGGGGAATCCGGGACTGGCGATGGGGGGAGGGGTGACCCAACCCCGCAGCTCTGGGCAGCGAGAGGCTGCGGAGGGGGGTAGTGACATCATCGCCGGAGGAGGGGCAGCTCAGCTCCCCCCAACCCGGGGGCTTCAAGCCCCGCCTTTGTGGCGTACCCAGGGGTCCCGGAATCCCAAGGGTAGAGAAGAAGAACAGATTAAGTGTGCGGGAATGGTATCCCCTCCCCTTAGAACAAGGGTTGGAAAACCCTTTACGATTTCAGCCACCCCCCACTGCCACCTGTCGCTGCCGTCGCGACCTGTCGCCTCCCACGCGTGTTGTGGCTGCGCCCGCCCCCGTCAGGACGTTAACACCGCCTAGACTACAACGTCCGTGATGCTCCGCGGCGTCGAGTACCTTTGGGGAGAGGCAGTGTAGGCGAGGGGCTTCATGGGCTTCGTAGTATAGGACCCTCGCACCAGTGTGCACCTTGGAGAGGAGTGATACCTTTCTCCTTCCTTTCTTTCTCAACTCCAGAGAGCCGGACACTAACTTTTTTCTGAAAAAAATCACGCGCTTAAAAAAAAAAAAAAAAAAAAGGAAGAGACCCAGGTAAGTTTAATAGAAATAGTGGATTTTTACTGAGTATCGGGGGGTGCGCATGCGCGTAACCAGGGCCTCAACCGGAGAACTGCGGCTGCGCAAGCCCACCCCTTCACTGTCCGCCACGAGCTCGAGCGCGCGCAAGCCCCACTCGCGCCCCGCTTTTCCTGTCGCCGCGGTCGAAGACGGCCACGTAGCTGCGCAAGAAGACATCGCCGAGGATCCAGAGGGGCCCTGCGGGCGGAGGCATGTCCAGAGCCTGGAAGCCTGACAAGCAGAGACGG
Source organism: Balaenoptera borealis (assembly GCF_965194805.1). NCBI lineage: Eukaryota > Metazoa > Chordata > Mammalia > Artiodactyla > Balaenopteridae > Balaenoptera > Balaenoptera borealis. The sequence goes on from NC_138878.1 coordinate 62,862,929, forward strand.
ACGCCACCCCGAGCAATCTACAAGGCGACAAGACGGATCACAGGTGTCGTGTCACGCCCACCGGTGTTCCTTCTTCCTAGGAGCCAGAGCTTCGCCCCGCCCACTACCGTGGGCACTAGAAATGTTTATGTGGTCCCTGCTTGGCCCTAGTGATGTCTCACTCCCAGCCCCACCCTCTCAACGCGTCACTCTGACGTCATTGTGACTGCCACCTACCTGGATGACGTAGTCCTGGGCCGTGAGGTTAAACCAGACCCCGCCAAGGAGGAAGGAGACTGGGGGGAGCGTTGGGATTTTCGAGCACTGGATGAGGTACTGAGGGCAAAGAGGAGCAAGTAGAGACGAGGGATTCCTTTTCTGCTCAAATTCTTTCCGTGGCTCCCCAGTGCAACAGGGAAATGTCCATTTTGGGCAGCTAGGTATTCAGGACCTTGTGTGGTCAGGCTCTGCTGTCTTCTGTAGCCTTATTGGCTTTTCCCTCACTCCTATATAGTTGTTGCCACTTCCCCTAGGCTCCCATTTGATCAAAACCTCTTTTCCTCTAATTGAAAATCAAAAACTGGTGGCCCACGGGCCATACTGGGCCTATAGGTGTATGTAATTAGTCTTATACTAATTATAAGTTTACTCACTCTCATCCGGTCCTGTTCCCGGAGTCACTTAGAGTAGACACTTGGGAGGTGTCCTTGCTTCCTCTCACTAACCCCCGGCCTGTCACTCACAAGGTCCAGTGCTTTCAGCCCGTGCATACCTCTTAGCCATGCGATTCCCACCCGCAGGCTGGAGCATCCTGCCCAATGTCCACGATTAAATCCCTACTAGCCTCCCCAGCCCACACCCACCAGACACCAGGTCCTTACCTCCCCCATTAGCAGGGGGACTCCCCCAGTGGCTGCCTGCAGGGCCCGGATCTCCTCAGTGGGTCCCGTGATGAGAGACGTGCCTGTGTCCAGAATGGCAGCACAGCCCCGGGCACAAAGAGTCAGCCCTGTGCCAACCTCCACACTGTGAGGCAGAAGGAGGCAGTCATTAGAGCCAGCATCCTAGGAGGCCAGGCCCCCAGCCCCCTCCTCCTGCAGAGCCAGGAGTCCTGGCCCACAATCCCTCCTCCATCAGACCTAGGAGTCTGGGTCCTTGGCTCCCTTCACCCCAGGACACTGGATTTTAGGCTCTACCCCACTCCTCCCAGACCTAGGAGGCCAGGTTCCTCACCGCTCCATGTGGATCTGCCAGTAGGCAGGGATCGTGACTGGCACAAAGGTGAGGGGTGGGATGTAGTGGGCTGGGTCCGAGCCACCCAGGACCAGCTCTCCGCCATCAGCTGCCTCAGGGTCCCTGCAGAGGCAGACAGCTGTATGTGTCATGGGCATTTCTCCTGCCAGCCCCAGGAGTGGCCAAGGGAGGGACTTCTGCCAATGGGGTGGTGTCTGGGTTCTAGGTGGGATAGTGGGATGCAGGCAGGGCCTTGATGTTGGGACTGGAAGCAAGGCAAGAAGTGAAGAGAAATGGGGCTTTTCTTGGTGGAGGTTAGGATTTTAGGGTCTTGGGAGCTTCCTGAAGTGGGCATAGGACTTCTTGATTTGACTGTAGAAGGTAGAACTTTTGCGGGGAGTGGAGCATTGAGGTTTCTGAATTGGCTCTGGAAGGTGTGATTGTGAGGAGTCAGTCTCCCCGAGCGGATGATGAGACTTTCTGAATTGCATGTCTAGAACTTCCGGGGAATTAGACTTCCTCAGTTGGCTGAGAGTGATAGGAAGGGGGGGTGGGGGCGGGCACTTCCTGGAAGTGTGGAAGGTCAAGATCTACTAAGAGGTGGGTGGGGGGATTCCCTGGCTGTTCAGTGGTTAGGACTCCGCCCTTCCACTGCAGGGGGCACAAGTTGCAGCAAAAAAAAAAGGAAAAAGAGGTGGACGGGACTTCCTGGGTTGGACGTCCGGATAACTGAAGGGACATAGAACTTCCTGCCTGGATACTACCTGGATGACAGCTTAGGCTTTCTGAGCATAAGTTTAAAGCTTCCTAGAAGGTAGGTGTAACTTCTTAGATTAAAATGGGCAATTCCTGACTTCTGACGTGTGTTCTCAAATGGAATTGGGATTTCTTTATCGTGAAGATGGGGTTCTTAAATTCAGTATTTGATTGGGTAGGGCATGGAATTTCCTGGTCTGAGATTGAAACATGGAACGTTTTAAATGATGGTGTTTCTTTAGTAGGTCTTAAGGTGTTGCTTAGTGAGTGGAACTTATGAATAGGGTTCATGTGTTTCTTATATTGGGGCGGTGACTTCCTGAATGGAGAGTGGGACTTCCTTTATTGGGCAAGGGACTTCCTGAAGGAGGGCAGAACTTCCTTCTTGGGGCTAGGACTCAGAGGAAGGTAGACCCTCCGCCATTACCTGTTGAGGTAGAAGGAGAAGACAGGCTCATCCAGAAGCCCCTGGTCCACCAGTCTATCCAGCGGGGGCCGAACTCCTCCCACAGCCAGAACGGGAAAGCCGAGGCCCAATACCCCATCGAAGTGGGCAAATGTGAAGACCAGGCTGGGCTCCCACAGAGCCTCCCCAAAAATCACCGATGCACCTGTGATTCCCCCAATCTGGGGTAGATTCAAATGGAGTAAGTTACTTCCGGGAGGACATTACCTACATGTCTCTGAAGTCTCCCAAACCAAGGCATGAATCCCAGGTCTGGGGACATCTGTAAACAACTCCAACTGCCTAGGAAGCCTTGCCTCGCAACTTGAGAAGGCCCGCCCCTGCCTGGGAAGCCCCGCCCTCTTCCCCAGGAAGCCCTGCCTCGCAATTCAAAAACCCCATCCGTTTACCCAGGAGGCCCCGCCTCTTCAAGCCCCTCCCTAAACCAGATAATCTTAGAGATGGGCTTCTCCCAGGCTCAAGCCTTCCCGGGGCCAAGGTCACGCACAGTCAGCTTGTCCTCACTCAGGATGCCGTCTAGGCGGCCAGTTCCGTATTGAATGGCAAACTTGGTCCCATTGGGCCGGAAGGAGCTGGAGGCTTTGGAGTTGAAGCGGTGGTGGACTCCTAGGTCAGAAGGTGAGGGAGCTGTCACTGGGGGAGAGAGGTCTCCCCAGTGCCTCCTGCCTCTCCGGCCAACTCACCTGTGAGGATGCGTTGGAAGAGAACAGGTCCCCAAAAACCCTTGGGAAGACCGGGCCCAGCCCCCCTTCTCCCTTTACCCCCATTCAGCCTTATTCTCCCCCATGACAGCTCACAGCAGGGCAGACTGAAGAAGTGGCATCTCACGGACGGGACCCAGAGATTGGAGGAACCAGTGTCAAAGACGACAGAGAAGTTTTGTGGGGGCGTTCCCAGCCCAATTTCCCCATAATACTGGACCTGATGGCAAAACAGGAGAGGTCCTGGATGAAGAGCTTGACCAAGGGCAGGAAGGTTGGGGACAGCGGGGGGCTGTGACTCACGTTCATGTAGTTGGAGAGAGGCACAAAGAAGTCCTTGTCCCCAGGGGATGGAGCCCCCAACCTGGGGGGCTCTGCTGGCTTATCCCATCCCCTCAGTGGGTTCAGGGCCCTGAGTCCAGTGTAGACTCTGCGAAGTGGGGTCCTGTGGGGGAAGGAGATACCAACAGCTAAGGAGCTACCCTTTCTGGACATCCTCTATAACAGACTTCCCCAAATAGGATATAACGACAATGTAAGCATCTCCATGGCCCTATAGTAATAGTCATTACCAGAAACCCTACCAAACACCTACCAAACCACGTTGACAAATTTCCCCAAAGACTCTACAAGAGTGCACCATTCCAAACAGACTTTCCCCAAAACGTTTCAATAAAAGACCTTCCAAATTATGTAAAGTAAGCCATTCTGGAATGGACATACACAAAGTTTTCCAAAGACCCTAACATATGCCGGGGTTGGGGGGCCACGGTGGCGGAGGGATGGGTGGGGAGTTTTGGATTAGCAGATGCAGACTATTATGTATATATCAATACAATGGATAAACAACAAGGCCCTACTGCATAGCACAGGGAACTGTATTCAATATCCTGTGATAAACCATAATGGAAACGAATATGTATATAGCATATATATCTGAATCACTTTGCTGTACAGCGGAAATTAACACAACATTGTAAATCAACTATACTTCAATAAAACAAACTTTTAAAAATGCCAAAAACCCCAACATAAAACTAGCCTTTGCAAAAGCCCTTACATACTTTCAGCGCTGGGGGAAAAATGTAAGCACCAAATCCCAATTTTACTTTTTACAGTAAAATATATTCCAGATATATCAAATGTACATCACACTTAATGTGCAGTGTAAAATTATAAGAGCACTGGAAGTAAAGTGTTTAATAATTCTAGCAAAAGGAGGGCTTTTCTCAGAAAAGATGGGAAGATCAGAAATCATGGGAGAAATATTGATAAGGCTGTCTCTAAAATTTTAAACTTCTGTGCACCCTTCCCCCAACATACAAAGTTCAAAGAGAAAAAAATCTAGTGGAAATAATTACAAGTTGTATGTCCAAGAGTTAGTATCTCTAAAATGCAAAGAGCTTCTACAAATAAATAAGAATAAGATAAGCAACCCTGTGCTGGGAGGCACTTATTCATGAGTCTTATATTTCTGCAGAGACACAGACTGACTATGTCCAGAGTGTCTTTTCAAGGATTTTGTTTAGTGAACAGCCTTGGAAGAGAGAGAGTGTCTCTCTCTGGAGCAAAGGCCAGGCAGGCATATGATCCACTATAAAAGATTCAAGCCTAGGGTTCCCCTGCTGTAATGCACCTCACCGCTTGTGCACATATCACCTGACTCCGTTCCTTTCACCCTGTGGGAACCGAGGCTCAGAAATCTGGCACAAAACTGGCTACTACTATTGCCGGGAGTACTAAATTGTCCTTTGCCTCACACCTGGGAATCTTGTGTCTTCCACCAGCAGCCATGAAACTGTGGCAAATTAACTTTACAGTTCTTGACATTAAGTAGGAAAATGGTCAAAAGAAATAAGCAGGTAATTTTCAAAAGAAGTACAACTTCTAAACACATGGAAAAATGTTCAACCCCAATAGTTATCAAAGAAATGGGAATAACAAAGAGTGAGAGACCTTTTCATTTTCTTTCTTTCTTTTTTTTCTTTTCCCCCTGCAGATTGGCACAGAATTACCAATACTCACTGTTGGCTAGGAGGTTAGGAGGTGTAGATTGATAGAAACTTTCTGGAGTATAGTTTGGTAACATCATGAGTCAAAATTGGGAGTGCAGCTTTTAAGCCAATTAGTTTTAATTCTGGGAATTTCATCTATAGGAGATCATTAGACAAGTGCACAAAGATGTGTTTATGAGCATGTACCTAATTCTGAAAACTGTTGTGCACGCAATGGCCAACGCTGGGAACATCTCAGCTCTGCTATAAAAGATGCCTAGAATGGAATCCATTCAACCACTAAAAAGGGGAAAGTAGCTCTCTACGCCAGTGGTTTTGCAAAGTTGTTTTGAAGCAGAATCACCTAGAGCAGGGGTGATAGGAAAAGTTTTTTTGTAAAGGTTTTGCAGGCCATCCATCTCTGCTGCAACTACTCATTCTGTCAATATAGCACAAAAGCAGCCATAGGCGACATGTAAAAAATGAACATGGCTGAATTCCATTAAACTTTATTTGCAAAAACAGGTGACAGGCTGGATTTGGCTCTTGAGCTGAGTGTTTTGCCAATCCCTGACCTAGAGGGCTAGTTAAAATTTAGAACTGCTCATTTCTTTTTTTCTTTTTCTTTTCTTTTTTGGCCACACCATGCATCATGCAGGATCTTAGTTACCCGACCAGGGATCAAACCCATGCCCCCTGCATTGGGAGTTCAGAGTCTTAACCACTGGACCACCTGGGAAGTCCCTAGAACTGCTAGTTTCTGATTGAGTAGGTCTAGGATGGAGCCTGAGGACCTGCATTTCTAACAAGTTCCTGGGGCCTGCTCAAGCCGATGTTGGTGGTCCTGAGTCAACTCAGAGAATCATTGCTCTTTCCGTTGACTTGGGAAGTGGCTATGACCTCTTAGGTTCAAAAAGTAGGTTAGCAAACATCATGTGCAGTAACCTTTTTGTACCTGCCTGTAGTTTCTCCTTGGGGCCCTGCCCCCCACATCTTTGCGGCCACCGCCCATGACTTAGTCTTTGAGAGGCTTAAGAATGTGAAGTGGGGAAAAAGTGTTTCCTGGAAAAGTAGACCCCCCTCCCCCCATCAAGAGTTCCAGGGAGTGGAGAGAAGGGAGGAGAGGAAGGGAGAGATTGGGGGAGGCACCAGAGGTGGGGGGGAGGTCATAGGAGTCCCCAAAACTGGACTTCTTGAGACCTCAACAATTTGGAAGATGTGAATCTGAGGGAGTCTCAATTTAGATGTCACAGATCTGGGTCTCCAAGATCTGTTGGAAGACGGGTGTCACAGGTCTGGAGATCTCAGTATCAGATCATCAAAGCTCAGGGTGGGATCAGCAGAGTTCTCCCAAAAATGTGTACTGAGAAGATTGGGACGGTCCCCAACCAAGGGTCTCAGGGTGCAGGACCTTAGACTCAAAGGGCTTGGGTCTTAGGAGATAACAGGGTGGATCCCTCAGGGGTGAGAGCCTAATTTGGAGATCTGGGAACCCAAAAGATAGGAATCATGGATCCTGGGGTGTCAGGTTTGGGGGTTGCTGAACTGGGGAGCCCCAGACTTGAAGGGTAAGAGGGAGAGAGTCCGTCCCAGGTTTTGGGGTGGTGGGGGTCCCCATTACCGGATCAACGTGGCCCCAGTGGGCTGCATGGTGAGCAACGGTAGTAGCAGCAGCAGCAGCGGTGGCGGAGACATCTCTGGGGACCCGTGTGGACCCAGGCGTCCTGCGGCTCCGTTTTCTTTCCCCGGAGACTGCGCCCTGTTCACTGCCCACTTCCAGGTTTGAGAGGTGACTAAGACACGAAGTTTCTTGGTGGGTGATGTGGGAGTGATGGGTGGTATTTTGGGAGGAATGTGCCAAATATTTTGGTAGGGTCGCCAGAAGTATTGGCGTGCCTCACTCCGGACTTCGGTGGTGGTGGAGAGTCTCCTGCGCCCCTCCCTTACCCATTCTTTAGCTATTGTCGCCTTTACTTATAGCTTTCACTTCAGTTTTTCTGTGACTCATTAACCACAAGAGTTTTCTGGGGCAAACAAATGTATGGGCGGGGCGTTTGTGAAAGGTCTGGGGGAAGGAAGAGAGGGTCAGACTAGACGTCTTCTGCCCCATATTAAGTGGGACTGCCAAAGTGTCAGGACCCCGATTCCTATTGTTTTATTTGGAAAATACTGAAACACACACACAAAAAGTCCATAGCCCTACCACCATTGAAAAAGCATAAAAATAATTTGCAGTGTCTCTCTGTCTGCCCCCTTTTCCGTAATTAAGTTTCTCAAATATTGAGGAGCACCTGAAAACCCAGTTTAAAAGTGCCCTAGATTTCTGGGTACCACCCTCAGAGATTCCGATTCCAAAGGCTTGAGACGGAGCCCAAGAATCTGCCAGAAAAACAGTTCATTTACATTATTACAACTGTGTTCATGTTATTTCCATTTACAAGGACTGGGTAGCCCTAGAGAAAAGCAAACTTGGGAGAGTGTACTAGTTAGTTAATGCTGTGTAAAAATCACCCCCAAACTGAGTGGTTTAAGACAGAAATAATCATTTATTATTATCTTTGGGGGGCTTTCTGTGTTAAAAAATTGAAAGTAGTTTGACCGTGCAGTTCTGGCTCATAGGGTTGCAGACAGATGTCAGCTGAGGCTGCCATCATCTGAAGGCTTCAGTAAAGCCAGAAGATCCGCTTTCAAAATGGTTGGGGCCCCGCCTCTTGAACTTGGGTGTCCTTTAGGATGTTGTAGCAGGAAAGTCCCTTAGGTAGATGCTGGAGGAAAGTGATCTTCAGGGTGGAGTTACAAAGAGGGAGGGCCTAGGACCCCCAACTTTCAGGAAGCATCCTCAGCAGCGCCACAGAGAAGTGCGGGCATTCAGTGAAGAGGAATCCTAAAGGAACAAAGGCTTAAGCGTTGCACAAATAATGATGCAAGAGAGAGAAGGAAACATTGCAAGAGGGAAAGTTTTGAAAAGGGAGAGGAGAAGGGATTCAGTGCCTAAGTGGAGGGGTTGGCTTCTTACAGATTGTCCAAACATGGTCATGGGTGGGGCAGCAGTGTACCTCTGAAGGTGAGCTAGTAGTGTCCCTAAGGCAAGCATGGGGAAGTTTCTTTCTGATTGCTTCTATTTTTTTCAGCAAAAGAAGAAGTGAGAACGAAAAGGGCGAGGGCTGCTAGAGGTTTAGAGAAAGAAGATGAGAAAATGATTTCTTAGGGACTGGAGAAGAAAACTGTGGCAGCCTTGCAGTTTGGTTCTGAGTGTTTGCAGTCACACATCTGAAGTGTGTCCACTCACAAGCTCAGCTGGGTGAGAGCAGGCACACAGAGGCAGTGAGTTCATTTTAACCAGAGTTGGGGTTTTGCCAGGCAAGTATGACTGAGGGAGAAAGAGTAAGGGGTTAATGTTATTTGTGCAAGGGCACGATTATGGTGGTTGACCATAGAATCTATGCAGCCTAAGGAAGGGAGGACATGAGAGATGAAGGAAACAGGAAAAAAAGGGTAGGATCGAAGGATCAGAGGTACCAATGGCATTACAGAATTGAAAGGCCCTATATGATTAGGCCGCGTCCCCTCCCTGACATCATCTCTTCTCACTTCCCCTCCTTCACTCTTGGCTGTTCCTCAAACATCCCAGACATATACTCCTGCCTCAGGGCCTTTGCACGGGCTGTTCTGTCCAAGTGTTTTCCCTCCAGAAAACTTTACTCACTCCCTCTCCTCCTTCAAATCTTTGCTTAAATGCCACCTTCTTAGTGAAGTCTACCCTGTCTACCCTATTGAATATGTCAACCATCCTCCCCCGGAATTTCCAATCTCCTTTACCCGGATCTATTTTTTCCCCATAGCACTTGACATCTTCTAACATTTCATTAACTGAAATTAACACGACATAATTAATGTCATCAGTAGTAAACCACGTGCTTCTTAGAATCAGTGATACTTTTTAATTTATTTATTTATTTATTTATTTTTGGCTGCATTGGGTCTTCATTGCTGCGAGCGGGCTTTCTCTAGTTGCTGCGAGCGGGGGCTACTTTTCGTTGCGGTGCGCGGGCTTCTCAGTGCGGTGGCTTCTCTTGTTGCGGAGCTCGGGTTCTAGGCGCGCGATCTTCAGTAGTTGTGGCCCGCGGGCTTAGTAGTTGTGGCTCGCGGGCTCTAGAGGGCAGGCTCAGTAGTTGTGGCGCACGGGCTTAGTTGCTCCACGGCATGTGGGGTCTTCTCCGACCAGGGCTCAAACCCGTGTCCCCTGCATTGGCAGGCGGACTCTCAACCACTGCGCCACCAGGGAAGTCCCAGTGATACTTTCTATACTGCTAATTTACTTATTATCTTTAACATTTGTGTCCCCATTAGAATCTGATCCCCACAAAGGCAGGGATCTTGGTCTGTTTCACTTGCCACTCTGTCCTCAGCACCTAGGACAGCGCCTGGCATCTTGCAAAGGGTCAATAAATATTTTTAACAACCCACTTTGAGCACTGGTTGCACTGAGGGATTTCCCTGACACAGCAGATGGAGGGCCAGTTTCTCTACAGTAACTCTCCCCACATCTCCCCCTCCTCTGTGTCAGCTGTTGGAATACTCAGTCTTTTTTCCTTTTCTTTTCTTTTAAAATTTATTTATTTATTTATTTTTGGCTGTGTTGGGTCTTCGTTGCTGCACGCGGGCTTTCTCTAGTTGCGGCGAGCGGGGGCTACTCTTCGTTGTGGTGCGCGGGCTTCTCACTGCGGTGGCTTCTCACTGCGGTGGCTTCTCTTGTTGCGGAGCACGGGCTCTAGGCGCGCGGGCTTCAGTAGTTGTGGCTCACGGGCTCTAGAGTGCTGGCTCAGTAGTTGTGGCACACGGGCTTAGTTGCTCCGTGGCACGTGGGATCTTCCCGGACCAGGACTCGAACCCGTGGACCCCTGCATTGGCAGGCGGATTCTCAACCACTGCGCCACCAGGGAAGCCCAGAATACTCAGTCTTGACACCTCAGAGTCCCCCCTCAGAGTCCCCCCCCCCAACCCGGATTTTGCATCTTCCGGCCCCAATTCTTTTTTTTTTTTTTTTTTTTGGCCGAGCTGCGCGGCATGCTGGATCTTAGTTCCCCGACCAGGGATCGAACCCGTGCCCCCTGCAGTGGAAGCAAGGAATCTCACCCACTGGACCACCAGGGAAGTTCCCGGCCCCAATTCTTACTCTCTAAGATTAAGTTGTTTCTGAAAGGTCTTGCCTGCAAATCCGTAAATGCTCACACGGTGGTGGTATGGGCCTATTTTCTCAGCCAAGATCCGCTCTTTCCCCACCCCCACCTCCCCCAATCAGTGTCTTTTCTTTTTCTTTTCTTTAAAGAGTTCTAGTTTATGATTTAGTCAAACTCTAGGAATTATACTCCTAACAGCTAGAAACGTAAAGCCTTCTGATTATTCTCTATTCAGTACAGGGGAAAATATTTTCTTTTTGAAAAATATTTTCTGATCAGTCTATTTTACATGAATTCTGATAATACAGTTTCATTTGTTTTTCCACATAAATTTCCCGAAAATGTTTTTTAAAAATAGTATACACGCTACAAAAATGGTTGACTCTACACGCATCGTTTTTACATTGACAATAATATTTGCTCAACTTTCTTGTAGTTGTGAACCAGTCTCTTAATTCAACTTAATTTACTGAGATCCAACAAGTATTTATTAAGCACCTTCCCCAAGGCAGCATTTTTTTCTGAAAAAAATTTAGTTTTTAAACTTTACTTCCCTCCCTGGTTTCTTGAGCTGAAATCCTGGAACACATGGGTCTCTTTCAAACCTGCCTGCTTTTGTCCCTGTGTTTCCCATTGCCTGAAATGCGACACAAAGAAGTCAGGTAAGTTATTCCTCTCTGACTGCCCCCTACCTAAGGTAGCTGGGAGATGTCTTCGGAACACAGTCAGCAAACGAGACCTAGATCACCCCTATTCTATCAAATAGTGGTTTGTAACAGGGTCGACCTCCAACACCAGAGTAGGAGCCCTCGAGGTAAGTCTCAGGCTTGACACCTTTCTCCAGACTCAGAACAATCAAGCCTCAAGATTCGACTGGATAAAGAGTTACTAGATTCTTCTTTTCTTTCTTTCTTTTTTTCTTTTTGGAGATTGTCTTTTTTTTTTTTTTTTTACTTTTAAAGGAATGTCTGTGACAATTGTATATAATTTTCAAGGTTAATGACATATTGCTTCACAATAATGAAAGTCTCCTTTATCTACATATTAGTGTCCTGAAGGTAGCTTAATTTACATAATTTACAATCATAAATTACATTTCAACTGTCTTCATGAGCTTGTTCACCCTTTGATGAAAACGTAAACGGTAATTTTATTTGGGCTCAATTGCGTACGTACTGCACTTATGCAGCATTAGAAAATAGCATTTAGGGGACTTCCCTGGTGGTCCAATGGGTAAGACTCCTCACTCCCAATTCAGGGAGCCCGGGTTCCATCCCTGGTCGGGAAATAGATCCCACATGCTGCAACTATCCCTGCGTGCTGCCTCAAAGACCCTGCGCAGCCAAAATAAGTAAATAAATAAATATTTTTTTTAAAGTTAAAAGAGAAAAGAAAATAGCATTTTAATCTAACCAGCAAGTTAGGCTCATTACAAAAAATAAGAATATTGGTTAAAACTTTTTTTTTTTAATTTTAATTTTAACTTTTTTGGCTGCGCCGCGTGGCATGCGGGATCTTAGTTCTCCGACCAGGGATGGGACCTACGCCCCCTGCAGTGAATGCGCTGGAGTCTTAACCACTGGACCGCCAGGGAAGTCCCTACTAGACTTTTCAACCTACCATTTTATTTAATCATCCAGCAACCTTGTAAAAGAGGGATTATTCTCCACATTTTACAGAGGGGAAAAACTGCGGTGCAGGCTGTACTCGGGGGTGGGAGTGGGGGGGCGGGCGTGGGTTGAAGCTCCAGACACCTTGGAGTCAGCCTCCAGGCCTGGCTTTCGGTCACTGCACTTGCTACTTTTGCTGGAGTTCCACTGGCCAGAACGGAGTCACGTGATCACACCTAGCTGCAAGGGCAGGTGGGAAATGTAGTCCATTTGTGTCACCCTGGGCAAGGGACCGTTTTTTGTGAATTCTCAGCCAGTGTTGAACACATTTAGCCCACAGGTCCTCATGATTGGATCTGTGTTCCCTCTATGATCTTATCTTGTATCTTCATCCCACCCCACACAGCTCCAGCCATTCTGGCCTTCTTTGCCTGTTTTAGAACAAGCCAAAAGTATTCCTACCTTGTCTTATTGATAAGTTTATTAAGAGTTGGTCAGGGGATTTCCCTGGTGGTCTAGTGGTTAGGATTCAGCGCTTTCACTGCTGTGACCCAGGGTTCAATCCCTGGTTGGGAAACTGAGATCCCACAAGCTGTGCTGCCAAAATGAAAAATATAAATAAAAATAAAAAACAACTAAACAAACAAAAAAAGACTTGGTCATAATTTTGGAAAAATCGCATCACCCACTACAACACTGCCAGAGGCATCTGAGTTGATGATATAGCGTTCCTGTGTCAGACTGCACTGTAGCTTTCAAATTCACGGTAATTCTATATTTTGAAGTAAGATTTGGCTGCCATATTTTTTCTGTCACCAACCTTTGTTGATGTAAATATCATTTTGTTACAGATTAGCTGTTACCCCCGAACCCACAGACCACAGTGAGGCCAAACAAACCAAAACATGGGAGTTTGGAGCAGAGAAATGTTTATTGCAGGGTAATGCAAGAACAGGTGGCTCATGTTCCAACCCTGAACTCCCCAAAGGGTTTCAGCAGAGTATTTAAAAAATGTTTAAATCTTATATTGGAGTATAGTTGATTAACAACGTTGTGTTATTTTCAGGTGTACAGCAAAGTGATTCAGTTATACATATACATATATCTATTCTTTTCCAAATTCTTTTCCCATTTAGGTGATTACAGAATATTGAGCAGAGTTCCCTGTGCTATACAGTAGGTCCTTGTTGGTTATCTATTTTAAATAGTAGTGTGTACATGTCAATCCCAAACTCCCAATCTATCCCTCCCCCCTCATTTTTAAAGGCAAGTTGAGGGAGGGGCAACCCAGGGTATGTGATCAGCTCGTGCATAGTTCTCTGCTTGATTGATGTTGAGGTAACAGGGCAGTTAACACTATCAATCCTTAGGTGCCAGTAGATCTGGGGGCTATGATCATCAAGTAGTTAATTTCTTACGTTTGGTGGTGGTTCGTAGCATCTGAAAAACTCAGGAAATATGCATGAGATACTATTATCTGGGTATAGTGTCATGAGATACTATTATACTTCTGAAACTGTGTTACTCAGATTGGCACTTGAACCCACAGGCCAGGACTCAAACCCAGCCAAAACCTAGATTGGGACTTGAACCCAAGGTCTTTTAATGGAGATCACACACCTGGTCTCAGGACTTAATGAAGCTCAGGTTCTTGATGTCTCATCGCAGAAAGAATTCAGTGAGAGACAAAGTGATAGTAAGAAGTGGATTTATTTAGAGAGAAGCACGCTCCACAGACAGAGTGTGGGCCATCTCATAAGGTGAGAGTGGCACGAGGATATGGGGTTGTCAGTTTTTATAGGGGTGGGTAATTTCATAGGCTAGTAAGTGGGAGAAGTAGTCCAGCTATTTTTGGGAAGGGGTGGGGAGTTCCAGTGATTAAGCCATTGCCCACTTTTTGACCTTTATGGTTGGACTTGGAACTGTCATGGTGCCTGTGGGTGTGTCATTTAGCTTGCTGATGTGTTACAATGAGCGTATACTGAGGCTCAAGGTCTAGTGGAAGTCGACTTGTCCTCCATCTTGGACCTATTTGGTTCTAATCAGGTTTATGTCGTGTCCTCGGGCTATGTCATTCTTTTAAAGGTTATGCCCTGCCCCCTTCCCTCCTGTTTCACTTCAGAGAGAATCTACAGCAGAGGATATAGTGGAGGGGTCTGTCATGGGAAGGCCCGTTAGAGTCCTGCTTGGTTACAAACTGAGACTGAGAGTGACGTGACTTGCCCCAAAACTGTTGTCCATCTTCAGTCTATTTCAGCCGTTTGCACTTTTCTAACAGTGAAAAGTTAAAAATAATTTTCACTGGAATAAACATAGCTCACACATACTGGGCTCCTTATTTGAGCCTGGCCAGGTTCACGGTTTTTACCTCATTTAATCATAATGACAATGCAACAACAAATTCTTGTCGGCCCCAATTTACAGATGAGGAAACTGAGGTGCAGGGATAGTAAATAGCTTGGCTCAACATTACACATTGAGGAAGTGGAAGAGATACCCATTCAGTCATCCCCCATGCCCATGTTAGCCACTCGTTTTATTGGTAAATATCCTTGGATGGAAATTTACACAGCTTGAAGGCCACGCTGGAATGGACAAAACAACCTACAAAAGAGTATGGAGCATATATCCCCATTAAAAAAAAATACATATACGCTCAATATAGATCTGATTATCACGGTGGAAAGACTTTGGAACAATTTCCATCTTCTACCTGTTCAAGTATTCTGAGTTTTTTGTTTGTTTTTGCCCTGCTGTGGGGCTTGCGGGATCTTAGTTCCCCTACCAGGGGTTGAACGCGGGCCACGGCAGTGAAAGCGCCCCGTCCTAACCACTGGACCTCCAGGGATTCCCGAGTTTTCTTTAAAAGCTATTATTTTTATCTTTTTCGTAGAGGAAGGTTACTTTTTAAAAGAATTCTTCCTATCACCAAATTATTTTTAAAATATATTTTTTCCAGGTTTTTTCTAGGTCTAGGTTTGTAATTTAACTTATTTAAAACCAATAAGCAGCGCAGCTCCAAAATCAGAAAACTTATAACAACCAAAAAAGGACAAACATGCTTTTAATCAGCCGTGTGCGAAAAGGATCTGTAGTCGTGGAGATGATGCAGAGTAAATCTTTGACCCGCAAGCCCAGAGAAGCACAGGGCAGAGTTTAAAGCCACGCAGGCCGGGGCGGGAAGGTTTGGGACTTGCCATGCCGCCCTCTTGCCCAACGCTTGATTGAATGGGTGCGGAACTCTTCCGCCAGCCCTCAGTGGAGCTATCCGGAAAGGTAAGCTTCCGGTGGGTATACGACTTCCGTGCGGGGCAGCTGGTTAGGCTAGCCCTAGAGCGACCGGAATTCCGTCACCCTGACTCCCCGCCCACTCCCGGAAGTGACGCACGGTGGGGTTGCCGGAAGAAGTGGCGAAGTTAGTTTTGAGGGGACCCGAGTCGCGGCGGCGTGCCAGTGGCTACAGAGGAGGAGGAAGAGAAGCGGACCAAGGGTACGCAAGCAGGTGCACTCGATTGTGGGGAGACGCGGGAGGACCCCTGGGCCTGGGGCTTCCCGATGTTCCCCGCGCTGCTTGGCTCAGCCCCTTTCTCTCCTTCCACCGTCTCCCCTCCATAGCTCGCGCCGCCCCCGGCTGTTTCCAGGGCAACGGGAGTAGGGGACCCCCCCCCCACCACGAGAGGCCGCCCACGAGACCCTCGCGCGCAGCCATGAGCCCCGCCCCTCACTGGTGTTCGGAGAGGGGCGGGACCTGGAGAGAGGTGTGGGGGCGGAGTATGATGGGAGGAGGTGGGGCGGGACCTGGAAGGGATGGGGAAGGACCTAGAAAGAAACGATATGTGGGCGGAGCATAAGAGGAGGAGATGGGGTCAGAATGAGAGGTAGGGGTGCTTCCTCGGCAGAGGTTGGGCGAGGAAGTGAGGGCGGAGCACTTGAAGTAGAAGGGACAGTATCTGGAAGAAGCCGGTGGGCGGGATCTGGAGTGGAGGGAGCCTAAAGGAGGGGCAGAGTCTAGAGGAGGGAGGGGCTTGAGACCCACCTGAAGGCTGTCCTGGAGCAGAAGGGGGCAGGCCCTATTGGAACTGGATGGGAGGGTATGTAGACTGGCAGAGACTGGGATTAGGGTGTGTATGCAGTAGGGGAAGAGTCTGAGAGATGGAGGAAAGAGAGGTAGCCCCATGAAAACCTGTGGCTGGCCTAACCTGACCCTCCCTGGCCCCGCAAGGCTCTCAGTCCCCCTGTATTCTGCAGGCTGCTCCGTGACCCCACCATGTCCACCCCCGCCACGAGTTCCCTGGACACCCCCTTGCCTGGTGAGTGACCCCTTTCCCAACCCAGCCATCCCCCCGCCTGCAGATTATTGTCAGGAGAAACTCACTGTGCCTCCCTCTCCCAGGAAATGGCCCTAGCACCCCCTCTTCTTCACCTGATGGAAAGGAGGATGGCTCTGAGCCGTGCCCAGGGGCTGATCCTGATGTCCCAGGCACTGATGGGGCCAACTCAGCTTCCGTCGTGGGTGAGACGGGGTCCGGGGACATGGGCTGGGAGTTGGTATGGAGGCTTAGGGAGGGATCTAGAAAGGGAGAAAGATCAGAAATGGGGATGGGCAGCCCCAGTTTCTTGTTGATTTTTTTCTTCTGTTAGTCCTTGACATCTCTTATTTTGACCCATTCTTTGGGATTCACTGACATACACATCTTTCCCTGTGAATTGCCATCTCCCTGGATCACTCTCCACACTCTGACTCTTTGCCTCCGATCTCTCATGGACCTGTCCCTCTGGCTGCCGTTTATCTCTGTGGCTCTGTCTCTCATGGCTTCTGTCCACCAACACCAGTCATCCTAGACACAGCAGAGGAGCCGGAGCGCAAGCGAAAGAAGGGCCCGGCTCCAAAGATGCTGGGCGATGAGCTGTGCCAGGTGTGCGGGGACACGGCCTCTGGCTTCCACTACAACGTGCTCAGCTGCGAAGGCTGCAAGGGCTTCTTCAGGCGAAGTGTGATCCGAGGCGGGGCCGGGCGCTACGCCTGCCGGGGTGGTGGAACCTGCCAGATGGATGCCTTCATGCGGCGCAAGTGCCAGCAATGCCGGCTGCGAAAATGCAAGGAGGCTGGGATGCGGGAGCAGTGTGAGTGCCGGGGAGGGAGCAGTGCCAGCCTGGCCCCTGCCCAGGCCTGGGGCCTCTACTGAGGCCTGTGTCTCCCCAACAGGCGTCCTCTCCAAAGAACAGATCCGGAAGAAGAAGATTCGGAAGCAGCAGCAGCAGTCGTCACCCACAGGGCTGGGAGTCGGCAGCAGCTCAGCCTCTGGGCCTGGGGCCTCCCCCGGAGGGTCTGACGGGGGTGGCCAGGGCTCCGGGGAAGGCGAGGGTGTCCAGTTAACAGCCGCTCAGGAACTAATGATCCAGCAGTTGGTGGCTGCCCAGCTGCAGTGCAATAAACGCTCCTTCTCTGACCAGCCTAAAGTCACGGTACGGCCCCTTCCGCAGCCTTTAGCGGCGACGGGCCCAGGAGGCTCAAGCCGACAGGGCCGCAGTCTAGGGCACGGGGAGAGAGTGAGGCTCCAGAGGGCAGGGGCTTTGAGACGGGGGCCTCCGAGGGTGTAGGCTTTGCCTCAAGGGGCCCCCATAGCCTTGGGCTTATGGGAGAAGTCCTGAGAGTAACCTGGCCCCCCACGTCCCCAGCCCTGGCCCTTGGGCGCAGACCCGCAGTCCCGTGATGCTCGCCAGCAGCGTTTCGCCCACTTCACGGAGCTGGCCATCATCTCAGTCCAGGAGATCGTGGACTTCGCCAAGCAGGTGCCTGGCTTCCTGCAGCTGGGTCGCGAGGACCAGATCGCCCTCCTGAAGGCGTCTACCATTGAGGTAATGGCCGGCCCGCCCAGCCTCAGGGAGGCCCTTCCATCCTGCCCTCAAGGAACCCCAGAGATAAGCCCCAGGACAGATGCTGGGAGCATAGTGACAAGCCAGACTCCGGTCCTTGCCTTGGTGGGGATGGTATTCTACAGGAGAAGATCAAAATACTAAACAAGTCATCAGAGCCTCCCACGAGGCAAGGAGAGAAAGGAAACAAGCCGAAGGCTGAGAATAATTGAGGATTGGGCTGGAGGGATACACTTTAGGGAATGTGCTGAAAAAGCTTATTTAGGGAGTTGACATTTGAACCAAGCAATGGTAATGAATAAGCATTGAGTGCCTAGTGTATGCCGCGCCCTATTCCAAGTGCTGGGTGCGTGGTAGTAAACAAAACAAAGAGCTCTGCCCCATGCCTCCTAACCACCTGGGGAGAGTGTCCTGAGTGGAGGAGGCTGGGGGTGCCGAACCTGGAGGAGGGAGAGAGCTCGGAGTGTCCAACACGCTGACCGCAGTCTGTGTGGCCGTGAGAACGGCGGGGCGGGGGTGGGGGGAGGTGAGGGATGATCCCGGCAAGATCAGGCCCCCCATTCAGGCCAGGAGAGGAAGGACGGTGGCTAAAGGGTCACAGGGCTCCTCAAACCCCTGCCCATCCCTCTCCCCACCGCTTTCAGATCATGCTGCTGGAGACAGCCAGACGCTACAACCACGAGACCGAGTGCATCACGTTCCTGAAGGACTTCACCTACAGCAAGGATGACTTCCACCGCGCAGGTAAGGCCAAGTGCAGGCTGGGCGGTGGGGGCACAAGTGGCGCCTCTGCTGGGTCCCTACTGGCTGGGAGACGCGGGGCCCTCTCATCCCTGTCTGAGCCTCTGTTTCTTTATCTCCCAAGTGGGGTGAGGGTTGAGCCCACCTTGCAGTGAGACAAGAGCACGTTTATTGAGCACCAACTCTGCACAGTGGGACATAGCGCAGGATGAAACAGAGGGGTCTCTGCTGTCACATAGGGCATCTTGGTAAGAATTAAGAAAAGACACTCTCTCCTCCTCAAGCCTCGTCTCACATGAGGGAGGCTGGATCTCAGTCCATCAGGAAATGTGCAACCTCCCCAACCGTACAGGGCAGCCCTGGTCCCTGCCCTCCAAGAGCACTTCCTTGGGGATGTAACCTAGGCGATGGCCTTCTGGAGGAAGCGTAGTTGAACTGAGGCTAGAGGAGTGAGAAAGATCACCTAGGAAAAGGGAGGTGAGGAGTAGCATTAGCCACCAGGGAATGCACGTGCAAAGGCCTTGCTCCCTCGGCCTCTGGGCTTTCTCAGTGAGTCTTGTTCTCTCCCATTATCTCTCCCTGGGGCACCTCTCTATACTCCTGGACATCTGCTCCTAACCTCATCTTCCTTTTAACACCTGGCCCTTCCAACACCCAGGACAGTCCCAGTAACCCTTTGAGTATAAGCTTGGCAGGGGAGCACTGGGTTGTGGGGGAGTGTTTCTGGCGGGGAGCTCAGCATGTGCAAAGGTCCTGAGGTGGGGAAGAGCCGGGCGGTTTTTTTTTTTTTTTTTTTTTTTTTAATTTATTTATTTTTATTTATTTATGGCTGTGTTGGGTCTTCGTTTCTGTGCGAGGGCTTTCTCCAGTTGTGGCAAGCGGGGGCCACTCCTCATCGCGGTGCGCGGGCCTCTCACTATCGCGGCCCCCCCCTGTTGTGGAGCACAGGCTCCAGACGGGCAGGCTCCAGACGCGCAGGCTCAGTAATCGTGGCTCACGGGCCCAGTTGCTCCGCGGCATGTGGGATCCTCCCAGACCAGGGCACGAACCCGTGTCCCCTGCATTGGCAGGCAGACTCTCAACCACTGCGCCACCAGGGAAGCCCAGCCGGGCGGTTTTAAGGAACCACAAGGAGGCTTGGAGCACGGCGATGGGGCTGGAGAGGGGGTTGGTCCACATCACATCCCCCGCATCCTTTGCCATTACCGCTGTCTGGACCTCAGTGGGTTCTCCCTGGAACATTGCAGGGGCCCCTCACTGGGCTTCTACCTCCACCCCAACCCAGTGTGTTTGTTCACACAGTCATCAGAAGAATCCAGTTAACAACGAAGTTAGCTCATGTCCCTCCTGTGCTCAGAATTGTCCATGGCTCCCATCTCACTGGGAGAAAAGCCAAAGTCCTCACCTGGCCCACAGGCCCTGCAGGGTGTGGCCCCGTCCCTCTCAGCCCTCATCTCCCACCCTCTCCTCTCACTCACTCTCCTCCAGCCACACTGGCCTCCCTCTTACTGGAACCCACCAAATGTGCTCCCGCCTCAGGGCTTTTGTACTTGCTGGTCCCTCTGTCCAGAACTAGGGTGACCAACTCGTCCCAGTTTGCCTGGGACCTTCCCAGCTTTAATACTAAAAGTCTCAGGGCCCAGGAAGTCTAGTTCCAGGCAAAACAGACGGGTGGTGCCCTACCTGGAACACTCACACATCCTGGTCACTTGCTCCCTCCCCTCCTTGGGGTCAGATACTCTGCAGTGAGGGAGGCCTTCATGCAATGTCACCCTACGGTGACCATCTTGTCTAAGATGTTGACACGATTTTCGTGGGCCCCGATTACCCTTCCCTGTGTTACCTTGATCCATAGAACTCAGAATCATCTCACAGGGTGGATAGTTTGCTTACATATTCGTCTACTATCTGTCCCCTCAAGCCCCAAAGGTAAGTTCCATGGGAACAGGGGGCTTTGTCTTGTAAACATCTCTACCCTGGGGCCTGGCATGTAGTAGGTGCTCAATCCAGTTTGATGAATGAATGAGTCACGCCTGGGAATGAGTTTGGCCTTCACTCCGAGAGCAGGCGAAGCCACCGCAGGGGGTGACATAATGTGACCGAGGATTAAACTTCTTTCTTTCGTTTTCCCAAGGAGAGGAACCGGGAAGGCAGGAAGGAAGTGAAGGGGGTGGTGGGGTGGCAGAAAATTCTGAGTTAAGTGTTCACGCCCATTACTCGTTCCTTCATTCGGGCGAGAGGTATGGCACACCTACCACGTGCCAGGCACCCTGACCGGCAGTGGGGTTACAGGGTGACCAGCACTCTCTACCTGCTGCTGTTTCCCTCCCCCTGCTGAAGGTGGGCAGCGCCAGCGGCCAGGCATGGGGGCCGGTTTCAGGGTTGGGGCGGTTCATCGGGCCGGGCCTCCCTCCTCCGCAGGCCTGCAGGTGGAATTCATCAACCCCATCTTCGAGTTCTCGCGGGCCATGAGGCGCCTGGGCCTGGACGATGCTGAGTACGCCCTCCTCATCGCCATCAACATCTTCTCGGCCGACCGGCCCAACGTGCAGGAGCCGAGCCGAGTCGAGGCGCTGCAGCAGCCGTACGTGGACGCGCTGCTGTCCTACACCCGCATCAAGAGGCCACAGGTGCCAGAGCCCAGCCCCTCCGGCTTGGGGAGGGACAGGAAGTCCAGACCGTGTGGGGTCAGCCTGGGGCCAGGGGCCGGCTGCCTAGTCCCAGCCCGGCTGTGTCGCCGCCCCCGGCACCCGACAGCACTCTGAGCTCTGCTCAGCGTCCTCTCAGCGAGAGTGTGTCCTCAAGCCCCTGTCCCCTCCACAAGGAGCCAGGCCTGGCCCATGCACGGGGCGCCACACTGTCTCTCCTGGCTCGACCCACGGAGGGGCCCTCCCGGTGGTCTGAGGGGGCTGGCCCGCGCCCACTCCCTCCTGTGCCGCCCGCAGGACCAGCTGCGTTTCCCCCGCATGCTGATGAAGCTCGTGAGCCTGCGCACGCTCAGCTCCGTGCACTCGGAGCAGGTCTTCGCCCTGCGGCTCCAGGACAAGAAGCTGCCGCCTTTGCTCTCCGAGATCTGGGACGTCCACGAATGAGGGGCCCGGCCACCCCGCCCCACCGCCCTGCACCCTCCAGTGAATGAACACTGGGGTGGGGAGGGGCTGGGCTGGGCCTGGGGTCCCGCCCTGTGGCTTGGAGCTCAGGCCCTGGCCCCGCCAGCCCTCAGCCCTCAGGATGAGCCCCAGTCGGGGCCGGGAGCCTCTCTCCCCGCCCACTGAGTCTTCCTGGGAGGGGTAGGTGGGTCACAGATCCCGACCTCTCCCAGCACGCCCAGCTGCCCTCCCCGCCCAGCTTCCACCTCAAGCCTACCACGCAGAGCACCTTGGGAGGCAGGGGAGGGCCTGTGGCTCCCCCAGAGCCCGAGAGACACAGGCCCCCCTCCCTCTGCTCCTTTTATTTAATAAAAACTAAAAAAAACAAAAACAGGAAAATAAAGTATGAATAGAAACCTGCCCTGAGCCAGAGTGAGTCTGAGGTGGGGAGGGGCTGCCAGGGTCTTCGTGGACACCAGCCCCCATGGACCTGGTGCTGAGCTGGGAAGGGTTCAGGGTGATGTGACTAGGCGCTATGGGTGCCCAGGAGAGGCCCCTGACAACCTCCCGGTCACCTCCCGGTGGTTGGAGCCCGCTCCTGAAGGACAAGGAGGGTTTAAGTGGATGAGGAGAAGGGGCTTTCATTCAATCAAGTATTGGCTGAAGTCTCTTGTGGGCCAGGCACTGTGCTGGCCATCCTGGGGTCACAGATGTCATTCATTCAGCAAAAATGTGTGAAGCATTCTGGGACTTCCCTGGTGGCGCAGTGGTTAAGAATCCGCCTGCCAGTGCAGGGGACACGGGTTCGAACCCTGGTCTGGGAAGATCCCACGTGCCACAGAACAATTAAGCCCGTGCGCCACAACTACTGAGCCTGCGCTGTAGAGCCCGCACGCCATAACTACTGAGCCTGCGAGCCACAACTACTGAAGCCCATGTGCCTAGAGCCTGTGCTCCACAACAAGAGAAGCCACCACAGTGAGAAGCCCACGCACTGCAATGAAGAGTAGCCACTGCTGGCTGCAACTGGAGGAAGCCCACATACAGCAATGAACACCCAACGCAGCTAAAAATAAATAAATAAATAAATAAATTTAAAAAATGTGTGGAGTATTTACTATGTGCCAAATACAATATTAGGCACTGGAAACATCAGTGAACAAGATAAAGTCTCTCCTTGCAGCCACCGTGGAAAACAGTATGGAGGTTTCTCAAAAAACTGAAACTAGGGGAATTCCCTGGTGGTCCAGTGGTTAGGACTCTGAGGGCCAGGGTTCAATCCCTGGTCGAGGAACTAAGATCCCACAAGCCACGCGGCTCGGCCAAACAAAAACAAAACCAAAAGCAAAAGTAAAACTAGAACTGTTATCACAGGATGCAGCAATCCCACTCCTGGGTATATATCCAAAAAGAACAAAAACACTACTTCGAAAAGATACATGCACCTCAGTGTTCACAGCAGTATAATTTAAATTACCAAGATATGGAAGCAACCTAAGTGTCCATCAGATGAATGGATAAAGAAGATGTGGAGTATATATACACAATGGGATACTACTCAGCCATAAAAGAATGAAAGTTTGCTATTTGCAGCAACCTGGGTGGACTTGGAGGGCATTATGCTAAGTGAAATGAGAGAAAGGCAAATACTGTATATTACTTGTATGTGGAATCTGGATACAACAAACTAGTGAATGTAACAAAAAGAAGCAGACTCACAGATAAAGAGAACAAGCTAGTGGTTACCGGTAGCGGGGAGGGGCAACAGGGGTGGGAGAGTGGGAGGTGAAAACTATTGGGTGTAAGATAGGCTCAAGGATGTGTTGTACGACACGGGGAATATAGCCAATATTTTGTAATAACTGTAAATGGAAAGTAACCTCTAAAATATATATTAGGGAATTCCCTGGCGGTCCAGTGGTTAGGACTCTGCGCTTTCATTTCCGGGGGCCGTGTTCGATTTCTGGTCGGGTAACTAAGATCTCGCAAGCTGGGCAGCACGGCCAAAAATAAAATTACATTTAAAAAATAAAATAAAACAATAAATAAATAAAAAGATCAAGTCCCTCCTTGGAGTTGTCTACCAGTCAGGGCTGGTAATGGGGGGCTGCTAGAAGGTAACGGAATAGGGGCTTTAATGGGGTCAGCACGGGGCAATGTGGGAGCTGGAAGAAGAAGTCCGGCAAGGCCTCACAAAAGGCCCAGATGAGTTCAAAGTAAGGAAGGGCAGTGGAGTTCTCCTAATGTCTCCTTCTCCTGCACCGAGGTGAGCTGGATGGACAGTCCTGGTCGAGGGTGAAGAGGGTGTTGCTTGGAGGGATGGGTTGGGTACTGAAAAACATTATGTTTTTTTAAAGGGGGAGAGGGAACAGCAGAAGTGAGAGTAGTTACAAGAGACGGTCCCAACCCAAGCAGTGTGCCCCTCGCCTTACAGGTGTGCCCGCCCTGCGCTGAGTCCAGTTTACAGATGGGGAAACTGTGGCTGTGAGACAGGAGGACCGACCAGGCCAGGATCTGAGCGCGAACCGGCCAGCCTCCACGGAGAGGGAAAAGGTCAGGCTGCGCGAGCTGAAGAATGAACAGTGCCCAGGTGGTCCTACCGAGCAAGGCCTCGGCCAGGAGGCAGGTGGAGAAGCAGAGGAGGCGCGCCTAGCACCTTAGAACTGGCGGAGTCGTGGTGACAGCCAGTGCCCACGACCGCTGCGCGCGCTCAGATAACACTGGGTAGCGACGCTTCGGCAAGGAGGGGGCGTGGCTTTGAGCCGCATACGTCAGAAGGGGCGTGGTTCGGCGAGGGTTCGTCAGCAAGGGGACTAGACCACAGCCCGCGTCCGAGAGAGGGGGCGTGGCCTGTGCCCCAGAGGCGGGGGAAACAGGGTGTGGCTTTCCTCTATTCGGGCGGTAGGGGCGTGGCCCGGCTCGGCGTGCCTCTACTCTGGGCCTGCGCGCGCCGGAGTCAGGGGTCACGGCGGCGTGGGCTGTGGCGGGAAACGCCGTTTGAAGCGGGTGAGTTACGGGAGAAGGGAAATTGGAGGCTGTTCGGCCTGGCAGGGAAGGGGGCTTGAGGAGCCGGGCACGTGGGTCTGAGAGAGGGTTGTGAGGGGTCGCGTGGGGCGTGACGGCGAGAGGAATCCCCTTGGCTTGGGGGCGCGCGGAAGAGGGGCAGGGGCCTGTTGTGGGCGCGTGCACGGGGACGCGCGGGAAGATGAAGAGGGTGGGGCGCCCCTTCGGCGTGCGGGGGGCGCTTGCGCTGGGCTCCGTGGACTCACCCTGGAGGGTCCTTGGGGCGACCGGTTCCGGATGCATTGGGGACTGAATGGTGCACGTGGGGGCATAGCGTCATTTTTTATTCACTAAATATTGAGTATTCTGTGCCAGGCACTGTTCTAGAAGCAGGCGCTACAACCGGAACAGGTCAGAAAAGGTCCCTGTCTCAGGGGGAGACAGACAGTAGACAAGTAATAAGTATAAACGATAAAGCAATGCTTTCAAGCCTGTGATAAGTTATCCCAAGTGAAGTAAAACAGAGTAGCCTGCTTCTTTAACGAGGGTGATCAGGAATCGTCTCTCTGGGGAAGTGACATTTGAGAGAGAAGTCGGCCACGTAAAGAACGATCCGGGCAGGGGGATCATCCAGGGCAAAAGCCTCGAAGGAGGAAGGAACTTGGAGTGCTTGTAGCTGGAGGGAACAGGTGAGGCTGGAGACGGGATAGAGAACCAGATCCTGCAGGGCCTTGTAAATCTCGGTGTGCGGTTAGCTTTTATTCTAGGTTCGATAGGGAGCCGGGGGAGGTTTTAAACATCCCAGCAACGTGACCCTCCCCTGCGTTTTAAAAAAAGTCCCTGGCGGCTGACTGAAGATAGGATTGTGGCAGGAGCAAGAGTGGAAGGAGGGAGGCCAGTTAGGAGACAGGAGGGGACCGTAGGTGGCTCCTTCTGCAGTGCAGGTGGGGAGAATCCATCAGGCATAGGTTGTGTTTGGGGTCTGAGCCCGCACGATGGGATAGGGTAGGAAAGGGGAGCCCAAGATTACTGCGGTTTGCGGTTTGAACAGCAGGCTGGAGAGAGAAGGCTGAGGGGGAACAAGTTTGGGGGTGCCACCCTGAGGGCAGAGCTTAGGTGGAGTGAGTGGGCAGGGTGATGTCAGTGTCTCAGGTTCATGGCCACACCCACTCCAGGAACCTCTTGTTGCCTTTTCTCCCCCTGCTTCCTGCACTTCCCCACCCAGGCCCCTTAGGTTCCTGTCCCATTCAGGGCCTTTGCCATGCCCTTCCCTCCTCCTGCAATGCTGTTCCCTCTCTTCATCCCTTCAGCCAGCTGCTCGTGTGGCAGGGCCTTTGTGAGGCACTGGGGAGCCAGTGATAATTCAGTTTGGCTGGGGGAAGGACAGGAAACCTCAAGCCAGAGCGCTCTGAGCTATAAAGAGGTAGTGCTAGTCTTTGGGAGCCAAGAGAAGAGGGCCGGGGCTCAGTGCAGACTTGTGGAGTCGGTGACACTGGAGAGGAGTCTAAACTGACACAACTTGAAGTGGCCTGCGTTCCAGGCACCGTGCTGGGTGCTGCTGGGGACCCAGACTGGAGTGAGCCCCTGACCCCTCTTTTTGAGGGCCTCCCAGCCCAAAGCCGTCGCGGCTCGTACGGTAACGGAAGTGCTCCAAGGCACTGTGAGAACCCCAAGGGGCAGCTGATGAGCGTGGAGGAGCTGAACCGGAGCCGAGTCTCGAAGGATGCAGAGAGTTAGGTGGCCAAGAAGAAGGAGGATTTCATCCAGCAGATACTTCCCAAGACCACGTTCCATGCTGGGTAATGCTGGGGACCCAGAGAAGCATCAGCCCTGCCCTACTCTCGAAGGTTCTCTGTCTGGTGAGGGAGTCAGACACAAGCCCACATGGTCCCCAGCCTGCGACAAGGGCAGCGGGAATCAGAGAGGCTCAGAGGCGGGACAAGACCAAAGATGAAAAGTGTGTCGTTTTTTTGGGGGGCAAGAGTGAATAGGTCCATCTGTCATTATTTGATCAATCCCTCAGCAGCTGTGCGTGAGCCAGGATGCGGGGGTGAGCAAGCTGATGAACTGAACTGGTCCTAATTCTGTCTCCCCAGCTGGGCAGAGGGCAGTTCACCCCCATACCTCTCCTGGCACACCTGGAGGCCGCAGTCTGGAGCGCTGGTTTCCGGTGGGGCTCTGGAGCCAGCCTGCCTGGGTTTGAACCCTGGCTCTGCCCCTCTGAGCTAGCTGTGCCGCCTTGGGCAGGTGGCTTCACCTCTCTGGGCCTCAGTTCCAGTCATTGTGTTGGAGGGTTAATAGCAGCACCACCCTCAGAAATTTTGGTGAAAATTCTATGAGTTCCTTCCTTCCTTCCTTCCTTCCTTCTGCATTCGGAAAATATTTATTGGGCACGTACTCAGTCCCAGGCAGTCTCCTGGGGACATGAGATATAGCAGGAGACAAAGATGAAATCCCTGCTCTCACAGCGTTTCCATTCTCCTCGTGGGGAACAGACAGTAAACAAAATGAGTAAGCAGTGGTGCTCAGACTTGAGCAGCGTTGGAGTCCCTGGAGGGCTCGATATACAGATTGCTGGGCCCCGCCCCCAGAGGCCCTGGTTCAGTAGGCCTGGAATGGGGCCTGACAGTCAGCATTCAGACAGGTTCCCACCAGAAGCTCATGCTGCAGGTCCAGGGCACCACGCTTTGAGAACTCTTGAGACCTGGTACAGTGTACCAGACAGCGACAAAGGCCAGCAAGAAAAGTAAAGCAAGGGAAGGGGTTGGAGAGTATCGGGATGGGGCAGGGGGCTGTATTTTTAAACAGGCCTCACTGAGTAGGGGACATCCGAGCAAAGACCCGAAGGAGGGGAGGAGGGAGCCGTGGTAAGATCTGGGAAAGAGCATTTGCAGAGCAGCGGGAACAGCTCGTGCAGAGGTCCTGGGATAGGACCAAGCCTGGAGTGTTGAAGGAACAGAGAGGAGGCAAGTGGCTGGAGTGAGCAAGGGAAAGAGGGCGGAGGTGGTGTCCGTGAAGGGCGGGGTGCAGTTGTGCAGGGTCTTGTGGGCCAAGATGAGGGCTTTGCTTTTAATTGTGCATGAGATGAGAGCCAGGCGCAGCGTCCGAGCAGAGCAGGGAATGGATAATCTGACACACTAGTATGGGATCCCTTTGGCTCCTGAGTGGAGAACACTGAGGGGGCAGGGTGCAAGGACGGAGATGGAGGTGGAGTGGCAGAAGAGGCTATTCATTCATTGAACAGATATTTCTTTTTTTTTTTTATCATAGTCGTTTTATTTTAATTTTTTTATTTTTTTAATTCTTTCACAGGGGAATGGGAGCCCTGAAGACAAATTCCCCAGGTGTGGGGGAGGAGGCTTTATAAGCTGGTTCGGCTGGGAGAGGTCAGGAATCAGAGCTGTTGCAGTAGTTTGGGGGATAGGGGAGGTCTGAGGATGCTGATGGCAGGAAGCACCCTTTTTTTTTTTTTTTTTTTTTTGGCCTTGTGGTAGGGAATGTGGGATCTTAGTTCCCTGACCAGGGATGGAACCCGCGCCCCCTGCCTTGGAAGTGCAGAGTCTTAACCGCTGGACCGCCGGGGAAGTCCCAACAGATATTTCTTGAGCGCCTTCTATGGGCCAAACGCTGTTATTGACACCCGTGATACTTCAGTGAAGGAAACTGTATCCCTGCCCACTAGGAGCTCATTTTCCAGCAGGGGGAGCCAGACAAACAGCAATGCACAAAATAAAGAGGCCAACCATTTTAGGGAGCCAGAGGGACCAGACTGGGAGGCCGAGAAGCGGTGGGACTCCTGTCCGTTGGAAGGCAGAGCTGATGGGATTTGCAGATGGAGTGAGCGTGTGGTCTGAGGGGAAGAGAAGTTGGGGTGACTCCAAGGCTGTTGGCGTGATGGGAGCTGCCGCTTACTGAATCGGCGGAGATGGTGTGGTGCAAGGAGCAGGGTTGTGGGGAGATCAGGAGCCCGGCTTTGGAGTCTGGGGTGCCTGAAGGCACATGCTCACAGTGGGCAGTTGGATCTGTCAGTCTGGAGCCCGGGCTGAAATCTGGGCCAGAGACACAAAAACGTAAAGGTGGCATTTAAAGCCGTGAGGTTGGGTGGGATGGGATGACAGCCTCGAGGGAGTGAGTGTCACAGAGAAACTGGTGTCTGGCCCGAAGCAGACACTCATTGTTGTGTGTTATTGCTGGATTCGCTCGCTGTTCAGTATTTGCTACTGAAGCGTCGAGAAAGGGAGAAGCTCACAACGTTTGCCAAGCTCCTGCTCTGCGCCGGGGCCCCTGAGGGGGGACACCCAGGGGCCTTCTTCCTTCTAATGCTGCCTCGCCTGACTGCACTAGGGGCAGCGCCTGGGATAGGGAACTAGTCCAGGACTCTAGATTTTGCTCCGGTGACAGCTGCCCTCCCATCGTAGCCCCTGGCCACAGCCCAGTGACCCAGGGCTGCCATTCGGCCCCCTTCTACCTCCCTCTGCCAGGCCAGGTCTGGCCACTCCTCCAGGCTCCTGGAAACCGCTCCGCTTCCTCTGCTTCACCCAGGTTTCTCCCCCAGGTCCTGACTCTGCATCTCTCACAGTTACTTCAGAGGGCACAAAAGGAGAGCAGGTTCAGATTCTTTCTCCTTATACAAAACCTGTGTTTGCACGGTCATAGCAGCACTGTTCACAAGAGCCCAAAGGTGCAAACAACCCTCGTGGATGAACACAATGTGAGATAGCGACGCGGTGGGGAAATATTCAGGCATTAAAAGGAACGAAGCACTGATCCGTGCTATGTGGGTGGACCTTGACAACATCATCCACAAGGAAAGAAGCCAGACACAAGATTCCGTTTCTAGGAAATGCCCAGAATAGGCAAATCCATCTCGACAAAGTGGGTCAGTGGTGCTTTCGGGGAGGGGGAGGAGGCAGATGGGCCGACTCCAGAGGGTCTCTTTTTGGGGCGTTGAAGGTGTTCTAAAATGGACGGTGGTCATGGTTGCACAAGTCTGAATATACTAAAAACCGTTAAACTATACACTTGAAATGCGTGAATCATATGGTATATGAATTAGCTCTTGGTCAAACTGTCTTCTCACGCCAGCCCCCCAGGGAACCAGTGTTGCCAGTTTATTACCCATCCTGCCAGAACTATGCATGAAAAGCCAACATCTTTAGATATATTCTCCCACCCACCTTGTGAAAATGTTATTTTTATTTTATGTGTTTCCCTCCAACTTTTAATTTTGAAAAATTCCAAGCCTGCAGAGAAGTCCCAAGACAAGAACAATTAACACCCATGAACCTTTGCCTGGATTTGCCAGTTGTGAATGTGCTGCCTCTTTTTTTTTTTTTTTGGCTGAACTATTTGCAAGTTGTAGTCATCATGATACTACAGGATAATTATAATCAGGCCATTTACCATGAGGCGATACTGTTATCTCATAGGCAGTCCTTATTCAGTTTGCCCAGTTGTTCCAGTGATACCCTTCAGAGCTATTTTTGTTTTTTTAATCCAAGATCTGACCTTGCATTTAGTTGTCATGACTACGTAGTCTCTCCTTTAATCTAAAACAGTTTCCTGGCCCTTTTTCCCCTCTTCGTGACTTTGACATTTTTTGAAGGCCTCCATCTTGCAGGCCAGTCTTGTCTTTGGTTTGATTGTTTCCTAATGATTAGAATCAGGATAAACATTTTCTTCATTTTCTTAGACACCTTTTTTTAATATGTATATATATATATATATATATATATATATATACATACAAAAGTTCTCTTATGTACAACATTCTGCACTTTGCTTTCTCTACCTAACAATGGGTCTTTGAGAGTCCTCTGTCTCAGTACATAGAAAGCTTCCTCATTCCTTTATAGAGCTGCATAATATTCCATGGAACGGAATTCATGTAACTTATTTAAACAGTCCCCCAGGGGAGGACATTTAGGTGGTTTCCAGTCTTTTGCGACTGCAAACAATGCTGCCGGAAATAACCTTGTAAATGCAGGTTTTCATTATGTGATAGTGTATCTGTAGCATAAACCCCTAGATGTGTAATTGCAGCCTCCCACTTTTATTGCTTTTACTTGAGGTGCAATTTACATATGGTGAAATGCACAGGTCTGAAGTGTACAGTTAGATGTATGGCACATTTCCATCACACCACAAAACAACCTCATGCCCCTTCCCAGTCAATCTCTCCCACCGCAGAAGCAGCCTGGTTTCTAGTACCATAAATGAGCTTAGTCTATTCTATAACTTTGTGTAAATGGCATCATACAATATATACTCTGTTTTCTTAAATTGAGGTGAAATTAACCATTTTAAAGTGTGTAGTCAGTGGCATTTAGTGCATTTACAATTTTCTGCAGCCATCACCACTGTCTGTCTAGTTTCAGAACATTTTCATCACCCCAAAAGTTACTCCCCATTTCCCCAGCATGTACTCATGTGTCTGGCTTCTTTTATGCATTTTTTTTGGTAAC
Source organism: Balaenoptera borealis (assembly GCF_965194805.1). Classification (NCBI taxonomy): domain Eukaryota; kingdom Metazoa; phylum Chordata; class Mammalia; order Artiodactyla; family Balaenopteridae; genus Balaenoptera; species Balaenoptera borealis. Next base: position 62,894,022 of record NC_138878.1, read on the forward strand.
ATCTTTATTGGAGTATAATTGCTTTACAATGGTGTGTTACTTTCTGCTAATAACAAAGTGAATCAGCTATACATATGCGTGTATCCCCATATCTCTTCCCTTCCCTCTTGCATCTCCCTCCCACCCTCCCTATCCCACCCCTCTCAGTGGTCACAAAGCACCGAGCTGATCTCCCTGTGCTATGTGGCTGCTTCCCACTAGCTATCTATTTGAAATTCGGTCATCCTGTGAGTATATCAGCAGCCACCTCCTTCTTAATGCTGAGAAGTGTACCATTGTATACCACCAACATTTGCCAAAACATATCCCCAGTCAGCTCAGAATTTTTCCGTGCTGTGTTTGTTAAGGTCTAGGCTAAGCTGCTATAACAAAGAAACACCAAGGCACAGTAGCCCAGGCAAGATACAAGTTTATGTCTCCCCATAACCATCCAAAGGTAGGCAGCTCTGCTCCAGAAGGTTGTCAAGGGCCCAGGTTCCTTCCATCTTGGAGCTCTGCATTCCCTTCAGTGTTGTCCTTGTCCCCGTGGTCAAGGTTGGCTCACTGCCGCCACATCCACGCTCCAGCCATGGGGAAGGGGGAAAAGGCTGGAAGGCAGGCTTTCTTTTCAGGCTGTCCCAGAAGCTATATACCTCACATTCACCCCCATTCCATGAGAAAGAACACGATCATGTGACAACCCTTTGCAATGCACCTTGGGAACTGTAGTCTCAGGCTGGGCTGGCTGTGGCAGCTCCAAGGCAAGGGGTCTGTTGCAAAAAGGACTAAGGGGAGACTGGATGTGGGGGGATAGTTATAAGATCCAGAGGTGTTCACTTGAACCTAGGGCAGCTGACCTGTCCCCTCCCCCACTCTCTCCCAGCCGGGTCTGGGTCTGCTCTTAGTTCTCATAATTCCCTCCGTCCTGGCCTGATGCTGGGAGAAGTGTACTTTTTTAAAACTTATTTTTCTAAATAAATAATTAATTTAAAAAATTCTCATTTTTAATAATTTCAAATTACAGGCCTGAAGGAGGCGCTTCCCAGCCGTTTGTAGAAGGAAGGCCTGGGCCAATGGGGAGAGGGGCAGGCGAGGGCATTGAGGACAGGGGCTTATGGGAAGGAAAGGGATGATCTGAGGACCAAGTCAGTGATGAGAGAGGGTGGAGGGTGCACAGGGCTGGTGCCAAGGGGTTGGCAAGGGGCAAGCAAACGAGGACAAAAATTATGTGGGGGCTTGACCATGTGAGGAAAGGGCTAAACTGAGCTGGCATTGCTGATGATTGTTGAGCATCTGGAAGGTGCCAGCACCCCCTGAGCCTGTGGGGGGGGGTTGGGGTGGGGAGAGTGTTTGTGGGGGGATGGAGAGTCATGTTACTCTTCAGGCACTCCGGAGATTGATTGATTGATTTATATTTAGTTATTTTCTCGCTGCGCCACACGGCTTGTGGAATCTTAGTTCCCCAACCAGGGATTGAACCTGCACCCTCAGCAGTGAAAGCACGGAGTCCTAACCATTGGACCCAGGGAATTCCCCACTCTGGAGATTTTAAAAAGCTCACGGTCATGGTGGGTGCATGGGAGGCCATGGAGAGGATGGACACCCTCACCCCGCTCCAACTTGCCCCACAGGATGGATGGTAAGCGGCGACCAGGCCCAGGGCCTGGGGTGCCCCCAAAGCGGGCCCGTGGGAGCCTCTGGGATGAGGATGAGGCATATCGGCCATCGCAGTTCGAGGAGGATCTGGCGCTGATGGAGGAGATGGAGGCAGAGCACAGGCTGCAGGAACAGGAGGAGGAGGAGCTGCAGTCGGCCCTGGAGGGGGCTGCAGACGGTGAGACCTAGAGCAGGAGCCCCTTGCACCCCACACCTGTCATGCCTCTGAACCGTGGAGCTGACCTGTAACCTCTAACTGCCAGCCCCCGGCTCACTTTGAGCTCCACAAGGGGCTGACCTTTGACCCCATGTCAGTAGGCCACCTCTGTTTCCTGTCACTTCCAGTCTACCTTTGACCCTTGACTCCTCAGTCTCTCTCGAGTTTCCAGCCTGATCCAGACCACGACCTCCACCTGACTTTCTTTTCACGAATCTGATGCCACCTGAGGGATCCCTGGCAGGGCTGGGAAGGCAGTTAGCGCTGATTTCCGAAGCAGGCCCACAACTCCCTGGAGCCCTGCGTCCCTCTCCCCCACCCAGGGCAGCTCTCCCCGACAGCCACAGATGCCCGGTGGCTTCGGCCCTCCCCACCCGCCCTGGACCCCCAGACGGAGCCCCTCATCTTCCAGCAGCTGGAAATCGATCATTACGTGGGTGAGTTTGGGGGACAGAGGCCTGGCGGGTGGGAGGAGGGGCCCTGGGCTCCCGGGTGGAGGCTGGGTCAGGTCAGCTCCTCTGGCTCTGTGGGAGGAGATGGACACAGATAGTCCCCGCCCAGGTGACCGGGGCTGCGAGAGGGAGGGACAGGGCTGGGGTGGGGGCATCCTGGAGGAGGGGGGCATCTTCTAAATGAGGCCTGAAGGAGCTGGCTCCTCGCAGAGGGGAGGGGCGTGTGGCGTGGTATCCATTCGTCCATCCAGTTAGTCGGGAACAAATGAGTGTCTGCACTGAGGCAAGCCCTGTTCCAGGCAGACCAGGTCCCTCCGCTCAGAGGCTCACGTTCTAGAAGGAGAGGCAGAATAAGAAAGGAAGTGGAGGGAATTCCCTGGCGGTCCAGTGGTTAGGACTCTGTGCTTTCGCTGCCGAGGGCTCAGGTTCGGTTCCTGGTCGGGGAGCTAAGATCCCACAAGCCGCGTGGAGCGGCCAGGAAAAAAAAAAAAGGAAGCGGAACGGGAGATGGTGGTGAGGGTTACCGAGGAGCATCGAGGAGGGTGGCGGTGCTGGGCCTCGCATCATGGGTTGGGTGCTCCCTCTAGCTGTGCAGTGGGAAAAGGACTGTAAGGGGGACAAGGGTGGACACGTAAACCAGGAGGGAGGCAGGCACACCTTTGAGGTGTCCGAGAGAGCAGCCCCTGCCTTACCCTGTGACGCCCCCAGGCCCAGCACGGCCCCTGCCTGGGGTGCCCCCGCCGTCCCAGGACTCCGTGCCGGTGATCCGCGCCTTCGGGGTCACCGACGAGGGCGTCTCTGTCTGCTGCCACATCCACGGCTTTGCGCCCTACTTCTACACCCCGGCACCCCCCGGTGAGTGGCCCCGACCCAGAAGACCCCTCCTCGCCCCTACCGCCTGGAGGCCCCCTGCACTTCTGACCTGCCCTCCCACACCCAGGGTTTGGGCCTGAGCACCTGAGCGACCTGCAGCGGGAGCTGAACGCGGCCATCAGCCGGGACCAGCGCGGGGGCAAGGAGCTCACGGGGCTGGCCGTGCTGGCCATGGAGCTGTGCTCCCGGCAGAGTGAGTGCTGCCCCAGGGACCAGGTGGGTGGGGGTCCCTCCAGGCCGGTGCCAACCCGCTCTGTCTGCAGGCATGTTTGGGTACCACGGGCACGGCCCCTCCCCGTTTCTGCGCATCACCCTGGCGCTGCCCCGCCTCGTGGCTCCCGCCCGCCGCGTCCTGGAGCAGGGCATCCGCGTGGCCGGCCTGGGCACCCCCAGCTTCGCGCCCTACGAGGCCAACGTTGACTTTGAGATCCGGTATGGCCCCCGCCTCGCTTCTCCAGCCTTCGCCTCCTTCCCCTCACCCCCCCAGCCAGCCTCTGCCCACTGACCCTCATCCCCCTGCAGCTTCATGGTGGACACGGACATCGTCGGCTGCAACTGGCTGGAGCTCCCGGCTGGGAAATACGTCCTGAGGCCGGAGGGGAAGGTGCGTGGGTCCCCGGGGTGGGGTGGGGGGCGCAGAGCCGGGACCCTGCAGACGCTCACCCACCTCGTCCCCACAGGCCACACTGTGTCAGCTGGAGGCGGACGTGCTGTGGTCGGATGTGGTCAGTCACCCGCCAGAAGGGCAGTGGCAGCGAATCGCACCTCTGCGGGTGCTCAGTTTTGATATCGAGTGCGCTGGCCGCAAAGGTGTGTCCCCGGGGCCTGGGGGTCCTCCCTCCCTCCTTCCGGATGTTAGTGATATGCCAGTCTCGCCCCGGGAGTCCCTGCACTTCTTAAGCTCACTCAGGGAGAAGGGAGTAGACCCACAAGCAGACAGGTTATTAAAAGACTCGCAACACAAAGGAGGAAGGTGATGGAGACAGACAGGGCTGCTTCAGACAGGTGGGCAGGGGAGGCCTCGGGCAGGCGAGGGACTAAGCTTTGTGAAGAGGGAGGGGCCGGGGAGCGGGGCGGGGAGAGCATTCCCTGCCGAGAGAGTGGCCAGTGCAGAGGCGCTGGGGCAGGACCGGCCCTGTCTGTGAGGGATGGGGAAGAGGGCCGGGAGCTGCAGGCAGTGGGGGAGCCAGGGTGGATTGTGCAGGGTCTGCAGGCGGTGGGGACAGAAAGGAGTGGGTGGGCCAGGTGAGATTTAGAGGTGCACCCACCCGTTGTGCCACGAGGGAGCATCAGGGGTCAGGCCCCCGCCTCCCCCTCCTCCCTCCCCTTGCAGGCATCTTTCCGGAGCCTGAGCGGGACCCCGTGATCCAGATCTGCTCGCTAGGCCTGCGCTGGGGCGAGCCAGAGCCCTTCCTGCGCCTGGCGCTCACCCTACGGCCCTGCGCCCCCATCCTGGGCGCCAAGGTGCAGAGCTACGAGCGGGAGGAGGACCTGCTCCAGGTGGCTCTCGTTCCATGCCCCCCAACCCCCATTTTCCTCAGCCCCCCACACTGCACCTCCCAGGCGCGAGGCCGTTTTCTGAGCCGTTTCCCCTCTGGATTCGTTATTTTCAGAAGCACCTTCCCAGTCTTTCTTCCACGGGTGGGAGGGCTCTTGGGCTGCTCTTGGGGGCTTCCAGAACATTCCAGGAGTGGGGAGGCTCCATGGCAGGGGGTTGACCAGGATGACAGCCTGAGTGACCCGGAGTGCTCCTGCCTCAGGCCTGGTCCACCTTCGTCCGCATCATGGACCCCGACGTGATCACTGGCTACAACATCCAGAACTTCGACCTTCCGTACCTCATCTCCCGGGCCCAGATCCTCAAGGTGTGGCAGGCGGGTGGGGGCGTGGGGCTGCCCTCCGACACCCCGCTGAGGGCTCAGGGTGTGGGCGGCTGCCCAGCGGCTCCACAGGCCTCCCCGAAACCCCGGCTCTGGCCCCGTCCCTGCCCCGGTCAAAGCCCAGAAGGTTTCTGTGGCTTTTGCAGAGGCGAGGAAGCATTCGTGGTTAAGTAAGAAAAGGCTCGTGTATTTGGAGGGGCAGACTGAAGCGGGCAGGGGTACAGTGCCTTATTCTTCGGGCTTTAAAATATGTCAACAAAAAATAAGGTAAAAAGGGGGTGTCCTTGAAGTAGGTGGCAAAACCTTGATGCTTGAATCTGGTGTGGGCCGGAGCGGGGCGTATGAGCTTGCAGGGGCTGCCGTAACAAAGCCCCGCGGTTGTGCGTCGTCTCTCAGTCTGGAGGCTGGCAGGCCAGTCAAGGTGTCCCAGGGTTGGTTCCTCCTGAGGCCTCTCTCCTAGCTTCCGGTTGCCTCAGACATCGCTGGAGTATACATGGCACTCTCCCTGTCTCTCCCGTCTGTGCATGTCTCTGTGCTCCAACGTCCCCTTTTTCTAAGGACACAGTCATATTGGATTAGGGCCACCCTAATGACCTCAACTTGCTCACCTGCAAAGACCCAGTTTCCAAATGAGGTCACATTTTGAGGTACAGGAGTTAGGACTTCCGCATCTTTTGGGGGGACCCAATTCAACTCCTAACGGAGTATATTGTATTATTTTCTTCCTTTTCTCTATGTTTGGCCAGTTTCATAATGGAAAAAGCAAACAAGCACACTTTAAGGCCCCCAGCAGCTCCAGGGAGAAGCCCACCCCTGTCAGCCTGGCGTCTATACTCTGGCCTCCGCTCCCTTCCCTTGCCCTCCACCCCCAGCCTCGTTGCTCCCAGCCCAGCTCAGGCCTCTCCTCCACGCCTGGCCCCTGCTCACTCACTGTCGCCAGTGCAGACCTGGCGCTCCACACCGTGCCCTGCTCGCGCTCCCGCCTGGCCGTCCCCCAGGCCTCCCACCCCGAGCACCCGCTGCTTCCCTGTCAAGCTCAGCACCATCCCCAAGTCTGCTCCTCCTCCAGCTCCTGCAGCCAGAGGTGCTGCGCCCCAGCCCCTGGGCACTGTCCTTCACGCCCACAGCCCTCGGGCCCCTGACTCTCCCTGTCCCAGCCTCCCATCCGTGCCTGCCCAGCCGCAGAGGGTCCTTCTGCCCCAGAGCTGCCCCTGCCCGCGGGGCTCCCAGCAGGAAGAGAGGGTGGCACCACAGGGGGTGTCGTGGGTCTCGGCCCTGCGGATCCCGCCGCCACAGCCCCCGCCCTCCCACGTGCTGTGCCCCCAGGTGCAGACCTTCCCCTTCCTGGGCCGCGTGTCCGGCCTCCGCTCCGGCATCCGGGATTCATCCTTCCAGTCCAGGCAGACCGGCCGGCGGGACAGCAAGGTGGTCAGCATGGTGGGCCGCGTGCAGATGGACATGCTGCAGGTACGGCCGGGCCGGGCGGGGGCCGCCCTCACGGGGCCGCTTCCCCGGGCCGCCGCCCACCCGCTGCCGCTCGCTGCAGGTGCTGCTGCGCGAGTACAAGCTGCGGTCCTACACGCTCAACGCCGTGAGCTTCCACTTCCTGGGCGAGCAGAAGGAGGACGTGCAGCACAGCATCATCACCGACCTGCAGGTGCCCGCCGCCCGCCCGCGCCGCTGCCCGCCCCGCTGCCCGCCCCACTTCCCGTGCCGCTGCCCGCCCTGCTGCCCGCGCCGCCCGCCCGCCCCGCTTCCCGCTGCCCCTCCTCTCCCCCCACCCTCCCTACCCCGGCCCTCGGCGCCCATCTGCCTTCCCGGCCTGGGACATCCGCCCCCCGCCTGTTCTGACCTTCCCCTTTAGCTCCTACCTTCGACCTCTGATCTCGCCCCGCAGATGGGACCCCTGTCCCTACCCACTCCCGCGACCTCTGGCATGGTGACCTTTGTTCCGCTGCCCTGCCCCGACCTCTGGGCCGCACTGGGTCCTCAGATTGTGCCCTCCTTTCCTCCTCCCTCCCACGCTGTCGCCTCCCTGGCCCCTAATCCCCGCCCCCGTCCCCAGAACGGGAACGACCAGACACGCCGCCGCCTGGCCGTGTACTGCCTCAAGGACGCCTTCCTGCCCCTGCGGCTGCTGGAGCGCCTCATGGTGCTGGTGAACGCCATGGAGATGGCGCGCGTCACCGGCGTGCCCCTCAGCTACCTGCTCAGCCGCGGCCAGCAGGTCAAGGTCGTGTCCCAGCTGCTGCGGCAGGTCAGTGGGCAGAGCCCAGGGCGGGCCCCGGCCACCACGCTCCCCGCTGAGGGGCCCTGCCCACGCCCACCCACAGTTCCCACCTTCTCCCCTCCCAGGCCATGCGGCAGGGGCTGCTGATGCCCGTGGTGAAGACGGAGGGCGGCGAGGACTACACGGGGGCCACGGTCATCGAGCCCCTGAAAGGGTAAGGCCCGGTGGCGGGGTTGGTGGGGACAGGGGGGCTCCCCGCCCTGACTCCTCCCTGCCCCCCAGGTACTATGATGTTCCGATCACCACCCTGGACTTCTCCTCGCTGTACCCGTCCATCATGATGGCCCACAACCTGTGCTACACCACGCTCCTACGGCCCGGGGCCGCCCAGAAACTGGGGTATGGCGGCCCCCCTCGCCATGTGTACCCCGAGACCACCCAGGGGCCGGCCTCAGGCAGGCTGGGGCTGGGGATCCAGAGCTAGTGGGGAGGGGAGGGGACTGGCAAGGGGTGGGGGGACCCTGAGACGGGATGGAGGAGGAGGAGCCGGGAGGCCAGGCATCACCCCCACCGTCTTCGGCCCAGCCTGACCGAGGATCAGTTCATCAAGACGCCCACGGGGGACGAGTTTGTGAAGACGGCGGTGCGGAAGGGGCTGCTGCCCCAGATCCTGGAGAACCTGCTCAGCGCCCGGAAGAGGTGGGCCCTTGAGCCTGGCCGCCCACCCCCGCCCCGCCCGCCCCGGCTCAGAGCTCAGCCTGGCTGAGGCGGCCTGGCAATCCCTGTCCGTCATGGGTGCCCTTAGCTGCAGCTGTGCCGGAGTTAGAACAAGCCACCCCTGCAGGCAGCTCCCGCCAGCCCCTCTGCTGGGCACCTCTGTGCAGTGTGCAACCTGCACAAGTGTGTGTGGCACCCCTTTCTAGAAAGGCACCCTGACCAATGCCCAGGCCCGGGCCTCTCATCTGCCCCTGAGGCCTGAGATGCCACCTGAATGGCCTTTGCTTCCCCCTCCTCCTTCTCCTCCCAGGGCCAAGGCCGAGCTGGCCAAGGAGACAGACCCCCTACGGCGGCAGGTCTTGGACGGGCGGCAGCTGGCGCTGAAAGTGAGCGCCAACTCTGTGTACGGCTTCACTGGTGCCCAGGTGGGCAAGCTGCCGTGCCTGGAAATCTCACAGGTGAGTGCACCGCGGCAGGTAGGGGACAGACAACCACCCCTTGGGGAGAACCAGGGCTCAGTGTAGTAGAGGTCAGGGCCCAGATTGCCCCAACCCGCCGACCTTTTGGAGAGTGGATGCTTGTGCGATTGGTTCATTTGTTGGTTCAGCAAATACTTGCTGACCGTTCACTGTAGGTTGGGCCTTGTGCTCTGTGGGTCCAGCAGGTGACACAGTGGATGAGAGTTCCTCCCCTGGTGCCCAGCCTCACGGGGACACAGATGGTGACAGCAGTAAATGTGTTTGGGAAAGCAGTTGGCACTCTGTAGACAAATAAATTCCGGGAGGGCTGGGGTGGGGCGGGGCGGGGGAGGCAGAGGCCGAGGGACTGAGGGAGGGAAGCAGTTTAGCTCATTCTTTCCACCTGTCACACAGTCACCTGACAGCCCCTATGTCCCTGGCAGTCTCCACCCCAGCCCACCTCCTCCCCTGGTCCCCATGAGGGTGGGGGAGCAGAGAGCAAGTTCCCTCCCTCCTCCTGACGGGAGAACAGGGCCGTGTCTCTATCGGGGGGCTGGGGCGGGGCTGGGGGGTCACCCAACAGCACAGTCAGGCTCTGGCAGTTGACGCGCGGTGTGTTCTCGGTCACAGTTGGAACAGGCACGAGGGTCCCTCGTCCCGTCCCAGTGAGGATGCTTGGCCGGGGCTAGGGCAGTGCTCTGCTCTGAGGGAATGTGGGCATGAAAGCCCGCTACCTCCCTCCCCGCCACAGCAGCACCCTAGGCCTGTGTACTCTGCTGTTCAGACAGAAAAACAGACCTACGGCACGACCACAGAGCGCCCGAGTCTGAGGCTCTGCCACGCTGGGATCAGTGCCTCAGCTCATGGCCTGAGAGATTCTTAGAGAGGTCTTCTGTCTAGCCCCTTCCCCTGGGGTTGGGGTCCCTGCACATTCCAGACTTGGTTACCTCCAGCCACAGGGAGCTCCCTTCATGAACATTGTGTCAGTCCTCACATGGCTGTGGGTGGAACACTTGGAAGCACTGGCAGTGGGTGGGCCTTATGCTGGGAGGGGCCTGTGCACACACACACCCACTTCCAGTTCAGGGGCCCCCGAGCCCATCCTCAGATCCAGTGGTTCACTAAAAGGATTCCGAGAACTCAGAAAAGCTGTTATACTCATGGTTATGATTTATTACAGTGAAAGGATAGGGATTAAAACCAGCCAAGGGCAAGGCACGTGGGGCAGAGTCCAGGGGAGACCAGGTGGAAGCTTCCAGTTGCCTTCCCCAGGGTAGTCCTGCAGACAGCAGTTATTCCTCCCGGCACTGATGTGTGACCATACACACGGTACTGCCCATTGGGGAAGTTCCCCTGAGTCTTGGTGTCCTGGGTTTTTATTGGGGGTCAGGTGCATGGAGCGCCACGTGACTGACCTTAGATACTCAGTCTCCAGTCCCTCCAGACGTCAAGCTGGATACCATGTGGCCCAAGGCCCCACCGTAAATCACATTAGCACAGATCACCTGATGTGACCCAAGGTCCCAGATGAACAAAGACACTTGTCAGGCAGGACACGCCAAGGGCTTAGAGCAGCGGTGCCCAACCTTTTTGGCACCAGGGACCGGTTTCGTGGAAGACAATTTTTCCATGGACCTGGGGTGGGAGGGGGATGGTTTGGGGATGATTCAAGTGTATTACATTTATTGTGCACTTTATTATTATTACATTGGAATATATAATGAAATAATTATGCAACTCACCGTAATGCAGAATCAGTGGGAGCCCTGAGCTTGTTTTCACTTGCCACTCACTGATAGGGTTTTGATATGAGTCTGCAAGCAACTGATTTATGATGGTCTCTGTGCAGTCAAACCTCTCTGTTAAGGATAATCTGTATTTGCAGCCGCTCCCCAGCGCTAGCATCACCGCCTCAGCTCCACCTCAGATCATCAGGCATTAGATTCTCACAAGGAGCGCTCAAGCTAGGTCCTTCACACGCACAGTTCACAGTAGGGTTCATGCTCCTGTGTGAATCTAATGCCGCTGCTGACCTGACAGGAGGCGGAGCTCAGGCAGTAATGGGAGCAACGGGGGAGCAGCTGTAAATACAGATGAAGCTTTACTTGCTCGCCTGCCTCCTGCTGTGCGGCCTGGTTTCTAACAGGCCACGGATGGTACTGGTTCATGGCCCGGGGGTTGGGGACCCCTGGCTTAGAGGTTCCCTCCTAGGAGCCAGCCAAGAGCCAGGCCTCTCTTTGGGCGAGGTTAATCTCTTACAGTAGGCCACCCTTACTGCTCTGACTGGCGCTTCATAATCTCTGGGGGCATCTCCCATCCTCCTTGGTGGAAAGAAGTGGATGTTTGGCTGTCAGGTTCCAGCCCCCAGGGGAGGCCAGGCAGGAGGGTGTGGCTTTGCTTCCCCTGGGGCTTCCTCGTAGCGGCTGCTGCTTCCTGGCCTTGTCTCTCTGTCATTTCCCTCTCAGCCCCTTCCCTCAGTCTCTGTTATGTCTCTGTTTCTTAGCCTCTTTCCCTATTTCTGTCTCTCAAGCTTATGGGGGCAGCAGAGTGGAATAATAAAAAAAAAAAAAAATACTGAGTCATTCCAGAAAGAAGTTAGAAAGAAAAAGGAACATAGAACAGGTGGGACAAATAGAAGACAGTTAGTTGGATGGTAGATTTAAGCTCAGATATAATCAGTAATTACACTAAACATAAGTGGCCTCAATGCTCTAGTTAAAGACAAAGGTTTTCTGGGTGGATCCAAACAAAAACAGAAGAGTCACGCCTGTTTCTCCTTAGTGCGTCCCTTCTCCTCCCCCAGCTTCAGTTTCCTTATTTGGAAAGGAATGGTCTTTCCATGGCCCTGGTATAGCACCCTACCTTTGGGGGGACATTTCTGATTGCCCCAGGATAGGGGGATGGGACCAGGAATGTCAGTAGTCTTGCACCACAGAGAGCTGCCTGCAGTGTCTGCAGATTCTCAGCACCTCTGTGGAGAGAAACACTGAGCTGATGGCCTCTTCTGGCTCCAGCCTTTCCACCACTATTTGCTGCGGTCAGTTCCTCCTCTGTGCCCAGAGCTCTGGGCCAGGGACCTACTTCCAACAGACCATTAAGGAGCAGCTCAGTAGCCGCATTTTGCAGATTTGGAAACTGAGGCCCAGAGGGGCAGTGGCTCACCCATACTCACACCTGCAGAAGGCAGCAGAGGTGGGACCCTAAGCCCGTGTTCCCTGGGGACAGCCCCTGGGCCCTCACTCTGCCTGATTCTCTCTCTGACAGAGCGTCACTGGGTTCGGGCGCCAGATGATTGAGAAAACGAAGCAGCTTGTGGAGTCCAAGTACACGGTGGAGAACAGCTACAGTGCCAATGCCAAGGTCAGGGGCTTCCTGCCTGCCCACTGCTGGCCTGAGACAGGCCTGGGGCTGGTGTGGGAAGTGCAGGGGCCGCCAGCATCTCCCCAACCCTCTGGGTCACACGTGCCCCTCCCCAGGTGGTGTATGGTGACACTGACTCTGTCATGTGCCGATTTGGCGTCTCCTCTGTGGCTGAGGCCATGGCCCTGGGACGGGAGGCTGCGGACTGGGTGTCTGGCCACTTCCCCTCGCCCATCCGGCTAGAGTTTGAGAAAGTAAGTGGGGGCCCCCCCAGCGCTTGGAGTGGGCAGACGTGGGTCTTGCCAGTTTTCGGGGGGTCTCTGATTCTCAGGGTGCCTGCAAAGTTTGAGTGCGTTTGGGTAGGGTTCTCCTACTGCGTCAGCATCCAGGAACGCCCATTGTTGCTTATGTCTCCATTTCGAGGTGCGCTGATCTGGGTGCCCTGGGTATCCTATTCTTTGAGTTCATCAGCCCCAGTTTTATTTATTTATTTAAAAAAATTTTTTTGACCATGCTGTGCGGCATGCAGGATCTTAGTTCCCCAACCAGGGGTCAAACCCGCACCCCCTGCTGTGGAAGCGTGGAGTCTTAACCACAGGACTGCCAGCGAAGTCCCTTATTTTTTTAAAATTTATTTATTTAAAAATTTTTTTCGTAAGCCCCAGTTTTGAGGTATTATGTTGCCTGGATCCTCCTGAGTTTGGGGACCTTGGTTTTGGAAACCCAAAAGCCTTGGGCTTTGCTACGCAGAACGGTGTCTGTTTCCTAAAGACCCCGTCGGTCTCGGAGCGTCTCTGGTTTTCAGGTGTTTTCAGGGGCTGTCCTGTGCAGCAGCGGCCCTGACGGGGCAACTCCTGGATCGGGGCACCGCTGCCCGGTGCTCCCTGCCTCCCAGCGTGCGACAGGCTTGGGTCTGGGAGCCCTCACGCCGGATTCATCCCCCGCGTTCAAAGCTGGGGTCAGGCCTTGGGGTACACCTCTCAGATTTGGAGCCTGTCCATTTGGGGAGGTCCCTGCCCCAGGGCTCACTCCCTGCCCTTAGTCTCCTCTCTTTGCGGGGGTGCTGCCTGGTCTCCCCCGTCTGCCTCAGGTCTGTTTCAGGCCCCTGTTTGGGGCTCTCCAGACTTCACCCCAGTGTCTGGATCTCGGGTTTTAGGGTCTAGCTTTATCCCAGCCCATTTCCAACTTGGGGTCCCTGGAATGCTGAGGGTGTCCCCCTGAGCTGAGGTGCTGGGGTCTTGGGGTCCATCTTCCCGTGTCTCAATCCTGGGTCCCAGGGACCATCCCTGTCTGGCCCTGTCTGTTTCTGGGGAAGCCTCAGGATGGGACACTGGCCCCCACAGCCTCAGGGGGTCTCAGCCGCGGGTTCCCCCCAGGTCTACTTCCCGTACCTGCTCATCAGCAAGAAGCGGTATGCGGGCCTGCTCTTCTCCTCCCGGTCCGACGCCCATGACCGCATGGACTGCAAGGGCCTGGAGGCCGTGCGCAGGGACAACTGCCCCCTAGTGGCCAACCTCGTCACCGCCTCTCTGCGCCGCCTGCTTATCGACCGGTGTGTGGAACCCTCACCCGGACCTGGAGCCCGGCCCCCAGCCCCTCCTCCCTTGGGGACACAGGTGTCAGGCCCAGCCCTTCGTCGGTGGCGGAGCTGTGGAAAGAGTGTGGGGTCGGACAGCTGCGGGTTCCGGCCCTGCCTCTGCCACTTGGCAGCCTGCGGCCGGGCAGGGCCCCTCCCCGTCCCTGGAGCGCATCCCGGTCCCCCAGCCTCAGGGCAGTGGGGGTGCTAGCCGGGCGGCCGCAGCCACCGGTGACGCCCGTCCGTCCGTCCGCCCCCCTGCAGAGACCCCGCGGGCGCCGTGGCGCATGCGCAGGACGTCATCTCCGACCTGCTGTGTAACCGCATCGACATCTCCCAGCTGGTCATCACCAAGGAGCTGACCCGCGCAGCCGCAGACTACGCGGGCAAGCAGGCCCATGTGGAGCTGGCCGAGAGGTCCGCCCAGCGCGGGAGGGGGCGGGACCGGCCAGAAATAGCCCCTCTCCCGCCAGCTGGGCCCACCACTTCCTACCCCCCAGCCTGCCCCCACCATCCCACCTGCCCTCACCCGGCCCGCCGCCTCGGTCTCCCCGCAGGATGAGGAAGCGGGACCCCGGGAGCGCGCCCAGCCTGGGCGACCGTGTCCCCTACGTGATCATCAGTGCCGCCAAGGGCGTGGCCGCCTACATGAAGTCCGAGGTCAGGCCCACCTGGGCTGCCCGCTCCCGCCCAGCTCTCCTCTGCTCTCACTTCTGCTTTCCAGGCCTGGCGGGGAGGGTGTTTCTCTCCGCAGGCCCCACGGGGCCTTGAGAACCGCCCCGCAACACACCCCGGGGAGTTGGCTCCGTGATGCTTTGCTCCCGGGCCTCCCGGTACCCTCTGGAGAGGCCCCCACCCCACCCCCCTTATTCTGACTCCTCCTGGCTCCATCCTGCAGAAGGGGGCCTAGCCTCACTGCACAGAGCGAGAGTGTCTGTCTCACCACCTCTGTTTCTGTGTCTCTTACTGGCTCCTTGATCCTGGCTCTCCAACTTATAATTCTCTTGGATTCATACCCTCCTCCCCCATCCTACCTGGATGTCCAGTGACCTCTGACCCCCACCACCCTTTCGTCAGTCCCCAGTTCCTGTCCCACTACCTCTTATCTTGGCTTCCAATTTTCAGCTCCAGCTCACATCCACCTTCACATCTCCTGTCCCCACCGTGAACTCTGACCCTTCCCTGGTGACCTGAGGGCTCCTACCTGTGGACCCTAGCATGGATCACAGGGCCCGTGGCCAGGGACCCCCATGACCTCTGACCCCATCCCAGTCTGGGCCCGGTGACTGCCCACCACCATTGCCCCCACTCATGACTGGAAGACCCACGGCAGTTCACAGTGCCCTTCACCCTGGCTGCCCGCTGTTGACCACAGCCCCTGCCCCCCCTGCCTGGCAGGGACCGCAGCCCCTCATCCCTTCCCGGGCCCCTGTGTGTGTGGTGAGACCACACCGGCTGCTCTGCCCGCAGGACCCCCTCTTCGTGCTGGAGCACAGCTTGCCCATCGACACGCAGTACTACCTGGAGCAGCAGCTCGCCAAGCCTCTCCTGCGCATCTTCGAGCCCATCCTGGGCGAGGGCCGAGCCGAGGCCGTGCTGCTGCGTACGGCCGGGGGGCAGCCGGGGCAGGCGGGGGTACCGGGGTGGGGGTCGGGGGAGGGCACCTGGCCCACCGCCTGCCTTCACACGCAGGCGGGGACCACACGCGCTGCAAGACAGTGCTCACGGGCAAGGTGGGCGGCCTCCTGGCCTTCGCCAAACGCCAAAACTGCTGCATCGGCTGCCGCACTGTCCTCAGCCACCAGGGTGAGCACCGTCCCCGACCCCGGCCCCGTTCCCCTGGCCCTCCCACCTCTGCCATCACCCAAGGTCCCCGGCAGCGACCCCACGAGCTGGCATGGCTACCTGGATAGGCCCCGGCCCCTGGGTGGGGGGCTCCTGTCTGCAGGCAGCCCCACGAGGGTCCTGGGCCCCCCGCCCCGGGAGTTCCCCAGGGAGTTTTCTCCACACACTTGCTCCCTTGTTCTCTCATCGATGGGGACTTTCAGAAGCCGGGATGGGCAGCGGGCGGGGAAGGGGCAGGGGTGGGGCGGCCCAGGCTGACCTGCCCCCTCCCCCGCCCCAGGAGCCGTGTGCAAGTTCTGCGAAGCCCGGGGGTCGGAGCTGTATCAGAAGGAGGTGAGGGGTCAGGGGAGGTGGGGAGGGGCAGCTGGGGGTGCACAGGGCCGCCCACTCAGCCCTTCCATCCCCAGGTGTCCCACCTGAACGCCCTGGAGGAGCGCTTCTCGCGCCTCTGGACCCAGTGCCAGCGCTGTCAGGGCAGCTTGCACGAGGACGTCATCTGCACCAGGTGGGCACGCCTGTTGGGCCCCAGCGCTGGACTGCCCAGGTTCCTCCGAGCTGCCGAGGCCTATGGACCAAAGCCCTGGCTCCGGGCTCTCAGGCTTTGGCACCCCCCGCATCGCCGACCCTCGGCGTCCTGGCCTGCAAAACGGGCCAGTGCCCATCCCAGCCTTCTTGGGGTGGGGTTGGGGGCTGCTGAGTGGGGAGCGCTGGGCACCCAGTATCTGCCTGGGAAGTGGAGACACACACACACACACACACACACACACACACACGGTCCTGGCCCCCTCTGCCAAGGCGGGGCCAGCCTTTCCCCAGGGAACGGGTGGGCGGGGCGGGTTCCCACGCCAGGTGCCAGGTGATATACGGCTGGTGGCCCAGCGCCTGAGCGAGCACCCGCTGTTATCGGCTCCCCCCATGCCCGCTGAGCAAACAGCCCATCGTGGGAGGGGGGTTGGGTGGGCAGCATACAGGGGCCAAAGTCCTGGGAACGGCCCCTGCCCCACCACTGGGCTGGGCAACGGGACTCTGGTGTGCCCCGGGCAGCGGCAGTGGCCCTGACCCCCGTCCTCACCCGCAGCCGGGACTGCCCCATCTTCTACATGCGCAAGAAGGTGCGGAAGGACCTGGAGGACCAGGAGCAGCTTCTGAGGCGCTTCGGGCCCCCCGGCCCCGAGGCCTGGTGACCTCTGACCTCGGCCGACTTCCCACAAGGGCCTTGTGGCGTGGGATGGGCGGAGAATTAATAAAGTTCAGGCCTTTTGTTACCCGGTGCTTTGTGGTCCCTGGGGGGTCGTGGTCCACTGTCGTAAGCTCTGGCCCAGATGGGTTAGCTCCACTCAGTGGGCTCCGCTGACCCCCAGGAGGCCCTCACCGGACTCCTTCACCCTCCCTGCAAGATCCCTGGGCCGGGTCTCGCCCCCACCCCCACGAGCCCTCCCTCAGGCCCCAGTGAGAGCTCCTCTGGCCCGGCTGCCCCGCCCTCCAGGTGCTGACCTGTTTCCCCCAGGCCTGGGGCAGCCCCGGGCTTGGAGGCTCCCACTCCCCGGAACGACCAGGGGGACCCCCCTCCCATGTCACACACCCACAATGTTTCCACCTTGGGGTCCCCACCGGCTTCGGGCCTGGGTTTTTCTCAGGGACCCCAGCCCAACCCACGTCTACTCTGAGAGCCCGGGCCCCCCCCACCTCTGACACCCCCCCACCTCTGACACACCCCGGTGCTCTCGTCCGCCGGTGGTCTCTGCGTGCCCCCAGCGCCCAGCCACCCACTCCCCTCTGGTGCTGGGTCCAGAGCCTCCCCCTGCCCACAGGACCCCTTGACCCCTCCTTTACTTTTTCAGGGTCCCCCCAAATCTGGCTCCTCTCCCATCTCCACTCCTTAGGGTCAATCCCCCCATCCCAACCCTGGGGATCCCCAAATCCAGACAGACCCTGGGCCCACCCTCCCTGCCACGTGACCAAGGGGTTGTGCAATCCAGCCCCCTCCCCTGACTCCCTCCCTGAGGGGATTTTCGAGGAGGGCTGAGCTCACAGCGGCCGGCACCCCTGCCCCCCCCAGGGGGCTGGGCCAAGGTATAAATAGGGGTGGTGTCTGCAGGCGGCAGCAAGCCCAGCCCAGCACCACCATGCTCACCCTAGAGGCTGCACAGTAAGTGGGGGCCACCCGAAACTGGTACTCAGGACCCCTGCCCTGCACCTCACCTTTGACCCCTCTGCCGGGCCTGCCCCAGGGGTGGTGGTCTCTGCCCCACCCGGGGGGCAGGTGGGTGGGAGGGGAGGGTGGTCCACACTGTCTCTTGCCCCTCCTGGATCTCTTTCCTCTGCCACCTCGATTCCTTCCTCCGTCCCATCCCTGTCTCCCCTGGACCCCAAAGATCTCTTTTCCTTGGGATGCTTGCTTCTCTCTGCCCTGCTGTCCTCTCCCAAGTGGCCCTCCATCTCTGTGTCTGTCCCCGTCTCCTTCGGAGTCTCACTGCATCCCCGACTCACTCACTGGGTCTGTTCACTCTGCTGCTTAGCACATCTTTTCTGTTTCTGGGTCTCTGTTCTCTGCCTCTTGCTCCCTCTCTGTCTCTGTGTCTTTCTCTGTCTCTCCAGTTTGTCTCATCTCTCCTTCTGTCTCCCCATCTGTCCCCCACCCCATCTATCTGTGGGGCTTAATAAATACTTCCTACATCCCATGCCATGTGAATTGTCTCTCCACACCTTTCTCCCTTCCCTCCTCTCCTCTCCCCTCTGCTGAGCCTCTTCTGTGTTTTACCATCTCCACCCCGACGTCCATCTGTCCATCTCTCTCCTCCGGTCCAAGATGGACCCATTTAACCGACTCGCTCACCAAGGCCCCCTCCCCGCCCCCACCCGCCCTCGGGCGCCCACATCTCTCCGGGGACTTTCTCTCCCTCACTTTCCCTGCCCCCGCCCAGCCTCTGTCTATGCAAATCCCGGGGGAGGGGGAAACATTTGCCTGGCCCCCGCCCCCCACTTCCTGTCCTGGTGGGGGTGAGTGTGGTGGGGCTGGTCTCACACAGAGACACGCAGCAGTGAACGAGCTGTGGTGGTCACAGCTGCAGCCGCCTATCCCCCATCTGCCCAACCACTTCGAGACTCAGGAGGCTGAAGACTCCCCTGACATGCCCCTGTGTCTCTCCCCCTCCAGGCTTGACGGGCCACACTTCAGCTGTCTGGTGAGTTGGGGCCCTGGGGGTCAGGGAGGGGTGGGGGGACCCACGTGGCCCATCGAGACCTCCCTGCCTCAGTTTCCCCCTCCACTCCTTCCTGTCCCTTTGGCTTTCTGACTTTTCCTCGGTATCTCCAAGGTCCCCCTTCCCACCCACCCCATCACAGATGTTTTTCTAACATCTCTTTCTTTCTCTCAGACTCTGGTCCACTTCCTCGAATGGGGAGGGGTGGGTCTTTGTGTCTTTGACTTTGTGTCCCTTCCTCCGTCCATCCCACATTTAGTAAATCTACTTATTCCTTCTTCTCTTCTCTGCTTTACTTCGTATTTTAAAAAATTGAGTCTGGACTATTTCAGACACGCAGAATACTATACCCCACCCCCACAAACCCACAGCTCAGTCCAAGAAATAAAACCCCACTCACGTGCTGGAAAGAAACCCCTGTGGGTGCCCCTTCGCCAGCACATCCCACCCTCCTCCAACTTGAAGAGTTTTGCTTTAAAAAAAAAAAATTGAGGTTTGCCTTACAAGTCAAGAAAGACAAATCTTGTGTACAGCTCAATGAGGTTTTAACTTAGGCACACACCTGTGTAACCACGAACCAGACTGCGATATAGAACATTACCATCACTCCGGAAGATTCCCTCACGTCCCTTCCCAATCAATACACCCCTCTGATATTTTCCACCACGGATTAGTTTTGCTTGGTTTTGAGCTTTATATAAAGTGAATCACACAGGGTGACCCCTTTTGGGTCTGGTTTCCTCACGCGACATCAAGTGTGTGTCAGACGTTGGTCCTTTTTCCTTGCTGTATAGTACTCCGTCCTAGGAACGCACCACAGTTTGTGTGTCCATTCTCCTGTCTCTGGGCACTTGGGCTGTTTCCCGTTTGGGGGCTGTTACTAAAGCTGTGCTGATTATTCTTGAACAAGGCTGTTTCGTAGAAATACGTTTTCAGTGCTCATGGGTAAATACCTTGCAGTGAGATCACTGGTTTATCAGGATGGCATATATCTAGTTTTAGACTTTAATTGCTAAAGCAACATGACTCTTGGGATGAATCGGAGTGATATGGAGGTGGATAAAAAAAGCATGGAGAGCATCTTTGCCTCTGTTAAAAACACTTCTGTGCCTCTCACCCTTCAGCCCCCTCCCCCTCCCCCAGGCAGGCAAGACTGGGGGAATTCATCTACACCTTCCCCAGCTGCTACAATGTCACAACCGTGTATCGGTGAGGTGCTGGGCTTCCTGGGAGCCCACAGTCTTAGTGGGAGCTGGCTGCTGTGTCCCTTTGCGAGACCCTGGTCTCTTTCTATGTGTCCTTGCCTGTGTCTCTCATTCTGTGTGTGTGTGTGTGTGTGTGTGTGTGTGTGTGTGTGTGTGCGCGTCTGGGTCTGGGCCTTTGTGTGTTTCTGCTGTGTTGTATCTATCTCCCAACTCTATATCTCTGAATGTCCCTCTCTTTGCCCCTGTCTCTGGTGCCTAGTCTCTGTGTCTCTCTTTCTCTCCCTCTCCCAGCCTGTCATAGTCTCCCCGCTGGTCCAGGGTGGGGTGGGGTGTCCCTGCAGCCTGGGTTGACCCCTTTTCTTTCCCAACCCCTACCAGTACCCAGATGGGGTCTTCTATGACCTGGACAGCTGCAAGCACTCCAGCTACCCTGACTCAGACGGGGCTCCTGGTGAGTGACCCTGGCCCAGCACCCTCCCCACCTGTCCCTTGGGCCCATTTTACAGATGGGAGAGCTGAGGCCCAGGGGAGGCTGTCACCTGGCACAGCAGGACAAGGTTAGCCCAGGCCTCCAGACCTCCTCCCCTTTCCTCTCCCACTCACCCACTTGCCCATGCAAATCCTGGGGTCAGAGATTTGCACAGCCCACAATGGCCCCTCTGTGCCAGTGCAGGGGCTTCAAGGGGGAGGGGGCCGAGGCCAGACCTCTCAGCTTCTGATTCAGCGCCCTTCCCCCCAGATCTATGGAGCTACGGCCTCAGTCCAGCTGTCCCAGCCGCCTCCTATGAAACCTTTGACCCGGCTGTGGCCACCTTCGGCCACACCCAGGGTGTCCAGCTCTGTTACGGACCCTCAACCTACAGCCCTGTGGGGAACCTGGACCCGGCCCCCAGCCTGGAGGCCCCGGGGCCTGGTTTCCCAGCATACCCCATGGAGGACTTCACAAGCCAGGTGAGGGGGCAGGGTGACCATGAAAATCCCCATCATTTGATTGAGGTTTCCTAGGTGCCAGGCACTGCATCAAAATCTGTGCACACAGGAACCCCTTCATCCCTGTGACGACCCTGTAAGGTTAAGCAGCATTATTACTCCATTGCACCATCGAGCCAACAGAGGCACAAACGTGGGTCAGGGGCAGCACCAAAGGCCATTATCTGTGTGGAGCAGGCTGTCATGGAGGTGGCCTGGGCATCCCCTGGCCACGCCATGGAGACCTGAACCGAGGCCAGAGTGCAGGCTGTAAGCAGAGCAGGGAGGGCCACGGCCAGGGGCCAGGAAGAAGCCAAGGGACGAAAGCAGAGGGAGTGAGAGAAGGGGGGCCTCCCCCTGGGACTACAGGTAACCCTGACCTTCCACAGACCCTGGGCCCCCTGGCGTACGCCCCATACCCCAGCCCCGTGCTGTCAGAGGAAGAGGACCTCCTGCTGGACAGTCCCGCCCTGGAGGTCTCGGACAGCGAGTCGGATGAGGCCCTCATGGCTGGCCCCGAGGGGAGGGGATCTGAGGCAGGTATGTGGGTGCAAGTGGGGTGGGAGGGACTCCAGCTGGAGATGGGGGTGGGAGGTTAAAGGAACCGTGTCTTCCCAAGCGACTACTATATATACTCCAGCGCTAAGGGCAGTTCCCACATCTGCCATCTGCTGGCTGTGTTGCCTTGGGCAACTGTCTCTACCTCTCTGTGCCTTGGTCTCCTCTCTGTACAGTGGGGATGACAGTAATAGTGTCTATTGCTGGTGGTTGGGAGGATTAGGGGGGATCATACGTGTCAATGAGATAGCAGTGTTTGGCACAGAGTTTGGCACTCAATAAATCTTCACCATCATTATGGACACAATAGCAAAAGAAATCATCACAATATCAACTCCCATCTATTATTCAACCCCTGCTTCTGTCCCTGTGCCCGACCTCCATTACTCACAACCCCTGGAAGTTGGAATTATTAGTTACTTTCCCTGTCTGGGCCTCAGTTTCCCATCTGTAAAATGGGCATTGTTATTATCATCCCTATCTCGTGGGGTTATGATGAAGATTAAATGAGCTCATAATTGTTCAGTGCCTAGCGCAGCACCTGGTACTAAGCACTTCAGAAAGATTTGTAAAAACACACACACATTTATAGCTGAGGAAACACCAGCTCAGAGAGGTTAAGTCACCACCCCAACGTCACACAGCTGGAAAATGGCAGAGGTGGGGTTCTTGTATCCAATGCCTGCTGTGAACCCCCCAACTCTGTGGGGCCCTTGCTGCTTATAGGAGCCCGGGAGTCAGACCCCTTGGCCTCTCCCAGGATCCCAGTCCCCATGGAACTGACACGCTGAGAGACCCGGAGCTGGAGAAATGGCCACATTCAAACCCACTCCAGATCTCTTCACCACAAGTCAGCTCTGTCATAAGCCTTTGAGGAGCATTGCCAACCCATTTCACAGATTCATCCATGCACTCAACTCAAGATATGTGCTGGCCACCAAGCAGACACAGGACAGACACACATCCTGAAAAATAAAGCAGGGATGAGAGATGGGGGTTCTGGGGTGACACCTTCAGGAAAGGGGAGCAACTTGCCCCGGATGGGGGTGTGGCACAGACAGAGACAGGCAGGTGTACCTAGCAGGCACCTTCGTCACCCCAATTCTCTTGATGGGGAGACAGAGGCTTCGTGGTTCCGGGGCGGGGTGAAGCGGGGAGGGGGGTGGGGCGGGGCCCGAAGGAAGCTCCAGCTAACCCGCCCCGCACCCGCCGCAGGGGCCCGCAAGAAGCTGCGCCTGTACCAGTTCCTGCTGGGGCTGCTGACGCGCGGAGACATGCGCGAGTGCGTGTGGTGGGTGGAGCCGGGCGCCGGGGTCTTCCAGTTCTCCTCGAAGCATAAGGAGCTCCTGGCGCGCCGCTGGGGCCAGCAGAAGGGCAACCGCAAACGCATGACCTACCAGAAGCTGGCGCGCGCCCTGCGCAACTACGCCAAGACCGGCGAGATCCGCAAGGTCAAGCGCAAGCTCACCTACCAGTTTGATAGTGCGCTGCTGCCCGCCGCCCGCCGGGCCTGAGCCCGGGGCGGCCTCTCGGGGGCTCTCAGGGGCTCCACGCCTGTGTCACGTGGGCGTCCCCACACCCTAGGTCATAGGACCCACGGATCCCCCACCCTGGCTGTGGGGGCGGGGCGCTGCCACAATCCCTAAGCCCTGCCCAGGGTCCTTCTGGGATCCCCCCAGTCATGTCTGGGGCCTCTTTGGGATTCCCTTGTCATGTCCACGGGCCCCAAGATCTTCATGTCTTGGGTCGAAGGACCCAGAGACGACTATACTTATGTGTCTGTGTGGAGGGGCGGGGCAGGGCAGTGCTTCCAGAATCCCAAGAGCTTCTCTGGGATCCCCTTGTGATGTCTGAGATCCCTTGTGTGTCTGCGATCTCTCAATCTCATCTAGGGGAGGGTGAGCCTACAGATCATCACACCAAGAGGGGGACTCTGCCAGCACCCCTAAGCCCTGTCCAGGGTCTTTCTGGGATCCCCTTCTCATGTCTGAGTCCCTCCTGTCCCATCTGAGATCTAGTTATGTCTGGGTCCCTCTGGGAACCCTTTGCATACATGTCTCTGTGCCCATCTGTGACTTTCATTCTGTCTGTCCCCCCAGATTCCTTTGTCATTTTTGAGATCCCCTAATTCTCTGGAACCACCCTGCTATCACTTGTTTATGTCTGGAATTCTCCGATCACATCTACGGTGCCTCTGGGATCCTTTTGTCATGTCTGAAAACACCCTTGTCAGGTCTGGAGGGCGGACCTCAGTGAACCTTGTTGTATCTGGGCCACCTCTGCGATGCCCTTGTTTGTCTGGAATCCTCCAATCACATCTGAGGCCCCTCTGGGATCCTCATCTGGTATGCCCTTTTGGGGACCCCACCAACAGCTCCGAGTTCTCCTGGGGACCCTCCCCCTCCTGTAATGCCCTTCCTAGGGCCATGCTGGGGATCAATTCTGGCCACTCAACTGATTTCTGGATGACCGCGGCAGCCCTCTCCATGTCAGTTCTAACCAGAGACTTTGCACAGTCCAGCAACAGTGGACCAGCTTTTCGGTGTGGAGAGGCTGGAGCAGGGTGGTGGCCGCTTCTAATGGGGAATCTGTTTTCCAATCTGCTCAAGTCCCCATTGCCCCTGGCTGTCATACCCCGGTGGCTTCTCTCAGTTGTCCGTTCGCGCCAACCATTCTCGTGTGTATCCAGCCTGAGCAGAAGCCCGGATGAACTGTGGGAGCTCTGATTGGAACCCTCGGGGGGTGTCAGAGGCTGTGGGCTAAGAAGCCAGAGTCCCAAGTCCTTGAGCCTGGGTGGCTGGGGGATCTAGGGTGAAAGACTTGCTGCTTCTGGGCCAGTTTGGCCCTTCTGTGAAAGGGGAGAGGAGGAGGAGGAAGATCTCGGAAGTCCCTTGCAGCCCTGTCAAGCCTTTGATACATCTCCTGAAATCCGCCCATCCGCCCACTGGTGGCCAGAAGGAAGACGAGGAAGGAGCATCAAGGACCCAGAGAGGGAAGAGGTCCTTGAGGGGGGCACACAGCGGCTGGTAGCAGAGCCCAGGCTGCGACCTGCCCTCAGGAGGACAGCACACCCCCGTTCCTGGGGCGGTGCCAGGGACGAAATGTCTTTTGGGAGGGCCTCCTCTTGCAAATGAGGTACCTTTCACGAAAACTATCATCATCACCCCAAGTGTGGAATAAAATAAAATAAATCAAGGTAGAGCTTCTAGGACCCCTTGTCAGGGACCGCAAAGCTGCCCATCAATCCGGGCCTGCTGGCCCTCAGAGACACTGGGACGGCGAGGGGGGAGATAAGAGAGGAGATGCAAGAGGCAGTTAGAGCCAGACCAGGCCGAGCCTTGAAGGCCGCGGTCAGGGCTTGAGATGCAGGCACTGGTGGTTCGATTCAGTTTTTGTCTCCGTCTCTTCTTGACGATTGGAGTTCTTCCCCACCCTCTTCCTGATTCCCTTTCCGTCTGGGTCTTGTCCCCCCCTTTCTGAATTTCTGCCCTCCTCCGGATCTCTGTCCCACTCTCGCTGGATACAGCCCGCGGTTAGCGAGCGAGGCTCTCGGCTCTCCAGGCGCTCCACCAACCGGCTGGGCCCGCAGGAGCCGCGCAGCAGTCTGCCTGGCAACCCATGACGTCACAAGGAGGCTGCCTTCGGGTTGGCTCCGCGCTCCGTGGAGGCGGGGAATTTTCCGGCTCTTAGGGGGTTTTGGAAAAGAATGGTGGGGGGGGTGATGGTGGCGATGGGCAGGAAGAAAACGGTGAGGGACTTGTCGTCAATGACACCGGGTCCTCCACCCGGCGTTACTTCCCCGCCCGTCCTCCGCCTTAACCCCGAGCCACACCCACCTCGCCCTCCTCTCCGAAACACCTGGAGTCCTGGAGACCCTCTCCTCCCGCAATCCCCTCATCTCCTTCACCTCCCCCCACCCGGCGTCCGGCCACCACTACCCCCATTCGGAAAGCCACAGGCACCCCTGCCGGGAAGGGCGCCAATGTCTGGGCAGCCCTCCAGGGCCTTCCCGGTCTCCCCACCCGCCCCAGCTGGGGCACCCGCCCCCTCCCCCGCCTCCGGTGCCCGCCGCGCCCGCTCCGGGAACCATCGCGGGGAGCCCGCAGGGCGCGGTCCCAGGAGGGGCCGCGGCCAATCCGGGGTCCCAGGTGGCCGGGGCCCCAAGCCATCATGTATGCCCACGCCCGGGGGTGGGACTCCGGAGTCCCCGACCCTCAGTGCCCTCCCTGCGGGCACAGAGACCTCCCCCCACCCCGCCTCCCCCGCGGCCATCCTGCCTACCCTGGGAAACCGGACCCTCCCTCCCGGCTCTGGTTTCCCGAAAACTCCTGACTTGCAGATACTAAGAATGGCTTTCTAGACCCTGTCTTCCCCACCATCCTCAACCCCCATGCCGGGAGTTCTGGCTCAGAGCCCTCACCCACTTCAGACCCCAGTCCTTTACTGTCCCTCCGCCTAGGACCCAAGAGTCCAGGCCCTCATCCTTCTTTCTCTGGGACCCAAAAATTTGGACTCCACGTCCCTTCTGCACCTGGACCCAGGAGTCCAGGCCCCCAGGCCCCCTTCCCTCAGACCCGGGAGTCCCCCGCCTCCGGCACGTCCTGCCTTGGACCCAGGTGTCGGAACCCCAGTCCCTCCTCCCTGGGGACCTGGCATTCAGCCATCTCTCCTTGTCCAGCTGTTATTTCTCGCCCTTTAGAACACACAGGCGGAATGTGGGGCTGCAGGGGAGGGTGGGGTGGCGCGTTTGATGCCTCCCAGGGCCTCCTGGGAGTCTCTGGACTCCTTAAAGGGCTCCCCCGGGGGCCCACCTGTCCTCCCTAAGGCCCATCGGGACGCAGCTGCGGTCAGAGGAGAGGGAGCAGATCCGCCGACATGCCTGAGGAAAAACCAGGTGGATTTGGGGACTTCCTCCCTATGTGGAGATGCGATTCTGTTTTCTGAATGGGGTTTGGGGGCTTCTCCCTCTGTGGGGTTGGGAGAATGGGGTGACTTCTCTGTGTGGGGAGGAGCTCCCTTCCTTGTGTGGGATGGGAGGGTCCCATACTTGTGTTAGGTGGGAGGGGGGTTCCCCTTCCCTGTGGGGTGGTAGGGGTTCCTTTCTCTGTAGGGAGTTGGGGGTTTATCTCTGGGTGCAGATGGAGATTCTCTGATTATGAATTTGTGTCCCTTTTTTCTCGTTGAGGATGGGAGTCCTGTGGTTGTAGACTGCAGAGTCTTTGCAGGGCGTTTGGGGTCCTCTACATTTGGGGATGGGGTCTTCTGGGAAGAGACTGGGGTCTCTTCTCTGAGTGAGGATTGGGGCCTTTCGCGGCAGGGGAGTGAGGTCCTTGTGTGCCTAGATATTAGAGGTTCCTCTCTGTGTGGTGAGGAGAGACTTCTCTGTACAAGGTTGAGGGGACCTCATTTCAATGGGAATTGGGGCTTCCCCGTGTAGGAATTAGGGGACCTTCTCCATATAGAGGCTGGAGAGCCTTTCTTTATGTGCAGTTTTGGGGCCCTTCTTTGAATGGGACTGGAGGCATTTCTTTATATGGGGATGGGGCTTTCTCTCTATGAGGCAGTGAACAGAGGAGGCACAAGCCCCCAGGGAGGACCCCTCCTCCCGGGGTGTCCAGTCCACTGGCACCAGACCAGCCAGGCTGAGGGATGGTGGTCCAGCCCCTCGCTGCAGCTGGGGCCCCAGCGGGCCAGGCGCCAGCAGGCAGGGCGGGTGAAAGATGCTGTGGTCAGCACGAGTATCCAGTTTCCAGCCCAGGGGAAGAGCTAATTATACCACCAAGTCCTAAAAGGTCAGAGGCTGGTGGCCTGGGTAGATGGGGCATGGCCTGCCTGGGGCAAGGAGAAACCGGATCTCACAAACTCTGGGATTAGAGATAAATTTACACCTGGACTGCTGGACTCCAGATTCTGAAGGAGGAGGGGCCCAGGGACATGCATTCCTGGGTTCTGGAAGAGGAGAACGCTGAGCACGTGGTGCTCAACTTTGAACATCTCCTGCCTCACAGCGGCCAAAGGTGCCCCCGCAGACAAAGATGCCACCAAACCGGCTCCCAAGGAAGCGCCACCTCAAGAGGCTCTTGCAGAGCCCCCCAAAGGTGAGATGGTGTTCCAGAGGGTCGGGCAGAACCTGGCACCTTATCCCCCAGCCCCCCCCGGCCCCTCTGCACCTTCCCGCTCTCTCTCCTTTAGTCCACCGTCCCCACAGCTCCAGTGCTGACCGCCCTCCCCTGCTCACAGCCCTCCGTGGCTCCCCAGTGCCTCCAGGACAGAGCCTAGCCCCTCAGCCTGGCCTTCAAGCCCCCAGCAACTGGCTGATTCATCCCCGAGTCCTGCCCAGCTCTGAACGCCCCAGTCTACCCTCTCCTACCCCAAAGCCCCGTTTAAGACCATCCGGTTCACAGATGGGGAAACTGAGGCCCAAAGGGGCGGGGAACCTGGTCACGCAGCTACCTGGATGACGCGTGATCTCTCCCAGGTCAGGAGAAGCCACTGTGCCCCCAAGGTCTTTGACTGCTGAGCAGAGGGTCCCTCGTTCACTCTCAACCCCGCCCCCAAAGTGGCCTGCCGCCCCCTCCCTGGCCGGCCTTAGACCCCCTAATCCTGTCTCCTGAGCAGAAGCCCCACCTGAGGACCAGTCTCCCACCACTGAGGAGCCCACCGGCATTTTCCTGAAGAAGCCAGACTCTGTGTCGGTGGAGGCTGGTGAGGGGTGCCTCGGGGAGGATCGGGTGGGGGGCTGGGCTCCTGGGTCTGAGGGAGGCGGGGCTGGGGTCTCGCGGCTTCCCAGTCCTCTCTGTGGAGTCTTATGACTCCTGCCTGGCCATTCCCTCCCACCCCTCCACCCCTACCCAGGAAAGGATGCCGTGATCTTGGCCAAGTTGAACGGGAAAGAGCTGCCGGACAAACCAACCATCAAGTGGTTCAAGGGGAAGTGGCTGGAGCTGGTCAGCAAGAGTGGGGCCCGATTCTCCTTCAAGGAGTCCCACGACCCTGCCAGCAATGTGAGGACACTGTGGGGACTCGAGGGCTTGTGGGCCAGGGCTGGAGGTCGTGTGGAGCTCCTTGGTAGAGGTTGTGCCGGGCAGGAGGGAAGAATGTTTGGGCCAGGGCAGGGTGCACTTGGGCACGGCGTGTGCGTGCCCAGAGAGCTCTCAGGGTCAGGGACGCAGGCCCCCAGAGGTCAAGATTGTCCAGGCATGGGAAGAGACAGCTGGCCCTTCCTGGGGGCACTCAGAGAGAGTTGTGAGGTGGGCTCTGGGGGAGGTGGGGTGGCACTGGGGGTCGGTCATGTGCACCCATACCCCTGGCCTGGCCCCCAGGTATACGCCTTGGAGCTGCACATCGGGAAGGTGGTACTGGGTGACCGCGGGGATTACCGCCTCGAGGTCAAAGCCAAGGACATCTGCGACAGCTGTACCTTCAAAATTGATGTGGAGGGTACGCTGGCGGGGGTGGGGGCCAGGGGTCTTGGGTCTGGTTGGGGGGATGGATCTGTCAGCCAGGTGTTGGGAGAGTGTACTGATGTGGGGATAAGGCGGGCACAGGTTTTCGGAAGATGGAGCAGAGAGGCAGGGCTCAGGTTCTTCAAAATTGGGGAGACAGTCTACCGGCTTAGAGGGTGAGGAGGTGTAGATTTGGGGGTGAAAAGGTTCAGGGTTTGGGGGTGTTCACGTGGAGCTTAGGAGGTGAGTTATGTAGATTCCAGGGTCACAGTGTACAAGCTTGAGAAAGTGTCAGTAAGGGCTCGGGAAGTGAGGGTGTCCCAGGTGTTTTTTTTGTTTTTTGTTTTTTAAAGTATAATTTCCATTGTATTGTCTCCTGTTTATTTCAGGGGGGTCTAAGGGTGGACAGGTTTAGGGTGAGGGTATACAGGATGGATGGGAGGTTACACAGATTTGGGAGCATGTGTATGGAACTCTGAGGGTGTACAGGTTTTGGGGCATCTGCAGCCCAGGATGTGTGGGGACTTAAACATGGAGGGCACAGGGAATGAGGTTGCCTAGCCCCGGGCAGAAGGGCCAGCCGGTCCAGGTGGGAGGGGGATACAGGCCGCTGAGAGAGGGTGGTGCATGGCAGCTAGGGAAATGCGTCCACAAGCAGAGGGTGTCCAGGCCCAAGTGAGAGGGTGTGCTGGCCCAAGAGATGGAGGAAAAGGGGTCTGGGGGAGGTTGTGCAGGCCCGGGGTGGGCGCCCTTGGTCTTAGATCAGGCCTTGTCTCCGAGCTCACCTTCCCTTCCCCCATTGCCTCTCCCCAGCGCCCCATCAGGACGCCGCTGGGCAGACTCTAGAAAGCTTCAAGCGTTCGTAAGTGACCCTGGACCCTGGGGAGGGGCAGGAGTATGTCCTGGTGCCAAGGACCGTGGGAGGGTGTCCCTTGGGAGGGGCAGCTGTGGGAGAAGGGGAGGGTCAGGGAGGGCAAGGAGTGGGGACCCAGGGTGAGTCTGAGGGTCGGGACCTCCTTGGGGTTCACACTCCCTCTCAATGGCCACAGGGGTGAAAGGACACTGGAAGGCAAAGGTGAGCTGGATTTCAGCGGCCTGTTGAAGAAGAGGTGAGTCCCCCCCCCCTGCCTGGCACAGAAAGGGGAGGTGGGGGCTCAAGGAGGAGAAGGATGGTGGGTGAGGCCCCCCTGCCCCCCGTTGCTTCCCCACTGCCATCCTGGGACTCTACCTCCCCTCCATCTACCCATTCCTTGCCCATCCAGCCACCTGTCCATTCACCCATCCGCCCATTCACCCACACCCCTACCCACAGCCCCACCCAACCAACAGTCTGCCCATCAATTCTCCTACCTACCCACCCTTTAACCCATCACCCTCAAATCCACTTTCCTGTCCACTCAGGCTCCAATTCACCCACTCATCCGCCTGTTCCCCCAACCAACCATCCATCCATCCACTTGGCTGTCCACTCATCCATCCATCCAACCAGCTACTATTTATCCATCTACTAATCAACCCACCCACTCATCAGTCTGCCCACTCATCTATTCAGGCAACCAGCTACCTATTTATCCATCTACGGATCTACCCATCCACCTACCTGCCCACCGCCCATCCATCTGCCCACATATCCATTCATCTACCCCCCTCTTCCCACTTGTCCATCCATGCATCGGCCATTACACTTAGCCACCCATTCATTCACCCATTCATTCATCCTTCACCCACCTACTGCATCATCCACTTCCCCATCTATTGAGGCGCCCAACTGTCCACCTTTCCACCAGCCATCTGTCTACCGTGCATCCACCTTCCCACCTGTGTATCCATCTGCACCTGTATCTCTCTTTCAACTGAGTCCAACATCCCACCCATCTACTCATCCACCTCCCCATCTAGCCAGGCATTCCTCTGTCAACTGTTCACCTCTTCAACGGCACACCCATCCTCCCAGATAGCTCTCTGTTAGACTCATCTATATGAAATTGCTATTCTGTAGGTAAAAAATGATTGAATATTGGCAAATTTATATTATTCTACATGATGCTTGTCCAGTCACTCAGTTATTCATTATCTGCTGGTCCACGGATCCATCCTTCTACTCACTCAACTATCCCCATAACCAAATCCCCAACAACTCCATTTACTAATACATTCATCTGTTTGTCTTTACCCAGCCAACCATCTTCCCAGGCATCTTCCATCAACATATTCACCCAACTGTGCTCACCCAACCATCTGCCACCAACTCATCAATCCACCCACTTACCCAGCCATCCTCCATCAACCCATCCACCTATCTTAATGCCACCCATCCCCTACCAACCCACCCATCCATTGACCCATTCATCCATCAGCTTAGCCATCCACGGACCCCTCCACCCATTTACCAGTTCCCCACCTAATGCTCTGTACATCAATCCAGATATTCATATGTCCCCCAAATTCACCCACTCATCTATCCTTCTTTTGTTCCCTTCCCTTCCTTCCTTCTTTCCAGAGATTCACTCTCTCTCACTCATCAAACATCTTCTGAGGCCTCCCGTCTACCAGGCCCTGATCAGGGGACAGGGAGAAGTTTGACTGGTTCCCTGACATTGAGTCACTCATTGCCTTGGGAAGATGGGTCTGGTCCAGCCGACACAGACACAGACCAAGACGGTTTAGTGTGGTCAGAGAGAAGGTCCCACGAGGGCCTTGTGAGAGCTCAGAGTGAGGGCAACTGATGTTGCTGGCAGGACAGGGGGTGCCTCGTGGAGGAGGGAACTTCGGTACTAGCATTTGTAGGATTGAAGAGCAGGTGGAGATAGGTCGTCCAGGCAGGGAAAGACGTTGTGCAAAGGCTGGGATGCAGGAGCGAGCCCAGAGTGCTCAGGAAAAGGCAAGTAGCGTGGTTTGGATAGTGGTGGGAGTTTGATGGGACAGAGGGTGAGGTTGTGATTTCGAGGCTGAGTTGCTGGGGTTTCCTCCTGAGGGCAATGGGGAGCTATGGAGGAGTTTTGAGCAGGGAAGGGGTGGCATCTGATGTGGGGGCAGAAATAGCCCTCTGGGGCCAAGTGGGGAACCAACTGGAGCGGAAGGGATGAGATGAGGTCAGGAGGCCAGGGAGGAGGCTGGGGCAATGGTTCAGGTGGGACAGGATAAGGAATAACAGACCCAGAGAGAGAAAGTGACACAGCAAGTGGGTGGAGAAGGCAGAGGGAGACCCTCACCGCCTCACTCTCTGGTGGCCCCGGCCTGTTCTCCCCACCTTCAGGCAGGTGGTTGAGGAGGAGAAGAAAAAGAAGAAAGATGACGATGATCTAGGCATCCCGCCTGAGATTTGGGAGCTCCTGAAAGGGGCAAAGAAGAGCGAGTATGAGAGGATTGCCTTCCAGTATGGCATCACTGACCTCCGGGGCATGCTGAAGCGGCTCAAGAAGGCCAAGGTCGAGGTCAAGAAGGGTTCAGGTCAGTGCTGGTCTGAGGGGAGATGGGCCCTGCCCATAGGGACTCCAGCATCGTAGGTATCTGATGTTTGAACCCTGGACTTATCTTTTGGAGGTCCTAATCTGAGGAGTAATAGAGATGCCAGTTCTCAGGGGCCTCCAAGTTCATAGGAAGCTCTCTGACCTTGGTGGTCTGGGGAGGGAGACTTGACAGCTCAAGGCAGTGAGAACCTCTCAGCTCCATCCCTCTTGCATCCCTCAATCTCCAGCCTTCACGAAGAAGCTGGATCCAGCCTACCAAGTGGACAGAGGCAACAAGATCAAGTTGGTGGTAGAGATTAGCAACCCAGACCTTCCCCTCAAGTGGTTCAAGAACGGCCAGGAAATCAAACCAAGTAGCAAGTATGTGAGAGGGGCAGTCCCCGGGTTGGGGGGGTATCCAAGTCCCAGAGAGGGAGTCCAGAAATAAGGCTGGCCACTCTTAACCCAGGAAGGGCGCTCCCTCATCCATATGAAAAGTGCAAATACCCCGGTGGAAAAATAGACAAAGGCGATGAAGAACAGGAATTCAGTTAGAAGAAACCCAATAGCTAATTCACTAAGTACATATTCAACCTTGCAAACACAACCACCACCACCAATAATAATAACACAATTCAGAACAACGGTCTTGGGACTTCCCTGGTGGCCCAGTGGTTAAGACTCTGCGCTCCCAATGCAGGAGGCCCGGGTTCGATCCCCGGTCAGGGAACTAAGATCCCGAATGCCACAACTAAAGATCCCACATGCTGCAACTAAAAATCTCGCATGCCACAGCTAAGACCCGGCGCAGCCAAATAAATAAATAAAATAAATATTAACAAACAAACAAAAAAAACCCACCAACGGTCTTTCTGCTCTCCAGATGGGCAAAAACTTTACAAAATGATAAATGCCTCATGCCAGGGTGCAGCCCCCCCCCCCCCCAAAAAAAGGATAAAACATGGAGCTGGAGAAGACATAGGGAAATAGGTCCACATGTTATTGGTGAGAATGTAAATCGGCAAATCTCCAAAAGGGCAGTGTATTCAAAAGCCTTTATTTAATTTTAAAATATTTCGTTTTGGCTGTGCCAGGTCTTAGTTGCGGCATGCGGGATCTAGTTCCCCGACCAGGGATCGAATCCAGGCCCCCTGCATTGGGAGAGCGGAGTCTTACCCGCTGGACCACCAGGGAAGTCCCCCCAAAACCTTTAGATTGTGCAAGTCTAGGTATTTATCGTAAGGGCATGATCATGGTTATGCATATTTAGCTGCAAGGACGTTCACTGGAGCATTTGCTGCTGTAGCAAAAAGTCAAATAACCAAAACATACAATTCCATGTTAAGGTGCTGTGCAGTCACTAAAAAAGATATTCTAAAATTTAAACATGGGAAGCTGTTCAAGATTAGTGTTATGTGCAGAAGCATAGTGCTTATCTCTGCTTCACAAAATGTTAATCTACATATAGATTAGATATAAAAAGATTGGAAAGAGAGAGGCCAAAATATTTGTAGCTGTTATCTCTTGGTGATACAATTATGGATGGGTTCTATTTTTATTATTTTCCCCTTGGCTGTGTTTTCTAAATTTCTCATCACGAGCATTTTGGATAAGATAAAAATTATGTTAATTAAGATACAGGTTAAGTTGCTGTAACAAAGAGTCCCCAGAACGTATTAATTTAGAGAGAAAGGTATTTCTGGCGGATTGAGCTAGACGCAGGTTCCGTATTTTTTGGCTACACCATTTCTTGTGGTGTTGTCCTCATCTGCATGATTGAAGCGGGTCATGGGCACATCTGTGTCTATCAGACAGGAAGCTGGAAGGAGAGAAGTCTAGAACAAGCACCGCAAAATTAGAGATGACCTAGCAGTTATGCCATCACATCCATTCATGTTCCGTTGGTCCAAGCTCAGTGGTGCGGCCCGCGCCAGCCGCAAAGGAGGCTGGGAAATGTAGTTCTCTAGGTGGGTTGCTGTGTGTCACTGCTAAATGGAAGAAGACGGATATGGGTGGACGGTTAGTATTTCCGCTGTGGTTACTTAAATACTAGAAATTGGACCATCGATCTCCTCCCACACAATTTGTCTCTGAGAGGGAGTGGCTTGTCCTGAGGATAGATGGGTGGATGCAGAATCTCCTCCATGCCCTGGCTTGAGCTGAGACTTTTGCATCAGGCACGTGTTTGAGAATGTTGGTAAGAAACGAATTCTCACCATCAACAAGTGTACACTGGCGGACGATGCTGCTTATGAGGTCGTCGTCAAAGATGAGAAGTGTTTCACTGAGGTCTTCGTCAGAGGTGAGGCCGGGATTTGGGCGTGAGCTTGGGGAGTTGGGCTCTGGAGGGGATCCTGAAACTACTGACCTCCTGTTGCCCCGCACCCCACAGAACCCCCAGTCTTGATTATCACACCCCTCGAGGACCAGCAGGTGTTTGTGGGCGACCGGGTAGAAATGGCAGTGGAGGTGTCAGAAGAGGGTGCCCAAGTCATGTGGTAAGTGACTTTTGACCCCTGATCTCCCTACAGATGCCCACAGCGTCTTTACCTCAACCTTGATCTTTAGGACCTCTCTCTTTTTTTTTTTTTTTTTAATTTAATTTTACTAATTTATTTTTGGCTGCATTGGGTCTTCGTTGCTGCGCGCGGGCTTTCTCTAGTTGCGGCGAGCAGGGGCTACTCTTCCTTGCAGTGCGTGGGCTTCTCGCTGCCCTGGCTTCTCTTGTCACGGAGCACGGGCTCTAGGCCCGCGGGCTTCAGTAGTTGTGGGGCACAGGCTCAGTAGTTGTGGTGCATGGGCTTAGTTGCTCCGCGGCATATGGGATCTTCCAGGACCAGGACTCGAGCCCGTGTCACCTGCATTGGCAGGCGGACTCTTAACCACTGAGCCACCAGGGAAGCCCCAGGACCTCTCTTGAAGATTTCAGACCTTTAACTGGTAGTTTCCAGGAGACCTCAGTCTTTCTCTATAAATCCTGATCTTCACCCATGACCTCTTTCTGAAACTTCTGACCTCTCCCCATCCCATCCTCTTCCAGGTCTTTTTCCTGATCCCTGCTATTTCTGATTCTTTAAGTTATTTATTCACCCATTCAACCAATTATCCATCCTTTGATCATTCATTCATGTATCCATCCATCCATCTCCCCAGCCCCCCCATCCATCCATCCATCATCTCCCCACCCATCCCATTGATTCATCCATCCATCCACCCATCCGTCCACCCACTCACCCATCTACCCATCCATTCGTCCATTCTTACATCTATTCCCCCATCCAACAAGTGTTTATTGAGCACCTGTTGTGTGGTGGCACTCTTCTATGTATTGGAGAGAAAATGGAGAGAATATATATTAACATGGCACCTGCCCTTGTGGAGTTTATGATCTGGCAAACTGCTGGGGCGGAGTGTGTGTGTGTGTGTGTGTGTGTGTGTGTGTGTGTGTGTGTGTTGAAAACGGAAACAGGCATTAATAAAGTCATCACACAAATAAATATCAAAGTTCTATTTTGACAAGTATTGATATTGCAGAGGAGCAATAACTGATGCTATAACCACTTTTTAATAGGAGAAAAGGACTCAGGAGGTCAGGGAAAGCTTCCTGGAGGAGGTGATGATTGAGTTGAGGTTCGAATGATGAGGAGGTAGAAGTGAAGTGGGAAGACTGGCCCAAGCAGGGAAGCACCATTTACTGAGGCCACAATATTTGACATCTCTTTGTGACCCCGAACGTCCTCCATGTTCTGACCTCTCCCCATGACCCTTTTTTGTGTCTCCTGACCTCCAACTGAGACCTGTAGCCTGTGGCCTCTTCTTCCTCTTTCTCTCCGCAATCCCCACCTGTGATCCATCCATTCTAGACGCCTCTGTCAACCTTTGTCTCTCCTCCTTTTCGTGATCTCCCTTCTGACCCCTGGTTCCTGCTCAGGACTGTCTGTCTGGCCCCTCACTCACCTCTGACATCCAGACTCCGGCCTAAGCGGGCCCCTCACTTCTCCCCTTCCTGTCCCCTCCACCCAGGATGAAAGATGGCGTGGAACTGACGCGGGAGGATTCCTTCAAGGCCATGTACCGCTTAAAGAAGGATGGGAAGCGTCACATCCTCATCTACTCGGATGTGACCCTGGAGGATAGTGGTCACTACCAGGTCATGACCAACGGCGGCCAGTGTGAGGCGGAGCTCATCGTGGAAGGTAGGGGGCCTCCCGGTGGGGCAGGGAGCTGCACTGCACATGCTTCAACACGCCGCTCGAAGTTGCCCAAGCCCCAAATCTTGGAGCTGTCCCTGACTCCTTCTTTGCCTCATACCCTACATTTGATTCACCAGCAAATCCCAGTGGCTCCACCTTCAAAGGATATCCTGAATCTCACCACTTCTCTCCACCTCTATTGCCCTCACCTGGCCCAGGTCTCCATCCCCCTCATACCCTGAACTGATGCAATAGTCTCTTCACTGCTCTCTCTGTTTCTACACTTGTGCCTCAACCCCGACTCCAGCCAGAGTGATCCTTGCAAAATGTCAGATGGTGAAAACTGAACACATTCTGTGGTCTAGTTCACAGGACTGGACCCATGTTGGTTTGGATAGTGGACTACAGTTACGAGAGATGTCACCATTGGGGGAGCTGGGCGAAGGGTACATGGGACTCTACGTGCTATTTCCCCCCCTTTTTTTCTATGTACTATTTTTACAAACTCCTGTGAGTCTGTAATATTTTCAATATAAAAAGTAAAAAAAAAAAAAAAAAAAAAAAAAAAAAGCCCGAGTCATTGATAGGCCAGATAAATGATGGTAGTTCCCTCTGTAGCCATAAAAGAGGACAATTTTTAGTTAGTGATTTGGAAGGGTTTCCAAGATATATTGTTAGGTGAAGAAGCAAATATGCCACTATTTGTATGGAGGGGAAAGAGAGGCAGCAAGGGAAGGAGGGAGGGAGGACGGAAGGAAAGAAGGAAAGAAAGAAAGGAAGGAAGGAAGGAAGGAAAGAAGAGGGAGGAAGGAAGGAAGAAAGAGAAAGAAAGAAGGGAATGAACTGTATGTACGTCTTTGCTTTTCTGGCTATGAACTGGCTATAGTGTCTTTGGAGAAGGGATCGAGACTGGTGCGACTGGAAGTGGTTGGGTGAGAGATTTCCCGCTCTATATCTACATCCTCTTATCATTTTATTTTTAAGCCATACAAGTGCATTGTTTTATTTAAAAAACTAAAATAAAAAAAAGTGTAAGTCAGACCCCAGCCATGTTCCCAACACCCTCCAGCGGTTTCCACCTCACTCAGAGTCAATGCAAAGTGCTCTCCGTGGCCCATGGGATGTGTCCTGCCTGTGCCATCTCCCACATCTGCCTTGCTCACTCCGCACCAGCCTGCTGGCTGTTTCCCAAACCAACAAGCCTGCTTTCCTCTGCAGGGCCTTTGCACATGCTGTGCCCTCTACCTGGGAGCCTTCTGCGGCCTCCCTGCCATCATCCCTCAGGCCTCATCATTCCCTCTAGTTATTGGTTTATGTGTTTCCCATTCACTGCCTGTCTCCCCACTAGAACGTGAGCTCACGAGGCCCGCAGATTGTTTCTGGGTTGTTTCACGGCCAGAATCCCAGAACCTGGGACACTGCTTGGCCCATAATGGGTGTTCGCCAATCTTTGTGGAATGACCGCAGTTTGATGGCCCCCTCTCCTTCCCTCCCCATCCAGAGAAACAACTGGAGGTCCTGCAGGACATCGCAGATGTGATGGTGAAGGCCTCAGAACAGGCCGTGTTCAAGTGTGAGGTGTCCGATGAGAAGGTCACGGGCAAGTGGTACAAGAATGGGGTCGAGGTGCGGCCCAGCAAGAGGATCACCATAACCCACGTCGGGAGGTACGGAGTGAACTGCGGACGTGGTCTGCAGACTCTGTGGTTTAAAAGAACAAGGGTTTAGGGAATTCTCTGGCGGTCCAGTGGTTAGGACTCTGTTCTCACTGCCATGGCCTGGGTTCAATCCCCGGTCGGGGAACTAAGATCCCACAAACCATGCAGGACTGCGAAAAAACAAA